>NC_135322.1:48090136-48715136 GCF_048772815.1 Callospermophilus lateralis
GCTTTTGTGTCTTGTGGAATAATCATTTCCTAGGAATGGAGCTTGCTGGGTACATATATAACTGTTTAAGTTTATAAGAGAAGACAAAGGGTTTCCCAAGCCTTTGTACCAATAAGGCAAATGTCTCAGAAAGATCACACACCCAGATCCCTTCCAATACTAGATATTTTCATACTTTTGATTTTTGCCAATTGAGTGAATGGGAACAATATCTCATTGGGGTCTTAATTTGCATTTCCAAGACCACTGATTGCTTTGGTTTGGTTTGGTTTTTGGTTTTTGGTTTTTGGTGCGGGGAATTGAACCCAGGAACATGTAACCACTGAGCCACATCCCCAGCTCTTTTCATATTTTATTTAGAATCAGGGTCTCACTGAATTGCTTAGGAATCTTGCTAAGTTGCTGATGCTGGCTTTGAACTCACGATCCTCCTGCCCCAAACTCCCAACCAGATCATTAATTCTGCTAAACATTTCTTTGTGTGTTTATTAGTCTTCTCTATAGACTTTCTATGGCAACTGTCAATTTTATGTTTCTTAGCCATTTTTAACTTGGCTGTAATTTTCTTTTTTATTTATAAGCATTGTTCTATATTCTTGTTACTAATCCTCTTTAGACTATGTATATTACAAGTGGTTGCTGTTGATGTATAGACTGTTGTATTATATATTGCCCCTAGTTTATAACTTGTCTTTTTACTTTAAGGATTCAAAGAAGAAAAGTTCTTAATTTTAATAAAGTCAAGTTTTCTGGACTTTTATATTATCAATACTTCTTTTTATCTTGTTAAGAAATCCCCACCCTTAAAAACACCCAAGATAAGCTCTTACATATGTAGAACAAGAGACTGTACAAAAATGCTCAAAGCAGCCTGGTTCATAAATGTGAACATCTTGCAAACAAGCACACACCCATCACTCAAGCATGGATATACAAACTGTGGTAGATTCACATATGAACTCTCATAGAGTGATGAAAAAATTAACTATGGTGAGATGCAATAACATGGAAGAATCAACAAAATCATCCCCAGGAATAAAGTAACTCCCAGAGGATTTAAAAAAATAGCTGTTTCCTTTTCGTAAAGTTAAAAAATAACGTAATTGAAAACATAAACTTTTAGGACAAGTTTGGTGTAATAATACAATATAAAAAGAAAATAGAACAATGTGTACCTGACTACAGCGATAGTTTCCTGATGTTGCTGAAACAAAGGAACGGAGTGTTGGGGCCTCACTTTTAGACGTAGGTTATTGACTCAAAGCTCTAGTTTTTGAGTGGCAGGTCCACAAGTGCTTACTGCATCATTAATAATAGCAACATAAGAAAAGTACAAGCAAGCCAGGGAAAACCAAGGATTATAATTAATCCAATAGTCTGTACCTAATTTTTTTTTAAATTTAAAGACTTTCTGCACTGAGATCAGGGACATAATCCTTCTTAGTCTTCATCTAAAAGTTTATAGGTTTTGCCTTTTGTTTTTAGGTGTTTAATTCACCTGGAATTTTATTTTTGCACATGAATTGGCAATCTGATTATTTTCCAATGTGGATGATTAATTGTCCCCATCTGACTTACATGTGCTATGCCATCCCTGTCCTGGAAGATTTGTATATGTCTGGCTTCTCTCTTCAGTTCTGTTCCTCCATTTGTCTATCCCCACAAAAATATTATACCTCCTTCATTAGCATGCCTTTATAATAAGTCTTGGCACCTGATAGACTGAATCCCCACCATATTCTGCTCCAAAATGTCCTAGTTATTCTCAGTCTTTGGTTATTCTACATCCAATTTAGAAAAGGTCTATGAAGTTCCACAAATAACCTTGTTAGCACTTTTATTGGAATTGTATCAAACTTACAAAACCAATTTTGGAAGAACCAACATCTTTTCAATACGAAGTCCACAGATTTTTGAACATGGTAGATCTCTGGGTTTAGTTAGGTTTTCTTTAAGTATTATAATGTTGTCCCATAGGAGTCATACATGGCTTCAATTATATTTATCCCTAAGCATGTTACATTTTTGTTGCGATTATAGACAGTGTTTTTAATGGCTTGTCACTGATGGTTAGAAGGTAATTAATTTGTTGATCTTATAGCCAACAAACTCTCTTATTAATTCTAATTATTATTTTTAAGGGTCTCTGGGGTTTTCTCTGTGGATAATCATAAATTGTCCATAAAAATGGAAATTTTGTTTTTTTTCTTTCCAGTAAGAACTGAATGCCTCTTGCTTTACATTCTTCTCTCATTATGTTGGCTAAGGCATGCAATATTGTATTGAAAAGAAAAGCAAAGAATCAACACCCCTCTCTTCTTCATTTTAAGAGAAGTGTGAGTGTGAGGGTTTTCATAGATCTTTGGCACATGTACTTTGTGGGGCTAAAGAAGTTCCCTATCACTCAGGATGTGCAAGCACAGAAGGTAACGTGTTTTACTGCCCACATTTGACAAATTGATACCTTGGAGCAACAACAGTGACCCAAAAAGCTCCAGTTCAAACAGTAAGTTACATGATCCCTCTAAAGAAGGATGACATCAGATGGCACTGCTAGGGAGGCAAGTTGGTCCTTGGAGTCCACGAGAGATAAGAGGGCCTTGGAAGTTTCTGTCCGACCAGAGGTTCCAGAATGTTCCCTGCCTAGTTGGGAAATCTCCAACAAAGCAACAAAGCATCAACTACCTGCTCCTTCCTTCTGCAAATGCATGAGGAGAAATGCCCCAGAGACAGAACCAATATGGCCCAATTTGCCATAAGAGAAGCAAGAAACTCACACAAAATGGAGTCATTATCTTATCAAAAGCCAGCATGGTTGGCAATCTGAGAAGGACGCCCCGACAACAACCTGAACTGTCACATGCTCTATTTTGTCACTTACATCCCTAATATAAATGCAAAATTGTGAAAACCAGGGGTGAGATTGAGCGGCAGTGGATCCATGCGGACACCGGGCATGAGCCACTTATTGAAGACATAAATTATAGGGCTGTCACCATCACCCATCCTATTTGCAAATAAATGTTGTCATCTAATTGTACCAGACTTGGAGACTGTTTAACAAGTTTCTCTGAGGCAGGGCTCCACAGCAGCCTGAACTCCGCAGACACCCAGATCCTATCTGTCCAGTCAGGTCGCCTCTTTGCATGTGGCTCTTTGTGTTTTGCATGACAGGCACTGTTATCCCGGCTCCTCAGCCTTTCTTGGAGATAAAGCTACAAAGGTCTGATATGTTTCTTGACTGATTCCATTAAAGAATCATTAAGAATGAAAGATGGAGAGAGGCAGGCTCTGAAAAACAGTAAGGAAGGGGGGCCCCTCCTTGATTCAAGATAAATCATCAGGCAGAAGGCCCGGATGGGGGTATTTAGCTGAAAACCCTGCCTTTCCCACTTGATCATGCTAGAGGGAAAAAAAAAAAAAGTCACACAGTAAACAAAGGAGGCAAGGGCTGGAAATAAAGCCTAGGGTCCTTGGGGTCCCTGGGTCCCTGGGGGTGTGACTCTGAGCCTGCGGATGCCCCATTTGCCACCTACCAGGAGCATGGGCGACCTCTGGAATGACATGACAGGGGGGAAGGGCAGAGCTGCTGATGCTGGGTGGGCCAGACTCCTGCATTCAATCATCAGCCAGCCACTGAGCACGGCTCAGTTTGGATCCCCAGAAGCAGACTCTCAGGTGAGGATTTCAGTGCAAGCAGTCTGTTCAGAGGGAGAAACACCTGGAGAGGAGACTGCACGTCAGTCTGGGAAGGGAAGGTGGCAGTAGAGCCTGTTACCGAGTCCTGGAGTGACCTCTAAGGTCCAGTCTATACAGCCTGTGCTTTAGGCATATCCCACCTGGGTATTTACACACTGAGTCAGAGGTCAAAGGCAGAGGTCAAAGCCTGTCTTCCCAATGGTGCTGTGACCCTACTTCCCATCTTTCACTCAGGGGGACAAAAGAGGTTTCATCCACCCAAGTCCTCAAGCAAAGAAAAGTAGAAAGTAGCAGCAGTTGGAAAGAAAGTCAAGTGACCTTAAAATGAGAAAGACTAGGAGATGTGGGGAGGGTATCAACATCTGCTACCAGCTCCTATCGTGGGGGCAGAACTGTGCCATGGGCTTTGGCCACAACTGTAAGTCAGAATCCGTCCCTGACCACAGACACACACCCAGCACCTCTTCCATTGTTTCACAGGACAGACGGGTCCTGCGTCTCCCACAAGCCCAGGCCTTGGCGTTCACTTGGAAGTCACCTCTACCTTCTCTGAGACCTTGACCTTCGCCCTGTCCTTTGCCTCCATCTCCACCACGTCCACTCTCAACCCTGAACTCAGGCCCTGAGAAGTTTCCTTCCCCTTCATTCACAACATTAATGATAACAACAATGCTGACCTGTTCCATTATTGAGCAAGTGATGCATCGATGCTCTCTCATTTAAATCTCTAAAACAACCCCAGCCTCATGCCCAAGCTCCCAACCCTGCTCTTGCCTTGATTCATGGCACCTTTTTGGAAAGCACGCGGCCTAAATCAAGCACAAGGTGCCCCAAACCCTCTGGCCGCTGCATTTAGGCAGCTGGTCGCTCCTTTACCTAGGTGAGCCCTGCAGTGTTTGCTCAGGTTCCATAGCCATGACCTGCCTGCCCAGGCCCCGACAGCACTGTCCCCATGATACCCTGTAGCTAAAGTCCCAGTTTGTCCTGAAAGCCCCCTTCTGCTGCAGAAGTAACTAGTCCTGTCTTTCAAGAGCAAGCCATGATCCTCATGCTCCAAGTTCAGATCCCCAGAAGCAGAAGAACAGAAAAGAAGATTTCTGCTGTCACTCTTGGTTGCTTTAGAGAAACACCAAATTTCATTTTCTTTTCCTTTGTCAAACCTTCGTAGCTTCCCCCTAAAAATGGCGAATTGAATCAAACCCTACTCCAAAGAGTTTTGATTTTGCTTCTGGTGGATTAATACTGCATTGCCCTGTCTCTCATGATAGATTTTCCCGGAGCTCTCTAGACACAGTGCCCTGGAAAGAAAGGGGTGTTTTTCATGGTGGGAATCCAGCCCCAGTGTCAAGAAAGTAGGAGACTATTGCGGGGGGGGGGGGGGGGGGGGTAGGGGCAGAGGATGTATTTGTCTGCCCCTTGTCTCTTGCACCTAAGGAACTCAGATGTAGAGCCTGGGAAATTCAGGCCAAAAAGAGTCAATGACAAGACCAAAGGAAAGATAATCGGTCTTTATTGGGGAAAAAAAGAAACCACAGAGGAAGGCCGACCTGCTTATCTTGCATTCTGGCAGAACCACAGACCACCAACTCAGATACTTCAAAAGACCCCTGGCTCCACTCCCCAGCCCCTCCCTGGGGGGCTCCTGCAGAGAGAACATCATAATACATCTCCTCATTTTCTCCTGCACTTTTGAAGTCAAAGTGTGGTCTGGTTAATTAGATGTTAGTGGGGGCCGGGGGCACTGGAATCCAAACTCAATAAATCTCATTTCTGAAAGACAAAGAGGTCAAGTGCATATTAAACTTGAGCGCTTGGGGAGCTCTGCCGGGGCACTTATGCAGCCAGAATCCTTGCTGTTTGGGCAGAGAGATTGCCAGGCAGCTTTGGGAGGCTGGCTGGGTGCGAAGGCAGCCCTGGAAGGGTGCCCACCCTGCATTGTGGAAGAAAAGAGTGGGGTGGGGGGAGTCATTCAAATGTTTTCAACATAAATAGCTCGACTCCTCAGTCAGAATTTGAAATTCCTGCCAATATCCGACTTCTTTCATGAGCTGAGCCCAGTAAACAGACGGGTTCTCCTGCTGAAATCAAATCTACTAGCTCGACTTGCTCCGGGATGGGGCTGGCAAGTACTGGGAAGGGTTCACCATAAGCCCCTGGAGCACACCTCTGCCCTTCCCAGCCTTATCTCAGAGCCCCAGCCCCCAGGGGGAACAGCTTTTGTCTGTCCTTCACCTCCCCATTTCCTTGACCTGCTCAGAGAGAGGCATGCCCACCCTACTCCCTAGCCAGGAGGATGATTCTGTAGCTTTGGGATAGCCAAGACCCATCAGAGGTCCATGTGGCAAGAGATCTTTTCACCAAGAATAAGGACTAGTACTATGCAGACCCAGGAACTGGATGGCGCAAGGTCAAATACAAGTCCTTCTACTTCTCAACTTTGATTTTCTAGGCTATCGCCCACACCCAGGTCCTAGAGATTGAACCCAGGAGCACTCTACCACTGGACTACAATTCCAGCCCTTTCTTCCATTTTTTATATTGAGACAAGGTCTAACTAAACTGCAAAGGCTGGCCTCGAACTTGTCATCCTCCTGCCTCAGCCTCCTGAGCAACTGGGATTATAAGCCTTTTATTAAGGACTTTCCCACCTCGGTCCATGAGTGAGCTCAACCTACTTCCTTTTCCAGGATTCTGGTCAGCATTCAGCCAACCTTGTCATTTCCAACTTGGATACAAATTTGTAATAAAACACACAGAGTTCAAGGTTAGGTCCTTCTGAGTGCTTTGTGAATTTCCCTCTCATTCTGTTTGTTTTCTTCTTCTTTCTCTTTTAGTATGTTTTGATTGGGGAAAAAAGGTGTTAGTCATGCATGAGATGCCCACATTAAGGAAATTACTGATTCGGCAGTTTAATTACATTTGGAGGCCACTAAATAGGATTGTTTCCCTTTATTTAGACAGCCTGGATCTTCTTAGTCATGATTTGGGAATGTGAAAATCCAAGTGCTGCTTTATCTTGAAAACTTACCAAACCCATCACAGCAGTTTCTCTGAGCAAACGAAATGTCGTGTTGAGACACTGCAGTTCGGATGTCCCTAAACCCTCTATTTAAGACTTCTAAATCCACCATCGCCTGCCGCAGAGCCGGGTGGGTGGCAACAGGCTCTAATCGTAGTCCCCGGTTCTATTTCTGCAGAATGAAGGCACTCAGCTGCGACGGTTCCTCGTCCCTGCACCCGGGTTTTCTTTCGAGGGCTCCTGTTTCAAGAGAAGCCTTTTTGTTGTTGTTTTAACTCGACCAAGAGACGGTCTATTGTGGTAGCAAGAGTCCTGCTAACCTAACAAGGCTGAATTCAAAGCCAACATGTACCAGTTTCTTTAAATATGAGAAACCCAGTGTGGGAGATCACCAAGAGCTGATTCCAGTCTGACCACCCCATCATCTAAATTCGGAATCAGAGGAAGCCTTTCCCAGTGACCAGACTGGTGGCTCCCATCTGCCTAGTCTTTGCTTCCTAAAAATAAGTTACCAGAAGCCTCAGCGCTATGGTTGAGAAGGAAGCAAAATAATCAGTTGTCAGGGAGACGGTTCCTTTGCCAAGCCAGGCGGGGAGCCCCTGGAAGAGCAGAGGCCACCTCCAAAAGCCCAGAAACTTGGGTGGTGAGACACATGGCTCAAGTTCAAGGAGCCCCCTCCCATGCAAATTAAACCACAGGAAGCCGTCACTTCATGCCTCCGAGACTGGCTACTGCCAAAAGACCAAAGGTAAGGAGGGTTGGCAAGGATGTGGAGAAAGGGAAGCCTTCTCGTACACTCTGGGCAAAATGTTTTTTGACGTAGCCTGTGGGGACAACTGTATGGAGATCCCCCAGAAAATTAAAAATAGAACTACCATATAAAACAGCAATCCCTCTCCTGGGTAGGTATCCAAAGCTTATGAGATCTGTTAGTCGGGGAGACATCTGCCCCCTCCTGGTAATCGCAGCATGTTTACAAATTCCCATATGAAGAAACCATGGTAGAGGACACCAATGGAATACTATGCGGCCTTTAAAAAGATGGAAATCCTATCTTTTGCAACAATGTGTATAAACTAGAAAGACATTAAGTTAAGCAAAATAAACAGGGTTCAGAAAGACAAAGGTCACATGATTTCATTTACATGTGAAGCTTAAAAAGTTCAAAATCACAGAAATAGAAAGCAGAGTGGAACTTACCAGAGGCTGAGGGATAGAGAGGAAGGGGTTGATGTTGGACAAGGGTCACAAAATTTCAGTGAGACAGAAAAAGTAAATTCAAGAGATCTATTACACATTGTGAGTGCTATTGTCAATAGAGTATATACTTGAAAATTACGAAGAGTAGATTTTAAATGTTCTCATGACCCCCCAAAAATAAGCATGTGAAGTCATGTCTCTGTTTAATAACCTGATTTTGTAATTCCACAGTATATACATATATCAAAGCATCAGATTTTACACTATAAATATGCATACTTTTTATTCATTAATTAAAATTAATTTATTAATGGCCCTCTCCACCCCACCCCCAGGATAATCCCAAGACTCTGAATGTCCAGTGGATATGACCAGAGTCCAGACCTTTCCTGACACTGGGCTGGCTCTTTCCCACCAGCCCACCCACCAGGACGGAGACCACACTCAGGACAAACTCAGGCACTCAGTGGAGTGGCCTAAAAGATGAGCCTGAGATAGTTCCACAGCCTGTCCCAGAAAGTGCTGTCTTAAGTGAATGTGACTTCCCAGGCTGGGTGGGGGCCTCTCGTAAGGTATGCAGCATCCTCCCAGTGGAAAGGCTGCCATGCGCGCCTCTTTCAGGCTGTGTTCCACGGTAGCATTCAAGGGCGAGGAACTGGGTGGGCCCTTCCCAGGAAAGCCCCTGGCCCCGCCCCTGGCCCCACCCCTGGCCCCGCCCCTGGCCCCACCCCTGGCCCCCAGCCATGCTCACCATCTTTTGTGCTTCCTCATCTACCTGACCTGGACCTACCAACTCTTTTGGCCCTGACTGTGGGCCAGAGGGGAAGGTATGGGATAACTAGACTCTAGGGACCTAGCCTCTAAGTCCCCTTTAGTCACTGCCACCACCTGCCACACCTGGGCCCTGATGGAGATGTGTGCACAATGGTCTGAGATAACAAATCCATGATCTTCATTTATCTCACATTTCCTGCAGGTTTCTGAGGGTCCAGCTGGGCCATGAGGACAGAGGGTTTTACCTAAGCTGGAGGCAGTGAGGATGGTTGTCTTCCCCCTCCCCTTACTCAAATGCCAGACCTTTAAATTCCCAAGGGTGAAAGAAAGGAGACCAAGGAGAGTAAGGGGGAGGAAAAAGTCATTCTTCCTTAGTGTAACCCTAGACCAAAAAATTCTGGTTTGGTCACCTCATCCTAATCAATGACACTATGCAATATTCTCTTGACTAGATAACATTTTGAGATTCATTTCTCTTTTTTGGCAAAAAAAAAAAAAAAACCCAGTATTTTATTAAATTAAAAATGTTATCAGAAAAGATGGAATACTATTCAGCCATAAAATAGAAATCCTGTCATTTGCAGCAACATGGATGAACTCAAAGTACACTATTTTACATGAAATAAAAATAATGCATGACCTCACTCAGGTGGAAGCCAAAGAAGTTAATTTCATAGAGGAGGAGAGAATAGAATATTGGTTACCATAGGCTAAGGGTAAGAGAGGGAAGGGAGAGAGGGAGAGATAAGTCAGTAGGTATAAAGTAAGAGTTCAAAGAGGAGAAATAATTTCCAGTGTTCTGTTTCACAGTTGGGTAACTGTGGTTAACAATATTGAATATTGAATATATCACAACAGCTAGCAGAGAAGATTTGGAATGTTCTGACCACAAATAAATGTATAAGGTGATGGATATGCCAAATACCCTGATTGTATATATAATGTATAACTGTATTGAAATATCACACTGTCATATATTAATAAGTGTGTACAAGTATTATATGTCAATCACAAATAAAAATTTTAAAAAATAAATATAAATGCAGGGAAAAAAACGGTTTTTAGAGTTCTCCCAAACAATGAAGCAAGTGAGATGGGACCTGCCCTCTTACTACAAACAACTGGCGAGCTATAAGAAATATAGGAACCAAGTGGTTTTCATCTATTGGCCAACAGACTGTGCAAAGCTGTGACCCACAGAGGAGGGTAAGTCAGGTGAGCTCCACCCCAGATTTCCCTGGCTCTCTGCCTGAACTAGCTGCCCAGACCATTCAGGGACATGGAGCTCAAACAGACCACAGTGAGAAGACAGTGATGGAAGTTCTGCTGAGGCAGACAGAATGAATGCATGGGGTAAGGTACTGGTGAGCAGAAAGGCACCAAATAAGGAATGCCAGAGATCTGCAGAAGGGTCCTCTTAAGTTTTTGGTCAGACACTAAACTGTATTCACATAGCCCAAGACACCAAGAGACATGGCTATGAAGAGCTCCTGAGAAACTATGAGCTGTGTGGAGACCCCACAGGCCTGGGAGACAACATTTCCAACCAGCCAGAGGGGAGGTAAATCCCTGAGCACTCACCTAGCCATTCAACTGAGATGCCAGAAGGAGACACTATAGCACTGTAACTACAAAAAAGATTACTCTGAAAGCATTCTTGAAAGGCTTTTATAAAAGCCTGAAAGGATTAAGTGGGTTTTAATGTAAATTAACTCACTATCTCCAAGAAAAAAATATAGATATATCCTCTACTCCTTAAGGGAAAATAACAATATCTAGAAATTCACCGATGTGCTATTCATCTCCTACATAAGGTGAAAAATTTTAGATCATATGAAAAAATACCAAGTGATCCACAAGCAGAAGAGGAATCCGTTAATAAAACAAATGAAGTACACTGGGAATGAGGCACAGGCCTAATGTTCCAGCTATTAGAGAAGTGGAGCAGGGAGACTCATTTGAGCCCAGGAGTGAGAGGCCAGCCTGGGCAACATAGAGAGACCCTGAGAAAGAAAGATGGGAGGGAGGGAGGGAGGGAGGGAGGGAGGAAGGGGGAGAGAAAGAGGGATTGAGGGAAAAGGAAAAGAGAAATAGACTAAGAACAATACAGATGTTGGAAGGATCAGACAACCATTTGAAAATATTTATCATAAATATGTTAAAAGATTTAAATGAAACCTAACCATCATGAATGAAGAGATGCACCATTTTAGTAGAGAAAAGGAAACTATAAAAAATAAACAAAAAGAAAGTTGAGAATCAAAAAAACAAAATATATGAATTCAGAATACATTGCTGGTGGAGGTATAAAATGTTACAACGAGTGTGGAAAACTCTTTGTCATTTTTTATAACATTAAACATTCACCTTCCCTTTGATCCAGTAACTCCATTTCTAAGTATTTAGCCAAGAGAAATTAAACATCATTGCACACACACACACACACACACACACACAAAAAGCACTGTACAAAGATGTTCACAGCAGTTTATTCATAATAGTCAGAAATAACAAGTGAACAAATTGCGGCATAGCCAAACAATGGATTATTACTCCACAAAGAAAAGGAACAAGCTACTGGCACATGCAGAAATGTGGATGTATCTCAAAACTATTTTGTGGAGCAAAAGAAGTCACACACAAAAGAGTACACGCTTTTGTATTCCATTTATTCCAGAAGAAGTTATGGAACAGGAAAAGCTAACCTGTGGTGAAGGAAATGAGAATTGTGGATGAAGTTTTTGTTGTTGTTGTTGTTGTTGTTGTTTAAAAAAAAACTAAATAAAGTTAGCATTTGTATTGGGGAAAAGCAAGAATTAAATAAGACCATTTTATGTATTTAACAAAACCAAATAAATAAGCTTGGCTTGATTTACCAAAGGGCCCTAATGATGCTCTTAGCCAAAAGTTAAATGCTGTTCCTTAGCTTGAGAACAGAATTATCAGTCCAGGTCATCAACTAAACTGACAGCTATTGACATGGCCTGGTACAAGACAGAGGAGAGGTACAGAGACGGCCACCAGTAGCTGGATTTAGAGAAGGAGCCTGTGACTATGCAGGGCTGGACACTGTACCCTCTGGTAACCCATTCACACAGCATTGATTTCACTGGCACATGGACAGTTCCCACCATCCCAATACTCACATCTGCTCCCAGAGAGGAACAGGTCCCACTCTCAAGGGACCAAGGAAATCCAATCTGTGGCCAGAAGGTCGTGTGTGGAAACTGAAAAAAGATGATGGCTACTCTTGGAAAACTCGGAATGCAGCCTCCTGGAAGGTTTGCAGGTCCCCACCTCCAGATGCAAATCTCCCTGGATTGACTGAGGAGACCCAGGTCCAGGGACAGAGAATCACTCTTTGAAGTAGCTTTCTGTCCATTCCTGGGGGCTCCCTCCATGGATCAGTCCCCTCCACATATGGCGACCCCTCTAATGTGGAAGGGGAGCTACTTAAAACATACTCACATGGAGGCTCCCAATGACGTGTCTTTCACCAAAACTTGGGGAAACAGATCTGCAAGGGGAATCCCAGTATCTGGGATTGCTCTTCTCTGTAGGGCAAAACTTTCAGTGGGAACTACAGTCCTTCAACTGGAAAATTTAAATGCAAAGGGAATAATTGGATCCTGGGAGACAGGAGCCAAGTAGCAGTCACAGATCACTAAGGGCATGGTGGGCATAATGGCAGTAATGAGCAGCCAGAGGCAAAGCCAGCATACAGTGGTCTGACTCATGCAGACTTAGAGGGCTGGCTGGTGGAGCATGGTGTTCCTAGAAGGGAAATGGAAGCCTGCACAGCCCTTGCTTTATCTGTATCCGTAGAAAACCTCCAAGCCAAGTGGAACCAAGTCTAACTCAAACCATTAAGAACAGAGAATCTTAGTTCCTCAATCCATTCCTGGACTTGAGCCAGTTTACAGACCCAGGATGAAGAGGAGGCCAGGTTCCCTTGAGAAAGGACCCTAGTACATCACAGGAAATTTATACTGTGAATTCTTTCTCCCAGGCCTCCCCAAAGGGCCCACGACCTTCTACCAAGGTAGCTGGTAAGTACGTAGCAGTCACCCTGTAGACCTACTGGCCTCAAGGAACATGGGTACACCTTTCTTGTAGGGTACAAATAAAATATGGTGTGACTTTTTTTTTTTTTAGCTTTGCAATCACCCAGACATTGTATGACTGTTTTTTTTTTTTTTGTATTTGAAGCCAAATCAAATCAATTCATATTTTAATGAATCACCTCCATGATATGTTTCAAGTATCGGTGTGACGCAGGAGGTACACTAGAGAAAAACATCAACAACCGGGAATCCTCAATTGTAATAAGAGAAAAGAGAATAAAATAAATTTAACCAGGCAGCAGATATAAAATAAAATGCATTCCCATGTGTTTCACATGACGTCAAACCTGGGTCATGGCCTAGATTATCTGACTAATGCTTTATGAAACATAAGTGAATTGCTTATTGATTAGAGGCTTAACGATCAAGGAGCCTTTTAATCATTATCCCTGTCTCCTCCCACCTCTGCCCACCAACACCTCAAGCCCATTGTCAGAGGGATCTTTTGAAAATGTAATCATTCACCTGCTTAATCTACTCTCAAGATTTCAGGGTAAAACCCAAATGTTTTAACATATAATTCAAGACCTTGATGATTCAACCTCATCTCCTAGGAATCCCTGCTTCACAGCCTCTGCCCCAGCCTCCTGAGGATGCCTCTGTATTTCTGAAAACCAAGTTCTCCTCACCTGGTACCACCTTCTCCATCTTTTCTGCTATTATATCCTACACATCCTTCAACTCCAGATGTTATCTCATCTCTAGATAGTTCTATTATGTTTTCAGCATTCCTTTTATGAATTTCATATACAATGCTACAGCTACTTGACCTCCTGTGTTTCCTATTTATTGCTTTTTAAAATTTATTTATTTATTCTAATTTGTTATATATGACAAAAGAATGCATTTTAATTCGTAGTATACATATGGAGCACAATTTTTCATGTCTCTGATTGTAAACATTTCCCTGAACAATGCCTGGTATACAGTAAGTGTTAATAAACAATTGGTGGGTGGTAGATGAGTTGGTTCATTGAATGAATCAATCAATCAATGGGAAACAGCAAATTCTCAGCTACTAAAGACAAAGATAAAGGTAGATACATAAATAGATAGATAGATGGATAGATAGATAGATGAAGAAAGAAAGAATTGCTAAATAGGTAAATAGTTAGATAAGTAATAGATGGGCAGATAGGAAGGTAGGTAGATGATAGATGGATGGGTGATTGGATAGATGGATAGATAGATGATAGGTAGGGAGGGAGGGAAGGAGGGAGAAGGATCAGATTTCCTAGGGTTCAGCTACTCCTCTTCTGCCATCTAAATTAATCATACATTCTACTATAAAACTAAAAAACATTTATTATTTTTGTCACTAGGAAAAATTGGCAGGGTTTTGGCAAAAGAAATGGGGTGCAGATGATAGATAACCCAATCTCTTTTTCTCTTACTGAAACCTACCTTGGGAAAAAAATCTCAATTTTCAGGGAAGCTCCTTAAGACAGGAGAACCCAGGCTTCTAGACACACGGCAAAATTTTATAGCCAAAGCCAGCATCTCCGTACAAAGTCCCTCACACTCCCACTCTGCATTTCAGGGACAGATCACCAAGAGTCATTATGGCTTCCCATCAGCTCTGACAGGGCTGTGCTGAAGACTGGTCTGCAATTAGTTTAATTAGTTAATGTCAGGCTCAGACATCTGTCTGCCCTTTCTTGACTGCGACTTCTCAAACATGCCCTAAAATTGGCACTTTGGTGATCAAAGCCTATAGAGATCATCTCATTGACATACATCCATTCCTACAGAAGGCCAATAAGACTGTCAGTAGTATGTATAAGAGCTGAGCATTTGCCAGGGACTTTGTTGACCGTGTCATGTGTCTTATCATCCTGGGGTCTCACAACAGCTCCACAAGGAAAGTACCAAGGTTAGTATCTCCCCATTTCACAGATGAAGACACCAACTCCCAGAGAGGTCCAGTCCCTTGGTCAGGGCCCACAGCTCTTAGGAGTGGAGCTGGGATGCCAGTCTAAGCAGCCATACACACCCTGAAGCATTAAAATGATAAGAATGTATTTCCCTCTTGGGACTAAATAAAATTACTTTCATTTCTGTTTTTAGAACTGCAACCTATAAATTTGTTTTAGTTTCTTGACAGGCAGGTCACTGATACCAGGCCTTCATTGATGGGGCAATCAAAGAAAGAAGTAGTGGGCACTGAGAGACACTGCTGGGTACTCAACATACTCCCCCACCAGCTTGCCACACCCTCTACCCCAACCTTTCACAGCCTGCAAGGAGAAGAGGCATCGTTTCTGGTCATGTTTAAGAAAGGTCCATAGTCATGAAGTTTAGCATAGTCCTACCACATACCTAGCAATTCCACTCCCACATGTATACCCAACAGACATGGGAACACACCCGTGGAAAAAAATCACACATAAGTGTTTATAGAAGAATTGTTAATACTAGACAAATTCAGGGAAAAACCCAAAGAGCCATCGACTTATGAATAAGTAAACAAAATGTCACATATTCATATAATGGAATCTTATTCAGCCTATAAATGAAGAAAATACTGATTCCATGAATGAATGAAATTCTATAACATGGATGACCTTGAGATCGGTAAGCTAAGGGAAAGAAATGAGACGCCAAAGTCTACATATTGTTAGATTCCATTTATATGAACTGTTCAGAATAGGCAAATCCACAGAGACCAGAAAGCAGAATTACAGATGCAAGAAATTGGAGGGGGGAGGGGACAGACAAATGGAAAGTGACTGCTATTGGGTATGGGGATTCTTTTTGGAGTGATGGAAATGTTCTGGAATTAGACAGTGATGATGGTTGCACATCTCTGTGAATTATGCACTTTAAAGAGGTAATTTTATGGATGGGACTTATATCTCAATAAAAATAAATATTTTTAAAAGATTAGCAACTGCATACAAAATTTTGAATGCCCTGAAATTGGAAGAGATCCTACATGAAAGAATTTTGATAGATGCTTTTTCAAATTTCAAAACATTCTTTAAAATGTGCATATTTTTACTAGCAGAGAGTAAGGAAGCAGAAACTGTCCTAAAGCATCAATAATAAATACATTTCAATCAATCATGCTAGAGGAGAGGCTAAATTATCCTTCCCTCTGTGGGAAACTATATTATAAATTCATCATCATATGACACTCTACAGTCAAAGATTATAAGAGAAAAACATTAGAGATATGTCAAGAAAATAATAAAATTATCTTATTTTTTCTGAGTTTATATCATGTTCATTGTATTTGTCAGTTAAACAAGTGCTTTGTTATATTTATTCTTTCTCTAAATAAAAAAGTTGTCTTTATATGTAAAAAAGTTGGGAGAGGTAGAGAAAAGCCTTGCTGGGGTGGGGAGGCACTCATCCTATAGGACTATGACCTCTTCTCTATCTTTTTCTTCCAGGAAGCCAGAGAGGAGAGACTTGAACCTGAACGGTGGCTTTCTGCTGCTTTTGCCTGGTCTCTCTGGGGAAGGTACTTGGGCTTCTCTGTTACAAGAACAGGACACTCACTCCCATTCTGGTGTTCTCAGAGTTTCTTGGCTGGGTCCCTGGATGGGGTCTTGTCTTTCTCAACAAGGTGACCTTGAAGAGGGTTCATCTGGCCTTAAGGCACATGGGATAGAGCAAGCACTCAGAGGGCTCTGGAGTGGACTTTGATCATCCAAAGTGAGGCCTGCCAGGCCAGAATTCTGCTTAAGTTCTTGGAGTTAAATCCCACATTCACAACATAATTACCTTTCTCTTTTTTTGTTGTTGTTGTTATTGTTATTGTTTGTTATTGTCCTGGGCATAGTACCTTCTTGAATAGCCACAGATTGGAGGACTGATAGCCATCAAAACAGGATTTTCTGGATTCTCTGGTTGTGATCAGATCTCAGATTTAGCACAGCTTCTGAAAAAAATAAAATGGAAAAGTATGATCCTGGATGCCACAGATGGATGAGTCTGGAGAAAAGGAATATGTGATTGTAAATAAAAGCAGGAAATGGAGACTGGAGCTGTTGGGCAGACACTGGAAGACCTCGGATGCCACCAAAGACCCCCCAGCCCCACCCCCAAGACTTAGGAGTTTCACATTCTAGCAGCATTCCTTAGCAATCCACACAAATGCTAGGACCGAGATGTTCAAATCAAGAACAGAAACTAACTTCAGCTCTACCACCTACCTGTGCCTCTTTATGACTTCATCCCAAAGACTGAGACAGATGACTGTGAAGAAATGGATGTCAGGAGATAAATGTCATTGGTCCCATTAATTCTACAGGTCACTCTGAGATCTCCTCTGTGCTGAGATGAATGGTTTGTGCTCTGTTCATAATAATGACCATCAAGCCTTAGCATTTGTTTAACATTTTGTAATTTATATGAACTTATTGGATCCTCCTAACTCCAGGAAGTAAGTATGACAGTATAACAATTGTACATTGAAGAAAACTGAGAGCCAGGGAGGGGAGTAAAGAAGTCTTGGCTGAAGTTACCAAGTTTGCAAGTGTTTTGAGGCCTGAGAAGCTGTCTCTCTCTCCAATATTAATGAAAATCCTGCAGGTCAGATCAACTCAGGCTGAGGTTTTCTTTAGGTGTTTTTTTTTTTTTTTTTTTTTTTTTTTTTTCTATTCTTGGGGGGGGGGAGGTCTTGGGTTTTTTGGTTTTTAATGTGGAAGGTGGGAGTTGCCTTCCAGTGCAGTTGCCCCTGGGAAAGGCAACATCCTTTTTCCTTCCCATATTGGTAGATACAGTCAGTTCTCATTCCTGGGGTTCCACATCTATGGATTCAACCAACCACAGAGCAAAAAGTATTTGGGGAAAAAAAATTTTGTCTGTAAGGAGCATGTACAGATATTTTTTCTTGCCATTATTCCCTAAACAATACAGTAGAACAAGTACTTACATAACATTGGCATTGTGTTGAGTATTGTAAGTTATCTAGAAATGATTTCAAACGTACAAGAGGATGTGCACAGGTTCTGTGCAAATGCCATACCATTTTATATAAGGGACTTGATCTGATAATTTGGGGTCCCCCAGAGGGTCCTAGAACCAATCTCCTCTGGATATCAATGGACCACTGATTGTTTTATATAAAATCAATTTCCAGGACCCCTGAATCTTAGAGCTCTCCCATTTAAGAACTGTGGGTCCAATAAATAAATAAAACGGAACCATGGAACAAACTCTTGCTGATCAGCTTTCTTTTCAGAAAAAAAGCATAAATTTACTTTGCTCTTCAGCCTCCCCATACCTCACCTGCAATAGATAAAGGAAGGAAGAATGTGTCAAGAAGTCTTCACCAGGCTCAGTCTAAAAGCTGCCACCTGCTCAGCAGCAATGGAATCAACACACTCCAAACACTCAGCCAGTGGCCAGGGCCGGTCATTTATCTGGTTCCGAGCCCATGTTCTTCCGCAGGCCCTGTGCATACAGGAGACTTTTCACTGGACTCCCTGTTTTCTGGCGTGGCCACACCCAGGCACTGCAAAACTGGGAGGTCCCACAGAGACTTACTCAGTCCAATAAGAAGTTCAGTTACATCCAATCAGCAGAACAAGACAGGCACAGAGATGGCCACAGAGATACAAAGTCACCCAGGGCTCAGACAGCAAACAGGAGGGATAAGTCAACAAGCTCTGAACTGCAGGTAGAAGCAGGACAAATGGATATTTACCCCCAAACGCAGCCCTTAAAACTGTCTCCCACATGATGGCCCACCATGCTGATCTTCTTTGGAGTTTATAAATTCAGATTATAAGATGCATTAAGGAAGATCACTATAGACTACCAACTTTATACACCTTAAGAGAAGCTGTTTCAATCACATCACCCTCCCTCTCTGTTCAAACCTCCCTCCCTTTCTCTCTCTTTCATCGATTTATCTGTCATCTGTCTATCTCATCCACACGGGACGTGAGCAGCCCTGAATCCACAGCATTGAGCATTAAAAGGCAACACAAACCTGTGCCCAGCTAAAGCAGGGGCAGAGACGCTGCGCTATCCCACGCCTTCATCTCTCCGTCCATCCCTCCATCCACTGGCTGCAGCTCTCCCTGCCTCTTCCCAGACATTTACCCACTCATTGGGCATCAGGTATTAATAATCCCAAGGACCTTTGAATAAGTTCAGTCCCCTTTCCCAAGATCCTCCCAGTGTCCAGGGAAAGGCAGGGATAGGAGCACAGTGTGACAAGCACCTCGGGAGGGACACAGAATGGCATGGATAGCTTCAGAGAGGGCGTGAAAGGTGAGTGGGAGTTGACCAGGAGGACAAAGTAGGGAAAGAACATTCGTGGAAGTAAAAAGAGCAGCAGGTAAACAGCCCAGGAGTCTGGGAGGGTCAAGGCCAAGGGCAGAGGTTTCCCTGGGAGGAATTCTCTTCCATTGCTGATTTGCAACAATAATGAGATAAAGTCTTCCAGTCACAGGCCCTGTTTGGAGTTGACCTAGTTAAAGCTGAAATGGTAATACCAGGAAAAGAAAAGACAGGAAACTATGCCGCAGGAGTGGTAATGAGTGAGTCAGGTTCTGGGAATGGTGAATAAGCCAACCAAGCTGGTGTGGTTTATTTGAATAACCCTCCTACCCTGTGAAAGGAAGAGAAAACTGCTATGCTAGCATCTGGGCACAGGAGAGTCCACAGAAGCAGCCCTTCAAATATAAAGTGTTGTAGCTGGATGTAGTGGCAAAGGTCTATAATCTCAGCAACTCAGGGGGCTGAGGCAGGAGGATTGCAAGTTTCAGACTATTGACAACTTTGCAAAACTCTGTCTCAAAATAAAAAATATAAAAGGGCTGGGGTCGTAGCTTTGTGGTATAGCACCCCAGTTTTGATCCCCAGGATGAAGGAAAGAAAGAGGTGAGGGAGGGAGGAAGGAAGAAAGAGAGGAAAAGAGAAAAAGGAGGGAGGGATGGAGGGAGGGAGGGGAGAAAGTGCTGGTCCTTTTACTGGGTTTCATCTGGCAGGATTGGGCATTGTCCCCCAATCCAGACTCAAAAATATTTCCCACAATCACCCCATCAAACAAGACCTCTCTGAAGATAACAAACTCTATTTTATTTAATTTCTAATGGTACCAAGAATTGAACCCAGGACCTTGCACATGCTAATCAAGTGCTCTACCACTGAGCTACTCCCTTAGCCCTTTTTATTGTAATTCCCTTTCCCCTAACTGATCAGTGCTTATTACTTTTCATGTATATTCTCAATAATCTCCTCATCAACCCAGGAGGGAGAGGTATGGTCCTCTACTGATAGGAAAACTGAATCGTGGGAAAGTCTCCTGCCCTGGCCACACAGCTCAGGAGCAGAAGTGCGAGGGTTAGTCCAGGTCTGCCTTCCTATGAAGCATCTGCTTTGACTCACCACAGGGACAGTTCATTGTTCTCAGGACCCAGCATGAGCACACATGCAGACTGGCATAATCAGTGTACCATGAGGATCTGAGCAACTGACCTGAGCCCCAAGAGGATGATTGGCTCTTTTGTCTATATCCAAAGCATCATGTCTTGGTCTTATGAGAGGGGTTTGAGAAGCCAAACACTCTTCGCTGGAAAGAAAGCAAGTTGTGTTAGTTGCCTATGGCTGGCAACTAACACGTCAGTGGAGACTGTTCTACCTCCTACCCAAGTGGGTGGGTGGCTTAAGACAACAGAAATATATTGTCTCATGCTCTGGGGGCTGGAAGTCCAGAATCAAAATGTCAGTGGGGCCATGTTCTTTCTCACAACTCTAGGGCAGAATCCTCCCCTGCCTCTTTATGTTAGCCAACTTTTCATACCTATGAGCAAAATACCGGACCTGAACAACTTAGAGGAGGAAAAATGTATTTAGCCTACTCTTTCGGAGATCTCAGTTCATGGGCCACTGACTCCATTGCTCTAGGCGTGAGGTGAGGCAGAGCCTCATGCAGAAAGGGCACGGTGCAGGAAAGCTGCTCAGCTCAGGACAGCCAGGAAACAGAAAGAGGAAGGGACTAGGAAGAAGACAGACCCTTCAGACCCTTCCAGAGCATGCCCCCAGTGACCGACTTCCTCTAACTAGATCCCACTTCCCAGTAATCCATTCAGCTATCAAATAATTAATTCATCAAATGGATTAATTCACCGATGAGATTATAATCGTCACGTCCAATCATTTTACCTCTGAACATTGCAGCATTGAACTTGAACCCATGAACTCTTATGGGGACCTTACACATCCAAACCATAATACTTCTCGTTTCTGGTGTTTTCCAGCAATCCTTAGTTATCCTTGGCTTATAGATGCATCACTCAGTTGTATGGTCTCCATGCCTATCTGCCTGTGTCCAAATTTCCCCTTTTTATGAGAATGCCAGTCATACTGGATTAGAGTCTATCCAAATGACCTCATTTTAACTTGGTTAGCCACTATAGACTGGGCTCCTAAACAAGATCATTTTCTGTGTCACAGGGATTAGAACTTCAACATATCTTTTTAGGGGGGATATAGTTCAACCCATAACACAACTCAACTGCAAAACCCCATACTCCAACCTTGATTCATCTGCTGCCTGCCATTGGCTCCCTGCATCCCTAATCTGAAAATAATTATGACCTAATGTCTCCCAGTGCTGGAGATTGTCTGGATCCACGTCTGGAACACTCCCATCCCCAGCCTTGAACCTCACCCCATCCACGCTCTGTCCACATTGTTCTCCCCACTGGATTTCTGTGAGGCACAGAGATGCTCCTCTCCAGGCAAGTTGCCAATTTCACTTTTTATTCCCACTTGCTAACAGCATCTGGCAGCTCCTCGCTAACAGCCCGGTGCCACTCTGTCATAATCAGTCCTTTGTCTGCGGCTTCCGGTTGGGCATTTACATGCAGCTGGGGACAGTCAGCCATTTCCCCAAAAGCTATTGTGTACTTAAGAAGAAAAACTTAAGTCTTCTAATTAACCACCATCCCTCAACATGGAAGCCGAGAGCGCATCCACTTTACCTCACTTCACCCTGCAGATGTTTCCCTGAGGTAAGGGGCAAGAGAAACTTCTTAACAATGTGGCAGAGTTTTTACTACTTAGCTTAGCACTTTTCTACCCACAATGCCTTAGAAATAAGCCAGTGGGACAAGAATCCCTATTGGGGAAATGGAGGCCAACCCTTGTAGTTAAATCATTGGAAAGTGGTCTGTTGGACCAGGTGTAGTACTCTGTGGTCACATCTTTCCTGTTTACAAGACCTAGAGAAAGCTCACTGGAAGACAACTAACTTCTAAGATGCCCACATTCCTCCTGCAACTCTGAGCCAAGTTCCTTTGTGTTCCCCACCACCACCACCACTGCCAGTCTTTGCTCTCTTGCTGGTCCTGCTACCTAGAACCCTTCTCCCTCCAGTACTCATCCTGCAAATTTCAGCTCAGGAGCCTCCAGGAAGCATTTCTCAGCACTGGGTCACCAGTGTCACATGTGTCACACTGAAAGTGATTGATTCACTGCGTAATTATATGTCTATCAGCTAGAACCAAGGGCAGGAATGAAGGAACACCCATTCCTAACCCTCAAACCCCATCTCACTAGTCTGTGTTTTGCATATGGTCACTAAATATCCACCAAATGAATAGATGAAGGTCATCGCCTCCATGAAATGCCATCTGTCCCTGGGCAGAGCTACCACTTCCTCTGTATCATGCCCCTTTCCCAAAGCATTTTGTTTATAACTAGATTATAACTGGAATGACAATATATTCCAAACACAAAAATTGAGACACTCACATGACACGCAGTCTATGTACTAAGCAAAATGCTTGAAACTGGGGCTAGCAGGAAATTTTGTCACACAGAAGGGCTGTTATTTATCACATATTATTTGGGTTATAATCATTGTTTTGTTGTCTCCTTCTTTCTTGGGAATATGACGCTGTCTTAAACCTCCAGGTCTCCGGAACACAGTATAGACAACAAAGGTTTTTGGAATAAGTGAACTAATGAGTAAATAAACATACTCAGTAATTAAAATAGAAAATACTTTGCAAATTCCAGTGGGGAAACAATGCCCAATAAATTGCCTTGGTGAGATGGAATTGATTTGTTTTAATATCAGTTGGTTTCTTTAATAAGAGACCACCCAGAAGAATGAAGAATTTTATCTTCTGTTTTCCATGAAGACTTTTCCACAATCTTACAAGATCAGTCACAATGCATTATCCACATATTAAACCCAGAATTCACACTAGCAGTAGAAATAGCACTCTTGGAAGACTCCACCACTATTCCTGGCCAAAATTCTTCATGATATAAACACAGTAGCCGAAAGTAGAGGTAAATGTGGCCTTAGAGGGAGGAGAAACTTTGAAGTCAGCTGACCTGGCTCTTCTAGGGATCAATGCTTCTCTCATTTTATTCAGCATAGAATCTGGAGACAGAGGTGGGACAATTTATCAATATGCAGATTTTGACTCTATAGGTCTAAGGTTAGGCCTGGGGTTCTGCATTTTCAAGACGCTTCCATGTGCAGCTGGCAACAAAACACAGACCCTTAACCTTCCTTTAATTAGCAATAGTCTATAAACTACTGCTTAACTTACCCAAATATCAACATCCTTACCAAAAGGATGGTAATCCACTTACTTTGAGAAGGCACCATGACCTTGAATTGTGAACACCATTCTGATTCCCTCTCCCTTCACTTTAGTGGGACAAGAGTTCAAATTCCTAAATTCTAGAAGGGAACCATTGGAGGACTCTATTTTCTCACCTCTTTTCCAGAATGCTGGATTTTGTTGGGAAGGTCTTATAATACAGGCAACTGGTCTACCTCTTGGCATTTACCATAAGCAGCAAGGAGTTTCCCTAAGTTCTGTATGATTCCCATATAGTCCCATGGTATGTATGATCCTGTTCAGTTCTCACTATTCTCTTAACCATTTCATGATCAATTGTAGATGTTGCCTGCATTAAAATATGACAAGCAAGTTAACAGAAAAGTAATTTGGAAAATTCATAAACAACAATCGAGCTTAACTCAAAGCTTATTATTTCCTGTGCATGGCATTCTCAAGCCCAAGTCTTTGCATTGTGCTTTTAGTATGCAAATGATTAGGGCTGGCATTTCTAAAGGGAGGAAGGTGAGAAGAAGAAAAAACAAGAACTTGACAGTGAACGAGGTTTTGGATCATGATAGGCTCCTTGTCTGGACATTTAAGACCAGCCATGGTGGGTGACCTCTGCCTGATTCTCTGGCCTCTCCTCTCACCACAGCCCTGTTCCAACATGTTCAGTCCATGCCATAGTACTCCCAGATCCTACACAATTTCTCCCTTTCCCCACTTTTGTATACACCATTACTACTACCTTAAACATTCTTCCCTATTGGTTTAGTATACTTTCCAAGACTTACTTAAAACACCACTTGTGCTTTGAAGTCTTTCCTAACTCCCCCATGAGATGATTTTTCTCTACTCTGGCTTGCCCCACCATGCTTCCTATGGATTAACATAGCTGGTATTATGCATAATCTAATTTTATGTGTGTGTGTGTGTGTGTGTGTGTGTGTGTGTGTGTGTGTATCCTGCTCCAAGCCTGAGTTCCCTGAATTAGTCACCATGTCCTATTTATCTGTGTATGCAGAGGCCACACTGCTATCTTAGTAGGTCTTTGTTGAAAGAATGAATGAATGATTCTTCATGGCCACACTCTATCAATGCCTAACTCTATCACTATCCTGGTGGTACTAAATTGCAATTTTGGGCTTATATACCTATTTCCCCATTTGACTGTGAGCTCCTTGAAGATGGGCCCTGGGCCCTACAACACAGTACCTCCTAATGCTCAATAAATATTTGCTTGATGAATATGAGCAGCTTTGGATCAAAGGCAGATATGACTCCTTCAGAATACAAAGGATAAATGCATAATGATAAAGATTTTTAAAAGGCTGTCAAGTCCATGTGTTGATTTATGGAGCAAATTAATATGACAGCATCAGCACTTGCAGCCCTCCCAAATCAGTTTCAGCAATTATGTGTACCCAGAGCAGGGCGCAGCTGTTTGTGAGACATGACACAAGAGAGGTCTCCCTTGGTTTGCTCAAAGGTCTTCAAGATATTTTTAGTTGACAAACAACCATGTGTCACTCATCAGACATCCCATTAAACCAAATTGTACAACTTGTTAGACAGTTTCCCATATTAATTGTGAAAGCTCTGTACAGGGCTTCAGTTCCACCGGATGTTGAGCCTCGCCCAAAACCAGAGAGGGTATTACACCAACTTCTGTAGGTAGTTATCAATATGGAATAATCAACAAATTCTGAATCTCAGAATTTGTAACTCCTAAAAGTATTTAACGATATAGGGAATGACTCTTCTTGCCACAAAGTATATTTAGAATTTGTATCAAGAAACATGAAACATCATGCAGAAACTAGTCCAAAATAAGGGACAAGAAAAGGGGTGGGGGAATTCCATCAAAATAAAAATATTGGTGACACAGAGGAAGGCAGGGGATTAAGCAGGAGCAGATAGAATGGGATAAGGGAAGAGCAGTGGAAGGAATCTGACCTAATGATCCTAGGTATGTATGTGAACATGCCGCAGTGAATCACCATTACGTATATTCACAAGGCACTAATTTAAAAAAAAAAAAACTCTAATAAGCAAATAACAGAAAATAAATAAATAACAGAAAGATTATAGAGGGAAGAGAATGGGGGGAGAAAGGAGGCGAAGGAAAGGGGAAATAATGAATTGGAGCAAAGTTTATTCCACACTTGTGTAATTATGTCAAAATGAATCCTAATGTTATGTACAACTAAAAAGAACCAATAATTTTTTTAAAAGAAATATAATAGGTCAAATGTTGAGGATACTTACTGCACATTGACACTGATAGCTCTGGATCACCTGTAACGCAGTAGATACCCCCTCTCTGAGCCAAGGATGCTCCATCTCTGAGCCAATGGGGAGAGGCTTGGGAAGGGGAGGTACAGCATCTTGATGCAAATCTTACCAATGTAACTTAGTGGTATCCAAAGCTTAAGCTAGGGGGGAAAAAATCATCCTGAACTGAAGTTTACCTTCTCACAGAGCCAGACCTCAAATGAAGGAAAAGAGCAGAAAATTCCTTGTGACCCTCCCAGCTCAGTTTCTCAACCCTTCCGGGCCCTCCCCTCCCTTAAGGTCTCCATAAGAACTTACAAAAAGAAACCTCACAGTTTGGGAGGTTTCAGTCCATAACTGGCTCCACTCTTCTGAGACTGTGGTAGCACATCATGATACCTCACACCATGTGGCAGAGTGAAGCCATTTTTCTCATGACTTGGAACGAAAGAGAGAAAGAGACCATGGTCCCATAAACCCTTAACACATGGGCCTTGGGGGGATACTTCAGATCCACACTAGAGCAGGGGGTAAATATTTTTAAATGTGATAGCTTAACTTTACATAAGCAAAAATCAGTTGTGAAATATAGTGGAGAAAAACATAATGAAAAGCAGCACCACATTCAAAATATCCACAGCAATTATAACTCATCTAAAAATATGTTTAACAAGAAAAATATAAGCACTCTATGAAAATGCACAAAAAGGCATTTTCCAAAGACCTAAAATGAGAAATCATATTCTTGGATGTGAAAACACACACTGCATATTTCTTTACTTTTTTTTCCAAATTAATTCATGAATATAATGCCATTTCAAACATAATACCAATAATTATTATTTTTAACTTACAAATTGATAAGGTGTATTGGTTCATCTTCTGTTACTATAATAAAATTCCTAAGGCAGGCTAGCTTTATGAAGTAAAGAGGTTTATTTAGCTCACAGTTTGGAAAGTTAAAAGATCAGACAGCCCCCTATGCTCAGCTCTGGTAAGGGCCTAATGGCATCATAATAGTAGCCCATATGGGAGCAAGAAATCACATTGCAAAACAAGAAGCCAAAGAGTGACTCAGGGATTAGACTCACTCTTACAACAATTTACTCCTGTGAGCACTTGGAGGTTCTATAAAAACTACCTTAAATCTCTTCCAAGAAAATCTCCCCCAATGATATAAGGACCTCTCTCAAGGTCCCACCTCCTCAAGTCACTCCCACCAACACACTGGGGAACCAGTCAAAGAATAACACGGAAGGGAACTTAGGAGTGAATTTCAGATGTTGACATTTACATGCATCTAAAATAATTAAGAGTTCAGTATGGTTTTGGCCGGGACATAGCAACCACTGAAATAGCCCACAAAGGGATGACTAAGCCCCAGAGACTTAGGAGTCCAAACAAGAAGTCAGAGGGATGAGCTAGAAGGGGAGTCTGGGACTCACAGACTAGACTGCTATTCCCCAAAGATCTGTTGTCTGCAGGTTGTCAGCTGCTTCTCAGCCCATGTACATATGGTATCGAGGAAAAGAGACAGGCAATATACTCATGAAATATACTCCTCGTCTTTAAGGAAGAAACACAAGAAAGAGAAGAGTATGGTCCAGGAAAGAAAGCAGCACGGTCTGGGGTAACAGAAAGAAGTGCCAGAAATACCTACCACATACAAATTTACTGAGTGAAAAAAAAAAAAAAGGTTTTTCAAATCTCTGGAGAATAGATAAACTATTTAATAAAGGATATTGGATAAATCGGCTATCTTTTGCAAAGAAAGAGATGATAGATGATTAATGGATAGATACTGAACAAACATACATACACACATCATAGATTTATATCTCACTGCACACATAAAAGTAAAATTCCAGCAGATTAAAAATATAACCATATAACCACTGGAGAGAAATAGAGGAAAATTATTATGACTGAGGGTAAAGAAAATCTTTTTTAAAAAAAAAGATGTTACAGGAAACCCAGAAGCCATTAAAAAGGGATGGGAATTGACAGATCTAGGCTACATAAAATCTTAAACCTTTTCCTTGTTAAAAGAAATACCAGACTAAGGAGACACATTTCCAACCCGAAAAGAACTGGCATCCATAATATGTTGAAAGATCCTATAAGTAAACAATAAAAAGACAAGCACTCAACTTTAAATAAGTCAAAGTTCAAATAAGCCATTCACAAAAGAAGAATGAGTAAAGACCTTCTCGATCTCTTTGGTGAGCAAATAAACATAGACCCAACAATCTTTTTCCCATAGGAGTGAAAATGGGTCACAAGGATGTGGGAACACAGTGCTCTTGCTTTTTCATGATGGAAGCTGAAATGGATACAACCTTTTCATGTGACAATTACCTAATATTTATTGGAAAGCATACTTCCTGGCCTTGCATTCTATTCCTAGGAACTTCTCATTCAAAAATATTCCCTCATATACTCAGAAACAGTGGTCACTGATTCAAAATGCTGAAAATTGGGGGAATATGTTTTTTTTTGCATTCATTGCAGTAAAACCATATAATATGATGTTATCCAACCAATAGAAAGGATGAGTTGGATCTAAATAAAAATGATGGGAGTCAATGTCCACAATATGAATATATACTACCTGGCACTTCCTGTTGGAAGTCAAGACTGTGGGCTTCCTCCTACATAACCATTTCTATAGCCCACCTATGTCTTCTTTCTTCCACAGAAACAATGATGGTTCTCCAGACCCTAGAGATGACAGAATTTAAGTACTTCATAATTACTCACTGGCTTTATTGCACTTTATATATGTAACAATTTCAGAGTGACATATCATTACCACCAATATGATGACTGAAAGTCAGAAAGAAATTGTTTTTGCATTTGATCTTTCCATTCTTCTATTTTAAAAAAATATTTCTTTAGTTGTTAATGGACACGTATTTATTTATTTGCTGAGAATCCAACCCAGTACCTCACCCATGCTAGGCAAGTGCTCTACCACTGCGCTACAACCCTAGCCCCATATTCTCCCATTTTTATAGTTGTTCTGTACAGCACACACCATTGCACCATGGAGCCCTCTCCCATTTTTTGTTGTTAGTTATGCAGGTAATCATATATTTAATGCTTATCACAAGTCCTTTTGTTCACATTCTTCTAGTTGTCTGGGTATTCTGAAGTTCATTTGCTAGTAGATTCCTCTTGAAAGTCTCAGGGGAAACATTCCTGAGTTCTTGCTTACAGATATGTTTGTTCCCTTATATACCCGAATGTCAGTGTTGAGGAACATAAAATCCTTGGCTCATACAGTCTTTCCTCAAGTACATTAAATATGTTACTCCATTTTCTCCTTTAATGAAGCATCACTTTATAAAACTCTCAATGATCTCATTCTATTTCCCTTTAAAATCACTAGTTCTGTGGACCTGGATGACCAATGGATTTTTTTTTCCTTTATGGTTCAATAATTTTACTAGACTCTGTCTTGCAGTTGGTTGTTTTGTATCAATATTCTCAGCACCAGAGTAAACCCTTCAATGTGGAATTTTAACTTATACACTGTTGGTGGGATTGTGAATTAGCTTAACCACTATGGAAATCACTATGGAAGTTCCTCAAAAGCTAGAAATGGAACCACCCTATTAATCCCAAAGAATTAAAGTCAGCATGCTATAGTAGTAATACATGCATACCCATGTTTTCAACAGCACAATAGCAAAGTTATGGAAATAGCCTAGGTGTTCATCAACAGATGAATGAATAAAATATGGTGCACATACTCAAAGAAGAATGAAATTGAGTCACTTGTAGGAAAATGGATGGAATTGAGAGTATTGTGTTAAGCAAAATAAGTCAAACTCAGAAAGTGAAGGGTGGTATGTTTTCTCTCATATGCAGAAACTAGAAAAATAAAAGTGGGGGTGTCTCATAGAAATAGAAGGGAGACCAGTAGAGCAGAAAAGGGGGAGAAGGAGAGGGAGGAAAGGAGGGAAAGGGGAAGAAGTGGGGAGTGAAATTGGCCAATATGTCAAAATGAATCCCACTATTACCTATAATTGTAATGCAAAACAAAATTAATGTGGAATTCTTAATTGCATTCTATTTCAGGATAGTTTTCTTGACTTATACCTTTGGTCATTGTTTTGCCCTTTTGATTTTCTTCTTCGGGGGCTCCTGTTGTCTATGTGTTCGATTTGTCTTTGCTTATCTGTAGTATTTGTCTCTTTCTCTTAAAACATTGCTTTCCTATTTTCATTTCCTTTTTGAAAAAATTTTCTCCTCTTCACTCTTTATTTCTACCAGGAACTTGGAGTGTTTGCCTAGTCTTCTGTCCCTTCCAGTGTACTCTTTTTTATTTATAATTCTTTCCTGAGTTCTGCCACCTGATTCCTGAGTTTCTCTAGTTCTAATCCATGGTATTCTTTCCTACCTGGAACCATACTGTCTTTCATTCATTTATAATAGGACATTATATTTGTGTTCTCTTTTCTGGCACACTGTCTGTAGAAAAGGCTATTTTGCTCCTCATTCTCTTGTTCCCTTATAATAACATTGTGTTAGAGTCGCTCTTGATTCTTTCTTGTGGCTCATTTTTATGTGAAACTAATTTTCCTGGCTTTTTAGGAGGTATTGTCCAGAAGTTAGAAACACTGATTTCACAGGGCTCCTTTTTCTATTGCTTTTGTGAGGTGTTCAAAAACACGTGGCTTGATTTCTGAGACCTCTTGGACCTGCTCTTATCTGGGCTTTATCTTTCCTTTTCTCTCCTGCCTGTGTCTTGCTCGGTTTTGATTTACAATGAGCAGTTTCTCCTGAGAGTGGGATCCTGTCCTGGAATGGCCTCTCAGGTGGTTTAGTTTCAAGAGCCAGGTAAGGGAAGCCCCATAGCTCCCCTTGCGCCCTCCCTCTGTGGACTTGAGCCAAGTGGCTCCAGCTTCCACTTGTCTCCTTCTGTTTGCCATCATGAAACCATGTGATTGTCTTCAAGTTCAGGAAACTGGAGCTTAGGAAGGTGAGGTCATTTTTCTGAATTAGAAGTAGCCCCAGTCTGGGTCCCCATATGTGGTAGGGCTCCCTGTGTGTGGTAGCTCTTTGAGAGACACAGGTGATTCTCCAATATCTGCAGTTAGTCAGATGTCAGTGTGAGAGAGACTGGTGACACAGAGCCAGAGGATGCAGAGAGAATGCAGATGCAAAACAGGACGCAGCACGGAGGTCTTCAAGCTTCAGCATGGAGACAACTTGACCCTCACCAGAAGTAGGAGGGAATGGTGGTTAGTAGTCCAGCCCAAGGAGCAAGGACACCTGGCTCAAGTTCTGGATCTGCCACTTAGTTGTCCTTAGAAATTTCCCCCACCCTCTCTGTGCCTGTTTTCTCAAGCCCAGATTGGACAGAATGAGTTAACGCACAGAGTTATGTTGCAGATTCATTAAGTTCATGTCTATAAATCACGGAGGACATTGCCCAGCTCCTGATAAGTGCCCAACAATCTGAGAGATCGTTATTAATAAAGGATGGGGGTGGGGAGAGAACCAGAGTCTTCTGAATTTGGGAGCTGGGTGGGGTTTCATGTCTCCTCTCACTGTATCCCTGATGCATACAGCAGCTGACAGTGCTCCTTGTCCCCATGCTGGCACCAGAGAAAGCACCAGCCTCATCATAGCATCCAGGCCAATCGGGGAGGAGATGATGGCTAAGGAATCAGCACTCAGAAAAACTATTTCCTTCTAGACCTTGGTACATTCTCACTGGGTTTATTCTAGATTTCCTCCCTCACCACCACCACCACCCACTATCCATACTTAGCCTTCTAATAAAAGTCCAAAATTCCCTAGACAGGATGAGGGGAAAATCAAGTCTGTCCACTTCCCAGGGAATTGGTGGCAAATCCCAACTGGAAGCATCAACCCCACTAGCAATTATTGGGAAAGTTCTGGACTGAGGCTACGAGAACTGATGAAATTTCCTCACTCCTTGGGGAGAACATCAGGACTCCCCAGCCTCCAGGGCACCCTGCATCCCCTTACCCAAAGGCACACCTGGCCAAGGTGTGGATGATGCTAGAACTGAGTTTGCTGCGTGTTAACAAAAGACGCTTGATCTTTAACTAAACAAGAGCCTTTCTAATGGTGGGCTCTCAGGTACCTTGGCAGGTGGATGAAAAATGGTTGCCAATAACCTTTGCCACTCATTAACTTGAGCCCAGGTTCCTAAGCAACAGAAGGGATGAGGTGTGGTCTAGGCAGGGACCTCAGCAGAGACAGGGCAGAGGTCACACACTGGGAGCCGCAGGGGCCGGATCAATCTGATGAGAGTGAGAGGTTACAGGAACCTCAAATGTGAGACAAGCAAATGTCACAACCACTGAGAACAGAACAGAGATGTCTCAATTACAGAAGGGAGCAGCCTGCACCCCTTCTGTAACTGCAAATGCCCAAAGTCAGGACATCGGCCAGCAGGAATAAGGCAAAGGTCTTGCTCCCAGAGGTGAATGCCCCCCAGGGAAATAGCAGGCAGCCAGTACGACCTCCCTGGGGGAGGAGGAGGATAGAGAATGTTAGAGGTGGACAGACCCCGGGGCAGAGGGACTCTAACAGGCAGCACAACCTCACAGCCACACACTGAGCACGTTCCACGTGGCCTAAAATGGTGTTAACATGGACACACCCCCATATTCTACAATAGTGGTGGTATCCCCATTTATGAGACAAAGATACTCATACTCAAAGAGGTCAAGGGACATGCCAATGGCCACACCATAAGCAAATCAGTGGGTGGCAAATTCAAATCCAATCCTTCCTTCTCCAGAAACTTCACTCTTCATTATTGGACCTAACTCCTACTCTGTCACCGACTGACTGCATGACCTTGTGCTGACTACTTAGTCTCTCTGAATGTAAGTTCTCTCCTCATTTCAGAAACAGAATTCTTTCGGGGCAGCAAGCTTTGTGTCTAGCACGGTGCCTGGTACATGGAAAACCTGAGCATAGGTGTGCCAGCTTCCTGTCGTCCATCCTCAGCTGTCATCTGTGAATAATCTTTCAAGCAACCATTAATTTGCTGCCACCGCCCCCCCCCCTTCTTACCTGCCTCGTCCTCTTCATTAAATCTATTGAAACTGTCTCGTGGAAAGAGTTATATGGCATTTGTGGGAAATGCATGGGGAAAGATTACAGTTTCATCAATGAATTCCAACGACTTCCTCCATGACATTTTAGAGTAGCCAAGAAATCTGCTTTTCCTAGAGAGTCAGATGACATTTGCAGAATTATGTTGTCTGTCTTACTGCAGGAAGATGATCCATCTAACTCTTGAACATTTGACAGTCAGTAAACCTCCAAGGGGGACCAGTTGAAAGGTAAACCCCCTTCCCCATGGCCTCCAAAGCCTTGCCTGGAGGTCACATGGGGAACCAGCCTGCAGGGAGGATGTCAGAGGGAGATGGGGGTCCAGAGAACCATCACTGATGGGGTCCCATCTTAGACTTCAAGAGCCTGGGGGACTAGCTGAGCTAGTCAATCCCTATCTTTGTATTTCACAGATGGGAAAACTGAGACCCAGACAGGGGAAATTACTACTAAGTCCTAAAACTCCAACCCGAGACCCCAACTCCTAGCCTGGCACATCCAGCAGCCCGTCCTTTGGGAACTGGGCATTGCCCTATCATCAGAAGCAAATCCTACTCTAGCACTGATGAGTGGAATCCTGGACCCTCTGCAGGTATGATTAGCCTCAGTTTCCTGATATGTTAAAATAGAAATGCCAGAGTCCATCTCCCAGGTTTGGACCAGAGGAGGGTGTGAACAGAACTGTTATAATTCTAGCCCACAGTAAGCACCCAAATGGATGGCTCTTCTTGTCTTCACCTAGAAGCAGACCTTGGCATCGGATTTAAAAGCAAGTCATTTATTTCAATCATAAAAGGTACCCATAAGAGGAGTGGGGAGATTCTGCCTAAATGCAGAATTATGTTGTCTGTCTTATTGCAGGAAGATACTCCATCTAACCCTTGGGCATCTGACAGTCAATAAACCTCAAAAGAGGACCAGCTGAAATGGAAGTAAACCAGAAGAGGGAGGAAGTCAAAATACACCCAGCAATAATGGTCTAGCAGGACTTTATCCCACTAGTGAGCTCTGGGGGGCAGCACAGAGCACACCTTGAAGTTTCCTATTTGCACACCTTCCAGGGCCCAGCAAGCTAGTCTATCTGTCCTCCAGCTGTCATCCTTCACTGGCTGAGGCAGCTCCTGGGGCTTCACCTCTCCAGAACTTTCTGCCTGCCCTGAGCACAAGCTGAGGGAGCCACGGAAAGCTCTTGGAAGGGTAGTCACGGATGCATACAGTAGGCAGCCATCGGGGCATAAGGACAATGGGTGCTATGAAAGATGAGGAAGGGACCTGAGAGCGGATACCACAGCCCACCACTCAGAGCCAACCACTAGAGCAGTTGGTTTGTTCTCTCAATGATTTTTCCAAGTGGTAGTTTGTTGCAATTTCTTGAATAATAAACAAATAAATTTAGAAGAATTGGTGGATTGAACTATAGTTCCTCTGGGACAGTTGGTCCTGAGGCTGTGATTAATATTCATCATGAATTTCCCCCATTAAAGGCTTGTTTAGATATTAGGTGTCCCCAAAAGTTCAAGTGTGAGACAATGCAATCAGTGCATTAATGCCCTGGTGGGGATCAACTGAGTGGTAACTGAAGGTGGGTAGGGTGTGGCTGAAGGAGGTGGGCACTGGGGGAGTGACTTTGGGTATTCATTTTGGATCTGGTAGGTGGGGACTCTGTCTTTGCTTCTTGGTGGACATGTTCTGACCTGCTTTCCTTTACCGTTCTCTTCCACCATGATGTTCTGCCTCAGTTGTCTGTGGACTGAGACCTCTGAAACCATGAGCCACCAAATAAACTTTTCCTCCTCTAAAATTGTTGTTGTCAGGTCTTTTAGTCACAGCAGGAAAAAAAAAAAAAAAGCTGTTGAAAACAAGGCTGGAGTGTGTCACCAGCAAAATCCGTATGTTGAAGTTCTGACCCTCAGTACAGAATGACCGCATTTGGAGACAGGGTCCTTTAAAGAGTAATTAAGGTAAAGTGAGGTCCTTAGGGTAGGCCCTAATTCAATAGGACTGATAATCGGGGAGAACAGGAAATATGGACATAGCAGACACAGAGAGAAGATCACATGAGGACACAGAGAGAAGATGGCCAGAGATAAGCCCTCAGAAGACACCCACCTGGCCAACACCTTGATCTTGGACTTTCCAAAATGGTTCGATGATCAAATTCTATTGTTGAAGCCACCCAGTCAGTGGCAATGTGTTCCATCACCTCTAGAAAACTAATGTACCCCTGTGTCACCCTTTCTGACATCTCCCTGGCCAGTCTTCTCTTGGTTTGGTTCTTGGCAAACTTTCACTCCTAAGGATCTGAGTCCCAGGTACCATGCCTGGCTCTTGGGCACCTCCAAGCTTGAAAACTTCAAGAGGGACCCCAATGGGTCCCCTCAATTCTGGATATACTCTTTCCCGCCCACATTGCGTAGCCACAAACCTGCTGTTTCGTGGTAATCAGTCTCCCCCACGCCCACATCAGTATTTTAACTCCCTTCTCCAGGTGCAGGGTACAAGCATGAGGAGCCTGACATGACCAGGCAAAGACGATGACTTTAGAAACACCCCTGCCGCACCTCCTGGCGACCAGCACCTGTGATCATTAGAGCCTAAAGTTATAGGGATGGAAAATGCAAATCCCCAGAGTGAGGGGGATTTAGTCCCCCTCACCATGCTATGTCATCCCATGCTGGGACATGACCACCCTCCACTCATCACTGGGCCTCACAAGTTTTGTGTCAGTGCCCAAGGGCAGTCCAGAGGTCCACCTCCCCCTTGTCTGCAGGCACCTCATGGAGTGGGTTCAGAGAGGGAGTCAACAGCCTGAGCTGTCATCTGACCCAGAACAGCATTTGGCACCTTAAATAAAATATATACCAAAAATAAAAGCTGGGAGTGATAAGTACCTAATGAACGATCAATGTGCTTTTCACAGGAAACAGCCCTGCCCCCGTCATGCTGGAAGCTTGGGCTCAGCCAACCAGACCCAGCCCCGTCCCCAGCGCCTCTCTGAGCCCTCCTCTGACCCACACTAGATAGCAACAGGTGCACGCGGATTGCAAGAGCAGCAAACAGTTATGGAGAATTGACTTTTCTGTCCCAAGGTGACTAGAGCACATTGTCCCCTTTGGTCTGTGAGAGCCACCCCGGGGGGGACAAAGCCGATGGAGGTGGTTAGGGAAGCTGCCTTTTGTCACAGCAGATCCGAGGCTTGAACAAAAGCCATTTCCACCCAGCAGCCCCCGCTCCTTGGCAGAGAAGTGACCAAAAAGTAACCCTCAGGCAGAGAGAGGGGACCAGTCCACACTTCTGTGTAGAAGAAGATGAAGTGTTCAGGGTAGAATGGTAGCACACCCCCTCCCAACTGCCCCTGTGCATGGGTCCCCTTCCCCTGTCCCCAAACACAGCCCCCACCCCCAAAACAAAGAAAGCAGCAAGAAAGCTGGCTCTAAAGTCAGCTGTCACTGTCACAAGCCCCACAGGTGGTGTTCAGTATGCAAAGTTAAAAGACGCTTTCAGGAAACGGGTGTTTGCTGCGGACCCACAGCCAAGATTCCCTGCCTGTTTTGATAACATATCTTTGAGACAGTGATGGCAGGGAGGTCCACTGGGGTGGCATTGACAATTATAAGCAGGTCGATGAAGTGTCATCTGCCAGGAACGCTCACCAGGGAACGGAAAAGAGCCGCTTCAGAGTGCCAGGATGTCGCACGCCCCATGGATTCCCAGCCACTGGGTGGCGGGGCCGCGGGAGACCTTTGAAAACACAAAACGCTCTTTCCATACAAAGCCTGGCCTCTGCTCTTGGTGGCCCTGGATGAAAGGACAGAAGAGCTTTCCATTGCTTCTTACATCCTGCCTTGTTTAATGGCTTCCACGGATCCCACTGCTTAACTGTCTTATGGCCAAAGTAGAAGACGAATAGGGCTCTAAGAGGTGCTTAGAAGTTGGCGGGGAGGACTGAAATCCTGGGGCTGGCATTGAGTTAGAACTTGGTGCATTTCACTGTGAAGGGTCTCAGGCCTAGAAGCTTGGATTGAGAAGGGGTACATGGGGTCGTCTACACCTGCCTACAGCTGGTTTCCAAATCCGAAGGGTTGGGAAGGAAAGAACACACTGCAAGGAGATGCCAGCGTATCTGGGGGACGGATGGACATGGTTACAAGCCCTTAGTGTAATGGGAGAAGGCTGGGTTTGGGTTTCAGGCAGGCCTGGACACAGGTCTCTCTCTATGGCTGATGACTGTGTGTCTCTGTGTTAGTGACTATCCCTTTCTGAGCGTTAGATCCTCTTCTGCCAACCGGGAGGAGCAATGCCTGTCTCACAGGAGCAGTGTGTGTGTCTTACATCAGGTTCCCCAAAAGCAGACCCTCAGATGAGGATTTGGATCAAGGTGATGTTGTTAGAGGCATTCCCAGAAAAACCAGTATAGAGAAAAGAAAGGGAATCAGGAAGAAAGATCAGGTGAGAGTCCTGCACCAAGGCTTTTGAGGGGCACAGAGACCTGCAGCCAGAACAACACCCGGGAAATGCATGACTCGGGGTCCACCTAGACCTGTGAAGTCCGAACCTGCATTTTAACAAGATGGGGCAACGAACAGCACCGTAAGCCTCAGAGATGCCCCATTGGAAGGACGGTCCTCTGAAGGGTGGCCCTGAGGCGGTGTAGAGGGGTGGGCAGTTCTCCTCCAAGACCTTGTTCTTATGCTTGTGTCCAATTCTCCGTAACTTGTCCCTGCTCCCTCAGTGCCTGGGACATCCTCTCTGGCCCACCTGCCTGCAGGCCTGGGATGGGAAGCCCAGGAAAGAGCCCCCGCAGGACAAAGGTGATGTGGCTTGGAAGGTGATGGGGGAGGAGGATCCCCATTAATGTGCCCTGAATTCGGTTTGGGTTCTGCCCCCTCCCCAGCTGCCTCGGCTGGTGTCACCCAGGCTTGGCCACACACCTGACCTGAGCTGGTCTGGGGGGATGGAGCACAGGTGTCACTTCAGCTCTGTCCATCAGGGGGCACTGGCGCTATCACACCCTCTGCTCCTCCCCGCTCCTTGCCCTCACTTTTACCTCAGTTTCCCCACCTTCATGCAGTTTCCCACAGAGACTGGTGGCCTGCTCTTGAGGCTCAACCTGCTGGCCCTGGGCCTCCCATCTCACTGTTCCCCTGACCCCACTCTAGGCTGGATCCTGTTCTCCAGACCACCGTGCTGGGCAGAGCTGCCTCCCTCAGAACTGGACACGGTCTGAAATAACCTACTGCCTGACCCCGGCCCCACTCGACCAGACTGTGGCAATAAGGCACTTCCCTTGGGCATGACCCTGGCCTGCATTCCACCCCAGAGCCAGAACACACACATCCTGATACTCTGCCCCCAACCAGCACAACTGGACCCACTTAGTCACACACAGCAGCCAGGCCCTGCCCACCCTGGATCCGTGGGTATGAATCCAGAATGTGCAGCAGAAGCTCTGGATTCAAGCTCAGGTGCTGCCTCTTCCTGGGTGTGCGCATGGACACTCAGAGGGTAAGAGGGTGCTGCGAAGTGACGGTGGTGTTTTTCTGCAGGGCATCCGTGTCCACTGCAGATGGGACCATCAATCAGCGATCCCTGCTTCCTGGCAGAAGGGGCTCACCTGACCCAGATGAGGCTTCAGACTCATCCTCTCAGGAAATTATAACCAGAGCAGTAGAACCCAAGACGTGAAGCCAACCTGCTGCATCCATTCCTCCCACCAGAGACAGCCTAATGTCCACTGGCTAAGTCCTCAGATGCTGTGGCTTCTATCCACTCAGGGAAGTTTCTCAAGTTTTTTCTTTGCTTTGGGAATATCCCCCATCTTCTCCCAACACTTCCCTTGAAGATTAAATCAACTATGATGAGAATCTGCCGCTTCCACCCAAGAGCCCTACCTAACATATCACATCTCATCCTCCCCACTTTTCAGATAGCAGACTGAGGCCCAAGAGAGGCTGGGCTAGCTGCAGGTTCTAGATCCACTCAGTACCAGGATCAGAGTTTGAATGAGTCTCCTGCCCCACACCTGCACATCACACCAGTGTCAACCACAGCCATTTGGGAGGACAGCATTGTACAAATCACGTCCCTGCGGGAAAGTCAACGCATAAAAAGACAGACTGAAAGTACTAATCCCATTTGTTTGGATTCGGTGCAGGGCCCTAAGCAGTCAGTACAAAGGCTCCAACAGCGGTTAAAATCTTACAGCTCTGCACTCAAGCTGAACCTGCGACAACCTGGCCTGTGACCCCTAAAGAGGGAACCATGAAATTGGAGGAGATGATCCCTTTTTTCTTTTTTAAGGAATATTTGTGACAATTGTATATAATTTTCAAGGTTAATGGCCTCTTGATTCACAATAATGAAAGTCTCGTTTATCTACATATTAGTGTCCTGAAGCCAGATTCATTTACATAATCATAAATTGCATTTCAACTGTCCTCAGCAGCTTGTTCCCCATTTGATGAAAACGTAAATGGTAATTTTATTTGGGCTCAATTGCAGACATACTGCACTTATGCAGCATCAGAAAATAACATTTTAATCTAACCAGCGACTTGGGTTCATTACAACGAAATAAGAATATTGGTTAAAACACCAAGTCGGTTCCCCAGATGTCTTCGAAGGCCCCCATCATTTTCATATCATTGCTCAGTTGGTTTTAATTGTATTTACTCAAAGCTGGGGAAAAAAAAAAAAAAGAAAAGAAACTAAGGCTTCAGGATGAAAATGTCCTTTAGACTTCAAGGCACAGTGGCCTGAGGACCATAAGATGGTAAGGAAGGGTGATGGCCACAGGGAACTGAGAGCTGGTAAGGAAACCCTATGGTTTGGGCACATCGTGGGCCAATCCAGCATAAGTCAACTCAGAGGGGTGTCAGGCACAGCCTGATCCCACATCACGACCTCTCCCCACCCTTCCCGCTTCCTGGATGTCAACACACTGGGTCTCACAGGGCTGAGCCCTGCTGTCCACTGCCAGGCTCTGGGCAAGGCACAGAAGAGCCCCAGACATGCATAAAGACCTGCCCTGTCCCCACAGGCAGGAAGAGTGAGCTAGACACAAATTGCCACCAGACAAGGAAGAGGCTGCCAAAAGACCCTTCCTTTGCAGATGCTCCTAGGGGCTGGAACACTGCCTTCTGCACACTGGGGGTCAAGCTGGTCTGGCAAAGGAGGACACTGAGGCTCAGAGCGGTGAAGTGCTCTCTCAAGTTCACCAGCTAGTGCCAGAGTCAAGACGCCACGCAGGAGAGACGGGCAGAGTCTTAAATGTTCACCAGGAATGTCTCGCTCCAGTTCTCAGGAGGCAGAAAAGAGAGCAAGTTGGAAGTGTGGCAGGCGCAGAGCCGCGGTGGGATTCCCTGTGACATCACCCCTGGCCACTGCCACAGCAGTGAGCATGAGCGAGCTCCTGGGTACCTACAGCTCCCACCTGGGCTGGCGGCTGCAAGATGTGTGAAAGCTGAAGTGAGGAAGGCGGGTCTTACCTGCAGTGTCTGCAGGGCACCTGGCTGCACCTCTCTGGGCCCTTGGGAAGCCCAATTGACTCTCGCTCATCAAGGCTCTGTCTGACAGCTGCATTCTGCACGGTGGGGGTCACAGCAGTCTGACCTGTACCCAGGAGCACTAGAGAGAAAATGGCTTGACTGAACTCCACGCCAGAGATGAATGATCTCAGCTGTTTTCAGGGATAGAAGTGGCAAGCAAGACCAGAGATTTCTCCAGGCATGGGGCTGGCCAAGGTAGGGACAGGTGATACATTTGTTCCTGGGGACTCCAGGCAGAATGTCAAGCCCTTTGGGAAAGGACTCTCAGATACTACAGTTCTCTGGTGACCAGGGATGGGCAGAGGGCCAGGGGATGCCACACAACCAAATTATAGGATGGAGCAGTCCCACAATGGCCAACTTGCTCCAGAGTCCCTCCACCCTGTGACAGGGGGGCACAATGTTCTTATTACAAGCAGCACATGCCGGGCATCGTTCCTGGCTCAGACATTGCTCTGAAAGGTGGTCTTTCTCAAACACAGTCTCGGAGTGGGGGGGCATTTTTCTGCAGAGAAAGATCCCTCCCCTGCCTCTCTGAATCTCTTCTGGATTATAAATTTCCCAGGGGGCTCCAGGCACCAGGATGCAAAAGCGGCTTTTTGTCTCCTCTGGCCCATTCAAGAACCAAGACTCGGGACCCAACCAGATTCCTAGGCCCCTTGGTCCAGGAAATGCCTCTGAACTCCCTTTCAAGGACAGCTTAGACACCGACTTTAAGATAACAGCCAGAAGACTGGACTGAAGCCACATTCTAGAAGGAGGACTCTGCTGTAATTTACTCTCCAGGACTTACAAGTAAATATTTGCTAGAAGAGTGATACAGGACACTCCGTGGCTTCTGATCTCCAGCTTCTCCCTTCTGAGGATTAGTAATGACCTTGCCCAGGACAGCTGAGGACATATCCTTCAAGCTGGTCTGGCCTCAAGTTTCTGAATACATATTATTGTTCTTGGAACAAATCCTGCCCTGGGAGGTTTGCTTGCTCCTGAGCCCCTGGATCCTGAATATTCATTTGCTTGTTTAGTTCTCAGGGCAGATTCCAGGGACCTCCTGATCACAGTGAGGTGGCTTTGGAGCAGGCCACATTCCTCTGTATCTGAATCTGTGTTCTCTCCTGGATACCAGGCACCAGGGCTCTGCATACTAACCTTGGAGGCCAAACCAAAACATGTGCAGGCTGTGATACTTCCTGTGTGGCATCACTCAGCATGCCCAGCCAGCAGTAACTCAGGGCTGATGTTAAGTATCGAGTTCCCTGTCACTGGAAACATCCAAGCAGATATCCTTGTCTTGTGCATCAGGAATGCCCCAGCCTGTCCCCAGTAGCCATCAACTAAGTTAACACTGGGCCTCTGGACCCCTGAAATCCTTCCAGCTCAAGGGGTGTCTGCCTCTGTGAATTTCAAATTTGACTTCCACGATTGCATCTTTAAAAACATCCAAATTCTGCCTGCACAGCACTCTACTACTCGGACTGGTTTTGCACAAAGTGGCAAAATATAATTTAAATATCTCTTAAGTGTCAGCGCCATGAGAAAGAAAAACAAATTAATCAACAAAGAATCCCTTTTCAATGGTTTTCAAGCCAGCTTGTGGCTGTCACCAAACCACAGGTGAAATGCTAATAAAATTCAGCTGGCAACCGCAGCATCATGATTTAAATACCCTGTATTGTTCCAAAGAAACATACACATAATATATTTGCACGTCTGGCCTTTATAATGAGTGTGAACTTTTTTGTAAGGAAACCATCAGAGATAGCAGAAGTCTTCTGAGGCGTAAAGTGAGGTGAATGACTGTCTTGTTGCAGAGGGAGTGAGCCACCAGCCCAAAGGTGGGTGCAAAAGCCTTCTTGGAGGAATCTGGCAAGATGGATGCAGCAGGAGGGGGCCGGGGAGAAGAGGCAACTGGAAAACTACAGTAATGAAGTCATTTCCCATTTTTTAGCATAATTTGAAGAGACAAGGCTGTGGGACCTCGCTCCAGTTGTGCATACTGAGTGTGAGTTGCAACAGGAGAAGCCGTGTGCAAGGCAGACCAGTTCCAGAGGCCAGGAGAGGACCCCCAGCTTCTCCGCACAGCTCTGCACCGCGTGAGACGCCCTGTCTCTCCCAGATGTCAGGCATCTTTCTGTGCTACGATGTTTTTGTTGTTGTTGTTGCTTTTTGTTTGTTTTTTGTTTTTGCATATTCTATCCACCATTCTTTCGTCATGGGCCTCAAACTTGCTCCAAACCCAGATGGATTCATAAGTTACCTCCTCCGTGATCTGCTATGCAATGTCCAGCGCTCTCTGCTGTATATCAAACCTGGGCAGAGTCCACATCTGGGCCCCACCCACATCTGGGCCCCGCCTACACCTCGGCCCCGCCTACAGTTGGCCCCGCCCAGTCCTAGCACAGCCCTCCCTGCCCAGTATTTCTCGGCCTACCAACCACACAGGAAGCTCCCCGAGGACGCTTCATGCCACAGGCCTCACTGTTACACAGCAGAGGGGCTAGAACCTAGCAGGTTCCCAGGGCCAATAAATGCTTGTGAAAAGAAGGTGGAAGACACTCAGAGGGAAGACACCACTTTATAAAGCCATTGTCCCCAGTATTTTGGCCACAATTTCTCCTTGAAAGTTCTCACTAGTTGGGGGTGTAAAAGGATATGACCAAACCAATGGTTTTCTGAAAAATTCCAGAGATTTGAATAGGATGTTTCCAGTGTGAAAGGCGTGACCACCTGTGATGGGATCCGGGTTGAGCTCTGGATTCCGGCAGAATGCGATGTGGAGCCCAGTTGGCCCTCTTGCTGTATAGGGCCTCAGGTAAGTTATGGCACCTTTGAGTCTGTTTCCTCAATCAGGATGCAGAAATGGCTGTAACTCCTCCTTAGGGTTGTTGAAATGTTGTGATGAAATTGAGGGAGGCCAAGAGTCTCACTGAATGGCACGCTCTTCTCCTGTAGTCGGAATGTGTTTGTCTCACCACCACCAAAAAAAAGAAAAAATCCCCATCTGTTGAATCCTGATTACCAACGTGATGGTATTAAGAGGTGGAGAGATGGTTAGGTAATGGGGGCACAACCCTCCTAGGTGGGATTAATCCCAGACAGGAGAGACCCTGAGAGCTGCCTCTCTACTTCCTCCATGTGAAGACACACAAGAAGACTCCCATCTACAAACCAGAAAGGAGACCCTCACCAGACACAGATTCCAACAGCTTCTTAATTCAGGACTTCCCAGCCTACAGAACTAAGGAATAAATTTTTATTCTTTATAAGGTACCCAGCTTGCAGTATTTTGTTATAGCAACTGGAACAGACTAAGAAACCTTCCTTTGCAGAAATACCTGCTGTGAGAGTTTGGGCCACTAGGCATGTCAGTCTTCCCATCTGCAGAATAGACAGGCATGCTCTCAACTTACAGCACTGCTCAAGCAACAAGCTTACATAAAAATATTAATATTCATCACGGTTTATTCAGTGTCATGTAAGTGTGAAATAGGCATCCCATTCTTCCTAAACAATGTAGGTATTACTATCTGTCATTTCTAAGAGGATTAAGAGATTGTCATCCATTAAGGATGTGGCATTAGCAGAGGACACTATTGCCTGTAGAAACAGTGTTTCCCCTGTGGGGGAAGCTGTATCTGTACTCTGATCTCTGCTGCCCAGTGGTCCCCAACCTGTGTGTGCCATTCCCATGTTCTGGAATCAGGTGACCCCTAAGGTGTCTTCCAGGTGTGAGATTCTCCAGGGCTACAGGAAGAGAAGAAGGGCCAACATCACCTGAATAAGACTCCCTCGGCACTCCTCAGAGGAGCGGGGAGATGAAGGAGGGGGGAAATTGTGCCCACTGGAAACATGACAAAACTCAAAATCAGACTCATGCCACTCCTAGAATTATATGCAGTGGAGTAGAAGTCCCAAGGTCTGCAGAAAAGAAAAACTATGATCATATACTCTTGGGTAATAGTTCTCAGGGATTTCAAGGTTAAAGCAATGTTACTGTGCATCTCAGGTTGCCTGATACACTACCAGATTCATCAAACTGTCCCAGAAATCATGATTGATCAGAGCCCCACTCACTCTCAAAAGCATTCCAGTGTATATGGCCATCCCATAACCCTCTCATGGCTACCAGGATCACCTGGAAGCTTTGTAAATGTCTTGATTAAATCACAATCTGTGGGGATGAGGTACAGCCATTGGTAGTGTTTGGTTTTTTTAACTTGCCCCAGTGATTTTAATGTACAACCAACGTTCAAGGTCACTGTCCTAAATGGAAGGCCTAACCCTCCCTGGTGGGCAAAGGTGAATAGGGTCAATGAAGAGTGATTGGCAGGTAGACCCCAACTAGCCCTGCACCACCTGCCCTTGGGGTAGCTGGAGCAGCAGAAGAGGGAACAGGACCCCACAGGTGGCCTGCTGTGCCCACTGGTCACTCTGTTTGTGTTGACTCAGGGCCTGCTCAGGAGAGGATTGGCAGCTCCACTGCAGCTCTCCTCGGGTGCCAGCTCGGCAGTGAGCAGGTAATTAGTGTTCCTCCTGCTCCGGGAGAGAGGCACTGAGAGAAGTCGCCTGTTTCACCTTGAAGCAAGAAGGAGAACCCCGAGAGACAGATTTTTCCACACATTTTGGAGAGGTTCTGCCAGAGAATTCCATGGAGACGCGTGGAGTCAGGTCCCTGGCACAGATCAGCCTCCGAGCCAGGGCGGAACCGTGTCCTGTGCAGGGGGACCTCATGAGCAGATTGTCTTCAAAGGCTGCGTTCCCCCTAATCACTGCTGCAAAGTAAATCTCTGGCCTCTCACCTCACACCAGGGAGGTTCTTGAGAAGAGGAGGGCCTGCCATCTCCTTGTCCCCGCCACAGAGAGCAGAGTCTGTCCCCAGGCGGCAACCCTGGGTTTTGAATCAGTTTCGCGGGTCTGGCACTTAACTCCTGCCTGGAAAGCATTTCTTAGCAGATGGAGGCTGGAGAGAGGTCTCCTTCTGCAGAGGAGCACCGAACGTCCCCACAGCTGGAGCTGGCGGGGTTGGCAGCTCCCAGGTACCTTCTACTGCTTCATACCTAGCGCTGCTTTGCAGTCTATACTCCTGAAAACCTCTCCAGTGATCTTTAGGAAAATCTATTCAGGCAATACGATTTGGGAAACTTCGATATATGTGGGAAAACTTTAATCACTTGTGGATTTAATCAGCACAATTTTGACTTATGAATAAGCAAGAAAGATATTGCCAAACACATACGCACGCGCACACACACACACACACACACACACGCTCTGGGTGTACTTCCACCAACAATATTACGCTCACTTGCACACACATCTCCAACATTTTCACACCTTTTGATCTTTGCCCACCTGTAAAATGAAAGGATTATTTCCATGTAGCTTCATATTGCATTTCTTATTGGGCAAGTTTTTCACATGCTTAAACAGCAGTTTTTACCTCTTTTCTGTGGCCTTTTTATATCCTTTGCCTGCTTTTCTTATTAATTTGTAGGAGTTCTTTATATATGAGAAAACCCAACCCTTCCTCTATGACATAACATGCACACATCTTTCCAGTTTGATATTTGTTTACTGATTTTGCTTATGATGCATTTAACTAAGTCCATTTTAATGTAATTGGATGTGTTGATATTTCTTCTGTGGTTTCTGGTTTTGTATCATACATTAGAAAGTCTTATAAGGATTTTTTATGAGAACTTAAACGGACAAAGCCAGACCAGAAATCATTCAATAGAAAAATATCCAAAGAAAATTATGAGCTCACCTGTCCCTCTTTCTGCATGTAAAGAAGAGAAGGCTGAGAAACACATCTTCCATTTTCAAGGATGGTACATGGTAGAGCTTCCCCCCTGAGGGACTGATTCTCATAAAATGTCATAATCCAGAACTCCAAACTTCTGTATAATTAAATTCCTCAGCTTATTGAGGTCTTGCTTATTTCTGAATCATTCTAAAAAAATCCCTCTAGGATGAGGGAGATTTCTGCCTACCAAACCAGCAGCCCCCAGGTCCATTGGGGTCTGCCAGGAAACTCCATTCTGGTAATAATTCAAGTGAGACTATAGGTAAAGATACAGCTTATCAGGTTCCTCAAGGAAAAGGCTCCACGGAGTTAAATGAGATTTCTTTCACAGGTATCTAGATGCACTCATCTGTTTCCAGGGATTCCATTGCTTCTCTGTGTCCACAGAACCCTTCCTCACTAACCCCACCATATCAACCCTAAACCTGCAATAAGGCTTTGGCCTCAGTTTACTGCTTGGTCTCCATGTACACCTCTGAACCTGGATGAGGTACATCATACCTGCTCCTATGGATCCCTCCCCATCTTTCTAGCCTTCTCCCTCCAACCAGCCCCAACTCTGGGTCAGAGAAAAACCAGACTGGAAGCCCATGAAGAGACATCCACATTCAGGGGGAAGGACTCTATCCAACAGACTCGGTCTCCAAAGGAGAGGTGAGGAATTTGTCCATAGAAAATGGGGGGTTAAATGTGGGTCTCCTCTTGACCAATGGCATGGTCTTGGGGAAGTGACTCAGCCTCCCTGACCTCAGTTTCTTTAACTGTAGAATGGGGATAAGACCTTGTCTTAGCTGAACGCAGAGCATCAAACCAGAGACTCCCAAGAAGTAAATCCCAGCTTTGGTCTCAACCCCAGCACCTGCAGGTCCCCCAAAGCCTCTGAACTCCAACCTAGATCCCAAGCATGATAACTGGACACCTTAAACTTTTTGAAAGTCCTGCAAACAGTGCTGATCCCTTTCCCAGTGTCCTTTACCCAGTCTCCAGGGCCCCCTCCTTGTTTCTCTGACCTCTCCCCCTCAAAAACCCCTGGCCATGCCTGAAGTTCACGTGGAGTATAGAAACACAGCCACACATCAATCCTGTGTTGGAGATAGTACGGTTCCTAAACCAGAATGTGCATAGCCAATGAGATCTATTATTGATGCAGGAGGAAGTCAGAGCTCAGAGAGAGGGTGAGACTCACCCAAGGTCAACAGCTAGTTGGCTGCCAAGCCAAAGTGAGAGCCTCGGCTTGGACTCCCTGCCCAGTGCTCCCCACCAACCCGCTGTGACTCTGGACCAACTGTCTCCCACTTCCTTGGGGGAGTCTCCTGGCGAGAAGCCTGCTTTTTAATTCTATCTGGGATAAAAAGAGAACAGGTTGACTTTGTAATGTCATCAACTATTAAGCTTGATTTTTTTTTTTCCCAGCTACTGACATCCAAATGGCCAGTGAGCTTGAAAGCCCCAGTGGAGCCTGTTGGCTGGGCTAATAGAATCAGGGTTTGCAGGAGGGAGGACTGGCAGCCCCTCTCCACCGCAGGAGGCAGGGAGCCGGGAGGCCTGCTGAGCGCAGTGACCGCCAGGAAGCCAGGACAGGGCACCCGCAGATAAAGACAGATGGGGGTAAGGGTCCTCCATTAAAATTTTAAACCGCGAGCACTCCATGACCACGCACACTTGAAATGCCGTCCCTGGGAGATGGGAGCCAAGAGGCTGTTGAGGTTATTGTGTGAAGTTGCCAAAAATTGAAGACATAATGTGTCACTTGTCCTTTCGAAATTTGTTGAAAGAAAAGTTCCTCGTGACATGGAACACACTGTGCAAATGGAGGCAGAGGGAAAAAAGGAAAGTTTTCTCACCAGTTTTTCTGAGTAACACGGAGGTCCTATTATTCCAGAGGGTGGCTGCAGAGCGCCATCTCTGCAGGTGGGCTACAGCTCAATGGTAGAGCACTCACCTGCATGCGTGAGGCCCTGGGTTCCATCCCAGGGCCAAAAAAAAAAAAAAAAAATTGGGGCCTGGGGGGTGGGCTCTGGAGTAATTTGGCTTTGGCACTGTTACATTTTTTTCATGGAGCAGGTATGATAATCCCTTTGAACCTCAGTTGCCCCATCTGTAAAATGAGCTGATAACACCTTCCTCGAGGTGCTTCTAAAGAGCATGTGACACATACCTGGCCCCAGTGAGTGAGGGCCTTGTGAGCTCTCTTATAGAGCTTAAAATGGATTAAGTGGTTTACTTATTTCAATGTCTTAAGATTAGGGGGAGGAGTGTTTCGTGCATTGAACTCAGGGGCACTCGACCACTGAGCCACACCCCGCAGCCCTGTTTTGTACTTTATTTAGACACAGGGTCTCACTGAGCTGCTTAGCCTTGCTTTTGCTGAGGCTGGCTTTGGACTCACGATCCTCCTGCCTCAGACACTGAGATTACAGGTGTGCACCACCATGCCCAGCTTTAATGTCTTAATATTTCTCAAGGAAAAACTGTGTCCCAGGTGACGTGACTTACCCATGCCGGCAGAATTGAATGAAGTCTTCCACTTCTCTGGAAATGACCTTGCCCCACGTCAAGGACCACCTCCACTCGGGTATCTCCTCCCTTCTTTTCCTCACAAGCTCAATATTCCACGGGAGCTGTATGAGGAGTGGGCTCCAAGGGGACCGTGTGTCACTGGGGGAGACGCTCAGCACCTTTGCTCTTCGGGGCCACACTGATATCTAATGGCAGGAAGCAAACCATCCCTGTGCAACCTCCCCCAAGGAATCGCATGCTGAGTGGGCAGGTGTAGAAGGAAAAGAGAAAGAGAGAGAGAGAGAGAGAGAGAGAGAGAGAGAGAGAGAGAGAGAGAGACTTTCGAATCATGGAGCCCCTGGCTGGGAATCGCAGCAAGATAAAGGGGCCTCGCTTAGACACGGTGCTCAAACAGTTGCAGAAGGAGAGAAACCACAGAAGCTCTGGCTAATGTGTGAACCATGAGGGGGAAGAAGAACGCTAGGAGCCAAGAGATGCAAAGCCATGCAAGAATCCACAGGAACAAATGCTTCTCCTGAGCGACAGGGAGCAGAGCGCTAGCAGCTACCAACTGTGGCGGACAGAGGTGTCCTCTTGAGTGGCCACAGCAAAGTGCTCCTGATTTTGTTTCTTCCCCTGTCTGTTTTGATAAGAATGTTCTGGTCTTTGCATTGCCAGATGCAAACAGAATTTAAGTAGCTGTTCTTTCCCGCACTTTTGAATAGATCTGAGATGTTTCCAGCAATTAAAATATTTTCTCCTCTAAGAAGCTGGAGTGTGGGGTGGAGCCTGGTGCCCCCCCGATTCCACCCCACTGCAGATGACTCTGATTTTACTGATACACAACCTCAGATGCTGATTTCACCTGCTCAGCTCCTCTAGGGATGATGCTTGGCCTCCAGGAAGATGCCCTCTTGCTGGAAGGCAGGTGTGAGATTCAAAAGGAGATTGTGTATGAATCAAAAAGAAAGATGGTACCAAGAAAATCACAGAAGGAAAGAAAACAGAGTTTTCAGGGAGCATTCAGTATGGTTCTCCAATATGGCAAATAGAGACACTGGTAGACCAGAGGGGAGTAGCAACTTGCCCAAGGTCACACAGCTGGCTCATGCTGTAACAAGGACTGGAATAGATCCATTCTCCTGAGCAGTGTTCTTCACACTTCATGCTACTTTTAGCTACTTCATGCTGGTGATCAGAAGAACCTGAGGAGGTTTTATCCATCCTCTTATGCAGATAAGACCTGCTTCCTGGGCTCAGATCAAAACCTCCATCAGTATCTAGAAATGGCCTTTCCTTTCACTTTGTGCAAAACCCTGGGCCAGTCATTCTATTGCTCCTGGTCTCTGTTTCTGCAGTGGAACACCTAGGAGTTGGCTTCCGGGCCACATATGGGCAGTGTAACAAGAGCTACTGACCATAGAGTACGGACCACTATATTGTCCAATCCAAACATACTGCGTACTGGAGGTCACTATGGGCTGAGCACTGCATTCTGTACTTGTGACTTTCCATCATTTTCACAGAACACAGTCCGGGATATTCTTACCCGCATTCTACCATTAAAGAAAACTGAGACCCAGAGAGGTCAAATCATTCCCCTAAGACCTACAACCGCCAACGGGCAGGCCTCTACTTAACCCCCATCTCACCCTGAAAATTCCTTATCTTCTCCCTTGTGCCAGCCCATACGTTCATCACCACGACCCCCATGTGATTCCTAATTCCCAGTTAATTAAGGTAATGAAGCTCAGGAAGAGTTAAGGGACTCACTGAAGAACAGGAAGCTAATATCAGCCTCAAATGGGTTCATGAATCTATCTGTGGCATCCTGAGACCTGGCTTGGAAGAAATCTGCCAATTTCAATTTCTGATGCCATTACTTATTTCCAGCTGGGTGGGGGGTTATGGGTGGGTCAGTGAAGGTTTGAAGCTGTGGGTTGAGAGTAGGATTGGAAGAGTATGAGCTGGTGGAAATAAAGGATTTGGGGACAGTGGTTCTCACTCTTCTATAGTCTGTGGCAGACAAGGGATGAAATGATGAAAGTTCAATTGGAACACCTGACAAGATTAAAAGATTCTAAAAGATGCTCAGTGAAGATTACTGCCTTCTCACAGACACCGTGTAAACTCAGTCTCAATGCATCTATGAAATGGCCACATTAAGGGCATTGCTCCCTGATCCTGCAAAACCCTGGGCCAGTCATTCTATTGCTAGAATAGAATGACTTTGCTTTGCTCTTCAGGCTGAAAAGAATTTTGGATGAGGGCTGGTGCTGCCCGGGTCACCTTGAACATCACAAACCAAAGTTCTCCAATGTGCAAGTAAACATAGACACTCTTGCAACTTAGCTTCACGACTCTTACCTTTACCTTCAACTGAGTGAGCAACTTCACCCACTATCTGGTCCTCTCGACATTGGCCAAAATGTCCATGAGCAGTTGTAACAAAAAAGAAATCTTACACATGGAATCAAAGTTTTGCAATGAACCTAGAAGGTACTTCTGGGGCACCATGTCCAGGAACCCACAAAGAATACCCCTTATCACCTGGGGACAGAGGCAGAGGGGTTTTCTCTGCTGGCATTAACCCATGAACTGCTTGGGCACTGGGGCCCCCCTCCCCTGGTGGGGGACTTCTACAGCCTCCACTGGTCTCTGCCAAAGGGCAGAAATCATGCTAAAGTGGCCACAGCAGGCTGAAATCCTCCAGAAAAGGCTGCCTGCCAGGGGACTCTGATGATTTGTAATCAAATTGTGTTTCATTAAAGAGGAAGTGTCCAGGGGCTTCCTGTTGGCTGCCTCCTTGCAAATTAAAGATAATAGAGTTAACAGAGAACAATTGGAAGTCAGACGCCAACAGGTGGAAGGAGCCCAGAGAAACTTCATCTCTGGATTCTCACATGTTGGGCATGTGGGTCTTGCCCCTGGGGGAGGGGGCCGGGTCCACCTTAACCCAGCTCTGTGCTCACCTGGCTGGACAGTCTCTGGTCCTACCTCTCTCTTTAAGACTAGAAAGATTTGTCAGGTGACCTGCTGTCCCAGTTTGCCTTCTGAGAATTGAGGGTTCCCCAGAATACAGGACTCTCAAAGGCCAAAAATCAGAAAAATTCTAGACAAATGGGGACAAGTTGATCACCCTATTGAACTTCCTGAGGTCCCTGGCTGTGTTGACATTCTGTGATTTTTCTCTCTCTAATTTTCCATGAGCTGATAGCAAATGCATGAGCCCAGTAGGATTTCCAGCACACAGAAGGGACTCTCCAAGGGCTGCCCGTGTCTTGTGTTCCTGGCCAACCACTGTCAGCTCAGGCTCTTCCAAGATCATAAAAGTTTGGTGCAGGCGAAGCCTCCAGAAATTTTAACACCTGCAACAATGACCACGTCTCCAGAGGCAAATTTCTATCTTCTAGGTGAGGAAATGGGGGCCTAAAGTCATTCTGTGGTTTTCTTGAGGTCACATGGAGCTAGCAATCCACCCTGTGTCTGTCTCATCCGAGCCCAGCCAGCTCCATGGCTGCACACACATACACACACACACACACACACACACACACACACAGTTGTGCATCCATGGGGATGGAGACAAGTAAGCACACCTCTAATGAATGTGTGCTCCCTTTACCATGAAACACCTGCTCACTACCTGTTCCTTCTGCCCACTTGCAGCTGGTCACCTCACTGCTTGGTGAAGAGAGGGTAGTCAGCCTCGCACACCCCCAGTCCAGGCATCAGCCACGCCCCACATCAGGAAACATGATCTCCCTCTCACATTACCAGGGGCCCAGTCCTTGCACCTCCTGATGGGTCTCAAAAGAAATGCCCAGGAGGAAGGGAAGGACCAGGAAAGATGGACAGGTAGAGGGAAGGACAGGTTGCCCCAGCCCACCATAGTCAGGGGCCCCCTGGAACAGAGCCCCCTGAAGCTAGGTGTCCTCGGGGGCCCAAACTGGGCCAGAGAAACCCAGAACTCCAGCCAAGAGGGATGGAGACTCAGGAGGAAATGGGGCCTGGGAGGAGGCGACAGCCTGCGATTTTTAATTTACTTTTTCTTGCCCTGAGACAAAAATTAATTTGACTTGGGAAAAAAAAAAAAGGTAACTTTTTACTTGACTTTTGAAAGTAAAATTTCTGCAACTCTTTTTCCACTTAACAGAACATTTCCTCAACTTCTAAGGCATAATGTTAATATGCACCAAAGATGGGGAATTCCCTGGGCTCCGCTCACATATCACTGAACTGATTTTTTTTCCCTAATTTCCTAGTAATACTGGCTGGGTTATGCTAACAGGAGAGTTAACAGCTAATTTTGCTACAGGGAAGATAATAACAGGAAATGATCTTTAATAATGAATTAAATAGATTCCCTGGATCCTGATTCCTTTTATTAGATAAGGTCAATGGCATCTTAAATGAGCAAATCTATCCTAGGCCGGCAACAACCTACGGAGAAAATTGTCAAGCGGACAGACCTGCAGAAGGCGTGAGCCTGAAGATCAGAGCGCAGATGGTAAGGAGCTTGATGCAGTGATGAGATCATGAACTTCAGGCCCCAAACTGAATACTAACCCACGCTCACTGTGTGACCTTGAACATGATCAACCTCTCTGAAGCTGTCTCCTGAGCTGTTTATGGGATGGTAATTCCTGCTCTGTGAAGCTTCCTGGTCGTCACATTGCTCTTCATTACTTGGAGGATACGGTTCACCCATCATTTTCACATTCATTGTTTCATTTGGCTTGCAGAGTAACCTCCCTTAGAACAGCCCAGCTAGACTGGATTAGCCTTACCTTGGGAGACAAGGAAGGTCTTGCATTTAGCAGGAAGGAGGACTGGGATCCTAAGGCTGGTCGTCTGGTTCCATTTTAGATCATCTTTATTCCCCTTTTACTTAGAACTAGTTTTCTCATCCTGCAGATTTTTTTAGTAACAGGTTTTTTTCAAGACACATCAAAATTTATTACTCATATACATGTTCTCTATTCATAGCATACATACATACAGATATATACACATAGATCTCTCTATATAACATGCCCAAAAAAGAGAAGAAATGGATACAAACAAAATGTAAACTGAAGATGTAATGTTTTCTTGCAGGACAAGGGAGATGAAGAGGAAGAGGAAGGATGGAGAGAGATGTGGATGGGCATAGAAAAGAGCTTTGCCTTGGGGCTGGCACAGCTAGACCTGCCTTCTTTCACCAGAGGAAGCAGAAGCTGGAGAAGATAGAGGTTTGCTCCAAAGCATGAGGAACTCACCTCCCCAGGGTCTCTGCCTGGTTCACATTCCGCTGCATAGGATAGAGTTGGAATAGGTGCCAGCAATCCCTAGGGAGCCACTGAGAGAGTCAGAGTGAGGGCAGAGTCAGACAGCCTGCTTCTGGATGCTTGCTCCAGTAACTTCCACAGGCAGGGAGTTTTGAAACCAGCTGCCCCATGTCCTCTTAGCCAAAGCCCATGCGCGAAGCTTCCAGTTCTCCCATGTTTCCAAAGCGGGGGATGTAATTACGATGTTTTAAACCAAAAAAACACACACCTGAGTGGGAGTTCTGGCTGTTTATTTGACTAATTAGAGATAATTCACCACAGCCCACTTGCCCCTTTTTGCTAATAAAAAATGACATTTCCTTTTGATATTTTATTAGTAGCTCATCTTTATTTTTACTGTGATTTCAATAAGGTACCAGGGCGAAGCCTATTCCTCTCCAGTGGTAAACAAGGGTAAGTCATGATTCACATCCACGGCAGTGCTGGGGGCAGCCCGAGAGGCAGAGCGCCAGACCTCCGCCTGGTGCAGGGAGGACAGGAAAGCAGATCTTCCAGTTTGCCACCTGGAAAGGAGTTGGTACAGATGCCAGCAAACCCCAGGGAGCCCCCTGAGAGTGCCAAGAGTGCTGGTTCTGCTTGCCCAGCTTCCAAAGAAGCCATGCTCAGCATACCCGCGGTCCCACTGGATGCTGATCCCATCACCAAGAAGAACTGCCAATCAGTTGACCTCCCAGCCTTTCTGCCACTTCCAAGTGCCTGCTGTTCATTCCAAGAAGAGCCTGGAAACTTTGGTATCAATTCGATACAGGTAATACTTGTTTTCGGAGAACCCAGAGTGCATCCCAGCTCTGCACAGCTGAAAGAGCAACTTGGAATCCAACGCATCTGGGTTCCATTCATCTCTCCAAGCCTTTGTTTCCTGTTCACAAAATAGAGATTATACCTACCTTTTAGAATTGTGCTAATAATTAAACCAGAAAATTACATAATGCACATGCAATATCATGTGTCCCAGGAAGATATATTGAGAAAAGACAAAAAAATGTATAAAGCTCAAGGAACTTAAGACTAGGACATAGTAAGTACATAGTAAATGCCACTACGGACACTATAAAAACTCTTCCTTAGTTTTGGAGAGGGAGACATGCAGAAACACTGATTACTGCAATATATGTCTAGCTGCAACAGTTTGGGTACTGGGAGCCTCTAAAGATCTTTGAAAAGACAAGGGTGAAGTCAAGATTTGTACTACAGGCAGAGAACCACATAAGCTTTCTTTTTTCTCTTGTCAATATCCCCATAAAAACACAGTGTAATAACAAATTACATAGCAATACATTGTATTCAGTATAACAATAATCTAAAGACTAATATGGGAAGATGTGCATAAGTTACATGTGAATACAATGTTTTTTTTATAAAAGAGACTTAAGCATTCTTGAATTTTGATTTATCCTGGATCCAATCCCGTGTGGATTCTGAGAGATAACTGTATTACATTTAATTTCTTGGATTATTTTATGTCTAGGATTAATTCTACCAATTTCCTTAATTTTTTTTTTTTAAATGTAGTTACTAGAAAATTTTGAATTACATGTGTGGTTCGTGTTGTTTCTGTTGGACAGCGCCACCTGGGATCAGAGCGCTAGAGGCAGCAGCAACATCTGGGCCATTTCATTCCGGTCAAACTGATGATGTTCTCTGGGTCCGACCCTGCCTCCCCTGCTGCCGTTGCACTGAGTAATTAAAATGCCTTGAAGCAAAGAGCTGGCTCCTAAGTGTGCTTGACAAGGCTCAGAGAGTTTGGCAAAGTTGTTTTAGCAGGAGACACCAGGCAGTGTTCTCAAACACCCATGTCATCTCCAGAACAAGGACCAGGCCAAAGTGCCTGGCTTTCAGCCCTGTGATCTAGTGGCCATAGCTCATGCCTGCCCAGCAGCAACTAATTCACAAGGTAAATTAAAAAGCAGCCAGCATTTTCCTCTCCAACTGGCACCAAATGGATTGACTGTGACTATTTCCTTTGTGGAACACTCTGAAGCCTGCGGGATCTGTCCCAACAGATCCCAGGCATGATGCTTCCAAGGATGGAGGATGGACAAAGCAGATATTGTTTTGATATTATTTGGCTTCGGCCTGCATGCCTCAGGCTCAGACTTGAAATGAACCAGCAGTCTTACTGACCTTCTGAGTGAGGACCTTGAGCTTCTTCCTTCCCCCACCAGCAAAATATGGAAACTGGTTGCATGGCCTGGAACATTGTAGGAGAAAGCATGCAACCAGAGTGAATAAGGCCATGTTTTGCAGTTTGCAGGATCACAGTTCAAGTCCAGGTTCTGCAACCTACCTACTGGCTTATGGCCTGAGGCAAGTCACTTAACAAATTTTAGATCTTTTCTCTGTTGTAAAATGGGAATGCAGATAGTGGCAATCTCATGGGTTGTTGGGGTGATTAGATGATATATAATGGGGGGAAGATATATAGTGCAATACTTGGCAACTAGTGAGCACCAAATAAAGTCATCTAATAAATAGAGACTTCACAGTTTGTTTTGGAAACATGAGCCCAAGCCTCAGAAGGCTTGGACCATGCTGGGGTTTGACATCTCTTCCAGCTGCTGCTAAGCGACTCAGGCTGAGGGTTCAGCTGCCGCTTCCAGACACAGAGGGGCTGCCCTCCACAGAGGCAGAGGGTGGGGATGTTTCTCTGTGGTGATGCATCCAGGCTGAAAGGACAGAGCTATCCCAGTGGGCTTACTTGGAACTAGAGAGCAGGAAATATGAGCAGGAAGAATTTTTGCATTTTAGTTTAGAAATCCATTATTATTACAGTTTTATCCTTTGTGTTTTAGTAATCCACTGTTTCAGGGCAGGAGCAATAATCCCTCAGGGCTGTCAGCTGTCAGGTGGCCCATGGACTGTCAGCTCAAATCTCTGGTAATTAAATAAGTATTCTCCCTCAACAGAGGTCAAGGGAGAAGCAAGATATTTTGGGGGTGGCCTCTTCTTTCTCTAACACTACTTCTTTACATCTATATATTCTTTATTATGTCTGGATCAGATTCATCATGAACATTGTATATATAATTTGGGGAGTTTTTATTCTCCTGTTTTGAGGAAGCAAAGGTGATGTTTCATTTCCAATTCATCTTCTCAGGATACAATTTTTTTTTAATTCCCAAACATTTTCTTGAAATCTTCATGACCTAGATAGAATTCCCAGATAGAATTAAATAAAAATTAAATGCAGTTATCAAAGTTTATTTTGTTCGATGTTATGAATGCAGGTTCTACAAATATTATAATTGTGATACAATCTGATTTTCATCATTCTATTCTATATTATTATTTAAACAGTACACACATTGGTCATCTTAGAAAGGAAATAATATTCCTCCTAAAGTTATTGAGTTTATGTTCAATATTTGTATTAACTATCACTTTATCTCCCGATGTGTTTGTCAATTGAAAATGTTTTAAGATGATTTAGTAAATAATATTAACTTTCATAATCAAAACTAATTATTGCAACATTTTACTCTTGCAGTAATTCATATTTCCAATAGTTGACAAAAATTTTTAAATATTAACAAAAAAATTCACTCTATAATACTTCCAGAATGATTACCTTTGTTTAGAAGTACTTAGATATTAACAATAAATCCAAAGGATATGCATTCTCATTTTACTGCATATTGTTATGTTAATTTGATGTGATAATAACCCACATGACCACTCAATCTTTGGGGACTCACCATTTCAGATTCCAGAAATTAACACTGAATTAGGCATTTGGCTCTTCAGCCACTCAAAGTTGGTCAAAACCCAACTTTCTTTTATCTTTGCATCAATCAGGGTCCAACCAAAGAGACAGAACTCACTCAAATGCAACTCATTCTAAGAACTCATTTTGTAAGTATGATGGTTAATTTTATGTGTCCACTTTACTGGACCATGTAGTGCCCAGATAGTCAGTTAAACAGTATTCTGGGTGTGTCTATGAGATTCTTTCTGGGTGTGTCTATGAGATTCTCCTTTGGACTTGAGCTCAGGTGAAACTTGTACCATCTCCTGGTCCTCAGGCTTGGTTGCCTAGAGCTATCCCGGTGGCTTTCCTGGCTCTCCAGCTTGCCTGCCGTGGATCTTGGGATTTCTCAGCATCCATAATTGTGTGTACCAACTCTGCATTGTGTGTGCTTGTGTTTCCTATTGGTTCTGTTTCTCTAGAGAACCCAGAGTAATTCACAAAGTAATGGAACAGCAGGACACCAATACTCTAAGCTGAAGGGACAGAGGGAACAGTCCGTGGTACCAAAGTCCAGGGCTTGAGGCCCCCTGTTGCAAGATGGAACCTAAGTAGACCTCTATGGCAGGAGCTAGAATCACAGAGGAGACACAACCACCACCCAGGAACCCATGGGAAGCAGAAAATGAAAAGAGACACTCTAGCTTCTCCCTTTCTCCCACCCTGCAGTTCCTCAGCCCCTGAGCAAGCTTCCCATTGGCTGAACCCAATAGGAACCTAGGGGGCTCATCCCAGCCCCTCTACTCTTACAGATTAGAGTCAGGGAAAGGCAGAGAAGGCTTGACCACCAACATTCCTGGGACAAACACCATCCCAAGGTCATTTCCTTTTCTCACAACCACCCAACAAAGTAGGTGTTTCCCAATTTCTAATAGAGAAACTATAGATCAGAGAGGTGAAGTGACTCTCCTAAGGCAGACAGGAGGTTCAACATCACAGAAACACAAAGACCTTGAAATGAGCCCGGCATGATGATCCACACCTGTAATCCCAGGTACTTGGAAGGCGGGGGCAGGAGGATCACAAGTTCAAAGCCAGTCTGGGCAACTTAATGAGACCTTGTCTCAAAATAAAAAGGGCTGGGGCTGTAGCTTGGTGATAGAGCACTCACCTAGCATGCGCAAGTTCAGTCATTAGTACCGCAAAATAAATAACCTGGAACTGAACATTTGGACAATCTGCTCCTCAAAGTACTTTTTCAGCTGCTTGGTCCCCTGCTCCTAACCCATCCCAAAGCCTTGTCCCTTTCTAAGAGAGAGCAGTCCTTTCTTGTTTCCCCCTCATAAACCACACGCACAGGGCCTCACCTTGCCCTAAAAAGGCCCTTCAAGGACTTGCCTAGGTAAGCCAGTCTCCTCTCTAAAAGAAACTTGGGTGTCAGATGTAAAAATAATTTCTTGGCCCTGCTTCAAGAGCACATTTGAAGTAACCTGCCATTGAGAAAAATGAGGGGAAGCCGATGCCCTAGGCAACCCTCTTTCCCAAAGGGGTGTTGCTTTCTAGGACCCAAGGGAAGTGTGTCCCCAACTGGTCCCCACAAAGGATCCATATCCCATGTCTGACAACCCTTGGTGCCCCTGCAATCATGGTCAGAGTGCTGTGGGACAGATGATCAGGTTTATTGGCTGCAGCCAGGTTCAGAAGGGGGGCTTTCGTCACCATTCATCAATCCCTACGAACCCCAAGTTTTAGAAAGTTTCAGAACTTTATACCAAGTGTGTACAGGAGGGGCTCGGAGGCCCACAATCTGCAGAAGTCCACACAAAAGCAGCCTTTTCCAGAACGGCGGAACCTAGGCAAGGATACAAAATCCAGGACACTGTCTGTAGGAATCCAATGCCAGGTTGGGGAGAGTTCTCCTCCCCTTCCCTCCTGGCTGCCACCCCCACAGGACCTGACTGTGTCTACTGAAATGCAAAGGCCTCTTTGGAGGCCTTGGGTTGGTCTTTCTTATCCTGTCTTTCTGGAATACACCTCCTGCCTGAAAACTCTGTTGCAGAAATTCTTGTAGGTAGCCTAAGAACAGTTATGGTGAGGTTCTCTGGAGAAGCTTAATTAAGATTTTCGGTGGAAGAGGGGTGCAACCAGAAGAGGGAAAAATACTTCCCTCCTCTCTCAGCAGGTAAGGAACAGCCAAGAGTGAGACTGGGTGGCCCCCTGTATACCCATGAACTCCCACCCCAGGGGTAGGGCAGGTGGGACCCCTGCCACTCAGCCAGATAGCTCCCTGTGTCCCTCCCCCTTCTTATTTTCTCTATCTTTATTATAAAATTAATACAGCAATGTTGCCAAATCCAAGTCCATTTTCTTGCTTCTCTGAAAGGGCCAAGGAATTGAGGTCTAGTCACTAAAGCACAGTTTACTGACATTCAGTAAAACTGGCAAGACCGAGAAGATGTTGGGCTGGCGTCCTGAAAGTCCGTCCTAGCTTAATACAGGTTTTAAGCTCCTTTTATCTTTAGGGGGAAATGATTGGTGTGGCCTGGTAGCTGGTGACCTGTGGGTCTGCATCAGAAGGGGAGAGTGAGGGAAGGGAAGTTAGCAGTCCATCCATCTCGAGCTGCTAGTTTAAATGATGAGTGCGAGCTGTGTGCTCAGGGAGGCAGGCTCTCTCCAGCCAAGGATAACCCTGAGGATCGGAAAGAACTTAGAAAATCCAAAAGGAGAAGATAATTTCCCCACATCCCACCACCCAGAGGCTACCACCATTACAGATGGTAATAACTAGAAGGATGAGTTCTTCCAAATTTTGAGTTTGGGTGGTTTTGTTTGTTTTTGATATTTAATAGACTTCTTTGCCGGCCAAGCTGGCATCAGGCTGGACATGTGATTTTTGTGTCCTTAATTTTTTCATCTTTGTGGTCACAGCAAGAGGCAAAGTGGCAAAAATGGTCAGGAAGGAGTTCAAGATCCTTCAGTTCAAGATCCCTCAATGCCACATGGGCAAATAAGTCCTGACTCGTCACCTTCAGGGGCAGTCGCTTCCCCCTTTGTTTTTCTGATATCACACCTGCACTGCAAGGTCAAGGGCGGGGCGGGGGAGGGGTGACAGAGGCATTCTGGGTGACGTCTCAGAGAAAGGCCTGGCACCTTGTAAACACTATTCCCATGATTGTTAGGTTTCCATGGCAACAAAAATGCACACGCATCCCTTTAAACGGACACATACCAATCCATTGAGTGGATGGGTGGACATAGTTATTTAACCATATCCCAATTATCGGACAACTAGCATCTTGTTGCTCCTACTCTGATGGTGAGACATGTTACACATAAAGGGTTTTTTCATCTACCATTTAACCAACTTCCATCCTAGAAAGGTAATTGCTATCTGTATCCAAGGACAGGAATTTGAAGTTCATGCGTGATGTTAAATTGCTCTTTGAAGAAGTTGTGCCATTTTTATTTCACTGTTGTGGGAAGAGCCCCTGGGGCCTGGGCATCATCAAGTAGTTGTGTCATAGTTATTGGTTTTGCATCCATGCCTAAAAGATAGGCAAGACAGGACGGGTCATTGTTTGAGTTGCCCTGTTTTCCCTCTGGCCACCTCAGTGCCCCCCGCCACCACCACCCATGGCTTGGCTGTCCACACATCCTGATGCAAACACCAGTTTTCCAGCCATCTGCTCGGATGCTTAGGAACAGCTACTTCCAGGGACCTGGGGTCATCCAAGACACCAGAAACATGACCATTCCCATGCTCTGTGAATTTGCCATCCACAGTGGCAGTAGAGAGGGAAGACAGAACAGCCCTGCAGAGAGTTTGGAAGAAAAACATCTGGAACCAAACCTCGAGATCACCAGGAACCAATAGCGTATTCTAGAGGCCAGCAAGGTGCCTGACATCGTCCAGGAGTGAGGGCAGGCAACGCTGGGAGATCCCAGATGACCAAAGCTCTGCAGGGCCAGGCTTCAAGGCCACAGGTGAATAAGAAGCAAAGTATGAGTCCCCATGGAGAAGGCAGGTTTCCAGCTGTCGTTACTCGACTCCTGAGGCCACCCCACTGGATACTTGGGGCATTTTTATCCCAGGATGAATGAAAACATTGCCTTTTAAAAACTGCAGAAATAATTAGTCCATTCAGGGTGGAACCAAAAAAAAAAATACACCCTGCAGTGTGTCCCAGGCACGAAGGGACTCTCCACAAATGTTTACAGAATAAATAAATCAACATAGTAGGGAAAATTGGTTTGGGACTTGTCAAAAGTTCTGATTGAACTGAACTCTCTTGTCAAGACTTAAAAGATCATTAATGGATGCAAAAATCAATATGTTTTAACTGGCTGTTAGGCGCAAGGCACTCTGCTGATACCTGGAGACATTTGAGAAAATAAATGAATGGTCACCGTCCTCAAGCTGCTCCCAGGGGAGGGTTGTGAATAACAGTGAAACTTTGATGGCAGAAAGATCTGAGTTTGAGTCTCAGGAACCCAAATCAATAGCTGAGTGCGTGTAAGTGATCGCCACCATTGAAAGTCTGTATGTCTCAGTTTTTTCACATGTGAAATGGGACACCAAAAATAACTGCCTCACAGAGCTATGTGAGAATAAATGAACTGGTGTTAGCAACATGCCTGACAATGAAGGGACAAAAGGTGGCAGTTGCCATTATTTATTTTCATCAAGAAGGAGAGAAGCAGCTCCATTTCTAAATTTCTAAACGGTTCGTCCTGGTGGGAATGCATTTTGAGTGATATTTGTAGACACACATTCATGACTCCCATGGAGCCCAGGCCACTGCCCGACTGTTGGGAGTGTAAAGGGATCAGCTGGCATGATGTACCCAGATGACTTCAGCAGTGACATCCCGTGGGGTCCAGCCTCTGACAGGTGGCCTGAGCCTAGGAGTGGGGGCTCCACCCCATCTAGATCAGAGAGAGCTCAGGAAGCCCCCGCCATGCTCCAGGGCGTCACAACAACCCAAGGGCAGGAAGCGGACTCTGGTGGAGGAGCTAATGTATGCCCAGGAGCCACAGAGCTGGGATTGGAGTTCAGGGCCTGGGAACTCACAGGCTTAACACTGCAACACCCTTCAGTGGAGGCAAGAGTCCGCAGCAATTGTGAGTTGAGCCACTCGGCCACCCACTTGCGGTGAAGGCATGGGCCTGGGTGCCCCTCAATACCACCATGCTGAGAGCCATTGCCAAGTAGGAATGATGCATCGCAATTTCTTTGTCAGCCTACCCCATGTTGCTTAGAGGAAGGACTCTCCATGGTGGACCCAGGTCATTTGCAGTGACTTTGCATGAAAGGTGACCTTGCTCAAGGACCAGGGAGGATCCGGGTTTAGGGCGGTTCCAGGTTTAAGGTGTACCCTGCTGGGAATAGGGCATATCCTGCTGTCTCAGGCGCGCCCACTCCTTGAGTTCCCGTTGAGTTCTCGCGGGATTCAGAGAGTATGTTGGGATACAGAGCCCAGTGGAGGTGTGGATTTTGCCCAGAACGTGTTTGTAGACGGCCGGTGTGAGTTCGGGAATAAAGAATTGCTGTTTGAATCTACAAGGCTGTGAGTGGCTCGTGATTTTGTGCCCAGCCAGACTGCGGCACCACCAGTCACTGTTCTCCCTGTATGTCTAAAGGCCCCAGTGCATTTTCTAGAAGTCTCAAAAAGAATTGAGCCCCATGTCATTCTTTCCCTTACACACACACTTACACATATAAATACACCCTGTCACATCCACTCACAGATGCACATACCACAGATATGCTCATATGCACTGAGATACACAGATGCACATACATGTTCACCTGAAGTCATACACACGTGCCTAGGCACACCCACCCTCCCCCCACATGCACACATACACACATACACACGCACACACATGTATAAATATTCACACATGGCAGACATCCTCACTGCCATGGACTCCCACACAGACATACACGCAAGCATAGCCACCTGCATGTTGGCTCGCACACATGCACACACACAAACACACACACACACACACTCACTCACAGCTGGGCCACGCGCTGTCCCTGCGACTCACCTGATTGTTTATTCAGGAAGGTGAATCAACCAGGACTATAGCTGAGTCTCCCGGAAGAGAGACATTTTAAAATCCTCAGCTTGGGCTGGGGGTGTGGCTCAAGCGGTACACGCTCGCCTGGCATGCGTATGGCCCGGGTTCGATCCTCAGCACCACATACAAAAAACAAAGATGTTGTCTCTGCCGAAAACTAAAAAAATAAATATTAAAATTCTCTCTCTCTCTCTCTCTCTTTAAAAAAATAAAAAATAAATAAATAAATAAAATCCTCAGCTTAACGCCATCTAATCCTGCTCCCCTCCCATCGATTCCCCTGTGAGGTGACATCCAGCACGTCTCTTTCCACAAATTGTGCATCTGATCTTGGAGAAATTGCAGGATCAGGCACCTGGCCTTACACACACTCTGCTCCCCTGGCGTGGGGCTCCAGGCTCACCCCATCCCACGATGCCATCGCTCTGAGCATTTCCATGACACATGTAGCACATTCTTGGCTCCTACAAGAATGGAGAAGGCTGAGGTCAGGAAGAGCTCCCTGCTCCCCACCTGCAGCCATAGCCAGGATGTCCCCCGGACCCGCAGGATGGAGGTCCACACACTGTGCTCAGGACAGAGGAGCGACAATGATTCAGAGATCTACTGGAATCCAGAGAATAGGACAGAGAATGACAAAAAGCAGGATAGATGATTCTAGAAGGGCTGTGGAGGCAAGGGAGGCACAGAGGTACTTCTGAGTCTGATTGGTTTTCAGCAGGCTGGGCATTTGTCATCCAGTTCTGAAGATTGGTTCTTAAGGACCCCTCTAGCTGTCCCTGTGTTGGTCACCCTGGGATTGACTCTGGTCTCTGAGGCACTTGCTTGCAGGACCCACCAAGTTATCTCTGCACGGACACAGAGGCTGATACTTTGGTCAAACCATTTGAGACCCACCCACCAACAAGGTAGAACTCCATGCGTCCTGGTGAGATGCAGTACCATGACGAATGATCCAGGCGTTCCTGGCTTGGGGCTGTATCCCCCCAATCTCTGCCTGTTGCCACAGCCACCTCCCCTGTCCCATGTCTTCTCCTCTTAGGACTCTTACAAGGATACTCAGCATCAGATTTAGAACCCACCTGAATAATCTGGGATGGTCTCAGTTTGGGATTGGTAATTACACCTGCACAGACCCTTTTTCCAAAGAACTGTCACATTCACAGGTTCGAGGGCTAGACGTGGATACATCTTTTGGGGGGCCATTATTCAACCCGCTAAAGAGTTATTTACAGAAGGTTTAAGGTAAACCAGCAAAGAGGGTGGGGCATCCAGAAGCTCCAAAAGCCAAGGAACAGCTCCCCCAGGGCCTCAGGGGCTGGGGGAAGGTGGAGGGGTATCTGGTCCCCAGAAAGAGCTGGAGCCCGGCATTGTGGGGACAAACCTTCAGCTTACACAGGGAGGGAACAGGGAACAAACACCCACACCACCGGAGGCTCCCCCCCTCCAGCCCCCGTCCAAACAGAACTAAGGTGAGGGAACTTAGGTGTTGCATGTCACTGCAGCAGCCCCTGGGCACACAGCAGGGAGAAGAATGCTCCAGAAGGTCAAAGATCCTGCACAGCCCAGTTTCTGACTTTGATGGTCTTTTGGTGCAGACAGTCGCCTGGTTAGAACAGCATCTGCTCAGGGAGAAGCAGATTCAAACCTGGGTTTTTGTGGAGCTGGGATCTTCTTCAAGCTGCTCCACACTTCAGTCTCTTGTGCCCAACTCTCAAGCCCCAGGTCCTGAGTGCACGGTGCCTCCACGCCCCTGTCCTGCACCTCATGGGCCCAGGCCAGACCACCCTGCTTCTCCACCAGGCCAGAGAGGAAAAGACCAGTGAGTAGTATTGAGAAGTGAGACAACAGAGTCTGTGGTTCTAGACTGACCCTCTACTTCCCGCTGTTGATATAGCCAGAAACCAAGAGCCAGAACATAGGCCAGCTCAAACCAGCACCAGCACCAGGTGCCCCGCCCACCTCTGCCGGCACCCTGGAACAGGGCATCCAGAGAAGCCAGGGGCAGGGGATCCACTGGCAAAGGGCTCCAGCTTCCACCAACGCTCCAGGACTCCACCAGAAGCATCCCCTTCTAGCCCACCACCAAGGACAGAAGCCCACTCTTGGGCTACTCTCCTTGCTACTCAGAAAGCAGACCTGCAAATCACTCCAACCACAGTACTGCAGAAATCCCACAGCTGCTCAGCGGAGGCGGGCCGGTGGCCTTCCATTACTGTCGCAAAACCTCTCCTAACTTGATCGCCCTTATCTTATCTGTAGTAGATAAACGCCCAGGCCTGGGGAAGAGGAAATTTTAAAACCTAGTAAGTAAACCTGAAAGGGGCCAGCTGTCACCGGCAGGAAGCAGCGCCCATTAGTGGGCTCAAAGCAATCCTCACAGCTCTCACCAAGCCCCCGTCCAGAGAAGAATGTTCCAGAAGCACCCCACTCACTCACTTGGTTAGTGACATGTATGCAAAGCCCACTCGAGCCAGGGTGGCGGTGAGGAGCTTGGTGCCTGCTGTCCTCCATCAACTCCCAATGTGGGACAGACTGTGTCTGAGATGCTGCCAGCCCAGAGGATGTCCTTGCTGCCCAGAATGTCGTAGGCACCAGCCCTGGATTCTCTCTCTCTCCGACCTCCTGTCAGCCGCTTGGAAGCGCCTGGGCAGGCCAGCCAGTGGGAAGCTTGGTTAAATCCGCCCTCTCTGCAGGAGCTGCACATTCTAATTTTGCCTTGGCAGAGACATGAGTGGCCAGCAGTCCAGACCATCCTGGGGGAGGGAAGCACAGAGCCAGCAGCAGCGGAGAGAACACAGGACAAGGCTGCCTGTGGGCCATGCTGCCCCCTGGCTGGGCACTGAAGTACCCACCCCATAGGAACACTCTCAGAGTTAACTCTGGTGCACTCTGGCTGGCACCAGGGGCCAGGACCCAGGGGCAGAGAACATAGGACTCCAGGGGAGAAGAGAGGCCCACTAGAAAGAGCCCACAGCCAGGAGATTTCCACCCCAGATCTGACGGTAAGCACGGGCCTCTTCACTTGGTCCTGTCCAATGTCTCCACAAAGCTTCACCCCAAATCTGGGGAGCAAAGGACACGGTAGCCAGTGAGAGGGTTAGAAGCACCCAGAATGCCTGGGTTTGAATCTGGGTTTCACATCTAAGAAAAGTCACTTACCCTGCCTGAGCCTCAGTTTCCTCGTGCGCAGAATGGAACCAGTCTGACTGAAAGCATGGGAGGGCCAGAGGGGTGAAATCTGAATCATGCACGTAGTGAGGGCTCATTAAATGACAAGCATGGGCTTCATTACTATTACAATGATTTCTAAGAGGGGAACTGAGGGTCCAGGTGAGTCACATCCAAGAACGCACAGGAGGGAAGTGAGTTGGCAGAACTGGCCCAGGGAGTCGAGCCAGGTCTGCTCTCGGCCAGCCCCACCAGTACCTCCCCCATAATACCTGCGCATTCTACACGGATGCAGCTCCATCACAAGTTAGACCTATATCCAGTTGGTCCCAGGAAGGGTGTGAAGCAGCTTTACTGGGCTCAGCAAGTCCCAAGCTTCCTATGACATATCATTTCAGGGTGAATTCTGTGTGACTTGAGACTACTCACCACCCCTCTCTGGGCTGGTTTTCTCCAGCTGTAAGAGGAGGGCATTGAACTAGATGGTTCTGCCATCCAGAAAATGATTCATTTCAACCCACTGACCCCTGCCCTCTCCCTTCCCAGGTTCCCCAGGCCTTCAGCAAATTTGAATGCTCAGGACTATTAAAGGGGGCCCATTGTTGCTTGAGGTCAGAGCAAGAGAGGTCAAATTGGCAGCCATGTCAAAATCATGAAAAAAAAAAAAAAAAATCAGAGGAGAAGGTGGAACCCAAGCCGAGCTCCCTATGTATTTTTAGGACCCTGCACAGGCCTGAAGTCCCTTTGATGAGTTTAGGAACAAATGTGTGTGCGGTGGGTCTGTTCCACTTAGACCTGGAGTGACTACAGCAAAGCCAGCCTCCCCTCGGGGTTTCCTGATTTGCTGGGAAAGACCAAAAGGGTCTTCAGAGCAAAAGACAGTCCTGGCCCAGCCTACCGCCTCCCCACCCATATTCCTTTCTTTTCTTTCTCCTCAGCCTTCCTGCCCTGCTCTGAGTGGACATCCTGGTCTCTGAGCAAGCAGGGCCCCTGGGAGGTCTCCAAGCACAGGCATCCAGCCCCAGCCAGGCCTATCCCCAGCCCCGGACAGCTGCACATGAATGTATCCAGCTGTGCATGTTGGCCAGGAGCTGCCCGTCAGCCAAGGCTGGACCAGGGACCAGGCCAGGGCAGCAGGCCCCACCCACCCTCCTCCCTGCAGACAGGCCTCCCACACCACATCAGGAAACAGAGATCAGGATATTCATCCAGGGCCTGCAGCAGGCCCTGAGCACTCCCATCCCGCCCACACGTTGTCACAGGAACCCTCGCTGGATCTGATCCCCCTAGAGACTTCGCCAAGCTCAGTGACAGCGTTTCAGCGCCTTCCTGGACTGCAGGGCTTTGCTCACCCACAGCATGGCCAGGTGTGAGCTGGGGGTCTGAACAGGCACAGGCTCTGACTTTGTAGTCCTGTGGTCTGTTCCCTGCATGCTGGTCTCCACAGGAGGCCAGGTTCAAGTCACAGGAGCACCTATGTGTCTCCTCCCCAGGGAACCCTGCAGCGGGTTAGGCCATTTTCTGTGACTATAACCTAATATCCAATGCAGTCTGACTTTATTAAGAAAAGAGATTTATTCAGCTCATAGTTCTAGAGATTCAAGGGCAGGGCAAAGTATTGGCTCAGCTCATCTAAGGACCTCATGACTGATGGTGGCACAACAGCATTATCTCATCTGACCCCCAACAACTTTGCAAATGATAATAATCCTTATCCCTGTTCTACAGAGGCTTTGGGAGAGGCCCAGAGAAACTAGAAAATCACTTGTTTAAGGGCACACAGCTGCCAAATGGTTAAGCCAGGATATAAGAGGGCCTCCAAGAACCAAGATTTTTTTCCATGACTTCATTAGAAAGCAGGGCATTTCAAATTTAAACTGTGATTTTTTTTTTTGTTGGGGGGAGTAACCAGGGATTGAACTCAGGGACACTCGATGATGAAGCCACATCCTCAGCCCTATTATGTATTTTATTTAGAGACAGGGTCTCACTAAGTTGCTTAGTGCCTTGCTTTTGCTGAGGCTGGCTTTGAACTCATGATCCTCCTGCCTCAGACTCCTAAGGTGCTGGGATTATAGGCATGAGCTATCACACCTGGCTAAACAGTGATTTTTAAAAATTAAAATAAGCCACACCCAGTGGCACATGCCTTTTACCTCAACTACTCAGGAGGCTGGGGCAGGAGGATTCCAAGTTCAAGGCCAGCCTGGGAAATTTTGCAAAACCCTGTCTCAAAGGTGTAGCTCAATGATAAAGCACCTCTTGATTTCATCTCCAATACTGAAAAAGTAGTAGCTAATTAAAATTAACTTTTAAAAATTAAATTTAAATAAAGGGATTATCTTAATAACCAACATTTATTAAACATTTACTACACATCAGGCCTCCCAACAGAATGGTATGTCCCTGAATCCTCACAATCATCTCATGAAATAAGTAATCTTATTATTATCTTTACTTTTAAAATAAGGAAACTGAAGCACAGCATGGTTAAGTAATTTGCCCAGGGTCACCAGTCATTCAAGTGCAGGCCGTGTCCCCAGGCACACTCTCTCTTAACCACTCAGCTAAGACACAGCAACCCCCAGTAATGCTGAACAGTCTCTGAGACATATTTTTAAAATATATTTTTAAGTCAAAAGCAAGGTGTGGAACAGCCTGTATAATGTGCTATATTTTTAAAAGGAGACAGATGGACACACACGTTTGTATCTGCAGAAGATCTGGAAAGCTATGCGGGAAGTTTGTACTAATTGTTGCCTCTAGGAAGAGGAACTAGGAGGCCAGTGTCAGGGGTTGGGGGGAGAATCACACTTTCATACTCTTTACATTTTTTATATCTGTCTTTAAAATATGAATGTGCCAGCCCCCAGCTCAGGAAAAAATATATATTTTTTCATTACTTTGTTAGCTTCATGGAAACACAGTGACAGCAGGTCCCTGAGGAGGCCTCCAGAGGAGGCCAGGGCAGGGAAGGAGGCCATGCATCTGAAGACAGACAGCCAAGGGGCCGCCTGTGCCCCTCCAGGGGCTCCTCTGCATCCAGGCTCCTTCGGGTCTTCCCTCAGCCTCTGCTCCTAGGCCAGCGCTCAGGTTTCAAAGGCAGACAGGCTCACAGGTTAGTGGGATCCCCCATGCTCCAGCTGTGAACAGGCCTCTCATCCTGGAGAACACTCTAGAATTGGGGGTAGCTCACTGCTGCAGCTCCCAGATGGAGGTGGGGGCAGGGCTCTGGCCCAGGCTCCCTACCCTCCCTCACTGCTGATCATGCCAGCTCAAGTTTCCTTCTCTGGGCCATTTTTCCATTAGCTCTAAAAATGTGAAGACCCAAAGACTCCAACCTGCCAGCCCAGACCCCCACAGCTGCCCCTGCACAGGTCCAAACCCTGCCTTCCTCCTCCTCCTCTTCTATACGCCTCCCAACCCTCTTCCCCAGCATCCATGAACTAACTCACCCCTGCTGGGCTCCCAGTTCAGATCTAGTCACAGACAGACAGGTTTCAGCCTGACACCTCTACTGCACCTCTCCACACCATTTCAGAGGCTCCCGCTTGAAGTGTCCAGGTGCTTTGGAGCCTCAAAGGTCAACATCACCCAAAGTGAAATGGTAGGATGCGCATTCAGGGCCCACCTCAAGGAGTCAGACTGAACCAGTGCTCAGAGGCGGCCCCAGCAAGCAGCTCCACAATCCCCTTGGATTCTGATGCTGTTGGCACAGTGGCTCTCAGGGCAGCCCATCTGACTGGCACTGAGAAGTCCCAAGGTCCTGTTCCCTCCTGGGATGTGGATGCCGAGCCAGAGGAGACTGGAGAGGAGGCAGGTTGACAAGAAGGATGAAAAGTCCAAGTTTTGACCCCCTGGAGCCAAAGGCAACTGTAGGGGTGGGGTGGGGGGAGAGCAGGTCTGTTCTGGAGCAAAGAGACCGAATCCAGTTGAGTCCTCGGCCCAACCTGCGGGGAAATGAGGAAAGAAGGGAGAGAAGAAAGCAGAGAAGGGAGGGAAGGAAGGGAAGGAAGGTAGAGGAGAAAAAGAAGGGAACAGGAGGAAGGGGGAGGCAGAGAAAAGGGAAGGGAGGGACGGGTGGGGAGGAGAGAGGGAGGGAGGGAGAAGGGAAGGAGTCGCCATCCCTGGCGGGCCAGCTGAAGGGACCTGACTCAGTTGGGTACAGATTCCCAGGGTCCAGTGACCCTGAGCTCAGAAACCACGAGGCCTGGGGCTAAGGAGTGGCCGCCGCGCCGTGGGCGGAATGGCGGTGCCACTTCGCAGATTCGCAAACTGAGATCGAAAGGGCGGTCTGTCTCAGCCTGGTCCCCACACTCGGCCAGGACAGGCGGCTCCCCGCAGTGCCGCCCATCGGGCTGCGGGACTGGGCTGGGGAGCCCAGAGCGGGTCCAGGCTGCGCCGCGTGGGATCCGGGGAGCGCGGCGCGGGGTCCCGGCGGCCGGCGGGCGGCAGCGTGGCCACAGCGCCCCCTGGCGGCCTCGTGAATCCTCGCTGCACCCTCCCGGGACTGAAGGTCGCCGCCGCGGGAGCCGTGAGCTTCCCAAATACCGGACTCTGTCCCTTGAGCTCCTAAGGGTTGCCACCTGGCGTCACGTCTTAGGCAAACAAGGTGCGCCCCTCTATGCATTTAAATGGGGACCGCAAAGTACCCACTATCTCCCTCCCCTCAAAAGAACAGATGCTTCTCTTCCTGAGATGGTACCTCGTGCCCCAAACAGTGGTCCCCAAAAGTGGAATCCCGAATTCCAGTGTAACCCTTCTCCTAAACTCAGGCAGTGGCGGGCACGTCTGAGAGCTCCCTTTTTCTGTACTGGGTTTAGGTCTAAGGGGCACACCCACCCCCTGCCCACCCCAACAGCCCCCAACCACCACCCTCAGTGCCCAGAACAGTACTGGGCGTTTTCCAGGAATTAGTCCTCATGTCGGGCCAGGGATTCTCTCCATATGGATGAGGTCACTGAGGCACAGAGAGGGGAAGCTAGAATTTTAACCCTGGGAAGTCTTGATTCCATATGAGAAAATGGGGGTTAAAAAGAACAGAAAAACAAAATTCACTTCTAAGAGAAGGCAGGCAGAGCACCTGGGGTCCCCTTCTGATGTGAGGGGTGCAGGAAGCCTCTAGGCTTCTCCAGTTTATCCACAGAGCCCGATGTGGAGCCCTGAGGTGGGGGCCTCAGGGTGGGCTCCGCTGACGTGACTGCCCAGGCCAAGGTGAGGGTAGCCGAAAGGAGGCATGGAGAGGGACAAGAGTTCTGTCAGCTCCACCCCTGCACACACACACTCTGCGCACCTTGGCTGCGTGGGGATGGGTCCACAAAGACCAAGAAGGAAGGAGGACTCTGGAGAGAGTGGAGCAGGAGCTCTGGTCTGTCAAAATGACTTCTCTGTGGCTTCAGACTCAGCTCTCATCTTCCCTTCTCCTGTCCCCTACCTCTGCCAGAGAGATAAGGACAGAACCTCCCTGGCTGCCTGATTTCTTTGCCTGGTCTCAAACACAAGAAGTCTGGGTTCTGTGCTTCCCAGAGTCTTCCTCCTAGCCGACACCTGAACACTCCAAGTCTTCCAGGAAAGCCGCTGTCAACCTGCCAGGTCCCTACCCACTCTCTCCCATGGCCTGTGGTCAGCAGGCTGCAGAGCTGAGCCCAGTGTTTCTGTTTAACAGGCAGGCCAGCAGGGAGGAAGGGGGAATGGGAAAGAAAGGAGACTTCCTTGAGAAGCTCAGGGATCCCAGGACTGAAACAGGGAAGAGTCCACACTCGGGTATACTCTCCTCCGTGCTGAAGCCTGGACCTTGCTGCAAGGCATGCTGGGATCTTGATTCTGTGGATCAGTGGGGACAGAAAGAGTATGGAACCTGCAGGAACAGGGCTCTGGGGGCTTCTGGGATGGCTTCCAGTGTGGAGGGCTCTGCGGGCAACAGGAGCATGGTCCTGCAGGGACTCATGAGAAGCAATGGAAGCCACTGGACAGGAGCTGGGAGGATCTATCCTCCAGCCAGCCTCCACTGACTGAGGATTGCCCTGGGGGACTATGCCCCATGTGGACCAGATTTTCCTATTTACTCTATTCTTGACTCTCAGGCATATGGGACCTTGATTCTGCAAAGACTGCCCCTCCCAGAGCTAGCCAATCCCTAGATGGCAAAGGACTTCCCTGCAGTTGTGCCTTTGGTATACAAACCAGTCCAGAGCCCACCCTTTAACTATCTATTTTATCAAGCTCTCTCGCACCAAGCCAGTATTACTCCTGCCCTAAGCCACCTAGGGCCAGGTGCCAGGCCACGAGAGAACACCCCCAATAGACGCCCAGAACCCTCCCAAATTATTCAAACCATCTAATCCTAAACTAACCCAGTGTGCCTACCTGCCTTGCCCATTCCTTCCATGAAATCCCCAGGACAGGCTCTAGGCCCTACTCTGCTCTCTTCCTCTTCTGCCCATCTAACCAGCCCTGTGCTTCCCCCAGGTGGCCCCAGGCAGGGTGCCACATGGCCTATTTTCAGGGATCGGCAGGGAGAACCCTCTTCCTTCCTGACCATCATTTCCACATCTGGATGTCTCCCATACCTGACTACAGTAAACACTAGGTTCTTTTTAACACGTCCCAAACTGCCAGAGTCCCGTGGCCAAGAGGGCACCCCCACCCCCTGCCACACAACGGAGAAGGCCCTGAAGCAGAAAGCCAACAGGTATCGAGTGATCCTGTGCAATAGTTGGTGTAAGAGCCAGGTGAGTCTGAGCTGCCAAGGAACTCACCACCACGCATCACAGCTGGGGCTGGAATCACAGTTGGCCAAGCTGTGACGAGCAGGGACCAGGGGCATCTGCTGCATCCCAGGTGCTCGTTCGCTTGCTTTTCCCTTGATCCCCCAGTGCCTGGCACACTGCTGCCTTAGTGCAGGGACTTAGTAATGACCTGCTGAGTTAGGAAAGTAGTGAGTGGCTGAATGAATGAATATTCTAAGGCTGAGCTCCAAAGGACAATGACACACAGTCCAAGATGAGACAATCAAAGGGTCCTTGTCAATTAGGCCCAGTCCATTCCAAGCAGCAATCCAAGACATTTACGAAGGATCCACAAACAGCCCAATCGCGAAGGCACCAGGCCTGATCAGAGCCGGGTCAGGTAGCAAAGCTGTCAGCTCTTTGGGGAAACTGAGGAAGAAAGTCAAAGAAGTTAATGGGAAGCTGGGTCTTCCCTCCTCCAAAGGCTTGCATTTAAAAAAGATGGCCTCCTGACCCCAGGGGAAAATCAAGTATGGTGGGCACAAAAATACCAGGCAAGACCAGAGTAACAAATCCCAACAGCAAAGAAAATTCATAAACTTCCTGTCCTAGGCTTCAGGATGTTCCTGATTCGTATTCCAAAATGGCTACCCCAAGCAAGTGGCAGAAGTCTGTCACGCCTGAGGAGTATCTTCCACACCATCATGGTGAAAGTGTATATTGCCAATCATTTCCAGCAGATGGCAGCAAAGAGACTCATGCTAAGGAAACCAGTACACTACAACAATTTTCCCATAAATGGAAGAGTCTCTAGGAGGGAAGAATTCTGCCTAATGTGTTTAAATATGTTGTGTGACCTAGTGGCAAATTTTTCTTCTTCCTTGGTGAGGTTTTCTCAGGCTCAGAAGCCCCCCAGACTTCCAATGCATAAACCAAGAGAAAGGCCAGACAGATGAGGGAGGAAGCTGGGGTGGTGGTGAGGCAGGTGGGGAGCAAGATTGCTTCCTCTGAGTCTCTGTAGTGGCAGGTCTAGCTTCATTGGTGCAGTAAGCACTGGCTGAAGTGCTGGGCACAGTGGGAGTGAGTAGAGGATACATATGACCAAGATTGGGTCTGTTTGCCCCTGTCATGTGGGAAGAGGACCAGCTTTGTAATTGGGTGGATATGGGTTCAAATACAATTTCTACTGCTCAGAACACAGCTAGTGATATTCCCTTGTCAGGCCTCAATGCCTTCATCTGCCTAATGGGGATAATACCACCTACTTTAAAGAACGTTTTTTAAAAAGCTAAAAGATAATATAAGTAAAGTGCTTGGAGCAGAGACTGGAACAGAGAAGGAGCTAAAGTCAGAGGAAGAGACTACTACTTTGTCTTCCTTTCTAGACATCATGGAGCTCACAGTTTAACTGCTAGAATGATTTGTATACTATATATACTTAGTTTACTTTGGACTAGGTAAAAGAAAATACTACAATTATTTCACAATGTCACAGAGGGGCGTAGAATATAGTAAGAGATTCTTAGGCCCAGTGCAGTGTGGCACCCCCATGCTGGGGCTACTCCCTCAGGTTAGAAAAAAAAAAGAGTGATCCATTCATCCAACATTCTGGCTTCTCTGAGGGCTGCCCGGGGAGTTGGTTTCTGTCTTACCTGCCTTAAGCTCTGGTAGGAATGGCAGAATAGGAAGCCACTGAAAACAGACACATTCCATGAAGGGAGAGATTCTGCAGTTCCACAGGAAGAATCAGAGGGAGAGAAAGTGTTCCTGAAAAGTAACAGGTGGAATTAGAGAATTTGACATGTTAAAAGCACATGTACAAGTTCAGAGAAAACACATCCCTAGAAAACAATTGAGAGGTTCCAAAATGTCCAGCTAAGCTGATTGGTAAAATTTTCCTGGCCACATAGCCAATCCATAAAGTCCAGGAGAGGTGGTTGTTTTTTTCAAATGCCCAAATCACAAAAGCTGAGAAGGCACACAAATAAACAGGAAAACATGGCCCAGTCAAATGAACAAAATCTCTTGGAGCCAACCCCAAGGAAGTTCAGATTGTTGAACTTCCTGATGAAGAATTCCAAATTACCATGTTAAAGATCCTCAACAAGCTAAAAGAAAACAAACATAGACAATTGAATGAAATCAGGAAAAGTATGCTAGAACAAAATGAGAATATCAACAAAAAGAAACTAAAGAACCAAACAGAAATTCTGGAGCTGAAAAATACACTAACTGGATTGAAAATTTCACTAAAGTTGTTCAATAACAGATTTGCTTGGGCACAGATAGAATCATCTAACTTGAAGACAGTTCATTTGAAATCACTGAGTCAGAAAAAAGAAGAAAGAAAACTGAACAGAGAATAAGGGACATATGAGACATTACCAAGCATACCAATATATGCATTATGGAAATCCTAGAACCAAGAGAGAGAGAGAAAGGGCAGAGACCTTATTTGAAAAAATAATGACCAACAACTTTCCAAATCCGAGGAGAGGACATACACATCCAAGTTCAGTGTTTTAGTCAGCTTTTTCACTGCTGTGACTAAAGGACCCAACCAGCACGACTGCAGAAGAGGAAGAGTTTATTTGAGAGATCATGGTTTCAGAGGTCTCAATCCATAGACAGCTGGCTCCATTCCTCAGGGCTCCAGGTGAGAAAGGAACAACATGGCAAAAGAGTGTGGCATAGGAAAGCACTTATGTGGTGGTGATCAGGAACAGAGAGAGTCTCCATTCGCCAGATACAAATATATACTCAAAACCACACACCCCAATTCCCACCTCCTCCAGCCACACCCTACCACTTAAGTTGCCACTCAGTTAATCCCTATCAGGGGATTAAATCACTGATTGTGTTAAGACTCAACCCAATCAGCTCTTCTCTGAACCTTTTTGCATCGTCTCCCACATGAGCTTTTGGGGGACACTGCACATCCAAACCATAACACTCAGTTAACTAGGATAAATCCAGAAACCCACACCAAGACACATTTTTATCAAACTGTCAGGAGTCAAAGATAAAGAATCTTGAAAGCAGCAGGAAAAAAGTGGTTCATCACATACAAAGAAGCTTTTTAAGATTATCAGCAGATTTCTCAGCAGTCACTTTACAGGCTATGAGGCAGTGAGATGATGAACTGAAAATGCTTTTTAAAAAATGGTCACTAAGAATAGTGTATCTGCAAAACTATTCTTCAAAACTGAGGCGGAAATGAAATTTATCAAATCGTGTTTTTATGTATGCACAGGTATGCCACAATGAAACCCACTGTTCTGCATAATTAATAGGTACCAATAAAAGAGCAAATAAAATTTTCCCAGATAAACAAAAACTTCGGGGTTTCATTACCACTACAGCTGCCCTTCAAGAAAGACTTGAAGGCTACAGAAAGTCTTTCAAATTTAAACAAAGGACACCAGACAGAAACGTAATGTCTTGTAAAAAATATAAAGACATTTGCTGTTCATGAATTGGAAGGCTTAATATTGCTAAGATACCAACACTACAGATCAATGCAATTCCTGTCAAGATCCCAATCCCAACAGCAAATTCCATCTTGAAACTTGTATGGAATTCAAAGGGACCCAAAATAGCCAAAGCATTTTTTCAAAAGAACAACAGCATCATAGAACTCACATTTCCTGATTTCAAAATGTCTTATAAAGCTGCAGTAGTGTGTGATATTGGCATAAAGACAAAATACAGGCCGATGGAATAGAATAGAGAGCCCAGAGATAAACCCTCAAACACATGATCAAATGATCTTTGATAAGGGTGTCAAATCACTCAGTAGGGACAGTCTCTTCAACCAATTTATGTTGGTTAAACTGGATATCCACATGCAAAAGAATGAAGTTGGATCCATAGTGTATTGGACTGAATTGTGTTCTCCCATAATATGTTGAAGCTCTCACTCCAAATGTTGAAGCCCTAACTCCCCATTTCCCCAATTGGAGACAGGCATTTAAAGAGGTAAATAAGGTTAAAACAGATCATAGAGTAGAACCCTAATCTACTAGAACTGCTATCCACATACCCAGAATATCTCCTCTGCACTACCCTACTCCGTCCAGCACACATACAGAGAAAAGGTCATGTGAGGACACAGTAGGGAGGAGTCTGAAACTCAGGTGCCAAACTAGTGGCACCTTCATCTTGGACTTCCAGCCTCCAGAACTGTGAGAAAATAAAATATCTGCTGTTGGTCACCCTGTCTGTATTATTGTGGTGGCAGCCTGGGAAGCTATTACTCTTGTCTTACACTATATAGAAAAATGAACTTCAATGGATCAAAGACCCAACCTAGAAAGCCCAAGACCCAAAACTATAAAATTCCAATAAGGAAACAGAAGGAAAGATTCTTTTTTTTTTTAAGAGAGAGAGAGAGAGAAAGAGAGAGAGAATTTTTTAATATTTATTTTTTAGTTATCGGCAGACACAACATCTTTGTTTGTATGTGGTGCTGAGGATCGAACCCGGGTCGCACGCATGCCAGGCGAGCGCGCTACCACTTGAGCCACATCCCCAGCCCAAGATTCTTAACACTGAATCCAGTAATGATTTCCTGGATGTGACACCAAGATCACAGACCACAACAAAAAAAAAAAAAAAGAGAGAGAGAGAGAGAGAGAGAGAGAGAAATGGGATTACATCAAACTTTAAAATGTTGTGCATCAACAAATCCACAGAGTAAAAGGGCAAAAAAATGGAATAGGATAAAATATTCAATAATCACTTATCTAATAAGATATTGAGATCCATAATATGGGGGAGGGAAATTCAATAAATTAACAACCAAAAAAATCAAATAACCTGACTTTTTAAATTTTTTTTTATTTTTTAGTTGTTGCTAGACCTTTATTTATTTATTTTTTATTTATATGTGGTGCTGAGAATTGAATCTAGTACCTCGCACATGCTAGGCAAGTATATTACCGCTGAGCCACAGCCCCAACAATAACCTGATTTTTTAAATGAGCAAATTACTTGAATAAATTTTCTCCAAAGATGATTTAAAAAGTGGTCAATAAGCATATTAAGAGATGTTCAGGGCTGGGGCTGTGGCTCAGTGGCAGAGCGCTTGCCTAGCATGTGTGAGGCACTGGGTTCAATTCTCAATACTGCGTATCAATAAATAAAATAAAGGTCCATTGACAACTTAAAAATTTAAAGAAAAAGAGATGTTCAGCATAACACTAATCACCAAAGAAATGCACATCAATACTACAATGAGATATCGCCTCATACCCAGTAAGATGACTACTATTTTTTTTAAAAAAAAAAAAAGCAGAAATTAGGTAGTGTTGGCAAGAATCAGAGAAATTGAAAGCCTCGTACGTTGTTAGTGGGATTGTAAAATGGTGCGATCACTACGGAAAACAGTGTGGCAGTTCCTCAAAAAAATTAAAAATAGAATTACCATCTGATCCAGCAATCCTGCTTCTAGCTACTTATCCAAGAGAATTGAAAGCAAACTCTCAAAGAGATATGTGCACATCCATGTTTATAGCATCACTATGCACAACAGACACACGGTGGAAGCAACACAAATGCCCATCAACAGACGAATGGTTAAACAAAATGTGGAACATACATACAGAGGAATATTATTCAGCCTTAAGAAGGAAGGAAATTCTGTCACAGGACACAACATGGATGAGCCTTGAGCACATTATACCAAGTGAAATAAGGCAGACCCACAAGGGTATGGCAGACCCACTCTGCTGTCCAACAGAGTGAATGTACTTCACACTGCAGAACTAGACACTCGGCAGTGGTTAAGATGGTAACATTTCTGTCATGTGGGATTGCTTAATCACAATTTTAAAAGTGTGTGTGGAGAGAGAGAGAGAGAGAGAGAGAGAGAACTGAATCCACCGGTCCTCACCCTCTGATCTAATGCTGCCGTCCGAGAACCTTTGACCAAATCACTGTCCCACCTGACCTCTCAGTGGCTCTCCATGGCTAAAGCCCAACATCCAATGGCCCATCAGGTTGCCTACGTAGGAACTTCTTCCAGACTCATCTCAGCTATGCTGCACAGCTCACCCTCTACTACAACCAGACTGAACCTCTGACCCCGCCCCACAAGGGTCAGATGCCTGACCTTGGTCTTGGGCTGTGCTGCATGTGAAGAACCACACCTGCTTCCAGCAAATGAGGGAGTTCAAATCTCCACCCACACCTCTCCAAGACCCTAAAGAGCTTCCAACTCATAACTGCCCCCCAGCTAACACTTCCTAGGATCTCCTTCCTGTGTTCCCCACCCTGCAGCTTCTGGGGACTTCACAATCCTGACTCTCAGCTCTCTCCGCAATACTCATACCCACTGACCGTGCCAGACATTGTAGATCCTACTGCCTTTCACCCTCTCCCTCCACTTCTGTCCCCCCTTTTCTCTTTGTTCTTCATAATAAAGCTGTGAACCACCACCCACCGCCCACCGCCACCCCTGGAAAGACCCAGCTCTCCTTAGAGCCCTCAAGAGAGGCAGACCCAGCAGGGCCAGGGGAAGTCTCTTTAGCATGGACAAGAGCAGCTCACAAAAATCCATTTTCCCACTGTCTTCACGGTGAGCGCCTTCACTGGGCCTCCCAGCTCATCTGGACCACTTCTAGGGCAAGTGCCCCTCCCTTGGGTTCCCTTGGGTTCCTCCATCTCAGGTTGTCTCATGCTCACCCAGATTGAGAGCTGATTTCCTGGAGATGGGAGTGTGATGAGGGCCGGCCCCATCCTGTTCTTGGCCACACCATATATATATAAAATACACACACACACTCGGTGAATTGGAATTGAGTGTAGACCGATTGAAAAAAGACCAAACCCACTTTAAAAACCAAGGCAGGGCAGGAAAGTAAAGTGGCTCAGGGCTAGAATGCTTCCCCATGGGGTCACCCAGCTTGGGGCAAAGAAGGGTGATCTTCTGCCCGGGTGTGGCAGGAGTTTTCAACTAGATTCCTAGCACCAGCAAGTGCTAAGCAATCCCATGGACCAGCTTCTCCCGCTCTTTATCTGAGCTAGGGAAATATCTATCTTTCCTGACATTAATCAGAACACTGGGGTGGTAGCTTAGGGAAAAAAAGATAAAGGAAAAGAGAAAAGAAAAGAAACAACAACCAAGAAAAAGATCCTTTCCTTATGAAGTAGGAGAGACTCTTTCTCCTCCTCTGCACTAGTCCCTCCTCTTGGAATGGACCCCTTCCCAAGGCCTCAGTAACAGGAGACATTTGGTCAAGGCAGCAAAGAAAACAGACACTCATCACAGACATCGTGAAGGAAGATCAGCTTTGGTCAGGTCAAAGGGCCAATCAAGCCAGAGTGCCTGCTCCCCGTCGTCATCGTCCTACCGAGAAGAACAAGACCGACACCAGAGACCGACCTGAGGAAGAAAGGGACCCACAGGGTCAGAAGATCAAGGCATCCTAGTGCAGGAGAAGCAAGACAGACAATCCAAAGGAGAGAAGTGTTCATAAACAAGTGGCCACCAGAGGCAGGGTCACATGGGGCCATGGGCCTTAGAGCCAAGATCAGAAGACCCACGCTGGAAGACGGTTGAACACAGAGGATAGAAGTATTTTATATTCCTCTCGGCTCTGTGTGTGTGTGCCTGAACTTCCAACAGGACATACAACTAATAATGGAGTGTTCCATTATTGTCTCCTGACAAGACTGCGTTACTGGGGCTGCATTTGTATTGATGAAGGGAGCCCATTACAGAGCCTCTCTGTGGGCAGTGGGCTGGCCCTCTCACAATGCTGGGCTTAGTAGAACAGCAGATTGTGTTTTCCAACAACCACAATCACCCTCTCTCTAAATCCTCTTCTACAATGTAGCCTTCACCTCCTCCAATCAAGAGGCCGGTCTCCATCTCCTCGCCTTGGATCCAAGTTGGCACGCGGTTGCGTTGACAATGGAATACAGTAGAAGTGGCACCATGTGGCTCCAAGGCTGGGTCACTAAAGGCCATGCAACTTTCTTTCACTTTATTCCCTGAAACTTCAAGCTTGGAACTCTGGGCTGCCATGTAAGAAGTTCAAGAGATTATTTGGGAGGAAGTCTAGCCACATGGAGAAGTCATATGTAAGTGGTCCAGTTGGCATTCTGGCCTTCCAGTCATCCCAGCCCAGATAGAAGGCCTATGAATGGAGGAATGAGCCAATGAATGAATGAATGAATGAATGAATGAATGTGTCTTAGGTGATTTCAGGCCCCATCATCCTGTCCCTAGATTCAGAGTCTTCCCAACTGAGGCACCAGATATCACAGAGAAGAAGCAAAGGGTCCCCATTGCACTATCTGAATTCTTGACCCATACAATCTCTAAGCACAATTAAACTATTGTTTGAAGCTTCTAAGTGTTGCTGTGATATGTTGAACAGCAATACTGACCGGAAAAGGGATGTGCTACGTAAATCAAAAGGCTGGAAAAGTACCTTGCTATTATTAAAACAAACAAACATAAGCTCAAATTCAAGTTCACTCCAGCCAGTTGCTTGACCTCTCAGAGCCTCAGTTTCCTTGCCTGAAAAGTGGGGACAGCACCTCCCTCTTTGTGAGGATACAAGGAGCTGTCATAATTATCACCATAAACTCTGAGAAAGATGGGGCCCATGCTGGTGTGAAAACTGTTTTAATGACACCCCACAAAAACTTATAGGTGATAAAATCCATTCGGACATTTACAACATATTGACCCAGTTTCATAGGTGATCAAAAATCTATAGTTTTCCAGAGTAAATGAAGAATCAGGGGCATTGTCCTGATGACAGAAATTGGTGACATTTAATTTATCTTTTTTATGTGTTTACATTAGATGGTCATTTTTAAATAAATGTTCACAGATAAACTGAAGAAATAAACATGATATAAAGTTTTTCCAAAATGGACAACGAATCTGTGCCTCTCTCCAACAAAGGGGCTGCAGCTACTGGCGTCTGAAAACACCACTATGGTCTGTTTCCAATGGCGAGGAAAGATGGGGGTCCCCACCATGCCCAGGTGGCATCCAGAGGAAGGACTGTGGTACAGGAGGGGGATGCAGACTAAGAAAACAGGGGAGGAAGAAATGGGACCCTCAGGTGTCCCACTCAGCAGACCAGGCCTGGGTGAGGCCATGTCCCATTTGCATCGGGCATGAAGGGTCAGGCAGCACATCCGGGAATCTGAGAGGCAGAATTGAGGAGGACCCTGCAGGGCTCAGGGATAGACTTGCCACCAAAACCTCAGCCGCATGCACTGGGTCTGAGTTTGAAATGGAAGAGCTGGTCCCCATTTTGAGGAAGAGCTGGTCCCCGTGCTGAGAACTGGAGCTCAGACGTGGAGCCTCAAGTGAATTTCTACTCCCTTGCTCCCCTCTCTACCTTGAGGCTCATCTTTTGTCGATGGCTGCTCCTCTGGCCTCAGGCCATCTCACCTCCTGCCTGAGAGGAAGAGGCTGAAGGCCCTGAATGGATAGAAGAGTCTGTGGAACTCAGCCCGTGGCTGCAGTCCAGCTCCACATCCTGCCCTCTGCCAAGCCCGGGCCTCTTCACCTCCACCTGCAGGCTCACCCTGGCCTCCCATTCTTAGGACTGTCCTTGACGCACCCCCAGCCTCACTTTGAGGATGCTCAACTTCCGGTCTCCATGGCAATGATGTCAATCTTCCCTTGGGGAGAGGAGAAGAGAAAAATGAAGGAAACTTGGACTCATGGAGCCCTGGAATGCACCTGGCAAGGTGTGTGGGGCTTGCTTCCTTCCTGATGAAGACTCTCCCCCACACAGGAAGTCTAAGCTCAGGGGGGCCCAAGTGAGTCTGGACAGGAGCCCAAGTGACAAATTCGAACACCAACCCGAGGCATTCTGCTGACTTCTGCATTTTACACAGCACAGCTTAGGCGAGCGTAGGTCTCAGGGAAGGGGGCCCTGGAGGGTGGGTAGCTGTGGGAGTGTTGGATGAGAACACCCAACATGGCCACCATATTCCTGGGAGAACTCAAGGACCTTACATCCATGAATGCCAACAAGGAGCATAGGGGCAGAGGGAACAGGGAGGATGCTGTAAAAGGACAGAGGGGGCTCAGGTGAGATACACCTCCAGGTGAGGTTTTAATCAGCAGACAAGGCCAAAAGGACAGGTAAATTAGGGGTGGCTGCAAACATGCCAGCCGGTACACAGTCGCACTCGGGAGATGGATGTGGCATGTTCAAGTCCAAAGGTTTACACGAGGGGGATATTCCAACAAAGGCTGATGGGGCTGGAGGAGATCCTTCCTTCATCTCTTTGCAATATGGTTACTGAGCACCTGCCCAGTGCCCAGTGGAGAGCAGCACCTGGGGAGCAGGGGCAGCCCACAGGGAATGGAGGGCAGGAATGTCAGGAACACAGAGGGCTGGGCAAGTCTTGGTTTCCTCCGCTCCCCCCCTAGACAGGGTTATCCCCCCCAGAATGCAGTCATTCTTTGGAGGATCTGGCCCTGCCGTCAAGAAGCAGGTAGAAAATCTGTTTCCTTTAATAAATAAAATAAAATCTCCTCGCCCCCGCCTGGCCTCCAGGCTGATTCTGGTAATACAAAGCCAAGCGGGCTTTGTCGGTGCGTATGCTTTAATAAACAAGAACCATTTCCCCAGCTTCATGTTAAACAGAAATCACTTCTTCAGGATGGCTCTTTGGTATGTTTTGAAAACAAAAATCCGCAAATGGAAGTAACCTTTGATGCCCCCCCTCGAGAATGGGAACAGTTCCACTGGAAGCAGAGTCCAGCGGAATGAAGTCGGTCCACCCCCACCCCATCCCTGCCGCTCCTAAATGAGACTTGTGATCCCAAAGTCACCTCCCACAAATGACACCATCAAGGGAATGGTCACTTCCCCAGAGGCAGGACAGGGTCCCATTGGAAACTGACCATAGAGAATCCCACTCTCATTTGGGTCCTGGCTGTTCCAGGGTCTTCGAGCTGGTCCCTCTAAGACCTGCAGGTGCTGGAGCCCAGCCTGTGCCAACGTTTGTTGTGATTGTTTTTTAACTAGGTAAATAATATCTCAGAGGCAGATGTGTAAAAAATGAGCTGTTCCGCCTCAGCGCAGCTTGTCGCAAAGATGAGGCCTTTGTTCTTTTCAAAATACTCCAACATCCCAGAGGGATGAAAAATAATAATAATAATCCCCCCTCGACTGATTGACTGGGAGCAGTTTGGAAGTAAAAGCAGTGACCACTGAATGGCCACACACTTCATAAAGGATGCAGTCCCGGCACTGCATCTCTGAAGGCGTCCACACGAGCTCCTGCTCACTAAGGATCAAGGTCAAAGCCGTCCTCAGGGAGAGGCGCTCAGGTGGGATAGCATCCAGGGCCTCCCAGTCCAACACGCTGAGTGGAGTCAGTTACAGGATATGGGTCTGGGGCAGGTCTAATTTCCTGATGCTGCCCAAGACAGTTTCCACCCCAGGTGCTCAGCACCTGTTAGACTGTATGAGGAGCTCCCTTTAGGAAGAGAAAGCAGCCTGGTAGGGATGGGAGGGACAGAGGTCAATGTCCCACCCTGTGCTGATGTCTATCAGTGGTGTCTATCACCTGGCTGGCCAGTCCCTTCCCCATAAGCCAGGCGAGGGGAGATGTGGGTGACAGAGACCACCCTAAGCAACAAGTACTTTGTTATCTTTCTTCTGGCTTAAGAGGAGGAACAGTGGTGAGCTTCCAGGAACTTACCTGGTTTCAAAGCAGCTGCAGCGCATCCTCAGGCTGGCAAAAGTCACACACTATCAACGCAGGTGATGACTCAGGGACACCGTAACTCTCACAGGCTGCTGGAGGGGTTGGGGAGCTTCAAGGATTGCAATTAGCATCGCCACTCTGGACAGCAGCTTCCACTGAAACTGAGACTAACATCCCTTGACTGCTGCTCAAGGTGTCCCAGAGACCCCTGCACACGTGTGCACAAAGGCCCCTGCAGAAGGACGCACGCCTTAGCATTGCTTAGGACAGTAAAGAAAAATTGGAAATAACCTGCCTGTCCATTAATGGAATGGGCTTTTTAAAACATCGGGAGCACAGCAGTTGAAAGAAGTGAATGAGAATTGGCAGTTTGGACATAAGCTTACAAATCACATTGTCCAGCGAAAGAAAGCAAGTTATAGAATGATATGAATAGCATAATTCCATTTATAAAAAGGGAAATACGCATGGGGATGTTATTATTTCCTATGGATATGTGAGTGCATGTGAAAGCCTTTTCTTTCCCCCCTCTGGACTAAATACATCAAAATCATTATAGAGTATTTTACTGGAGAAAAGAGAAGGGATTAGGATTTAGAGAGATGGAGACCTGAGATTTGTCTGTTGTATTCTAAATTTTCTCACAGGGTAAAGGAGCTCTGTTGTCGTATAATACCTGTGTAATCAGGGGCAACTATGATAAATTTGACAGTAGAAATAGAAGAATGGCTATTTTTTTTTTTTTTACTTGATGCTCTTCGGAATGTTCTCAGTTTTATTTTAAAATGGCCAAAGGAATTGTTTAATCCACTCTTGAGGGTGTCCACTGGGTAACTGGCCATAGAAGAGCTGTGATTGTGAAAAACTCCTTTGAAGACAGAAAAGGAGTATCTTTAGGGGGAGGTCCAGAATGGCTCTGTGTCCCGAGACGATGAAAACTGTTCGTTAGCAACCTGGCCACCACTGAGGAAAATCTCCACTCAGTGGAAAATGTATTTTCCATTTTAATGGAGACGGAGACTAATCAAAACCAGCTTCAACTCTGAAGTGTATTAAGGACCCAATTAATAACTTTGATTCAAGCAATTGCTTAAAATTGGAATCTGCTAAGTGAGAGCGAGGTATTCATTAGTACCATGACGTGTTACCTGGCAGGAGCAGGGAGTCCTGGGGGTGGAGGAAGAGGCAAGGTGAGGGTTCGTTTTTGCCTCCTAGGAACTTCCTTCTGCAGGGTGGGGAGGCTGCTCGGGGCTCTATCCCACACCAGCAGAGGCCGTCTCTGGTTGAAGCCCGTGGCTCCCAGCCCCGGGACCCAGTTTTGTTTTACTTTTTCACTGCATCTTTCAGTGCAGAGGCTTGTTGGAGGGGCAACCAACAGGGGTCAGAAATGAACCCAAGTGGCCAGTCACGCTTCCAATCCTCCCTTCTCACAGATGCTCAGCCTCGGGCCCACTCCCCAATTTCCACCAGGGAAAGACAATGGAAAACAGAGCCACCCTCAGCAGGCACTGACTGCAGGAAATGCTAGAATTGCTCTGTCCAGAAAACTCCACCGTGGCTCCTTGGATGTCACCAGAAATCCCAGCATGTGGTGCTTACCTCTCCACACTGGCAGTGACATCCCTTCCAACCACAGATGGAATATGGGGGACCAGATGTGGCAGTATGAGGGGTTGGGAGTGCAGGCTTCTCTGGGCACCATGGGGAACCCAGGCCAAGCAGAAGAGGGCCTCACAGGGCACATTTCCTGTTTTCTAAAATGAGGATGGTCGCAATGCACAGCCCATAGCAGGTCACAGTGAAGATCAGACAGGAGCAGTGCACCTCACATGTCAAGTGGCACACTTAGTCCCTCCATAGTGGCAGTGGGGACTTTGAGCCCTGACTCTCCCTCTAGGCACCAGGTGAATTTCAAACTTGCTGCAATGCAGGAGGGAAAGAGCAGGGCTAAGTCAGGTGGGTTTGAGTTTTAAATCTGGCTCGGACTTCCACCCACCCGCCTTGGTGACCTTGAACTTAAACCTTCTGCCCATTATTTCTTCATCCATAAATCAAGTAAAATCACCCCTCTACAGGGAGGGTCAGAAGGACTCAGAATGCAGAAAGCCTGGGGCAATGCCACCAATAGAGAGCTGGGACCTGTCACCCTCTCCTCTGCCAAGTGCCATAAGTTTGTCAGGACAAGGATGACAGCAGAAGAGGCTCCTCGGGGTGAGCACCAGGCAGCCCTCCCTCTGCCCCTCTGCTGGCAGGTGCCTGTGGCAGAGGTGATAGCAACAGGAACAGCTGCCAGATGGCTGTCTTCAGGGGGAGGAGGTCCTACAGGGGACAGCCAAGGGGGCCCAGATGCCACATGGCCACTGATGTAGCACCATGGGCATCAGCAGAGTCAAGGGATTTTCATGGGAAAGAGGTTTATCCTTCTGCCCCTCTAGTCACCCCCACGTCCTACAGTCTCTTTCCCAAGGAAGGAAGCCCTGGTCATCTGAGAGTTCACCTGAGAAGTCCTTGATGGCAGGCAGCTCTGCCACTCTCCTCTATTTCCTGCGTCCAGGAAGAGGCAGGGTGAGGGTGGCCATCCTGTTTTGCAGATGTGACCATGCTGGAGACATCAGGAGGATACAGGAAACTTTCTTCAGGCCCAATGGCCACACAGCCTCCCAGTCGCCGCCACGTGCTTGCCCAGCTCCTAACAAGCCTGCGTCTCGCCTCCCTTCGGCTGCCATTCCTAGACATGTCCCTCTCTCGGGAAGAATCCCAGGACAGCTGTAAAAGGTACTCCTCCTGCTAGTGGTGCCTTAAACAAGGCCTCGGCCTGCGTCCCAGGCCACAGTGGAGGAGCCAGGGACAGAGGAGGGACGGGGAGCTGGGCTCCTGGGCATGTTCAGGTCCCCAGCAGTGGATGCTTTCTGGGCTGTCTTGTCACACACCCACTCTCCACCGCTCCACCATTGCTGGGGCCAGGAAGCCCCTGCCGCCTAACACATGCGAAGGTGACCTGGTTGGCCCCTGTTTCCCATTAGATTAGAGAGTCTCCTGCCAGACATTACTGCCTAGTGGACCTAGGAGAGACACCCAGAAAGGGAGAGAGGGTGGGGTTGGTAGAGCTGACCGCAGTGGGTGGTAATGGTGGCTATAGATGTCCCTAGGGGAGATCTGGAGCCAGCATGGTCCCTTAGAGTTGTCCTAAATTGAGGCCATCAGGGCAGGACTTTATAACTGCCCCCCACACCATCATCCGGTCACTGGCCATCGGAGTGGACTTATGCTCGGGTGAGGTAGCTCCTTTTGGCCAAAGGCAGTTGCCGCTGAAGGCTGTAGCTAGGACATATTCCAGCAAGTCCCAAAGCCAGGGTTTGAGCAAAAGCCATGGGGTCCACTCCAGAGGGGAGAACCTGCTGGCCAAGGTAGGCAAAGGATGGAACCTGGTGACCGGGATAGGGGTGCCTCCTTGTCACTTTCAGTCCCAACTGATTGGCTCTTGGTCCTCCACACACCCCCAGAATCCCACAGAGGCTTGCCTCCCTGTCCCCAGGCCCTTGAGACCTGAGTGAGCTGGCCTGTCCCCCACAGAGAAGCTAACAGAGACATCAAAGCCACAGCTTTCCACTTTCAAGCAGCTTTGAAAAGCATTTCAGAGATGGCTGTGTCTGAAAGATGAAAAGCCTCCTCCTGAAGCATCGGAGGGTCTTGAGCATCAGATACAGGGTGGGTGGGCTCAGGGATACGGAGGAGTGGAGCGCTTTTGTATATCAGGCAGTGGAATAGAAAAGCCGGAAATAGGAACATACAGAAGAGAAATATGTGCTGAGTCTAAGCAGTAAAATCTCCGTTCCCGGGTCTCTAAAGCCACAGTGGGAGACACAGCTCCCCAACTGGTGTCAGGGAAGGTAACAGACTTCCAAGAGGATGTTAAAGACCCTCTTGATTCACTTGATCATTCATGCAGAAAGGATTAATGAGCAGCCACTAAGTGCCAGACACTGCTAGGATCCTGGGGACAAAGGGAATAGAGCAGACCTGGCCATGACTCAAGATGGTGGGGGATCCAGACAGAGATGAAATGTGCTGATACAGGGAACCACAGGGACCAGGGGACTCAGAAGGTGTCACTGAGGACTTCTAGAAAAGACAAAGTCACAACTGAACCTCAGAGGATGAGTGAATCGGGTAAGCAGGAGTGAGAAGAAGACAATAAAGAAGGGATAGGATTGGGTCACTCAAGGCCTTGAAGACCAGGCAGAAAAGTGTAGGATTGATCCGGGCAATGAGGCGCCATGGAAGGACATTGAGTAGGAGCATGACAGAATCCCAGTGTAGGTTAGGGCAAGGGGCAGCTCCATCAGCCATCAAAGACTTACATTTTAAATACCTCTGGGTGTCACAGTCTGGAACTCTGACCTAAAATCAGAGGGGGCTGGACTAGTGAAATCAGAAGTGACTTGAGAAGGGCCCAGGCCTACATCCCTTGGTTTAGCAGTCAGCACCTTGAACGCTCTTGCCCTTATCTACAACCAGCCATCTCTTTGAGACTGGAAATTTGCCAAGCTGCATGCCCGTTTAAATTCTTGCATTCTGCCACCATCCTGGGTCATTGAGCTTTTCTGGGCCTTCACTCATGCTACGTCCTGTGCCTAGGATGCCCCATCCCCTGCCTGTTTCGTGTGACAACTGCTTCCTGTCCTCAACCACCAACCACCACTATTATCCACATCCCACAAGCTGGTCAGGTACACTCTCTCTGGTTCACCAGATCAAGTGCTTCTGTACATGTGTGTCTACACCCAGTAAGTCAGGGACCAGGGAGACTCCAGTGGTGGAGACATGAAATGAAGGGAATAATTCTATAAAATGGGCCCACTGGACTGACCCTCACGTGCTTTTTCTTTAAAAAAAGCAATTTACCTGCAGCCCTGCTAAGTCGACAGGATATGATACATTCTTTAGGAAACTACCTGTTTTCTGCAGGAGAAATGCAGGCCCAAAATAATTCTGATAAGGGAAATACCAGTTTCTCTGAGGGGCGGGGGGCTAAGGAAGACGCCTGTGACCCCTTCACAAACCAAATCCAGGAATTCAGGGAGATAAGGATAATTATTTCCCCTGACCATAAAATCTGTAAGAACAGGTTCCAATTAGAACCAGACAGCATGGGCCAAAGGGACCGAGAATTGTCATGGCATGGGGACTTGGAAGTCTGATGTCATTCTGCTGTCAGTCAAGGGTAGACCTGGCCAGGACTCTGGAAACTTCCCTGGGACCACTCTAAAGCTGGAAGCAGGAGAGGCATACAGTCTCTCTTCTGAGAGACCCACTCTCTCCCTTGAGAATGTCCCCTTTCCCCTTTCCTATTTCTTCTAATATATATGCTTGTTACTCTGAGCGACATATCTGAAATCATTCCGACTTGAGTGCAGGAGACAGGATTTGAAAGAGGGGCCTCCACCTTGCCTCAGTTTCCCAGAAGACTCCCATCCTGAAACGCAGGAACTCGTCAATGCACTCTCCAAGGCACACCAAGATTGGCCCAGTCTGTGCCTTGCACCCCTGAAGCAGATGCCCCTGCTTCAAAGATCTGATGTGTTCTGAATGGCCCCTCTATTCTTGTGTTGAGACTTAATCGACCATGTGATCATATTAAGAGAGGAGTCCTCAGGAGCGGACCCAGTGACCTTATAAAAGGAGCTTCAGAGGGCTGCCTTCTCTTCCACCCTCCACCTTCCACCTTATAAGGAGGACCCAGCCTCCTTTGGAGGTCACAGCAAGAAGGCACCATCCCAGAAACAGAAGCAGAGCCCTCTCCAGACACTGAATTCACTGGTACCTTGATCTTGGACTTACCATCTTCCAGAACTGTGACTCTGTGCATTTCTGCTGTGCTTTTCTGGTGTTTATAAATCACCCATCCAAAGTATTTGTTATGGAGCACAGATGAACTGAGATGAGACCTTTCTTCCAAGCAAGAGGAGAATGGGAGGGGAACCATGGATGTTGGGCTCATACAGGTGCTGGACACCTTGCAAATATATCTTGTCATTCTCAAATACCTGGCAGGTATCATGAGTCCTGTTCCAGTTGCTTGCAAATTTGGTACCTGTCCAAGGCCACTGAGCTGGTCAAGAGCAAGGCTGGGCGCTTTCCAAGACTTTGCAAGATTCCTGCCTAAGAATTTTCCAACCCAGTTCTCCAAGTCCCCCAAGGAATGACAAGTGTCACATCCATCAAAACATCTTCTTCAGTCTACTCACTGGAGCCCACAGGTGTCATCTCAGTCCCCTGCATAGTCACACTTACTAGTCTCACAGCCTCCTCAAACGAGGCTGCAGAGTGCTCAATGCGCTGGGCAGGGGACAAAAAGGGGAACGTCACCGTGGCCATCACAGTGATGTCCTTGAAGCTCACACAAGCCAGCTTCCTCCTGGCTCCTTCGGGTCCCATGACCTCCCAGCAACACAACCTGTAATCCTCACAGCTCAGCACCATTGCCCTTCCCCCTGGTCCCACTGGGTCTAGACAACTTCTAGATGAAAGGCAACCCCAGGATGATGTTTACTTGGGGCAAGGAAAAGGAATCAAAGTGGTAGACGGTCTTGCATCATCTGGGGGACCGGGGATGGACAAGCGCCCCATGACTCCACAGATAGGGGAATCAGGCACAGACCTGGGATGGAGAAGAAGGCCCCTCAGTGCCAGGGGGCCTTAAACCAAGCAGAGTCTCATGGCACATGCCGCTGCTCTACCCATGAGAGTTTCCATGTTGCCCGTTGTGATGACCTTCTCCTTATGCCTGCAAAGCCACTGGGTTAAGGCCAGCAGGCAGAACCTCCTGGTCAGCACGAGGAAGCCGAATAAGAGAGAAGATGAGAGGATAAGGAAGGCTGACTCACCTTTCAAATTAGCTACTTTGATTGGGATGCAAATCTACTGATCATGCATGCACAGGGGAACCTGGGGGAGCCTAGTATCCTTCCATCGAGGTCACCAGCATGGTGTGTGTGTCTTAGAACATAATGGGCCAGACCTTTCTGCACAGAAGGATTAGAAAAGCCAAGATAGTCTGGTCCATGAAAGGCCACGGGATGCAGAAAACACAGCATTGTGATGTGAACAGCATCTTCTCTTGTTGTTCTTATTTATATTTTATTATGACTTTATTGAATCTTTTCTTGTAGGTCAACCCTAATCCTTTGGGGAATAAAGCAAAGCAAAATAAATAAATGCTTTGAATTAAAGGCGTAGGAGGGACAGCATTCCAGGGACATGCTGGAACGTGGGTGATCAGAGGGAGTTTGTAGGTAGACACACACATCCATGAGAGGTAGCAGCAGCACCTCTGAACTAAACGTAGCTAAACTCACTTAACGCCCACTAGACAAGTTCATATATTCAGTCCATCACCAGGCAGTCCAGGCTTTTGGGAACCATCACTGTATCATAGAGCAGGGCAGGGGGAGCAGAGGAACGCTTCAGGTCTCTGTAGCCAGATCACAGTCTTCAAATTCTCATCCTACTTCTTCCTGACGTCTGACTCTGGACTTGCCTCTTAATTTCTTAGAAGAAATGAAGAGATCAGTATAGCACCTGCCTGAACAAAGCAGGTGTGAGCTCAGACACAGAAAGTCTGAGAATATGGACCCAGCAAATATCAATCCCAGGAAATGGACCTGACCCCACGGAGGCTCGGAAGCAAGAATGACCTAAGACCTGGAGGGCAGGAAGGAGGCTCGGTAGGTGGGCTGCAGGCTGGCTGCCCAGGGGAAGGTAAACTAGCTTACCTGAGTAGCAACACAGTGCCCAGCTAAGCGTTGGATCTCTCCTGCCTTAGTGACATGTGGGCCACCCATGGAAAACAGTGCCCCCATTCTATCCCCCACCAGTGCTCACCCACCCACCTAAAAGTCACACCTGTGTCTCCACCCATCCCAATGGCATGACCATCAGGGGGAAGGACCCAAACCAGAAAGGGGGAAGTTATTCCTACGTCCTCCTTCATTCCATTTCAACCTGCCTGCAGGTTGAAAAATAAGCAAACACAGACCAAGGAGCTCACTCTGCACAGACAGATAACTCAAAGCAATGTACATGTACATGTGTCTGTCTGTCTGTCTATCTGTGATCTGAATGTTATGTAAATACTTGGAGCAAATGGGAGCTGGGGTTGTGGCTCAGCGGTAGAGCGCTTGCCTAGCACATGCGAGGCTCTGGGTTCAATTCTCAGCACCACATAAAAATAAATAAAATAAAGATTAAAAAAAATACTTGGAGCAAATGAACAAGAGAATTCTTGGATCAATCTCAGCAACAGAGATCCTGGAATTTCTGCTCTTTTCTTGATTTAAAGAACTGAAATCAGGCCCAGGCCAGAGAGGGAAGCACTCCTGGCTTTAGTGAAACACACAGCACACTCTCCATAAATGCCTACTGAGTGAATGAATGGATGGAGAAATGGAGAGTCAAGTTGGAAAGCTTGCTTTTATTATTCATGCAGCCTCCTTACCTGTGAGTTAGAGGTGCTGGTGATTCTCATCAGCTGAAGCTACTCTCGCTAGAGTGTTAATATTGAACTTCAGTAGAAGATGTGGACTTCCAGGCCAGGAAGCTCTGAGGCCAACATCACCAGGATTTCATTATGAGCATTTGTAATTATGAATTAAATCTTGAAGGGAAACCAGGATGGCAGAGCAGGGGTAGGAAAGCGCTGGCTTGCTGTTCAGGGCCTGGATGGGATGAACTCTCTTGCTCCACTGGTTCCCTGGTCCCTTCCTGAACATTCCTCAGAGTTCCCACTTCCTCCTATCCTCCATGCCCAAGGAGCACTTTCCCTCACTCCACCTAGGAGTAAAAACTGCTCCAGCCTGCTGCAAACTCACCTTTTTGACAGTGCACAATTATTAAGCACCTACTGTGTGTCCAACCCTGTGCTAAGCACTTTGCATGCACTATCTCATTTGCTCGTCTTAGCAATCCCTGAGAAGGAGTCTTAGCCCTGTTTACAAATGGAGAAACTGAGGTTCAGAGAGGCCCAAGGTCATACCACTGGAAGAGTCAGAGGCAGGATGTCCAAAGCCTGTGCCCTCCACCTCTATAGTCATCCTGGATGAGCATCAGGATTTTTGCCACATTTCCATGACCTGGACGGTTGTTGACTTAATATTTTTCTTTAAACTGACTCCTTTTATTTTCAACTTAAATAAATGTATTTGAAGGAAGCTGTGGAATGTGTAAAAAATAGCATGAGTAGTAAGCAGAAAAGAAAACAGTGAGCTAAATTGCCCTCGATACTGTCGCCTGCTCAAGGCGCCTGCCTCGGTCCTGCGTGCTCTGCATTCAAGAGCAGGAAAGAGCTGCAGGGCTCCTGGGCACCAACTGCCTCCTTCACCTGCACAGGATGCTGGAGCTCTCAGGGACCCTCTCTCACTCAGGGATCCAGCACTATAAACATTGTATCTGGGTTCATGGTAACATCCCCTGCAACCCATCCACCCTTAGTGACAAGTGGGCCACCCATGGAAAACAGTGCCCCATCCTATCCTGAAACTCACCCACTCCCAGAGTTCAGACCTGCTCAATGGTCAGATTCTCTTTCAGAGTGACCCCAAGTCCTACGCCCCCAGCCAGTGCCCACCCACATACCTAAAAGTCACACCTGTGTCTCCACCCATCCCAATGGCATGACCATCAGTGGAAGGACTCAAACCAGAAAGGGAGGAGTTATTCCTACATCCTCCTTCACCCCAACATCTTACTCTCAACAGCTGCAATGTTCCCTGAAAAGTACCAGGCAGCTGGGCAGCCATGAATCAGATATATCTGCCATCGCCACTCTATGGAGCCCTCAGTGCAGTGACAGGTAAATAATGGCAGTGTGCCCCAGACAGTTCAGACTAGGGCTAGGATGTGGTTTTGGAGGACAAACAGGGATATAATGGCTTAACTTAGGTAAAGGGGATTGGGGGACTTCTGGAGGAGGTGGTGTGTCCCCTCTTGACTGAGGTCAAGAAAGTGTCTCTCATCACCACGCCTGATTCTCTATACAGGGCTGTGGGTGACTCAGGGCTGCCTGGCCCCCGTTCACGGATGAGGAAGTAAAGATCCACAGGTTTCAGTAACACAGCGTCACACTGGCTCCTCAGGTGAAGCTCCCAAGAGTCCACTTTCTCAAATGGACACTCAGCAAATGCTCCACCCTGAATGCAAGAGTCACTTCTTGTCCTTCTTTATCTCTCTCCCCCACAGTCCTCTGGTTCCTGCAGCCCCAAGCCCAAGTCCCTGCCCATCACAGGCCCTTCATAAAATGAAGGTGGGGAAGGGTGAGTGTTAATAGGAGAAGCAGGAGGAAGCAAGAGAGCACAGTTCTTGGTTCCCTTCTCTCTGGGGACAAAAATCCAGCCCTCTGGGGCAGACACAAAGCAGGATCCAAAAGCCCAGGGTTCAAGGATGGAGTATGCTTTTCTTATTTAAGAGGGAGGCAGATCAATGAGCAGGGGCCCAGACTTGAAGCTAGTGATCCAGACTTCATAAACACTGCCCACTCTTCCAGGTCAGTCACCTGCCACTGGGTCCCCCTGCCAGCCCCTCTGTAAAAATCCGGGATGGAAAAGACACCCTTGTCTTAAGGATTTCCTTGAGCCTTATGCTGTGGAAGAGAAAACCCTTTACTGAGAACCCTGGCTCCCCCTACTGGCCACGAAGGGCAGGGGCCCTGCGCAGAGATGCTATTCTAAACCAGAAAGGTGTCTGGCCAGAGAAGGAGGTCAAGTCCCAGGAGCCGGGACAGCCTGGGCCCTGCTCCTGGGCCAAGCCCCAGGCTGAGACAGCCCTCAGCAGGCAGCAGGGTTGAAGGCCAGGTCTGTGCAGCGCCCTGGAGGCCCGTGGAATTTTCATTAGCTCAGAATCTGAATGTTTATGAAGATTCTTTTTCCCGGAAGGACTTTGGTAATCAATGTTTTAAATATGATCTTGGAGCTGGAATTAATAACGCTGTTATTGACACTATGTGGGCTTTAAAAATGCCCCTAAAAGCTTTTCCCCCCAGTTTCCCATATCTAAATAATTGATAGTTTTTAATAGCTATTGTTGAGTCGGTGGCAGCCATCTATTAAGGCACTTATCAGGGTTCTCAGCCTCCTTTAGCCTTGGAGATAAGGGGGGAAGTTTGCCGATTTTCAGTAATAACAGCGTTTTTAAGGCAATCTCGGTGCTATTCACTGGCCCAGGCCTCCTACAACCCCACAGGCAGGGAAAGAAATGTAGTCATGACCCAGCACAAACCGCCCCTTGTCCTCTGAGGCAGTCTGCCTCATTCCCCCTGGTCAAGGAGCCACACAGGATGGGTAATGAGGCAGGATCTTGTGACTCCTGCAGGATGGGGCAGAGGGGACATCTCAGTGGCAGACAGCAGGGCAGTGGGAACAACCCATGACTGTTCCTTGGGAGGAAACTGCTTTTGGAGTTTCAACCACTTAACTGCCTGCACAGCCCTGAAACCCTGCAGGAGGAGGATGTTCTTTTAACTAGAGCAGCAACTGGAGATTCTTACTAAAAAAAAGCACAAATAACTCTCCCAGGGAGAGACCCTCCCGGGGACCTATTGTTGTGGTGGATTGCAGAGGGGGCACCCAGACTCTGGAAATGGAGTTTCCCTAGAAAACAGCTCCCATATCTGTGCCATGTACTAAGGATGCCCCAAAACTGGGTCTCGTCCAGAGCAAAGCAGCAGCCATAAGAAGCTTTGGGGATGACTTCAGTGGACATTCCCAGACACGCCACACTGGGAGAGTGGAGTCATGTGCCAAGGGCTTTCCTTCCATGCATCTTGGCACGTAAGACCCCATGTGAAACCTCAGCAAAGGCTATTATCCCTGTTAGAGAGAAGAGGAGGCCGTGGCATAGAGAGATTAGGGGTTTAGTCAAGAGCAAAGTTTCAGAGGCAGAGGCGAATCCACATCTGTCTGACCACACAAAATGCCAAGATGCCAACCAGGCTTGTCTCTTCACCCGCTACCTCCACCTCCAAGGTCCCTGGGCTGCCACTGAACGCCCAGTCTCGGGCTTCTAACCCAGCCTCACCACTGGGTCATCCCAGCACCACTCTCCAGGGTCAAGGCAGAACTACATCTGCCCTGGTCAGACACTCCGGGTCCCACACCACCATCTGAAGGGCATGGCAGGCCTTTCCATTAAAGTCACTCATTTGCCCCTTTTAGACAGAGACTATTTCTGCATTCATCATGACACCTGTAGTTTTTGTGGTTCTTGGTTTGTGTTTGTTTGTTTGTTACTTTATGGCCAGTGGCCTCTCAGCATCATCCCTGGGTAAAGGAATAGATGCAGATGTCCCTCTACCCTGTACCTTCTGCCGGGGGCCAGGCCTTTGTCAGCTCTCAGCTGGACCAGCTGCTGGAAGATGAATATCCTGCAGACCTCATTGTAAAGCCACTCGCGCCCCCATCCCTGCTCTTCACAACTGTCACAGATGGGTCCCTAGCACTGGCTGCCACGCCCTCCCCTGCTTCAAGTCCCACTACTTTCAGAGTAAAACCTAAGGCTCTTACTTGGCAGACCAGGTGTCTTATGATCTCACCTTGCCAACCTCTCCAGACTCACCCCCTCCTAGCGCCCCTCCTACCACTGGTCAGGCCAGACCCTGCGCTCTTCTCTGTATGCGTTGCACCTTGCTGTGTCTGGACGCAAGCACATGCTCTTTCCTCGCTCTGCTGTGCCTTCCTTTCCAGACAGTGACAACCTGGGTAAATGGCATCTGACTTGCAAGCCCTGGCTCAACTGCTGCTCCCCGAGAAGGCTTCCTGCAACCCTCCCTAAGCAGGGAAGCACCTTCTCTCTAGGGCTCCTCCTTGACACCTAGTGCCACCATCTGCTGTAGGTACACACCTCACCACTTCAACACCTCGAGGGTATGCATGTCCTTTGGTGCATAGGCCTCCAGTGAGCAGTACAGTGCTTGATGAAGTACTGCGTTCTGGGAACCTACTGAGGCCCTGGCATGGGTGACACCAAGAATTTGCAGTGAGTGAGCAAACAGGAACAGGGCTCTGCAATTCTCCCCACAAAGATGCGGGAGGGCCTGGATGAAGCTAGCGATGACGGAGGTGGCAATAGAGCTGCCCGTGGAATTGAAGACTATCATGACTGTGCCAGTGACTGTAGGTGGGTCACCTGATCTTTCTCAAATCCTCAGTTTCCTCATCAGCAAAATGGACTTGATAAGCAACAGCTGCCAATCTATAGCAGCACCCACCCCAACCCACCCCACCCCACCCCCGCAAAAAAAAAAAAAAAAAAACCACACACACACACACACACACACACACACACACAATGAGACAACACAGGTCCTCATGAGAGAGTCGCTGGTATTTGGCCTGACATTCAGAGAGTTCCCATGAGGTGGGTCATTCTAAGGAGCTCAGTGCTGAACGCCTACACGAAGCTGAGCATTTAGGAATGAGTGACATTGTGGGTGGGAGGATGGAGGGGTGAGGACATCCAACCTACTTGGGAAAAACGGGAGACTTGGAGAGCAGTAAAAAGACAAAGGGAGTGGCCCCTGCGGAGCTCCTACTCTATTCTGGACATCATGGAAGCACACTGTGTTCTCTCATGTCACACTGCCGGGGATTGTCTGTAACCAAAAGTGAGGGGTCTGCTGATTTCTTCTCACCAGTGACACCTTTAAGAAAATTCAGAAACAAGCTGTAGGTGCAGGGCAAACTTTATATACGGACTCTGTAGAGAACTCCTAGAATCAGAAAAATTTTTTAAAAAAAAGGACAACCAATCCAACTTTTTTAAGTGGGTAAAAGATTTAAAGAGAAACATAACAAAAGAAAATATAAGAACGACTTGGTAAGCCTGTGAAACATAGGCTCAAGATGATTCGATATCACAGAAATGAAAAATAAAACCAAAAATGAGATATAACACACTACTTAGTCCCTAGAGTGACTGAAATAAAAAAAAAGACTGACATCTCCAAGTGTGGGCGAGGATGTGGACCAACTAGAATGCTCTCACATGGCTCGTGAGTGTGTAAAGTGGCCCTACCACTTTAGAAAACCTTTGTCAATTGCAAAGTCAACCACACACCTGCCAGTGGCCCACCAATTCCACTCCAACATCAACCAAACATCAATGAGGACGGGTCCACACGCAGCTTTGTACATGAATGAACACTCATAGACACGTCCTTCATCACAGTCCAAGATGGCAGATGACCCAAATATCCATCTGTAAGCAAGGGGATAAACAAATTGTGCTCCATGGTCTCTCTATAGGATGGAAAACAATAAAAGTAATGAACTATGATATATGCAACCATATGGATAGATCCCAAAAACAATGTTCCAAGCAGAAGAAACAACATATAACGTTTCTCCAAAAACCAGAAGCAAAATTTACCCCTGACAATAGCAGTCAGAATGGTGGGGACAGAAGTGGACCAAGAAGAGACATGAGGAATGATGGGCATGTTCTGTATCGTCCTGGGAGGATGGGATATCTGAGTGAATGTATTGGTCAATCATTGAACTGAACCACTCAGAGTGTTGCTGTTGTACATGGTCAGACAGTTTGGTTCATATCCTAGCTCCAGTGTAAATTAGCAGCTCTGTGACCCAGGTTAATCCCTGAGACTCCGGTTCCTTCTCTATAAAATGGGAATAATCATAATAACCTGGGTGCATTAAGGCTAGTGAGATAATTAATGTGTGTGAAGAGCCTGGCTCCGCTTCCCAAGACGTGGAAAAGTATGTTATAAATGTTAATTGAATAAAAGCAGCTTACCTACTGCCCTTCAGTGAGGTAAGCAGAGTACGGTGCAGATGAGGGTGACCCCCAGTGGCATGACCCAGACAGAAGCAGGAAGGAGGCAGGAGGAGGCAGGCAGGTGTGCCACCAGCCCACCACAGCCCCAGGAGAATGCAGCCAAGGCCAGGATCCTTGGGGAAGATCTGGTGCCAGAAGACCTGTGTGGCCCGGCCCCAGACATAAATAGGAGTTGACACTGCCATTTATGAACAGGTCATGATTTCTGGGCTGCTGAGACTGTGAGAGGAAGATGGATGGATGCTGCCCAGTGATTTGTGGGGGGAACTCTCAACATGAAGAGCAGGCAGCCAGCCCCGACTAAGCCAGTGGATGGAGAGAATCGGCAAGCAGGTGGAGGGTTTTGTGGGGAAACAGAGGCGTGGGCCGGGTCACTCATCGTGTGGAATGGAAACACCTCCTCCCATGGCCTCCCTGGAACTCTGGGCCTCTCCCCAGCCCATGGTTGTGACTGGGCCTAATAAACATGCTGGGGCACCCTCTGTGGCTCTAGGTTCATCACCGACCCTAGGACCCCCATCTCTCACTGGTGTTAGTGGGACTCACCCCTCAGCAGAGCCACGAGAACCAAGGTCAGACACATGGGGCCTGGCTTGTCCCATCAAACCTGCTGGAGGGCCGCCTCCTCCACAAACCACACTAATTAATTTGTGATCCCCGGCAGGGGCTCCAATGCATCCTGCATCTGCCAAGCTAATTATAAAATAGCTCTTGCAGGCTGACTCACGGCCTCAGGTGATCCCAGCACTGTCACCAACAGCTGGAGGGAACAACCACCACTACAAAGGAAATTAAAACTCAGGGCTGCTAATGATGATAATGATAATCATACGAGCCAGTATTTATTGAGCGCCTATGAGGTATCATGTACTTAAAGATGTTAACCTCAGTTTTTCCGAGGACTCTGAAGGTATTATGAGCATCAGGTCCCAAACCAGGAAACTACGGTTCAGAGAAGTTAAAGAATTTGTCTGAGATCACACAGCCAGTTAGCAGCAGGCCAAAGATACAAACACAAAGATATTTTACTCCAAAGACCATGACCTAGTCATGCAGTACACCTCGGGAGGGGTCCCTGGCTCCACTTGGGGGACTCCAGTGACCTCCAAAGGTGGATAATGTTAAGTGTGGTCCATTAGCCCAGTTTCCAGTAAAATGGCCTGGTTTATCATTTAGATGGATGACCAGCAGGTCTCCAGTGGCCCTCAACAAGAGCTTACCTCTTAGGGACAGATGCTTGGTCTGTGCACCATGGAGAAGCAGCCACACTTGCTTCGTGACAGGAGGCTGTGAGCCCTCCATCCCCCAAGCAAAAGCAATGTTCTCAAAAGCCAGATGCATTCTCTGCATGGCCTCTGCCACTGGGAGTAATTGAGCATCTTCTGTATATAGCTGAGCACCTTCTGTGTACAGTTCACCTAAACATGCCACAAACTATGCTAGACTCAGAGGTGAGCAGTAAGGAAAAAAAAACAGATACATAAATGAGCAAAGATCAGTGTGGGGGACGTGAAAGGTTTTTGAGACCAGCTGCAGTAGGAGCACTAAAAGAGAGGGGGCTGCTCCCTGCCCAGAGGCTAATTGCCACCAGATGGGGCTTGGAGCAGGAGGAGGCTTCTAGTTGGACCTGGGGAGGCAGGTTCACTATACATTGAGGGGCAGGAGCTCAGAACTGAGAAATCAGCAGGAGCAAAGAAGCAGAGAAGATAGGGCTACCCAAGCCAAGTCTGGAGATGACATCCATGCTCAACAATAATACATGGAGCCCAGGAGATCAGACAGCCTAGGAGGGAGGGAAACTGCAGTTCCCCAAGGCTAGGCCATGTGACATCCAGGCCCAGGGCAATGGGAGGTATGCAAGGGTACTGAGCGGGTGATTAGGAAGCATCATGTACGGAACAGGTGAGTGATCAGAGAAGCTGATGGGGGTGGGGAGGACCTGTTTGGTGAAGATGATGCTGAGCATCACCTGCAGTCCCACAGAACATCAGTCCTTGAGCAACTGCTTCTTTTAGCACCAGACTAAAGAGAGGGGCTCACCCTCAAGGCTGTGGAATGATGCTATGATTTGAACAATGAATGTCCTACAAAGGTCTGTGTATTAAAGTCTTGGTACTGAAGGTGGGACTATTGGGAGATGGTGGAACCTCCAGGAGGTGGGGCTTAGTGGGAGATCTTTAGGCTAATGGAGGTGTGCAACTGAGGGGGACTGTGGGACTTTGGCCTCTTCTCTTTCTTCTTCTTCTCCCTCCTCCTCCTCCTCCCCCCCCTCCTCCTTCTTCTTTTTCTTCTTCCTCTGTATTTTTTTTCTCTTTCTCTTTGCTCCCAGGTTCATGAGGTAAGGAATTTGCTCGGCCACATGTTCCTCCGTAATGTGCTGCCTCACAGCAGGCCCAAAACAATGAGAAACAATAAGGCTAACTGATTATGGACCAGAACCTCCAAAACTACAAGCCAAAATAAACCTTTTCTTTTGTATATTAATTGTCTCAAGTACTTCACTATAGGGAAGAAAGCTGACACAGATGGGCTGCCCAAGCTACCTCACAAGGCCTGCACCAGATTTGAAATCTTCCCTTTCTAACTTCTGTAAATTATTGCCACCCACCCACCCACTGCCCCATTCATTTACTTGTTCTCATTGACAAGCTGCTCATCAGAGAGAAAACTAACCTGCAAACTGAATGGCATAGGAGCGTATCCTATTTGTGCAGTTAATAGAATGAAATAGACTCAAAAAGAAAGCTTACATCAAGCAAATATACTGTCAGCACACACACACCCTCTGCACGGCCTGGTCCTCTCTGTGGCAAACCAGCCCCAGCATGGGAAGGCAAAGCCCTCAGTGGCCCCCAAGAGCAGGAAAGGGGTTTGCAAGCTGCTCCCAGGTGAACAGAGCTGGCCCTCAGGCAGGGGTGAGATTGGGAGGGGTAGGATAGGTGCAGACGCTTGCATTCTCTGTATTTTCCCAGGAAACCCTGGCCCCTGGCACTGACTCCCACGACTCTCACGTCTGGTGAGCCGCAGACTTGCAGGGCTCTCTGTGAACCACACAGATTCTCAGGTCCCCAGACCATAAGCAAATTTGAGGTGAGGGCTGGGGATCTATATGTTTAACAAGCTCCCCCAGGTCATCTCCAATGCCCCTACAGGCGTAGCACCACCAGCCCTGTCCCCCCAGTTGGAGGGACTTGCCTTCTCTGTCCCACAAGGCCTCATTCTGCAAGTTCTGCTCTGGGGATGAGACCCTGAACCCTGTGCCCTCTTCCATGTCAAGCTATCCCCCAGACAGGAACCCCAGGCCTCTCCACTGGGTGCCACCATGATTCCTCGGACCTATTTTGTGGTTAACTATTAATTTTGCCTTGCAAGAGTAATAAGTATAAATTCTATGCCTATTTTTCTTACTGCAGTGCCAGAAATGCTTTAGTATCTTTCTTAACAGCCTATTAGATCCCTCTCTAGACCCTGTTATCCAGGGTGGTGAGAAACTTAATCTAATTTTTTTGAGGCGGGCTGAGATATATCTCAGTGCTCTCTGGTTGGTGATGTCCGTGGTCCTTCAGGTATTCTGACTACCTTGAGTTCATAGCCCATGTTTGAGCATCTTTCACTCTAGGAAGGGTGGATCTGGTATTCCCGGGACCAGAACCCTTTGCTTCCTTAGACATTCCACAAGGGCAGTCCCTATTAGGTCCCACTACCACTCCCCCAAATTCCAGTGGAGACACCAAAACCTTCTGCCCTTCCTGGGGATATCGTCCCCTGGGCTACACTGACCTTCCCCACTCTACCTTTCCAGATCATGCTTCTTCCACCCCACCTCCCCTCTCCTGGACATGGGCAGGAGAGGCCGGAACCAATCTGCTTCTTCTTACTAACTTGTCCTTACATGGGCATATTTCTATTTCTTTTTATTAAGGATTTTTTATAATTAATGAATTTCTTCTTACCCCAGTGGTTTCAACAAATAAGTGGCTTACCATGGAATGCCATTTAATATTTTGAACATCATCAACAATAATGAAACAGGGACTCTGATCTGCTAAAGTTCTGCTGCACGTCAGACCAGGCCCTAGAAGCTTCCCAGTCACACACTGGAATTACACAGGAGTTGTTTTAAATGCCAATGTCCAGACCTTCATCCCCAGAAATTCTGATGGGACTTGGCATGGACCCAGGCACTAGGACTTGTTTTAATAGCCCTGGTGATTCTAAATGTGCCACCGGGTTTGAGGACCACAGACTTGATACTTAGCAAGATGCTTGAAGGTGAGTGTTGTTAGTGTCTCCAGTTTGTTGATGGTGAATCTGAGGCCTGGAGGGAAAAGTGGAAGTAGGGGGAGGGGATGCAGAGCCAGGGGGTACCAGGCTGGGTAACTGGCCTGGCTGCTGGGGCTGGGAGGGAGTCTCTGCCCCTGCCCTGTCAGTATCTAGGCAGATGCTGGCTGGACAGAGGCTGCAGGGAGAGGTCTTAGACTATCGAAAGTCACCAATGCGTAGCTCTGGGGGGAGGACACAGTCTCCAGTCAACAGCAGAGGAGTAAGCCACAAAGGTGTCCCTGTCTGCCTCTGGGTCAGCCTCCCAGTGGCCCTGATGAACATCCCCCAGGCAAGAACTATGTGGGTTCCTCTTGTTTCCCCAGGGTCCGGCTGTGGCAGGACACCGGGGCTGGCTGGGTGGGTCTGGCCCAGGCTGAGGCCAGACTGAATTCTGCAATTAAAATTTTAAAAAAAGAAAAGAAAACACATCCCCATGAATAAAATAACATATGGGGTAGAGAAGTGGGTAGTTCTCCTGGCCCCACATCATCCTGCTTCAATTCCCACAACTAGCGGTAGAGAAATAGCAGAGATGTAAAATTAGCAGCTGTTATTACATTAACATGTGTGGCACATGCTGATTAGATTCCATTAACATAGAAGGAACTCAGGTGACTCCCACCCCAACCTCAGCCCCTGAGCGCTTCAGACCAGGAAAGCAGAAGGAAGAGGGTGGAGAACCCCTGGCTGAGTTTTGGACCTTTCAGAGTGGCCAAGCACGCCCAGGATGTCCCCCACCCACGGCCCCCACCCCTGTGGGAAGTTCTGGTTTTCCCCTCCTGGCCCCCCCAGCCTGCTAGACCCAGCATCTACTTCCCCCCAGAGCACCATTCTGGGGCCAGCAGTAGTGCTTGATGCTCCCCATCCGGCTGTCATCAGGGAGACGTCCTGCCTGTTAATAAATTCAGGACACTTTGGGATTCTGAACAGCTGGTTATTTCAAAGTAGCATTTCATACGGTCCAGCAGGCCAAACCTGCACAGGACTGACACCACAAAGGGCCTCGGGTCTCAGAGCAGCTTACTCAGGTTTAGAGAGTTGAGTCTTCGGGCTGGACGAGGTGTACAGGGTCTCCCTCCAGGTGTCCAAGCCAAGATTCTCAAAGTGTGTTCTGTGAGCTTCCTGCCAGACCTGTTACAATGCAGACTCCCAGCTCCCACTGCAGCCTTGCTAAATCATTCAGGTGGGCACAAACCTGGGGATTTGCTTGTTTGCTGTGTTATGTTATTTAAAGGCAGGGTCTCACTATGTTACCCAGGCTGGCCTCAAACTCCTGGGCTCGAGTGACCCTCCCACTTCGTCTTTCTAAGTAGCTGAGACAATAGGCATGGGCCACTGCACCCGGCTAAGGGAATCTGTATGTCTAACAAGGTTCAGGTCTCAGCTCAAATGAGCCACTTCCTCACACAGGCCATGGCCACAGGGATTAGCGGATCCCCCAGTCACTCTGCCGCAGGATTTTTTCCCTTCAGCACTTGAAACTGAAATTATCTGTTTGGTGCTGAGTTTGTATTTTTCCTCTGCCTTTTCTCTAAGCCTCTTTGTCACCATGACCCCAACACCCAGCACCAAGCCCAGCACGGAACCAACAGGCATTGAGTGATAAAAAGGTTGTGGTCAAGACTCGGTCCCAGATTTGGTGACCATGGCGCTGCCCCATGCAGGAGTTTGTCAGAAGCGAAGCCAGGCAGGACGGCCACTCTTGCTATGTAGGTGGGGAGCCTGACCCCAGGAGGGAACAGCTGGCCCCAGGACATCCCACCCCTATGCTGTCCATCTCCCTCCTCCCACCCAGGGTGGAATTCTTCCCCATCAGTGTTCCAGGGGCCAAATCCTCAGTTGGACCCAGGTCAGCCAACACCCAGACCTCCAGGGTTCTGGAAGGGTCTCCTGAGCCAGACGGGGCAGGATGGAATGTGGGCAGACAGCCCAGTCACGTCCGTGGGCCAAAGACAATTGCAGCTGAGCCTCTTTCTGGGAGAGACTAATATTTATGCTGCATGTTAAACAGCTGCGGCAGCTGGTCCTCGCAAGGCCGTCAAACCCACCCTGCTGGCGCCGGCTCAGCCCTGAAAATGGACTTTTAACAGGCAGCAAATGAACATGTCAAGCCCAATCATTCTACAGCCCGCGGGGGGTTGGGGTGCAGCCGAGAGACGGTGACCCCATGGCACAGCTGTCCCCCATAGCACCAGGCTCCTCCCTGTGCATGGTAATCTGCTCAGCCCGTGGACCCTTCACATCCAATTTCCATACATCTCCAGCCCGGGCAGAGGCCACAGTGGAGCCGGGAGGCAGCTGTCAGGGGAGAGCTGCAGGCTGACGGTGAAGGGGATGGGAGCTGGGCTGGTCGGCCCTGCACTAGGCATGGCGCTGGACCACTCTAGGGGAGGGGGAGGACAAGACCTGACTGCAGGCTTCGACAGGCAAGTGTGCAGCCCAGAGCCAGGGAGAGGACAGCCCTTCTCCTCCGCTGCTGGACTCCAGATCAATAGGAATCACCTTCCTTGTTTCTTCCCAGTAAAGCTGTGAGGGAAGAGTCCCTGCCTCCAAGGACGGCATCAGAGGTTTTTATGCTGGTTTTAAAACTCAGACCTGTCCTGAGTGACAATCCTGCTCTTCAGGCTCAGCAGAGGTCTCTGATGAGCCCCACCACACACCCCCAGGACCTCTGATATCCCCCACCTTCTTCCCACAGCCCTGACCACACTGGCCTTGGCCGGCTGGGCTGTCTCTTTGTTTAGGCCATGAGCTTCCAGAGAGCAGGAGGCAGTGTTTCCCTCCTGGGTCCCCAGGCTGGCCCAGCCAGGTTGAATGAAACTGGACAGAGGCAGAGAGGGACACCACTGGGTGGAAGACACTGGACTGGGGGCCTCAACTTGCCGAGATCTCCAGAGGCCACGCGCCCTGAGAGGTGACTATCAGCATCACACTCTCATGGGAACACTGAGGTCAGCGGATAGAGACTCACCAACTGCAGGGCACACGCAGAAGACCAGGACGCAGCAGGCCACACAGTCTGGCCACACCCCCAGGATCAGAGACAAGGTGTCATGTCTGGTGTCCCAGCTCAAGGCTCATTCACCACCACATGCTCCTGTGGGCACCTCAAGCTTAAGATTTGGTCAGAGAATAGTTCACACACAGGCAAAGTCCTGTGTTTTTGTTTTTGTTTTGTTTTGTTTTGTTTTTGGTACCAAAGATTGAACCCAGGGGCACTTTACCACTGAGCCACATCCCCAGCCCTTTTTTATATTTTATTTCAACACTGGGTCTCACTGAGTTGCTTAGAGTCTTGTTAAATTGCTAAGGCTGGCTTTAAACTCATGACTCAAGATCCTACAGCCTCAGCCTCCCAAGCTGCTAGGATTACAGGTGTGCACCACAGTGCCCAGCTGGCAAAGTCCTTCTAAACCAACCCCTGACCCCCTAACAATGCTCAGATTCCACAGGGTATAATCATCTGGCCTCACCCAGCCTCCTGCCTTGCCAAACCTGCTGGGTCCACAGATCCCCGTTTGACACTGTCCCGCCACTCAAGGCAGTGACCGCTGTACACACAATGTCCACATCCAAATCTCCCACCAGGTGGCCACTGCTGGTTACTCTCAGGCCTCATACAGGTGCACTGGCTGTGCTTGCTCCCCTGCATGGAGCCGCCTTTGGAAGGAGAGGGCAGGCCCTGGGGCAAGCCCAGAGTCGGGGATAAAGCCAGCCCTGAGGCTGGGGAAGGAGGCCTGGGGCCAGGGGATTGTCAGAGAGCCCAGGGAGGAGCCTGTGCTCTCATTTTACAGATAAGGAAACGGGGGAGGGAGAAAAAAGCTTTGCCTGAGGTCTCATAAGAAACAGGTGGCCCCAACAGAGCTACCAGTACCACCCAGAGCCCAGATGTGTCCACGCCTGGCTAATGGTCAGGGAGGCTCAAACGCACAAGCTCTAAAAGCTCTGCCCACTGCAGTGACAAGGCCAAGCTGCCATCAGACCTGGCTCCGCAGGCCACTGGGCTAACAGGGAGGTTTCAAGGTCAGGTCTTTCATCTTCAAGGAAGAGAGAAACTGCAGTGGTGAGCTGGACTGCAGAAAAGCTGGGGATTCCCAAAACAGACAAGCAGCACGGCCTCACATTTGGACCCCATCACCCCTGGGCCCTTGGGGAGGGCTCACACCAGGGCCTAGGGGAGCGTGCCTTCAATAGTCTCCGAGGGAAGCAAACCAGTGCGGATTCCCCTGCACAGGGATGCCCGAGGCAGCAAATGAAAATACAGGGCACCCTGTTATGTTTGGATTTCAGACAATGAATCATTTCTTTAAGTGCATCTGTTTCCCAGGGCTGCTATAACAAAGTACCACTAACTGGGGACTTCATTTATTCTCCCGTGGTTCTAGAAGCCAGATCAGAAATTGATGTGTGCACAGCTCTGCTCTCTCTGGAGGCTCAAGGGGAGAACCGCTCCATGCCCTTCTCGTAGCTCCTGGTATTCCCAGCCGTCTTGGGTGCTCCTTAGCTTACGAACATAGAAGTTCCATTCTCTGCCTCCTTCATTCTGCAGCATGCTCCCTGTGTGCCTCTGTGCCTTCACATGACCATGTTGTCCTCTTCTTATAAAGACACCAGTCCTCTTGAAGAGATACAATGGGACCTACAAAAATCTGCATGTCCCAAATGTTGCAAAAGACCTACATAGAACTAAAAAAGTATTTGTTGTTTATCTGAAATTGGAATGTTTCAGGGTGTCCCGTATTTAATCTGCAACCCTATGCCCAAGTCACATGACCTTCCCCAGAATCTCACAACCTGATCATGGTTTGCTGACCCCTCTGGAAATAGAACTGTTTTCTTAAGGGGGAGATGGACTATTTGTGAACAAAAGTTAGTGTCCAAAGGCACATGAAGATGAGAAAAAGATCAGGCAGGATGAAGACTGGGAGTGACAGAAATTCAACACCTACCCGTGTCCCCATCTGTGCTGGGCACTGCAGGAGAGACAAAGACGAAGGAGCTTGCAGAGGCAGGTGGGTGTTGGTTACAAATGACCAAGAATGTTGGTGTTGGAGGATGTGTGTCGCCCATGTCTTCTGTGGGGTCGTTAACACTTTAGACCCTCCAGCTCTGCCTCCCCAGGGCATCCCTGCACTGGGTGGGGCATCTGTATCTGTAACTTTTTCATTCCATCTCCTGGAAAGTGCACCCCGAACTCCTCAGTCCTGCTTGGTCCTCAGATCTACTGGGCAGGGCCACTGAGCCACACCCATTAGGGTCCCATCCACTTTGGGTCCCTTTGAGAAGAGATGCTGGCAGGATGTCAAGGAGACCTCCTTGATGGCTGGTATTCCTGGATGAAGCAAGACTCAAATAACCTAAAGCTTGCTCTCAGCTGAGGTCCTGAGTCTCCCCACACTCCCCTTGCTGAACCCCAACCCCCAGGGTGACAGCATCTGGAGGTGGGTTCATTCGGAGCTGATTAGGTCACAAGAGAGGAGCCCTCATGAATGAGATTAATGCCCTTGGAGAAAAGACCCCAGAGCCAGCTACCTCACCCCTTCTGTCTCGTGAGGATGCAGCAAAAAGAAATCCCTCTATGAACAAGGCAGAGGGCTCTCCCCAGATACCGGGCCCACTAGCACCTTGACCTTGAACTTCCAGCCCCCAGAACTATGAGAAGTAAGTTTCTGTTGTTTATAAGTGGTATTCTGTTACGGCAGTCTGAAAGCATATCCCGTCCCCTTCTGGGTGGAGGGAGAGGTGGTCTCAGCTGGTGAGAAGGTCAGGTCAAGGCCAGGGAGGGAGTGGAACCACAAGGCAAAATGAAGGCTGCAAGCCAGAAAGAGAGTCACCTCACCGATCTCCATCAGCAATCTCAGCAGGTTTTACTAAGGACTTGCTGCAAGAAAAGTGCCGGAGAACCTGGTCACGTGCATCTGTCTTTAACTTGGGAGGCTGGAGAGAATAAGAGTTTCTCAAGGAGGGGTGTCCAGTGTATCACTTTACTCAATCAAACTTAAGGACAATTATCAGAATAACCAAGTGATGACAGAGCTAAGGGCCATCCTTGGGCCATGTCCAAAACAGGCCCAGGTGACAGATAGATGTGGCCTGGGTTTGGCGGGAGCTGACTAATGTGAGTAGGACCAGGTGCCTCCCCCACCATGGCCTTAGAATGGAGTGTGCAAAGCAGAGGAGTTTTGCAGCCTGGCTCCTGGCAGAGGGACCCATTTGGGCTTCTAAGCTCTCAGCAAAGACAGTGTGCTTGAGCCCAGGCCAGTGGCACGGACGTGGATCAGCAAAGAAGCTGAGGAAGCTGGCACATCTGTCTCTAAACCTAGATCCGGCATCCAGCTGACTTGGGCAGCACTGAGCAGGAGAAGCCAGTGTTCGTCCCTCCGTGGATCTCCTCTGGGGTCTCATGTCCCCGTCAGTACCAGTTCCACTCCTTCCCTTGCCTGGTAGAGACCCAGTGTCACTGTCTGTACACCCTCACAAGTATATATACACTTACAACTAGTGCACACTTGTGTACTCAGTCACACCTACCTGCATGCACAATGACGTGCATACACACACATACATGCACACACACACACACACAAAGTCCACACATGGGGGGTGCACACCTCTCCATAGAAAGATCCACAAAGGCACATACTTTTGCACACACCAATCCATAACCATATTTTGAAAGCAGTGGATGGGAATTCGCAGATTTATACACACGCAGAGAGCTCTCACTCACAATGCCCAACTTCCCAATTGCACCCACGGCTTATATTTAAAGCATTTTCCTGGCTCACCAGTGAAAAATAAATTTCTTTTCTCACTTTCCAGATTTGCTATCATCAACCTGGCGCCAATTTCCATTTAAAAATGATACCCAAGAAAGAACAAGAACCTAGAAAGAAAATGAATCTCGGTCCCGACAGGTGGACTGGCGCCAGAGCTTCCCCCCAGAGCGGCTGATGCTGGAGCGGCCTGTCATTGTGGCTGGGATGCAAGGTCATGGGCAGAAGGGGATATTTGAATAGGTGAGAAGGTCAGGTCAAGGCCTTGTATTGAATGGGTGCTGAGGCTGATCCCAGTGGAAATGAAAGGGGCAAGAGGAGGCAGACATAAGGCCGGCCCAGGAATGAAAGCAGAGGAGAGAGAGGAGAAGTGATGACCAGAGAGACACAGGGACACTTGCTATGATCATGATTATGGACCCAAAGGTGGTACCGCCCAGGACCTCCAAGACAACAGGGAGCAGCTGATAAACGGTTTTCCAGAAAGCCACTGTGGCAGCTGGGTCTCTCGACAGGACGTGGCCTCTGCCCCTTTGGAGCAGTGTAGGCAGGATGAGAAGAGTGATGTGGCTTGTCACCCAGAGCACTTCAGGGAGAAACCAGGAAAGCCCCTCCAAGTATTCATCTGCGAGGGCTGTGCCTACAAACTGCCACAAACTGGGTGGCCTTAGCAGCGGGAATTGATGGTCTCCTAGTTCTGGAGGCTGGAAGTCAGAGTGTTGGCTGAGTTGGTTCCTTCTGAGGGCTAGAGGGAGGGATCTGTCCCCTGCTTCTCCCTGTGTCTCTTGGTCATACAGTCTTCCCTCTATGCATGTTTTCCTCTATGTCCAGATTGCCCCTCTTTATAAGGTCATATAGGATTAGGGCCCAGCCTAAGGGCCTCACTTTAACCTGGTTTCCTGTTGAAAGACCCTGTCTCCAAGTAAAATCACACCCTAGGGAACCGTGAGTTAGAATTCCAACACATGTTTGGTTTGGTAGGGGGGACAGCAAATCCACCCACAGCACTCCCAGATCAAACTGAATAGAACTGAAAAGACCCTGGGGTTAAACTTAAGCACTGTGGCTCACAGTTGAGCAGGTTGGCAGAAAAACAGACCCCGGATGGAAAGGGGCAATTCATCACTCACTCACAGGCTTACAGTTTTCATGGAAAACTCAGGCTCTGCATTAGTTTGAAGTTTTCCATTGGAGTCGCTTATTTTTCTTGCAAAATAATCTTCCTACAAGGACGAATGGCTTTATTTGTGTCCCTAATTGAGAATCAGCACAGTCTTTTGTGTTGGTTGAGCTCATTAGGACGAGATCCATATGGGCTCATTTTCACAGAGTTGGTGAATAAAGTCAACCTCTTATGAAAATCGTAGTTTACAACTTTAAGTGAACAAGCACAGTTTTCTACAAACATTCTAATAAATTTTGTTTCCTATAACAAATATTCACGGTCTCAAATGTAAAAGTCTACCGTCCTTGGAACTATTAAAATAAACCTTTCAATATTTCAGGAAAGCTCCTTGTCCCCTTAGGAAATACACTTGGACAGAAAATCAACTTTATGATGACAAGATACAGAATAAATACAGATTGAACTTGAATTTCATGGTAACTGGTATGTAAATATTTGCTGCACTTCTCTCGTCTATCTAAATAAAGGCTAATGGCTAATCCAGGGTTTTGCATTCTCAAAAGCGCTGTGCCCTCTCAAGGCACCTGCTGCTCAGGCTCAAAGCCTCTGGTCTCAACTTTTAATCAAGTCTTATTTTAAAGTGTTTGGAGTTTATGATTTTTAATTCTGTGTAGTTATTAGGAAACACTCCCAGGGTCTCTAGTGGGGGTCTTGGGGCAGCTCAAGTGAGATGAAGGCTGTTTTTTGGATCAAAGACTTTGGGACTGGTGAACTTGGGTTGGAATTCCAGCTCTCCCATGCACGAGCCACATGACCTTGAGCAAAGTAGGCTAACTTCCTCAGCCTCAGTTTCTTCATTTGTAAAGCAGAGATGATATGAGTTCCAATTTCTCTAGATTGTGCTGAGAATTAAATGAGATGGCTATGGGTGGTGGACACTGTGACAGTGAAACAAAATCCCTTCCCTCCAGCTGCCAGGAGACCAGTTGCAGCTGTGGGCCCCCTGGGGAATTGCCTCAGCTGCAGAAAACCTGCCTTGCCTGAAACACACCTGTTTCCAAGGGTAGCTTATGTCCATGACTGATCGGCATGGGGGTCATAAAGGCCTGGCCACTTTGTCCCCACTCAGGCAACTCTGGAGGACCATCCCAACTCCAGAGTTCTTTGGGGCTGGCTGAATGGTTGGGCCCACAGTTCAACTTCTCCCTCTGCCCAATTCTGCTTCCCCGGGAGCTGATTCCAAGACTCTTCCACCCTTCCCAAACACCCTGCATGTTAATCACTGAGGTGTTAAAAAAAGTGCAAGTCTCTGGCACATAGTAAGCATTGTTTAAGTGCCTGTTAAACAGAAAGGTAGAAGATGCAGTGGTTAGAGATGCCCTCCTTGTCGTGGGAGGCAAGTGGTGCCTGAATCCAAATGAGCAAATTTTAGAAGGGAGAATAAAAAACATAATCAAACTGTATACCTCCAGGCCAGGAAGCCCCCATCCAACTCGCTGGGAAGGAGGGAGGGATGGAAGATTTGAGGGCTACTCTACCTCCCTGCCCTGACGCTCTCTAACAGAGACTGATGGGAAGGTGGGAGATATGAAAATTTCTTCCTGGATTTTTCTAATTCTATTTTAATATGAGATCTCCAGGTGATTTTTACTATTAGAGATCAACATGTCTCAGAGCAAGAACACCTGGGACAAACAGAAGAGCAGAATCTAGGCCAGAGCAGAATAGTCATGGGGTCAGCTCTTAGTCAAAGGTGCCTGAGGCAAGATGTGTGCATTTCATTGAAAATTTCAGATGCATACCTTTTAAAAGGAGCATCTCTTTCCACTATGGTATGAGCTGATCCCCAGCCAGGGAATGAAAGGGCTGGCAGTGCACACCCTGATTCTGATCACTAGTCAACTTGGACTTGTGCCTTTCATTCTCCATCAAAGAGTAGACACCAATGGCATGAGACCAGGCTATACTAATAAAGGGCTTTAGATGTAGTGGAATCCCCGAGCGAATAGCAATGGTTCTGTCTAGAGCAATGGGCCTGGGGATGGGCTTCCCAGGGCAGGTGATATTCGAAATCGGTCTTGACAGATGAGTAGAAGTTCTTCCACAATATAAAGAGCAGAGGGATTTCTGGGACAAGGAAATAGCACATTCACTGATACCTAGACCCAAATAATCAGGGAATGTTCAAGGAAAGCATCCATGATTTATTGGGACTGGAGCTTGGAATGCCTGAGAACTGGCTTGAGAGGAAGTTGGGATTCACAATGGATTTTGAATCCTAGATCAAAGAACTTGAATTTTATTCTGAAGATGATGGAGTACCCCTGGAGTTCCTAGGCAGGGGACTGACCCAACCAGATGTTTTCTGGAAATATCCCTTGGGTGTTCCGTGTGGGGGACAAAGTGAAGTCCTCGCCTGACTACAAAGTATGCCTTTCTAGTTTGGGCTGGTCACCTAGGAAACAGAAACCTGAGCTTTGCACTTGTAAGTAAAAACCACAAGACAAACACCACTTCAGAAGACAGAAGGCCCCTCGTTGGAGGGAGCCAAGGAACTGGAGCGGTTTCCTCCTAAACAGCTGTGGTGTACAAGCGTTTGGATTTTGTTTGATTATTTAAATGGAATGTGCTTCTCACTGTCTCTCTTTGTTTTATATCAACATCTGAGGTGGCCACAACAGTATCCAAATCATCCAGGGACTTGCTCAGCAAACAGCAGACGTTCAGCCACGAGCTACAGCTGGAAAGCCCATTTTTCTATGGAATTTTAAGCCATAAAGGGACCCAGATGTTCTAAGATGATTTTCTTGGTGCTGAAAAGATGCCAGGTCTCAGCACAGAACTGCCAAGAAGATGGGTGTCTTAGAGTGGCTTCCTTGGAAACAGAGGCTGGAAGGAATATTTTGCATGCAGAAGGTTTATGGGAAGATGTTCCTGGGAGATCCACCTGTGAGGAAGGGAGGAAGATGTTGAGTGGAGGGAGAAGCTGTCCCTCAATGCACTTGAGGCCTTGGCCAATCCTACGGGGACTGGGCGGGCTCCAAACTGAGGCAAGGAGACAGGCCCTGATAGGACACCCACTAACTCATCAGTGTCTGGCTTTCATCAGGATCACGGAAGTTCCTACAAGCTGAGGCCAATGTCCAGTGAGTGTCACACCATGAAATGACCACAGAAGCAGCAGAGGGAGGTTATTGAGCCCTGGGGAGTGAACTGGACAGAGCTCCCAATAGCCACCACAGTGGGAATGCATGTTAGCCTCCTGACCCATAAATTCTCCAAGGGTAGACTGTACAGAGTCAGATTCAGGGACAGCATCCATTTGGGGGAAGGGACCTAATGGTAGTTAGTTCAGTTCACTAATGTAACCTCTTGTGTCCCCTGGGTCCTCAAGGTAACATCCAAGGTCAGGAGCTGCCTTCCTGGTGTCAGGAGCCTTTGGGCAGTCGCAAAACCCAGCCGGAGACCCTAGAAGACTCCAGTGAGCTTTCTGCTACGGACCATCTCCCTAGAGTGGCTCATCGGGACACGTAGTTTGTAATTAGGGGATCCCCAGACTCAACTGTGAAACTTTAAAAAACAAACATCTGCCCCCTAGTTTCTGCTTCAAAAAGTCTGAGATAGACCTGGAAATCCATACTTTCATTCAAAAGATGAATGGGTGGTTTGAATCTACAGGCCTCCTTGATATCCTTCTCCCAGACCAGCTTGGACTGACCAGTGTAGAGGCTTGTATAGGTCAGTGTGGATCCGAGAGCACGACCCCAATGCTCAGAGGGCTCCGAAGGTCATTACTATTCTGTGAAATGAGTTGAGGGAGGACAGGGTGGACACAAAGTTTCGGAGAGCACACAGCCTCACTTTAAGAGAGCAACCGGGACTTGGTTCCAGGTGACCACCCCTAAATGGGAATGGGGCTTCCTTGAGGCCAGAGCTCTGAAGGTGAACTCCAGATTTATAAGTGAAATCTCTTGATTTAAAAACATGTTGGCAACTACCTCAGTGGTTCTGAAACACTGTGTAAGCCACATGGACTGGATCTGTGAGTCTGGTTCTATTCTTGAAGTACCGATTCAGGACCTCTGGCATAGATCACCCAAGACCAAGCAAATAAGAAGTAGCGTACAGAATAGTATAGACCCACGGGCTGATATGGAAAATCTTGACCTAGACAGGCAAACTATTCTGCATTGGACAGCATAGGTGCTCCTGGCGAGGGTAGACAGTACAGAATCAGCTAGTATAGATAGCCCTAAATTGGGCAGTGTTGACTATTGTTCTCAACTGAGGCAGCAGGTAGTGATACTTTCCCCTTATTTGTCAATGTCTGAGAACTAGTTTTTTGTTTGTGTTTTTGCTTTTGGCAGGGGGAGGCTACCAGGGATGGAACCCAGAGGTGCTTAACCACTGAGCCACATCCCAACTCTTTTTTTGTTCATCTTGAGACACTAAGTTATGGCCTCCCTAAGTTGCTGAGGCTGGCTTTGAACTTGTGATCCTCCTGCCTAAGCCACACAAGCTGCTGGATTTACAGGTGTGCACCACCACACCTGTCTTGGGAACTTTTTTTTTTTTTTATTGTCACTGCTTTAGAGTTCATTGGCATCTGATGGTTAGAGGTCAACCATGCTGCTAAATAACTTACAATGCACAAAACAGTCAGCCCCCACCCCAACAGAGGATTAATCATCCTAAAAATCAAGGGTGCCACTGCTGAGAAACCCTGATGTAGACCGTTCTGAGTGAAGCAGAGCTGGTCCATAGCTGGAAAGTATAAAACATTCTGAATTCATTAATGGACAGTCCTGGGTAGAACAGTATGGGACCGCGTGCCCTTAAACACCAGCCACCAGCCACATGTTGTGACCAAGTGCTCGCACAGTGGCTCATGAAACTGAAGAACTCAATATTTTATTTTACCTTAATCTAATTTATATCTTGTGAAACCTAAATACTAACCAAGTATTTGCAATGAAATATTAACATCTGAATTGAGATGTGCTATAAGTATAAAATACACACCAAATTTCAAGCCACACTGTGAAGAAATGTGAAATAGCTTATGAATCATTTTATATTGCTTATATATTGATTTGATAATATTTTTGATCTACTAAGTAAACATTATCAGCATCGATTCCACTGTTTCCTTTTTACATTTTTTGAGTGTGCCCATGCACGTTGGCACCCATAAAATTTCCGTTGGACAGAGCTGGCGTAGAACAACTATTGAATCCTCCCTTTAGGTAATCCAGGGCTGGGCAGAGTGGACCTTCCTGAATTTTTTTGGCATAGATAATTCTGGACTGATCAATGCAGACCCTTCTGGATTCATTAATACAGAAAGTCTAGGGCTGAACAGAGTCGATCAATTTGGATGGAGAAGTGGGGTGAAGTGTTGGAGAAAGAGACCATAGTGGAAGGTGGGTCACCCAGACACTGGTGAAGAAAACAATGTTGAGTTGCTAAAGGAGTTTCCCACCTGGTTCTCTGGTCCAGGATCACACCTGAGCACAGCCTAGGAAACAGCAGAGCCTCTTTCTTATCTTTTCTGAGTACAGATTAGTTCCAAACCCCCACCTGTTTACATAAAAATCAAAGAATAAAGAAAATATCATTTCTTGGAAAGAAAAACTTTTTGATGGTTGTTTTTCTCTCTTCAAATTCTTCAGCAAGATTGTTCTTTGGAGAGAGAGATCAAAGACGTAAAACCCAACACCCTTGTTTCCTGAACAAATTGCTTCTTTCCTGTGCAAAGAGAGGAGATGGTGGGGGCAATTGGAAGCCCCAGCAACTGGGAAGTGGGCGCTAGGGAGCCACAGGGAAGGCAAGGGGGCAACTCAGTGACAAGGGCACAGATGCCACTCGGGGGTGGATGGAAATCCAGTGCCATGGCCAGAGCTGATGAGTCTTGTCTGTGTGACGTTGGACAAGTTTGCACAAACTCTCAGGGCTTGTCCTGGTCCCAGGTGGTGACTTTAGCAGGGAAGACTGCACCAGAGGCTCCGGGCCGTACCCCACAGGCACACTGATGAGCAGGGCAGGGTGTGGGGTCAAGGGCAGCAGATGGGAGCAACTCAGGGTGGCAGTTTCCCCACAAGGAAGGGAATTGATGGAATTGTCCCTAAGCTCCCTGCTGGGCTGAGCATGTGAACTTGCCTCTGTGGAGTCACCGGGAGGACCCTGAGAAGTCACAGCAGGTGTCTGAGGCTGAGGAGGGAGAGGGCACCAAGCAGAGCAGCCCTTTCGAGTGGACGTGGCCCCTGCGTCCCAGGCACGGGTGGTCAAGGTGTCCTTCCCACTCTCCGTGTGTCCCTCTCCCATTCCCATCTGGTGGAAGGAGTCCCCTGTCCCCCTCCTGCAGCCCAGCACTGCCCCCGAGGGTAACCAAACAAGAGAGGACGTTTCTGACTATAACTCAGGAGAAAGGGAACAGATGTTCTTCAGCACAGTGAGGTGTGGGTGACCCGCCAGCAGCAAGTCCCCCCACACCCTGCCGTGGGGTCAACTGGTTTTCAGATACTATGTCCTGAGACTAGGCCAATCTGTGCGCCCCCACCCCAAACCCAATGTGCTCCCTCTCTTCAGAATCAACCCCCACCAGGAGGACCAAGGAAGACTCCCAGCAGGCTCAACCCAGGAGAAAGTGGGACCCTCAGAAGGCGGGGAGCAGACAGAGGGGCTAGGGGACTGAGAGGGGGGAGAAAAGACCAGAAACTTCTTCCAGCCTCCAAAGAAGAAGACAGGGCCCCACAGCAGAGCCCAGGAGATGCAAAAATGAGAGGTCACCCCTGTGGTGTGCACAAATTGTCAGATGTTCCCCTAAAGTGGAATAAAAGCAACAAAAACAACGGCGTGATTCCCTGCAAGTTATCTTCCTCCTAGTCCCCGCCCCCTAGAACCACAAGATATACTCCCCCACCTTCCCAGCTGCAGCTTCACCTAGCTTCCACTAGGGGGAGCTCCTCTGCCAGATCAGTTATTGTGGAGCCTCCCACTGGATCTCTTCCCAAGACATTCCCAACCAGAACCACCACCCCCACCCCCTCTGCCCCCCACCCCCCACCCCCCTCCTCTAGGGCTTCCCAGCAGAGGTCCCACCTGCTCTTTTCCACTTCCCTGATTTCACAGACCTCCTTCTTCTAGATGCTTGTTGTGCCAGGCACGGTGATTGTGGCACACCTATAATCCAAGTGACTCTGGAGGCTGAGACAGGAGGATTGAAAGTTTGAGGCCAGTCTCATCAATTTAACAAGACCCTGTCTCTAAATAAAAATAATGAGGGACTGGAGTTGTAGCTCAGGGGTAGAATGTTTTTGCCTTGCACAAGAGAGGCACTGGGTTCAATCCTCAGCACCACATAAAAATAAATAAGTAAATAAAATAAAGATGTTGTGTCCATCTACAACTAAAAAGTATTTTTAAACATAATAATGATAATGTTTAAAAGGGGCAGCAAATGTAGCTCAGTGGTAAAGCACCCTCAGGTTCAGTTCCATCAAAAACAAAAAAAAAGGAATTTTAAATGTTTGTTGTGTTTTAAATATTGATGATGACCCACTGTGCAAAACGCCTTCACAATCAAAATTCTGCTTAGCCTTTATAATGAGTTTTGAAGCTCACAGTAGAATCACTCCCATTTATCAGATGAGGTCACTGAGATCCTGGGGTCAGGTCCTGGGCAGTGCCAGCAGACCTTCCCTGTGGCTGGGGGACACTCAAGCCACGTATTCCTGCCTCCTGTTGTCACTACTTCCATCCCCACCATCTAAGGGGCAGAGGGTCCATGCCAGCTGGCATGATAGAGCAGGGAAGATGCAGGTTTGGGAGTTAGACACACCTGGATTCAAACCCTGGCTCTGCCACCAATCAGCTTTGTAATCTGGGTAAACTGCCTCATCACCTTATGTGGCAGAAACTGAGCAGCCTCAACTGCAAACTGCAGGTTTGCTCTCCAGCTGTTACAGTTTAGATCTTGAATGTCCCCCAAGACCCATATGTTAAAGGCTTGGTCCTCAGGGTGAAGGAGCCTTTAAGAGGTGGGGCTTAATGGGAGGTCTTTAGGTCAATTAGTACAGTGCCCTCAAGAGGATCCTGGGGGTCCCTCTCCTTCCCTCCTCTATTTTTGCTTCCTGATTAATAAGTTGAGTGGTTTTGCTCCACTATACACTTCCAACATGATGTGCTGCCTTGCAACAGATCCAAAACAACAGAGTCAATCAATTGTGGACTGGAACCTGGAAAACTGTGATAAAATTTTTTAAAAAGAAAAAAAAAAAAACTTTTCTCTTTATAAGTTGATTATCTCAGGTACTTTGTTACAGTGATGAGAAGTGGACTGATACAGGGCCCTATGGAATAATGAAAAGGAGATGATGAGGCAGTGTGGATGCAGATCCTTGTACCAGGCCAGAAGAGAGAGCATCATTGTCAACTCTGAAGCATTGATACATCACAGATGAGACCCACAGACCCAGAGAGGCCATGCACCTTGCCCAGGATCCTAGGCAGGCATCCAAGCTGGGCCTCAGACTCAGATCTCCTGGATCCAAGTTCAGAGCTGTTTTTTTCCTCCCTCTATTTTTTCTGAACTTGGTTTCCAAACAAAACAGGCTGAGCAGCCAAGAGCCCCACTTCTGCAGGGACCAGCCACCAGGAAGACTTGGATTTGCTTGTAAAGCAGCCAAACGCCACCTTCCCCCAGCTCAGGCAGAGAGGACAGAGCTCAACAAACAGCATTCTGGCCATTCCCCCTGTGGCCCGCTGAGCATCAGTCACAAGCAAAACATTGCCAGAGGATTCAGGAAGCCAATGCATTTGGGCATTTAGGAATGCCCACTGCTGCCATCCAGTGTCCCTGCAAAGAAGGTCAATCACTCCCAGGCTTTGTGTTCCTTGTCCAAAGGGGAAAAAAAAAAAAAATTCATCAAGGGAACAAAGAGAGTCACCGATCCTTTCATTTTTACATTCTATTGAAAGGTACCACTTGCTATTCTTGAAACTCTCCAGCGCTGCCCTCTAGTGGTGGATCCTGTATAGCAGCCATCAGTCACCTGAGGCTATTGAATATATATATATATTTACATATATATAGGCAATTTGAATTTTTAATAATTAAAATGAAATAAAACCAAAATTTTGCTTAGTTGCAGTAGCCACATTGCTCAGTGGCCACATGTGGGTAGTGGCTACCATATTGATTGATACAGATATACAGCATTCCCATGATCACAGAAGTTGCAACTTAGCATGAAACGCCTACTCCCGTCCATCAACCCGAGGACCCAGCCTGCCTTCCTCTCCAGCCTCATCTTGGGCCATTCTCTGCTTCTTTGAGAAACTGTTGCTTCTGGCCCACAAGCATTCACCATCACCCTCAAGTTCTTCATCATCCCCCGGCATTGAGGTAAGACTCTCATGCTGCTCTCCCCAAGAAGGACGAGAACTCAAGCTCACTCCAGGCCCTGCCAGAATGCCTTTCATGTGGCAGGACCTGAGCTGCCTGCCGCACAAGTCCAGGCCAAGGTCAAAGGTGGAGAAATATTTTGGGTGTGGCCTTCGGCTCTCTCCTTCCATCAATAGAAGAGGTACTTCCCTGAGTGGCTGACTCTTGCTGGAGTGGACAAAAAGGACAGAAGAGATCCTTTTAAAACAAAAATACACAGCACTGGGGAAATTTCTTTGTGGCAACATACATGTCAAATGCATGGTCACATGTGGGAATGCATAGGGCTAGTCGGTACACACACCCATACACAGAAAAACACATTTAAAGACATACATGGGCCAGGTGTGGTGGTGCACGCTTGTAAAGCCAGTGGCTCTGGAAGCTGAGATAGGAGGTTTGTGGGTTCAAAGCCAGCCTCAGCAATGGCAAGGGGCTAAGCAACTCAGTGAGACCCTGTCTCTAAGTAAAATACAAAATAGGGCTGGGGATGTGGCTCAATGGACGAGTGCCTTTGAGTTCAATCCCTAGTACCCTCCCCCCGCCCCCCCCCAAAAAAGACATCCATGCTTGTTAATACAGATGAGCAGTTCCCAAACCTAAGGAACGCCAGGAAGGCTGCCAGGAAGTTGTCCCCCAATTTACAGCACAGCAGTTTCTGAAGGCAGGGGAGTTCCAGTTTTCTCTCTCTGATAAATCTCTGAGCTCCAGAAATAAGCACCAAGAAGGTTCAGAGGTGCACAAGCAGCCTCACGAACCTGCTAAAAGCCAAGGCAGCTGACTCTCACAGACATCATATTGAACCTAGACACAGGGGAACATGTGTGACCATGTGACTTTCTTTATTTAAAAGTAACTGGCCAAAGGAATCTGTGTGGTTAGCCAGATCGATGCTTGCCTCTGGTGGGGAGGGGGTTGATGCAGACTCGGGGGGGGGGCTATAAGGGAAGTTCTGAAGTTTTTTCATTGAGCCGTACATTTAAGATGTGTGAACTTTACTCTGTGCATGTTTTCTTAAGAGTAGCAACCTACTGGCCATCAGGTGGCACCAAATCCAGGAGGTTTCCTCACTGTAGGTGAGGGCTGTGGTTGCACCTGCAGGGCTTTGTCCTGTAGGGGGCGCCCTCCCTGCCTCCCTGGTCCTGCCAGGCCCTCTTCCCTGAGTCAGTGAAGCAGCCCTGCAGGCCTCCAGAAGGGGTCTGTAGGAAGCATTCCAAGCCAGCTAGGAGGGGCTCTCAAGTCTCACTCATAGCCCACCCCCCAACTACTCTCCAACACCACCAGAGAGCCCTGCTAGGACTACACAGTGCAGAGGGGTCAGGGAAGATACTAGAATTCTCTAGAAGCATAGAGAGGTGAGAACAAGGTTAGACCGTGAGCTTAATTCTGGACATTCTCAGAACCCAAAAAACACACTTGGGAGTTCAGGCTGTGCCATGCAGTCACCAGGACAAGGGGAGAGCAGAGGGGAGACGGCACTGGGCTCAGTTGCTCCGTTTTGGAGACGTGACAGTTGAGGCCAGAATGGACAGTGGTTTGCCACCCACAGTTGCACAGCCAGTCAGAGCCAAAGCCAGAACTAGAATAGGGTCTCCTGACCTCCAGCCCTGAGCTCTCTTCCTGACCAGGTCTCAGTTGGTCCCTCTGTGAGTCGGTCCACTGGTCTTCACAAACTTTCAGGTTTCTTCCAGCTTCACATCATGCCATCCTCTGGTGTAGGTAGTGAGAGAGGAACAAAGATTTCCAGAATTAACTCGGTTTATTCTTCCTAGGGAGCAGATGATGTCTATGCACGTGGAACCTGCAGGGAAGTCCCCTTGACTTCTGACCACTGCCTCACCCCACAAGGCACCAAGGCATCATCTCCAGGTGCTGGGCTCCTAATGGGCACTCCTTGGTCCTGAGGTCCATGGAGAAACACTTCCACAAGAGGAAGGGCATTAGGTCTGCAAGTGAGGTGCCCAGATTTGCACAGGGGACAGATCACCATGGCAACTAGGCTAGAGATTGGAGGGCAGCTATACAGGTCTCAGCAGTGGTCCATCCCATAGAGGGAGACCCCAACTAGGGAAGGAGAGGCACAGAAAGGAGAGGGAGGCACGGGTTCCTGAGGTATTTAGGAAGGAGGTTTCTCAGAAAGATTGGATATTAAAGATGAAAAAATAAATCAAAGAGAATTTGGGCTGCCCTGTGTCTCTTTAAATCTGTGAACATAGGCTATGAAGCAGGTTTGGAAGAAACGGAATGTCCCATTTTGGAGCTACTTGGTAGACTGTTAGCTACATGGGCCTGAAATTCAGAACAGTCCAACTGCAATTAGAAGTCTAAGCATCAATTAAAACATGGGAGAAGGGAAGGAAATACTTTTACCTCCAGGGCCAACCCTGACTGATTGGTCATGAGTTTTAGGAAGTGGCCTGGAACTACGTATTAGCTAGGATAAGTAACATTAGCTGCGATAACACCCAGTTCCCAAATCCTGGTGACTTAACAAAAGAGTTGCTTATTTCTGCCTCACATTACAATCCAAACCAGTGCAGATGGCCCCCCAAGCAAATTTCCTTCAAGTGATGAATTCAGCCACCCAGGCTCCTTCCACTTTATGACACCCCCACCTCCCAGTAAGGGCCTCCACAATCACCCCAGAAGAGGAAGGCAGACTATGAAGGATTATGCAGTGGGCTGATGGCCAGGGCACATTAGCCACAATATATGGCCCCAGCCAAACTGCAAGGAGGCTGGGAAATAGAGCCTCCTGTGCCTAGGAAGCAGAAGCAGGATCAGGGACATCCGGTCTCTACTGCAGTCTCTGCCATAAGCCTTGGCCAGGATGTGGATAAAAGAGATCTGAGATCAATTAGCAAAGTCTGTCACTGTCACTTGAGCGTGAAAATCAGCTGCGGATGGGGGTGGGGCATGAAGGCATGAATGATCTGAGCTCCTCCTTCCTGGCTTTCAATCACACCAAAGCCTTTTCTTTCCTAGCTCACCTCTCCCCTGACCCTGGCCTTCCTCAGTCCATTGAGAAGATAGAAACTGCTAGAAGATACTCCTGCCCAGACCCTCTCTCAAAACACCTCCTCACTCTTTTTTTTAAATATGTTTTTTAGTTGCAGATGGACACAATACATTTATTTTATTTATTTATTTTTATGTGGTGCTGAGGATCAAACCCAATGCCTCATACGTGTTCTGCCACTGAGCCACAATCCCCGCCCCATGTCTCCCCACTTTGATCCCAGTTAGCTCAGGCTGGCCCACCTCCCTGATCCAAATCAAAGCCAAAGACATGAAGCTTTCATGGAGTGTGGTGAGCAAAGATGTCCACATCCTACTCCCTGGAAACTTGAGTGTGTCCACAACACCACCAGGGAGATTAACGTTACAAATGGAAGTAAGCCTGCTGCTCAGACAACCTTGAGATGAGGAGGTCGTCCTGGGCTGTCTAGGTCGGCCCAAGGTAGTCCCAAGGGCTCTAGGTGTGCAAAAGGAGATAGGAGGGTTGTCAACGGAGATAGGAGGGTTGACAAAGGAGATAGGAGGGTTAACAATAGGGGGGCTGACATAGGAGACAGGAGGGTTGTCGTTGGAGAAGGAGGTGTGGCAATAGAAGCGGCTGTTGGAGGCCCAGGGCTGCTGGCTTTGAAGATGGCAGGGGCCACTGCCAAGGAATGCAAGCAGCCTTAGAAGTTGGGAAAGGCAGGAAGTGGACTCTTCCCTAGAACTTCCAGAAGGAATGTCACCCTGGGGACACCTGGATGTTGGCCAGGTCATCTCCATGTCAGGCTTCTGCCCTCCAGACTCTAAGATAATAAGTCTGGGTTTCTTTAGGCCACTAAATGTGTGGTATTCTGTTGCCATAGCAATAGGGAACCCAGACCCGATGGAACTTCAGTCACTGGCCAGTTTGGGGGGATAAGGGAAGGAAAAACGTGGGGGTATTGAACCTGCTTGAATTTCCTAAAATCGACTTCAAAAAGGTGGACTCCAGGGTCATCCGCAGGACCCACTCAACACACACAGGCCCTCCTGGGTGACAGGAAAGCGTGAGATGTGATGGGGAAAACAGGCCATGGCCAGTCCAGGGTGGGGCAGACAGTGATGCACCAAAGGCAGGCCAAAGGGACAATGTGTGGCATCCGCCAGGTTCACACTGGTTCACACTGGTGCAATGAGAGGGCCTGGGTCTGGAGGGAGGGGAAGGGGTGCTAGGTGGCAGGAACAGATGCAGCCCTTTTCTGCAGAGGTCCCCAGTGCTCACACAGGAAGGCAGGCTCACCTGCCCTGAAGGTGCAGGGGTGAGGGGCTCCCAGGGGCTCCCAGGGGCTCCATGATTCACAGCTCAGCCAATGCCCCCCTGCAACAACGTGCTGATCTTAATAAAATCAACTCATTTATCTCTGACGTTTATGACCAGAGACAGAAATCACGTTGGGGAAATATATTACTTTCCAAATTTGCGTGTGTTTCTTCCTCATCACCTGCCAGGAAGCAGAAGCAGAGAGAGTTATTTACGGGAGGCTCCGATGAGTCGGTATTGAAGACGTTGACATCTATGACAAATGCGGCAATGCGGTGAGGGATCCCCTGCAGGATGGGAAGCAGGGCTGGGAACCCCTGTGTGCCCCTGCTCAATATGTGGGAACCCAGAGAGTCCAGCAGTGGTGGCGGGGGACGGGATGGCCAGCAGAACTCAAGGACCCTGAACTCTGAGACAGAAGAATCAGGAGGACATTCGCATTCAGAGCCTCCAGGGCACCAGCGGAAGTGACGATGACTCTTCCTAGGACTGCTGCAGTGTGGTGAGGGAGAGCTAGGGTCCAGGACTTGAGCGGGGGGACCAAAATCCCCCAAATCGGCACCACCTGCCACTTACACAGCACCTATAGGCTCTGAGCCCCTGAGGGACAGCTTCTTTGTTAACTCTCATGGTGTGACAGCCATCGCTGCCACATATGGGCAAGCTGACTAGAGGTGACACTGTCCCTGCATCCCACACGATGCCCACCAGAAGTCTCTCCTGTTTCCCAGGTGAGAAAACCAGGGGGGTTAATTCACCTGCCCAGGATCACACAGCTCGAGGCTTTTAATTCACACTGAAGTGGGTGGGCTGTCAGGGCCAGAAGAAGGGCTGGTCCTCCCTCGCTCTGCCAGGCTGTCTCCACCATGGAGAGGCCCAGGGAGACCCCAGAATCTCCACTACTTACCCAAATTCACCGCAAACCGGAGTGAACTGCCTGAGTGTCGACTGCTGCTGACATCCTCCAGGTGAAAAGGGTCTCAGAATTGGGTGGGGGTGTGGAGCCAACCACCCCACCCCTCATCTGCAGCTACCTATCCCAATCCCCTCGGAATAATACTCCCTGGTGTTTACAGCCTTTCAGCTTACTTATTGGCCAGGCTGTCTCGAAATTTATGCCAAATCAATGTCGTAGCCACAGCTCAGCTGTGAGCATTGATTTCTCGTATTTAAGGTGGAACTAGCTTAGTTCAGAAGCCCAGAGCCAAATTCTAAGGTTGGCTGAAAAGACGCTTCTTGGTGAGAGGATTCCTGGGAAGCACCTGGAGGCTGGAGACCCCCTGGGAGAGCAGCCTTGACCTTCAGAAGTCAGGGTTCCCACGGTGGCACCTGTGTCGCAAGGAGGACAAAAGAGATGGAGGCTTATCTCTGAATACCCTCCAGGTGCCAAGCCAGGCACAGGGCAAGGCCATGCAAGGAAGGGTTGGTCCCGTTTATCCAAACATGTGTCCTGTTTTATGAAAACCCATTCTGTGACAAATTGACCTGGGCGGGGTAATATGAAAGCCACTAGGCTCAGGGACGTCTCATATACTTAGAGGCAGACAAACCTGACTTAGCTGTGTGACCTGAGTGAGCTTCTCGACTTCTCTGTGCCTTGCTTTCCTCATTAAGGAAGAAGGTACCAGGGATAAGCACATAACTATGAATACCTTAATACTCAGCCAGAAAGTAATCCTTAAAATGGTCATTTGAAATTTGTCACAAGTCCTAGGACTCGGGAATAAACATAGTGTATCTGTTTATCATAGGAGAAACCCCAAGTATCATAAATACTACATACATTCCATGTGCAAAAATTACACTTCTCCTGCATCATAAACCTGACTTTGAAAGTTGTAAGTCACTGCGGCAGAACTATAGAATTGCAGAGGAAGGAAGAACCATAAATGTAGTTTTTTCTAGTTCCCATCTGATGAGGGATCATCGCAACGCTAGGACAGGCTGGTCCAGCCCCTGCTTGAGCACCCCCAAGGGCGGGGAGCCCACTTCCTACCTGGCCTTCTATGGCACGTTAGCACCCCACACTATCCTGAAAGGAAGACAGAGAGTGTTCCAGTCACGGTCTAGCCAGGCCAGAGCTGGCAGGCCCTGGGGGACCTCTCCCTTTATAATGCTCAGTGAGTGGCTTGACAATGATCCCACCTCTACAAGTCTAAACCTCCTCAGCTGTGGAGTGGGGATCACTAAAAACAGCGACCCGACACATTGTTGTGAAGGCCAAATAAGGTCATCTATGTTCCCTGTCATTATTTTTATTAATAGTATTGCTATTGTTATTCCAGCCAATGACCAAGTTCCCTCCATTTCTCTCACCTGTTTTTTTGTTTGTTTGTTTGTTTGTTTTTGTTGTTGTTGTTGTTGTTGTTGTTGTTTCTATTTGGGGGCAGCTGATCTTGACATTTTTGTTTGTTTATTTGTTTGTTGAGCCCAAGTTCAGGGCCTTCAACTCACACTTGTAAAATTGTAACATTACATGTTAATATTCTAAACCACTTGTTTACCCTTTCAAAACCTTTGGATCCCACTGCCCCATCCGCTCCCCATCCCAGCAGGCTCTGCATAGCCGCTGATCCCATTGGTGACTGAGTCATGCTGATCTAGATGGGCCTGGGACAGAGCCCTGTGGCTTACCAATGGACACCTCCTTCTGTGTCAATGTTCCCCAAACTGTGTTCCTTGGACTTTTGCCTCCCCTGGGATGCCACATGTGTCTGGGAATAAGGAGTTGGCAGTCAGATGTGGGTAAAGCACATCTGTTTTAGCAAAAACAGCATCAGTGTGAAAAGACAACACACCCTCTCGTGATCACTTGCACACGGCTGCTCACCTTCCAAAGGCACAAGTCCTTAAACCGGTTCCGTCTACTAGATCATTTTTATAGAGTTCTATCCTAGGAGCTCCCTGAACTCATAATCTCCAGTGACCCCCACTTTCCTCCAAGGCCTTCTTTTTTCCTATGCCCTGCCCTGGCGAGAAGCCCGTGCATAGCAGTCCTGAGACACTTCCTGGGGCTCTCGTCTGGCCCCCAGGAGCCAGCACAGTGGACAGCAGCAGCCAGTTTCAATTCAGCTCTGTGTGCTCCTATCCAGACCCTGGGCACCAGCTCCAAGGGGCTGTCCCCCTCCCTCAACCATTCCTACACCCCCATCTGAGCAGGGAGCACCCCCTCCTTCTCACCCCACCTGCCTCCAGAGAAGACTCTTTTCCTCAAAAATGGACCTGCTTAGAACATGGGGGACTGAGCAACCAGAATATTCTATGCCTCTCCCCATGGTGTCTGAAAGCCAGTGCCTCCCTCAGGCTGTCTGTTAACTGAATCAAGGTTGCAAACAAAGGTCTGGCAGCCCCTGAGGGTGAGCCAGGCTGTCCTGCCTGGGTGACTCTCCATCTGTCCCTACAGGGACCCAATCTGTCCTGCCACTCCAAAAGCCAGGAGGGAGCTCCCATCCACAGCCCTCAACCACGAACCCTGCCACAATCCCCCTTTCCTTCTTAAAGAACGCTTTTTTGAAAATTAGACCCAAGTCTCCCAAAAATATCTGTTCCAGAAACTGAATAGTCACTTTGGCTCTGACCCCTTGTGTGCCCCGAAGATGCTTGTCAGTTCTCACTTCTGGCCACTAGATGGCGATGTCAGGAACCATTTGCTTTTCCAAAGAAAACTTTTATGTGGTTCCTGGTTAAACCCAAAGGAAAGGATGAGAGGAAGGGGAGATGGAAAAGCAGAATTCCTCCCTCTACCTGGCTGTATCTTCTGAGAATATCCTTTAATGTCCCAGTGCTTCTGCACCTCCACATTTTGATAATCGGGTGACACCTGCCTCCTAAAGCAAGGGACTGAAGCCTGGGTGCACAAACAGTGAAGTCCAGCCCCCACCCCTGCCAATTAAATCAGAACCTCTAGATGTGACTTCTCCTCTTCTAATCCTTAGGGATGGTCAGGCAGAGTTGGGGCTCTGATGTACAACCCGGGGTGAGAATCTCTGCTTCAGGGCCAGGGCTCCCCAGGCTGAGTGGGCATCAGAACAGCGGGTGACCTTTATAACACAGATCTCTGGGCTTCCCCACAGAGTTGCTGTTCAGCACCTCCCAGTGGGACTGCAGGATCTGCTAATGCTACTGATCAAGCCACACTTGGGGAAGCTGTCCTGGAGAGAAGGGGGATGGGTGAACTGCCAGGCATCAAACATGAAGCAGGAGCCATTGGGCCTGGCCCAAAGGAGCCGAGTGGATTTTTGTTTTTCCGTTCTTCGATTCGCCAACGTCATCTGGACATCCCTCAGATGAGGCCATGGCTTCTCAGGTTTGATAGTGGTGAGGTTCAGAACACACGACCCCCAAATACAACGTCTTGGCATTGGAGAAATCAGCAGAAACAGGAAGGTCCCTCTCTGACCTTCTCCCACCTGATACTGGACAAATTATATATTGTTATATTGTGTGCATGTACAAACATGTAACCACAAATCCTGTCACCATGTACAACTCTAATGCACCAATAAAAAAAAAAAAAAAAACGTGTGGGGGAGAAATCCCCTGCTTATCCCAGAGAAAAAGAACATCGTATCTCTGGAGACACAGGGACCCCAAAGTGTCTGAACACACAGGCCTTGCTAAGTCCCCTTATTTTATGGCCTTTAGACTGTACCTCCCTTGACCAATCATGGCTCCCCCAGATGTCCACTCTCCATCAAACCTAAGCATAAATTACACAGGTTTCCCTGTTTCTTGGGGGTCTTCATTTCTGAAGGCTCCTGCATCGCATTAAAATTATATTAAATCAAAGTGAATGCTTTTCTCTTATTAATCTATCTTTTGTTATAGGGCCCTCAACCATGAACCTAAGATGGAAGACAGATAGTTCTGTTTCCCCCCATAATATCAAAAGCAAAAGAGACTGAAAATAGATAAATTGGACTTCATTAAAACTAAAAGCTTTTGTATTTCAAAGACACCATCACAAAGTAAAGAAGACAGCCCAGTCTAGGTGTGACAGCACACGCCTGTAATCCCAGTGATTTAGGAGGCTGAGACAGGAGGATCACAAATTTGAGGACAGCCTCAGCAACTTAGCAAGGCCCTAAGCAACTTAGTGAGAGCCTGTCTCAAAGAAGGGCTGCGGCTGTGACTCAGTGGTTAAGCGACTCTGGGTTCAATCTCCAGTACCAGAAAAAAAAAAAAAGACACCCCAGAAATTGGAAGAAAACATTTGCAAAGTATATATTCGATGAGAGGCTTATATCCAAGACACACAAAAATTCTTAAAATGCAACAACAAACAGGCAAATGATTCAATTAAAATTTAAAATGGACAAGTGATTTGAACAGGTATTTTCCCAAAGAAGACACACAGATGGTCCATAAGCACGAAAAGATGTTCAGCAGCATTAGTTATTTGAGAAATGCAAATCAAAACCACAACAAAGTAGGACATCACCCCCACTCAGAGGAACATCCTCCAAAGGATAGGTAATCACATATGTTTGGAGGGTGCAGGAAAATGGTCAAACAGTGCTGCTATTTCGGACAACAGTTTGACAGTTCCCTGAAAGACAAACACTGGAGCTACCATAGCATCCGGCTATTCCATTCCTGGATCTGTGTGTGCAAGAGAATTCAAGTTATGTTCACACAAAAACTTGTGCAGAGCAGCTTTGTTTATGTAGCAAAAAAGCAGACCCAACTCCAACGTCCATCAGCCAGCAGGTGGGTAAGCAAAACGTGGTACATCCAGACACTGGACGTTACGCAGCCACAGAAAGGAATGAAACGCTGGCACCTGCTACGGCCTGGACCACCTTGAAAACGCCCTGTCAAGTGCAGGCAGCCAGACTCAAAAGGCCACACGCCGGGACTCCATTTGTGTGAGATGTCCAGGGGTGGCATGTGCCAAGGCCCTGCAGTTGTAGAGGGTCCACAGAGGGCAGCAGGGCCTTGAATACTAGGCTGAGATTAGATCTTGCCCCAGGGAGAGAGAGATGGCAGCGCCAAGGCAGGAATAGCAGCAGGTTGGTGAGAATTGAGCTGGGATAGGGTGAAGCTATGGATGACCCCCCCACCCAGATGAAAGAGGGCCACCAGGGTCCTCTGACAGAGCTGAAGACCTTGCAGGACGGACCCTTGGGGCAGAGAAAGCAGCAAACCGCCCCATCAAGCTTCCCTGGACCTCAGAGGCCCCCAGAGTTCACCCAGGAAAACTCGAGACTCCAGACCCTGCTGGGCCCCCAGCCGACCCTTGCTCAGATCAGGACCATCACGTGGGTGTCTGGCCCAGCAGAGAGTGAGCAGGAGGCTACTTCCCCAGATGTGCAGGCTGTCCCGGGGGCTGTTCTCAGGGTGGTGTCTCAGCCCAAGGCATGGAAACCCTGATGGCAACCCTGAGAGCCAGGGGTCAGGAGGGTCAGAGAGAGCTCCAGACTCAGAGAAGTCATTTGCACAGAACAAAGACGCCCAGCTTCTTCCTCCAGAGAGGCCTGAGTTCCTGCAAGATGGCAACCACCCGGCCTGCTCTTTCCCACCACCTGGGCTCTCTCATGCTGGGCCCCCACCCCAGGCTGCTCTCCTGCTTTAAATTCTGCCCCTTTCCCTGTGGTCTCGACCCCTGGGTTTGGTGACAGTTGGAGTAGTGCAGTCCTGAAGGAGGAGGAGAAGGAGGGTTTACAAAGTACTTAGAGATCTGTTATGTGGCCTCTCAGGACACCTATGAGTTCAACGGGACATGGCCTGTCCCAGTCATGTCACAAAGAAGGAAAGTGATTGGCAGCCTGTGCCAAGGCCTAAATTCAGCATGAGGGCTCCCGGCTCCCCTTCACTGATGCCAGACTGTGCCCTCTGCCCTGGAGAACCAAGCTTGCTAGAACTACAAACAGACTAAGAGCCAGCTCCATGCAGACACAGAGATGGCCTGCATCTGGGGCCTTAGCACAGGAGCGTAGAAGGATTTCTTTTGACTGGTGGAGCCTGTAGTTTCCCTCACAGTCACCGTGGCATGAAGGTGGGTGAGGCTGGAGGTTCCCGGAGACCTCCACCAGTCGACGAGATTGGATCTCCCTAGCAGCTCCCCCCCCACCCCCGGACCAGCTGACTCAACCTTCCTAGCTTTTGCTCAAAAGACCCACTTCCGGCCCCCGGGAGCAGTGTGTGCTGATGGGTCTAGAAATGGCCTGGAGAAGAGGGCGGGCAAGAGGCAGACATCCTGGGCTTGCCTGGTGGGAACCTGCTGTACACAGCTGAGCCCGGGGCCAGAGCTGGATCTGTTTGTCCCATCAAGGTGGACTGGCCCCTGACCCGCCTTCCTGCTGCACAAATGGCAAGGCCCCCACCATTGTTCTGCAGGACGCCTTGACAGAAGGTGCAAGGACTGGGAGGCCCTGACATAGGAAGTGTCAGCTTCCAGAGGCCTAGATCCGGGCCTACCCTTCCATTCCACCCTGCCCAGCTTGCTGGGCTGCTCTGAGCCAAGCCTTGCTCTCTTCAGGAGATGAGGGTACAAGAGGCTTAGTCGGTGGTGTGACATGGGCAGATGACTCCAGATCACGGAAGAGGAAGGAGCTGCCCAAGACCTGGCCCTCCCTGAGCTTGGCAGCACCCTCAGCTCACTCTTGCACCAAAAACGCCCATATGGTCACACCACAGGGACACCTGGCCTGGTCCATACATGTGCTAACACAATGGCGTCACCACCAGGCCGCCAAACAGCCTGCACACAGGTGTGTTCACACACTGGCAGGTAGCCTTGCCGTTAACCTCTACTGCACCATTTTCATGACCAACGGGTATTAAGCACCTACTGTATACCAGGAATTGTTCTGTACACTTTACATGAATCTTCTCAATTTCTCCTTCCAACATCCCCATGAGGAAGGCACTCAGGGGAAACTGAGGCACCAAAGGACCTGTGATGGGTTCAAGATCAGTTGAACCAAAATGGAAAAAGCAGCTGTGCCCCAGCGGGCACCCACAGGGCACCACGCCGGACCCTCCTGGTCTAGCTGCTCCTACTTGGCAGAATTTGCAGCTCCACTTCCCTGAGTGCCCAGAGCCAGAGCCGGGAGGATGCTGTGGGGAAAAGTGAGATCCATCTGGGAAAGCGCTCGCTGCCCGGCTCCCTCCCGCTGCAGACAGGCATTGTTCTCTGTCAGGAAGGCAGTTCCTGCTCTGGGCCCCTTCCTGGCCCTGGGGGCCACGCTGTGCTCCTTGGCTGCATCCTCAGCTGGTGTCCTGTGCTGCCCCAGCCTGCGTTGTTCCAGGGCCTGACCACAACCCACACCAGCGGCCACAGAGGACCTGGTGGCCTGGACAAGCTGACCCTGGGCGCCTGCGGGGCTTGCAGCCTCCTGCCTGTGCTCTCCCTGGCCCAACCCCACCTGGCCCTATCTCTAGCCCTCTCTGCCCCTCACCCCAGCACCTCCACACTCCCCCAGCCCGCCAGTCTCTCTCTGTGCCTGTGACCTGCCTGTCCCTCTGCCTGTGATCCCTTCCCCCGTCTGTGCTAGGTGAGCTCCTGACCATCATTTCAGAACAGCTTGGAAACCCAGGCCACTTCCTCTGGGCATCCCTAGCATGGGTCACACACCTCTGTCACCAGCCTGGCCCCACCCAATGTGGCTCATGCTCATGTGGGCATGTCTATCTCTTCCACTAGAATGGAAGACAAGGGTTAAGATATGACCTGGGTTATCTCTATGTCCCCATGCCCTGCATAGAGCTGGGTATCATCAAGTGTATTTTTAAAATAAATGCACTTAAAACAATCACAGTTTATCAGGAATACCAGGGAGGTGAGGGTGAGAACCCTGACTCTACTATTCCGGTGTGACCTTGGGCAAGTTAGTTACTCAGCCTCTCTGAAGCTCAGCTCCCTCTTCAGGATATTACCAGGATCCTGGAGCGAAGGCTGTGGGCCCAGCAGTCCCAACAGACCTGGCTCAGCCACTCATCCCAATATACCAATCAAAGAAATGGGCAGAGACCAAGGGCAGGAAGGGAGCTTTGGCCATACCAGAAAGAACAGATACAGGGGTACAGTGACCAAAGACCTGTCTTCACGGGACTGGCAGAAACTTTAAGGTGTTGAAGGGGAATAAAAGCAAGGGTTGGGGGCTTGTGTGGCTGGGGGTTTACACAGCTGGCAGAGGAGGTCATCCTGGTCAGACGTGTCCTGGTGGGTCACTATCTCAGGACTGGTTCTGTGACGCTACTCCTGGGCGATTCGGTTCCCAGTGGGATGGCTGGTCCTGCATTGGGTCAGCCTCCGTTTGATCGTGGGGTGATCGTTTCTGCTCAGAGGGTCCACCTGGCTATCGGGCCATCTGTCCTGAGGGCTCACCTTTTCCTTGACACAAACATACTTAGGCATCAGGACCTCGGTTCCCGGAATCCAAGGTAACTGTGGGCATTGAGCACAAAAGCTTCAGAGCCTGGGACGGGATGGCACAGAGTAGGTGCTCAGGGGAGGTGCCTCAAAAGCAAACGGAGCGAGAGAGGGACACAGTGGAGCTGGTTAGGTGGGTGACACAGCCTTTCTGGAATGGAAACCCCCAGACTGTTGTGAAGATGGTTGCAGGAGAAATGGGGGAAGGGCCCAAGGAGATTTGAAACTGAACAGTGGGGGGCAGGTGGGGGAGGGGCGTAGTGTGGCACAAATACCCCAGAGGCAGGGCGGGGGGGGGGGGGGTTCCCATTAAAGAATAGGAAGCTGAGGGAGCAGAGGTGAGTTGGAGCTGAAGGGCACCGAAGGGTGAGGGTGGCCAAATGGCATCGGGAAGGACGGGAGGGAGGGCATCTGTGGGGCAAGGGCAGCCTGGGCAGGCTGGGAGGCAGAAGCTGGAACCGCTCAGTTCCAGGCTGGATCCAGTGGATTCCAGAAGGCTCAGCAGACACATGTACACCTGGTTTGAACTGGTCAGTTGGACACTGACTGAGCTAGTTACTTAATGCTGTGAAATGGGCAGATACATAACCCCCCTTTAGGCCACCGTGAGCCTTAGAGATAAGTACAGAGTCTGGGGCAGGGAGGCACATAGTAGGTGCTTCAAATAGAGCGGCTGCAAGCATGCTAGCCACAGCAAGAAGGGACAGTGTGATTCCAGGCGGTGCACGCAGGGCCAGGGTGGGCAGAGCAGGTGGGCGTGAAGAGGGGCCTCTCTGAGCCCGCTCTGCTGAGAGCTGCAGCCAGGGCAGGTGCAGAGCAGACGTAGAGTCCCCAGTCCCTAGGAAGCCCTGGGGAAGCTGCAGATGTTCCCACTGTGGGCGAGGCGTGAACTAGGGAGCACACAGTTTCCATTCCACATTGAAACATGTCCACACTGCAGGGACCGGCACACAAACAAGACCCACCCAGGTGGGACGGGAGGCGGGGCAGCAGGTGCGAGTTGATGGGTGCCTGTGCTCTGGAAGCGCAGAGGAGGAGAGATCTGAGGAGGGAGGTGGAGGGGCCCTGTGCAAGCAAAGGAGGAGGGACAAAGGGGGGTGCAGCATGCCGCCTGCCCTGGAGCGCAGATCTACCTGCCCAGACCTTGGATGTCCCATGCTGAGGAGCAGAAGGAAAGGCGATCTTTGTTGAATGAGCAACTACTATGCTCAGCGTTACCTGCAAGGCTGTAGAGGGACAAGAAAGCAGGACTGGCAAGGAGATAGCCTCTGGAGACGAGGTGGGCTGTGAATTTCCATTCCATACCAACAAGTTCTGAGATCTCGGGGCATACCTGACTCCTGGCCTGGCCTTCCCTGGTCCTCCATAACCTAGGGAGCCTCCTCCACCAGCCCTTCTGCTTCCATCAGCCTGGGGCAAGTCCCTTTGCCCACCCAAGTGATTCCAAGGCAGATGCTTGAAGAGAAACAGGCCTTAGGTAGACCTGTGACCTCTGTTTATTCCCTCTGTCCCTTTGATCCTCCAGACAGCCCTGCCAAGCTCCTCCTCCCATTACGGAGATGAGGGAAAAACTCAGGGAGGTAAAGTGGTTGCCCGGGGTCACGCAGGCCTCGACTGGCCACAGGAGGACCTGATCAGGCCCTGGGGCTGCCGGTCTGGAGTTTTCTACCCTGGGACCCCTCCCTGGCCAGCCTTCATCCCGGCAGAGGCCCGGTGGGTTTCCCCTGCCTCATTCTTCCACTCCACCCCGAGCCCCAGCCCCGCTTCCTCCTCGGGCTGCTAATCTGGTCTTGCAGACCATCCCGCTTCCTGCCAGCCATGGCCCACACTGCCCTTTGCTCCCGATGGCACTTCCTGCCCCTGGACCCTCCTCCTGTCTCCTCTGGATGGGCTGGAGCAGGGCCAGGCGGTGCCAAGAGATCAGGGATGAGACCCTCGGGGGACCGGGGTGGGGGGGGCTCTAGTCTCCCCTCCTGGGGCTGAACTTCCTCTGCTCTGTTGGCCTCAATGCCCACCCCAGAGCCCACGCCCAGGGCACGTGCCTGGCCGGCCATTCCCTTGTTTACGGATCTCAGGAACAGCGGCGTTCAGGGCAGAGCCAACTTCCACAAGGACTGGGAAGACAAAGGGAATTGGCAGATGCTGCCAGAACAGGGCCTGTCCCCATCGGCCACCAGTGCCAAGTCTGAGACGCAGCAGGAAGTGGTGCCCAGGCCAGCGAGTTCCCGTGAGCACGTAGGCCAGGAGGGCAGGCAGTCTGTGAGGGGGGACAGGGCAGGAGCACCAGGGAATAATGCGCTGGCCAGGCCTGAATCTCGCAGGCCGGAGGAGGCAGAAGGGAGCCACTGAGCCGCTGTTTGTCATCTAGTACGCTGTGATGGACGGCACTGGGGCTCAACCCACCCCAAGGACTGTTCTGCTGCCAGCAGGTGGCCCTGCTCACACCAGTAACTGCGGGACACTCCCTCAGGACACAAACATGCCACCAAGCTTTTAAGAACACACGCCCCTGCTCCTGTTCACTGCGAAACTTGGGAAGAGAGAAATCATCACTGTGGCTCCTCTTCCTGGCCCCCCTCTGTCACCCCTCCAATCGCTCTGCTCTCGTTCACTCTTTTCTGTTTAACCTGCTCTGTCAAAGTCAGTGACCTCATTTTCCAAATCCAGCAGCAAGTCTCTGCTGCTGCAGCCTGACCCTGCTGACCACCCCTCTGTCCTCTGCTGGCTTTCACGGCCTCCCTCTAACTGGACCCTCTTCTTTGGGCCTCCTTCCCTGTAAGCACCTTCATTCTCATGGACTTAAGGTTCAGCCATAAACTTCTGGCTTGCCAGCCTCATCCCCAAACCAGATCTGACTCCATCCCCAGGTACTAACCCCCCAGCTCCACTCAGGTATCCCGTAAGCACCTCTGATTCAACCTGTCCAACACGGAGAGACCTTTATCTCCTCTTCTCCCTAAAGGCTTCTTCAAACCCCTTCCCCATCTCTGATTGCTGACTGCTCCTGAGCAGGGCGCCCTCTAGTGGGCCCCGCTGAAAACCAGGGCAGCTCTCTAAGGACAGAGTTTCCAATTTCGCCCTGGGGGGATTCCAAGTCAGTGGGTCCTGGGTGGGCCCAGGTCTCTCCAGTTTTTAAAGCTCCCTCTGTGGTTCTCATGATGCACAGAATTTGGGTCCTCACCTCCTCCAGCCTCTTGGTTCTGGGGTACTCTGTCTATCTTTGACCCTTTAGGTCACAATTATTCCCATGCAGATAAGGTACGGATGAGGAAATCAAGGCTCTGCAGGAACATGACTGGGCCACAGTCCTATCAGAAGCAGAGCCAGGACTCATGACTTCACCTAATATTTCTGGACCCAGATGGCCCCCATAGACCCAGACTGGTGCCTCAGACTCGAATACACACACGCACTGCTCCCAGAGGGAAGGCGACCTGGTCCTCCTGTGCCCAGAGCTGCTGTCTGTTTCTGTCTCTCACTTGCCCCACCCTGAGACCTCTGAAGTCCCCTCAGGGACCCACCACATAGGCTATGGCGTCACCACAGTGTCACAGAGTTATGGGAAACCCAGCTGTGGGCGAGGTGGACCGCGGCTGGGCTCTGGATCACTGCTCTCCCTCCGGCTGGACAGACGAGCAGCTCAGATCCACAGAGCCTCCGCTTCCCAGGCTGTAAATGGCAATGACAGCCCCTGCCTTTGGGGCCCCAAAGAGGGAATCTGTGTGCTGGTCCAGGCCAGGCCCTTAGCAGGTGCTGGGCTCAGAGGTCCAGAGCTGAGGCCTGGATCTGGGCTCCGAGTTTAGCATCCCGAGTGGGGCCAGGGCCAGGTCTCTGTGGGGACACTCTCGCTGGGCCAAAGCAGCCGCCCACCGTGGGGCCTGCCTATCTGCAGGCAGCCTGGCCCTCACAAAAGAACAATAACAGGAAACCATCCCGGGGGGAAGTGGGCCAGGGCCAGCTGGAAAACCTGAGGGGCGGTGGCTAGGCCTCCCTTGCTGGCTGGGTGTGGCTGCCCTCGAGGCAGTCAGCAGAGCTCCTCACTCGGCCTTGGACAGACAGCCAGACAGAACAGAGAGAGCTCTCAGCCCACAGGCACGGTGAGTGGGGACGCTGGATCTTCTCCACCTCTGACCCAGGTGTGTGCCCTGGCGGGGGGTGGGTCCTGGTTTCCTTGTCTATAGAATGGGACTGTGGGGTGACCAGTGGGGAGCAGCCCTTCCTGGGAGGACTGGGTCTCCTCTGGGGTCAAGACAGGGCTGGGCAAGGTGCGTCCAGTGGTGGGGCCATGAGCACAAGTGGATGTCTCGGGGCTGAGGGGGAGTAGGGCTTGGTTCCCCCAAAAGCAGACCCTCAGCATGAACCCAGACCTACTGGCTTTCATTGATACTCTTCCTCCCCAACACCCAGATACCAAAGCCTAGAGATCAGGAGCCAATGGCCCCAGATCTCGGGGGAAGCCCCCCAGATGGCCAGCCATGAGGGCTGGAGCTCAGCCAGGGTGGGGGTTCGGAGGCTTGGAGATGTTCACCCACCGTGGGAACAGACTCCAGCTTGGCCGCTCCTGTGTTACCTTGGAGACCTTACCCAGTCTCCAAACCTCAGTCTGCTTGTCTGGGCGATGGGGCTAGTGGGTCTCTGCCATTTATTTTAAGAACTAGAAATGATGCGCCTCGAAAGCTCTTGAGCAATTGGATTCTCTATTTGCCCAGGAGCGGTCCCAGGGGGCAGATTCTTTCCTCACATCTGGTGAAGCCCAGGAGATCTGGAGAGCTGGGGTGGGGGCGGGGGTGAGATCTGAGCCGAGATCTTGGCCTGCAGAGCCCAGGCTCTCTCCAGCACCTGTGGCTCCCCCCACCTCAGGATTCTCAGGTGTAAACGGGGAAAACCGTCTTTTTCTTGGTCATTTACTTGAGATGCTCACATTTGGCCTCGGAAATGGCTCATAGTAGGGGATCTGGGAGGACCTTGGTGAGGCTGAACTCACCCGCCACCCTCCAGCCGTTGGTGGCTTTGAAGGCATAATGTTGTGACTCCAAGGCATTGCACCAAGCCCCCCATCCCACTCTATCTCCGGCTGCAAGGGGTCAGCCCCCGGGGGTGGGAGGGGGAGGGGTGGCAAGCACCTCTGGGCACCTACTCCATGCCCCCCTGGCCCTGGGTGGTGGGATTCTGACAGGAGATGAAAGGCATCCCAGGAGGAGGGATGTCTGGGCAGCTCAGAGGGCCTGGGGAGCAGGGAGTAGAGGCCAAGCAGCAAGAGGACCAGTGGCCTGAGGCCCAGGAGCCCTGGCTCATCCTCAGTGGGGGCAGCCACAGGCTCCTCCCCTGTCTGGCCGAGTCTAGCCATCTGTGGGCCCCAGGCTGAAGGTCAGAGGGTACCCCCCACCAGGAGCCCAGGAGCCACCCCCAGCAGCCCTACCAGCTCTAGATCACAGTGCCGAAAGTTAGGGGAGGTGTCTGCCAGCCCCAAAGGGGTTAAGCTGCCACCCTACAGCCTCAGACCCAACCATTGTGAAGCTAAACAAGGGCCGGACATGGGGCAGGAAGCCAGAAGGGGCTACACTCATTTTCTTCCAAAGTTAGATGACTCACACTTCCACTGCTGCCTTAGGGACAAGCAGTGGACACTGTGGCCACCACTCTAGGAAAAAATCTCAGGCCCTGTCCTCACATGGACCCATACCTGTTACCTCCACCACCCCTCCGTAGCCCCTCTTCTCACGTGAGGCTACGTGAATTTCCATTTGATATATGGGATCACTGAGGCCCAGAGAGATCATGAGATCAATCCAAGGTCACACAGCTAGTACAAAGTAAAAGCAGAACATTGATGAGGACAGTCCTTTGGGCCCCATACCGATTACAGCCCACAGTGAAGCTCAGAGAGGAAGAAGCAGGCCCAAGAACCAGCCAGGAGAACAGCGACCCTGGGGAAAGAATGTTCTAGGAGATGGGCTCTGCATGCAGGAACTTGCTTCTGCCTGGAAAGATGCGGAGAACCCTGGGGTGTTGGGTGGAGAAGTCCACAGAGGGTTCCTGGAGGAAGAGCCGGAGCCCGAGATGCCAGGGAGGCCTCGGACATCGCCCTCCCTTTGCCTCAGTCTCCCCATCTCTCCAGGGCAGAGCTAGTCCTGAACCTTACGCAGGCACCTCCAGCTTATCAGACCCCGGCGGGAACACAGACCCGCTGGCTGGGCCCTGCCGAATGTGATTTCCTTCTGGAGAGGAACGAGGGGGGCAGAAGCAGGAAATGAGGTCGGGGGCTAGCCGGCAGTCCAAGCCACAGCTGCCAGACCAAATGGGTGGGCAGATGGCCGTCAAGACACACACATTCACTGATTGAGCACCTACTGTGTGCTGGGCTTACACCTGTGACCTGACTTATTCTCCCAACCAGGGAGGGCCGCTACTGTTGCCTCCATTGCAGATGAGGAAGCTGAGGCTCAGAGAGAGCAAGGGATGGGCCCAAGGTGGCACAGCTCGTGAGCAGTCAGGCAGGTTCAGACAGGCAGATGCACGAAGCTCCTTCCTGTCTCCTTAGGACAGGAAGATGGCACCGATGACCCGGAGCCCAGAAACCCACGGGCCAGGCTGCCAATTTGTTTCAAATCATAAATTAGTTCTGGTTGTTTGGTAATCCCTCCCTCACAGATTGCACTGAGGATTCAGGGACTGAGTTCAAGTTTGGTGGTTATGAATATTTTGATTGATTGGTGATGTCTGCCATGGGTGAGGGCAGAGGTGAGAGGTCACCTCTGAATTCTGTCTTGCCAGTCCTACCTCAAGAGGCCCCCAACTCAGGAGATTGGTTTCTAAATCCTGGAAGCGGCAAGGGAATCAGTAGCAAGACCAGAACTGGAGACTGAGCCAGACTGACAGCCATGGAGGGGGACTTTGACACCCCCAGGTCTGGGCCCTTGAGTTCTCATACTTGGATGCTAGAAGGAAGTAGAGACCTGGACCCAGAAATTGTTTGGGCAGAGACACTCAGTCCAGAAGGCCTAGGCCATCCTGGTGGCCAACGGAAGACCAAGGAGAGGGGAGACTGGGCTTGGAAAATATTAAACCATCACCCAGAGGACAAAGGGCATTCCAGGCCCCTGTGTGAAAACCCTGCTGGTGACCGGAAGAGCATCGTGCATTCCAGAGACTTCTCATTCTCCTCGTGGCTGGTAGGGGCAGAAGGGCGGAAGAGAGGAGAGCTGGAGGGGTGGGCAGGCGACGCTCCGTGCTGGTCCTTGAAGACTGGCTCAGGGGCTGGACTTCAACCTGCAGGGGTCCAGTTTAGACAGGGAGGCTGTTGGCAGAACTCTGCAAGGAGAGGAGCAGTCTGGGCCCCCCAGGAGGAGGCCCCGGATTGAGCTGAGCCACAAACAAAGGAAAGCACCAAAAGCCAGCTCATAGCTGTGGGGCCTCACCCTGTCCCCAAGGCTCCCAGGGCCTTGGCCTCTGTCCTCCCAATATGGGCAGCTCCCAAGGCCCAGCTGTAAGTGCCAGCATTTGAGCAGATAGTGTGGGGGTCTCTGGGGGAGTTTGTGGATCAGTGGGTCCCGCTCTGTCCTAGACAGAGGCTCGTGGAGTGGGACAAGCGGGTGATAGAGAGCCTCCAAGGCCACCCACGGAGCTGGGGCTCCAGGCACCCTGCCTGCAAGCACACCCCCTGCGTATTTTGGGCCATCCCCTCCCACCGCCCTGACCCTCATCCCTGACCCAGGGCCTCTGGGCTGGAGTCCAGAGCCGGTGGGAGGCTGGGCTGGGACTAGCATTCCGTCCTTCTCCAGAGGTTGTCCCTGGAGCCGGGCTCGGCTGCTAGATCCCATCCTGGCTGAAGGCCGTGTGCGGGGAAGGAGCAGAGGGTCTCAGACAGCGTGGGCAGTGTCTGTGCCCAGGGCTCTGTCCTCATGCAGGCGTCTGTGAGGTCTGGGGGTCTGTGTGGCCTGAGGATGCTGCAAGTGCATCTGACCTGGAGCCTTCCTCCACACAGCCCCAGAGACCTGTTCAACATCACCCCAAAGCCCAGACTTGGCCCCTGAAATCTAAAACTTGAGTGGGCTCTGCTCAGATGGAGGGGTAGGGCTCTGCCCTGTGGTCAGAAGCAGAACCAGCCTAGGCCTTTGTTCAGGGCCCCACCCATGGGCTCCCAATTGGGTCCAAATTTCCTACCATCTACTTAACCGCAAAGGCAGAGGGCCCGGGGAATCCCAAGAGAAGGCTCAGCCCCTCCCTACCCAACAGTTCCCCTCTTCAGCCATGTCCCCTCCCCTCCTTCCGGCGTATGATTTAGAGAGCATGGAGCTGAGCCCACTGCAAAACAAGCCCTGAGATGGATAGGGCCACCAAGAGAAGGACCAAAGGGGACTTTTCCTGAGCCTCATGGGGATGAGTGACAGAGGCAGGGCTCCCTCCATGGACTAGGCTTCACCCACTGGGCCCTCCCCCATTCCCTGTCACAGCTTTCTAAGTCCCTCTCTCCTAGTATGTGCCACAAAGGGGTCCCCTTCATCCATTTGGAATGGCTTACAAAACTAACATGGCTTCAGAGATGACATCAGCACAGATTCAGGATGACAGGGACATGGGCAGGGCCCTGGCCTCTGGGTGTCCAGTACCCACAGCTGAGTTGCCAAAAGACCCCCTCTCCACCTATCCTGAGCTCAGGCAGGTTCCCAGACTGCTCAGCCAGGAACTGCTCAGCCCCAAAACCATGCCCAAGGTCCTCAGGTGCTCTGGAAGTCCACAGTCCCCAAATCTGCCCAGAGACACCCAAAATCTCTCCAAAAAGTGGTGAGAACCGTAGAAGAGGCGTGACTGGGCTTGCTAAAAGCAAAAAGCCTAAAATAAGCCTGACCCCAACTGTCTGCTGGCCACACCTCCAAACTGCAGCCCAGGAACACTCTGTTTCCGGCTGTGGCCACGGCCAATCTGACCCGCCTGCCTTCCTCTCCATGGGCAGGAGGAGGATGAGTGATTGTCTACAAAACCCTTCCCCTTGGCCCTGTTTTGGTGGCCAGATTTCTAACACAAAAGCAAAAATCACAAAGAAGTGGAGTGTGATTTTTCAGATGATGAGTTCCCTCGGGTTCCTCTGAGATTGTGTGTAGAAGGAACCCAGGGTTTAGAAAAAGACAGATTGGGCAGAGAGGTCCAGGTCTACCACTGATAAGCTGTCTGTCTCTGAGCCTCTGGCTCTTATTTTGTGAAATGGGAATGACAATTCCTACCTCTTCAGGAGACTGGGGATACTGCAAAAACTAAATGAGGTGGTGCCTCTGAAAGCCAAGCACTGGAAGTGGTTTATTAATATTCCATGTGAGTGTCACTGCAGAGAGAGAGAGAGAGAGAGGGAGAGAGAGAGAGAGAAAGGGGGGCATGATGCACCATTGAGGGCAGGTTCAAATTCTGGCTCCATCTCTTGCTACTGTGTGACCTGGGTTGGCTCACTCCACCTTTCTGAGCCTCCTTCTTCCTGCAAAATTGGATGGTTGACAACTACATCAAAGGTTGTTGCAAGATATTAGTGAGATAATGTGCCTTGGGGGAGGTTCTCAGGGATGTCAGACAAGAAAACACTGTTTCAGAGTGTCCAACTCTTCAGTGTCACGTGGGGATAATTACACGATCCCATCTCCTAAAAGCCCTCATCGCCAGGGTCTTCCCCTCCCTTGACAAGGGACATACTGATATAGTTGACTGGGAGGAGCTTGAAGTTGACCCGTGTGGACCAAGGCCTTTCTTTCAGGGCTCACCGTTGGGCCTTTGACGGACACAGAATAGAATGCAGAGGGCTTCTCTACTCCCCCCAAGAACTTTAACTCCTTGGCCCACTGAGGAGTTAATGCCCCACGTGAACCATGTGGTCAGAGCCCGGGGCCAGTGGACTTGGCTTTATTGAGGTCTCGTGGAGTCATCTATTAATTTGGGTGATAAATAAAGAAAACCATGACCTGTCCTCTGTCGGAGCCCCGTCAGAAAACCTGGGGTCCCACAAAGAGACTTTGTGAAAGGAGAGCCGGAACTGGGTACAGGGCCAAGCGGGATGTGGAGGCACCCAGAGGCCAGAGACAGGGGAAGCTGTTAGTGTCTCAGGACCAGAGGGACAGAGGGAGGACCCAGGGGCTGCCCGCCAGCAGCTGGCATCATGGAGCGATGTGACCACAGCTAAAAACAGGAGCCAGAGCGGAGAGGAGCAGGGAAGAAATTGTCCACATCCCTCCTCTGGTCCTTGGAGGGCCTGCGGGAGCAGCTCCTGACCAAATAACCAGAGGCCAAGGACGCAAGCCCAGAGCAGGCCTCATGACGCAGAGCTGAGAGACAGGAGCCCAGGGCAGCCCCCAAGACCCAGAGCAGAGGCTGGTGGGGCAGGGTGGGATCTGGCAGGGACGGAAGGGAAAGCAGAAGAGCATGCATGTCCCCCCAGCAAGTGATTGGAAGCTGAGGCCCAGGAGTGGGAAAAGACCCCCCCTCAAGGCTGCAGGGACAACCTGCCACAAATCTAGGGCCTAAAGCAACACGAGCTCATTGATTGGTGAACTCCCCGTTCTGCGGCTCAGAAGGCTGAAATGGGGCTCAGTGGGCTGAAGTCAGTGCTGTGGTCCCCTTGGAGGCCCAAGGGAATCCCTGCCCCGCCTCTTCCAGCCCCCAGGGGCCACTGGCCTTCCTTGGCTGGTGGCTCCCCTCACATCAAGCCTCCTGTCATTACTTTGTCTTTTTTTTTCTGACTCTGGCCCTCTGCCTTCCCCCTCAAGGATGATATGATTATTGGGGTCCAATAAGGGTCTGCCGAAAGTCCCTTTTTGCCATGTCAGGTAATATCCCAGGGAATAAGACGCGGACCCTTGGGGGTGAGGCAGTCATTCAGCCTATTACGCAGATCTGGCCACCTCTCCTGTGCCCAGCCCCTATTGCTCATTTCCTCTGACCCTGGGTACTCCTTGGTTCCTCAGGTACATTAACTGTGTCTCACCTCAGGGCCTTTGCACCTGTCGGTGCTTCTGCCTAATATTCTCTTCCTCCTTCTGCCATCCCTAAAGCTGACCCTCAGACGTGGGCTCACATAGCTTTCCGAGTGGGCTGGGGGTGTATCCGTGGTAAAGTGCTTGCTTGGCATGCAGGAAGCCCTGAGTTCCATCCCCAGCACCAAAAAAAATCCAAAACCTCCCCAAAGTTTTCCCTGGATTCAGTCTCAGTCAGACACCCCTCACCCAGAGTCCTGTCCCCAGTGCCTAGAAGCACAGATGCCACACTGAGCAAGACTCATCCTGTCCTGCCCGGAGGCCTGAGAACTCTCTCCTGCTGTTTCCTGATTTCACTTGTTTGTTTTGTTTTTGCGTTTTAGAGTCACTTCTCACATGAGGGAGGCAGAAAGAACCAAGATTTGCTGTTTCTTTCTGGGAGGAAGGAAATGGCCCTTAGAGCCCTGGGGGGCTGCCGGGCGTGGGGCTGGGGATGCAGCAGCTGCGACATCTGCCCGCTGCCTCCCTGAGTCAGGACAGCTTCCTGGCCAGGACTTCCAGCCTCCCCCTCCCTCCTCCGATCCTTTGTCCACCGCCTTCCTCCTGCCTGGAGCACCCTACTTCCAAGGCACCAGAGTCCTCCAGCTAGACCCCCTCATTGGTGGCCGAGAAGCTGAGGCCTAGAGGAGGCAGGGCTCCCCCAAAACATAACACCTGCATCTAGGATCCACCCCGACTCCGGGACCCTGGGAGGTCACTTCCTCCTGGGACAGAGGCAGGGCCCTTGGATGCTAGGGTCAGCAGGCCCGAGATGAGCTAGCCCAGCACAGACTCCCTGGGCCCTGCTGAGGCCAGCCTGGCGCCAGTGGCTCAGAGGAAATGTTACTAGAGTTCAGAAGCCTCCTGTGAGGTATAGAGTCCAGCCTCCCCCACGGGCAGGGTGGAGCAAGAGGCAGTCCCACCCCACACCCTGTGAGTCCTTGGGTCCTGCCAAGCATGCACACTGGTCCCCACTCCCACTCACTGACTGTCTTCCCTCCACCGTCTCAGGAGCTACAGGTCAGTGATACAAGGGACCCAGAATGGGTGGTGGACAGGTAGAGTCAGAGTTGAGAAGGCAGGTTGATGGCCAAGGGCATGGCCTCCAATTACCTTGGGGAAATGGAGAAAATGTGTATTTCTGAAATTTAGGCAGAGGCCAGGCTTGATCTCTGGGTGACCCATATTCCTGGCCCATGGGGTTGCCCTCAAGAGTGTACAACCTGCACAACTGCACAGGGCTTGCATTTCAAAGTGCTTAGCTTAGTATTCGTCTGTCTCAAAAAGTCTTCATAACTTTCGAATGAAGGACCCACATTTCTATTTTGCATGGGGTCTGCCAATTATGAATCCATGAAGCGAGACTCTCAAGCCCTCACATGCCAAGCCTTGCTTTTATGACAGATCCTCAGGAGACTACCTCCTGGGCATCCTAGAGTGAGGTGCCAACCTCTGAGTTCAAACATTGGTGTTTTCCTGGGGACCTTCTGAGGATAGCAACAGAGCAAACCTACCAAACGGCATACTGGCCGGGAGGGGATGTTTGTTCAGAGGAATCTTAAAATCCCTCCCCATCGCAGCTTTGGGATAGGAAAAACAGTCTGAGCTTTTGAGACAGATAGAGTCAGTTCCAGTCCTGTCTCTCCTCCTTACAGTCTGGGTAATCTCAGGAAGTTACTAAACCTCTCTGATTATGAGCTTATCTGTAAGATGAGGATCACAATTATTCCAACCTCAAGGGATATTAGGAAGATTACATGAGTTAACATACATACAGCTCTTGAAAGAAAGTCAGGCAAATATCAAGTTCTCAATAAAGGTTGGTGATGGAGGTCAGAAGCCTGGCTCTGTTCTCAGCCCCGCTGCTGATGCCTACATGGACTTCACCTCCTCATGACTGAGTTTCCTCATTGGTAAAATGGCGATTGCCCAAATGCCTCCTGGGTGAGCTCGTGGAACTGTGATTAACATCAGCATCTCCCACTCCTTCAGGAGACCCCCCAGCAGCCTCTGAGGCTCTCCATACCCCGCGCACCTGCTTCCATTTTAGCCCATGTACAAGCATGCACTAGGAATCATTTCTGTGTCTGCCTTCTCCTCCCAGACTCCCAGCTCCCCTGGGTCAGGAACAGGGTCTGATTCCTCTGTCTGCAGAGTGATGGATGAAGGCATGAACAGATAAAGGGAGCTCATTTCTCTACGGGAACTACTCAGACCCTAGGATAATGGCCATGTCCTGATGGTGTCTCTCCTCTTTCCCCAGACTGGCTCCTCCCCAGGGGATGCAGAGGCTCACGATGCTGGTGGCTGCTTTGGGTGCCTACCTAGGCCTGCTGGTGACAGCAGCAGTGGCAGGCTCTAACCCTACCCAACCCGACACTCCTGGCATTCTGCCTATTCTCCAGCGCCAGAAAAGAGCCTGGATTTGGAACCAGATGCACATTGAGGAAGAGAAAAACTCCTCATTGCCCCACCATGTGGGCAAGGTAAGGCTCAGGCTCCATGGGAGGAGAAACCCTCTGCAGCTGGCCCAGAGCAATGGTCTTGGTGGCAGAAATGGTAATAGATACCAGGGTAGTTGTAGGAGTGGAGGCAATAGTTGTGAGGGTGATGGCAACAGAATTGGAGCTGGGGGAGGTGGTAGAACTGGTAGTGGTAGTAGTGGCGGCAATGGTGATTGTGGTGCTCGTGAGTGTGGTGGTAGTGGTGCTAAGAAAGGAGAAATGGTAACAGGTGCTGGTAGTTATATCAAAGAGGAAGGTGAGGAAAGTAATGGTGGTACTGGTGGAGGTGGTGGTAGTGATGGTGATGGTGCTGGTGGTAATGGTGGTGTTAATGGTAATGATGCTGGTGACAATGGTGGTGATGGTAGCAGGAGCAGTGAAGGGGAAGGTGAGGGAGGTAATGTAGGGGGTGGGGGTGGGGGTTGTTATAATGGTGGTGCTGATGGTAGTGGTGGTAATGGTGGTGGTGATGGTGGTTATGGTGGTGGTAATGGTGATGGTGGCAGTGACAGTAAAGGAGACAATAAGGGAGGTAATGGTGGTTGTAGTGGCAGTGGTGGTAGTGGATGTAATGGTGGTGCTGATGGTGGTGGTGGTGGTAATGGTGAGGGGGGTGGTGGTGATCATGGTGGTGGTGGTGGTGGTGGTGGTGGTTATGGTGGTGGTGGTAATGGTGGTAGTGATAATGGTGGTGGTAATGGTAGAGGTTGTAATGGTGGTGGTGGTGGTAATGGTTGTGCTGATGGTGGTAATGGTTGTGCTGATGGTGGTGGTGGTAATGGTGATGGTGGTGGTAATGGTGGTAATGATAAAGGTGGTGATGATGGTGGTAATGGTGGTAGAGGTAATGGTAATGGTGGTGGTGGTGATAATGGTGACAAAGGTCATAATGGTGGAAGTGGTAATGGTCCTGGTGGTGGTAATGGTGATGGTAGTGGTGGTGGTGGTGGTTATGGTGATGGTGGTGGTAATGGTGGTGGTGGTAATGGTTATGCTGATGGTGGTGGTGGTAATGGTGGTAGTGATAATGGTGGTGGTAATGGTGCTGGTGGTGGTAATGGTGATGGTGGTAATGGTGGTAGTGGTAATGGTGATGATAGTGGTAATGGTGGTGGTGGTAGTGATAATGGTAATGGTGATGGTGGTAATGGTGGTGGTGATGGTAATGGTAATAGTGATGGTGGTGGTGGTGATAATGGTGGTGGTGGTGGTGTTAATGGTGCTGGTGATGTTTGTGGTGGTGGTGATGGTGGTGGTGGTGGTAATGGCAATGGTAATAGTGGTAGTAATGGTGTTGATGGTGGTGGTAATAGTGGTGGTGGTGGTAATTGTGCTGATGGTGGTGGTGGTGTTGGTATTGGTGATGGTGGTAGCATTGGTGGTGGTGGTGATAATGGTAACAGAGGTCATAATGGTGGTAGTGGCAATGGTGCTGGTGGTGGTGATGGCGATGATGGTGGTGGTGATGGTGGTGGTGGTGGTGGTGGTGGTAATGGTGGTAGTGATAATGGTAATGGTGATGATGGTAATGGTGGTGGTGGTGATGGTAATGGAAATAGTGATGGTGGTGGTGGTGGTGGTAGTGATAATGGTGAAGAGGGTGGTAATAGTGGTGGTGGTGGTAATGGTGATGGTGGTGATATTGATGGTGGTGGTGGTGATAGTGGTAGTGATAATGGTGATGGTAATGGTGGTAATGGTGGTGGTGGTGATAATGGTGACAGAGGTCATAATGGTGGCAGAAGTCATAATGGTGGTGATAATGGTGGTGGTGGTGGTAACGGTAGTGGTGATGATGGTAGTGATGGTGGTTATGGTGGTGGTGGTGGTAATTGTGCTGATGGTGGTGGTGGTAATGGTGATGGTGTTAATAATGGTGGTGATGATAGTGGTGGTAAGGGTGGTGGTGATGGTGGTAAAGGTGGTGGTAGTGGTGGTGGTGGTAGTGGTGGTAATGGTGATGGTGGTAGTAATGGTGGTGATGATAGTGGTGGTAATGGTGGTGGTGATGGTGGTAAAGATGATGATGGTGGTGGTGGTAAAGATGATGATGGTGGTGGTGGTAATGGTGATGGTGGTAGTAACGGTGGTAATGATAGTGGTGATAATGGTGGTGGTGATGGTGGTAAAGATGGTGGTAGTGGTGGTGGTAATGGTGATGGTGGTAGTAATGGTGGTGATGATGGTGGTGGTGATGGTGGTAAAGATGATGGTGGTGGTGGTAATGGTGATGGTGGTAGTAATGGTGGTGATGATAGTGGTGGTAATGGTGGTGGTGATGGTGGTAAAGGTGGTGGTAATGGTGGTGGTGGTAGTGGTGGTAGTGGTAATGGCAATGGTGGTAGTAATGGTGGTGATGATAGTGGTGGTAATGGTGGTGGTGATGGTGGTAAAGATGATGGTGGTTGTGGTAATGGTGATGGTGATAGTAATGGTGATGGTGATAGTAATGGTGGTGATGATAGTGGTGGTAATGATGGTGGTGATGGTGGTAAAGATGGTGGTGGTGGTGGTGGTGGTGGTAATGATGATGGTGGTAGTAAGGGTGGTGATGATATTGGTGGTAATGGTGGTGATGATGATGGTAAAGGTGGTGGTGGTGGTGGTGGTGGTGATGGTGGTAATGGTGATGGCGGTAGTAATGGTGGTGATGATAGTGGTAGTAAGGTGGTGGTGATGGTAGTAAAGGTGGTGGTGTGGTGGTGATGGTGGTAATGGTTATGGTGGTAGTAATGGTGGTGATGATAGTGGTAAAAGTGGTGGTGGTGGTGATAATGGTGCTGGTAATGGTTGTGCTAATGGTGGTGATGATGGTGATAACTGTGGTGGTCATTGTAGTGGTGATGGTGGTAATGGTGGTGGTGGTGGTGGTGGCAGTAACAGTGAAAGAAAAAGTGAGGGAGATAATGGTGGTAATGATAATACTGGTGGTGATAGTAACAGTAAAGGAGAATGTGAGGGAGGTGGTGATGGTGATGGTAGTAGGGGTAATAGTATTAGTGGTGGTGGTAATAGGAGTGATGGTGGCAGTGACAGTGAAGAGGAAGGTGGGGAAAGGAATACTGGCACTGGTGGTGGTGATAATGGCAATGGTGGTAAGAGTGAAGGGGAAGGTGAGGGAAGTAATGGTGGAGGTAGTGAAAGTGGTTGTTGTGATGATAGTAGTGCTAATGGTGGTGGTAGTGGTGGTGATGGTATTGGTGGTAATGGTGGTGGTAATGGAGAAGGTAGTGGTGCTAGTGATGGGGAAGGTAAGAGAGTATTATGATTTGAATCTTGAGTGTGTGTTATGCTAATGGCTTTGTCCTCAGCCTGTGGCACCATTGGGAGTGGTGGAAACTTCAGGAGGTGGAAACAAATGAAAGGAAGTTATGTCATTGGGGTGGTGCTCTTTAGGAGGATATTAGGACTTCTCTCTTTGCTTCCCAGTTGCCATGAAGTGAGTAGCTTTGATCCATCATTGACTCCTTACCATTTGTCACAGGCCAAGCAATGTAACCAAGCAACTTTTATTTACCCTTTGCTACTGTGTCTTGGAAGTATGTATCTTGTTTGTTTGGTTTTTTGTTTGTTTGTTTTGTTTTAAAGGTGCTCACAGCTAGAGGTTGCCTTGAGTCTCTGAGGAGACTTTGGACTTGAAATTTTTGAGCAATGATGGAACTGTTGAAACTTTGGGGACTCTTAGAAATGGACTAAATGCATTTTGAATTATTAGATGGGCATGAGCCTTTAGGGGCTGGGGTAGAATGTTATGGTTTGGATCTTAGGAGATGGGGACTTGTGGAAAGAATTTAAATCCCCAGAGTTGTGAAAGGGATATTGGCACTCTGGCCCCTCCTCTCTCTTTGCTTCGCAGATTCCATGAGAGACACAGAACCCCACCACACACTTCCACCATGATGCTCTATCTTGCCACACTCCCAAAGCAACAGGGCCAAGCAACCATGCACTGAAACTTTTCTGTCTTCTAAGTTTTTTTATATCAGGTATTTTGTCATCACATGGAAAGCTGACTAAATAGGAAGGTGATGGTGGTAGTAATGGTGTACTGGTGATTGTTCTGGTGGTAATAGTGTTGGTAATGCTGATGATAATAGAGATAGTGAAGGGGAAAGTGAGGAAGGTGATAGTGGTAGAGACGGTAGTGATGACTGAGGCACTGGTGGGAATAAAGAAGGGGAAATTGAGGGCGATATTGGGGGTGGTGATTAAAGAGGTAGTATGGTGGTATAGTGGTGTTGGCGGTGGTGATGGTGGTATTATTGGCAGTGACAATGGTGATAATAGTGATTGTAATATAGAAGGTGATAATGGTGGTGATCATGGAAGTATTAGGGTAGTAATGGAGGTGGCCATAACAATGAAGGGGAGGTAAGGGAAGTAATGATGGTGTGAGGATTGGTGATGGTGGAGGTGCTAGTGGTTGTGGGGGTGATATTGGTAGTGATGGTAATGATGGTGATGGTGAAGAAGTAGGTGATAATGGAGGCAATAGTAGTAGAAGTGGTGGTGTCAACGATGGTGGTGGTGATGAATACTATGGCTCATTTTCTCTAAGACCTTGCTTTACAAACCAGATTTCACTAACAAAAGTGCCATCCCATGCTCAGGCTAAGGAACCCAGCCTGGCCTAGGAGCTTTGGGCTTATGGTAGAACCAGCCATGGTCACTATTAAGTGTTCCCATTTGAGAGATCAGGAGGAGACTGAGCAGCCTTCAACAAAACGGTGCTGGTTACAGGGTTAATCATTCAGGCTATAATTGCCAATCCTGGTCAAGGCCTTTGATTCACACAGCTCCCCGAAAGCAGGACATCTATCACAAGGTGCCTACCCAAGCCTGACCTCCAGGGTAGAGCCTACGGCTCTGATCCTTTGTCCTCCTATAAGATGTGACCATCCCCATTCTGAGAGCTTGATGCCAACCTGAGTGACTGCTGAATTGTCTCACCATGTCCATGTGTCACAGACCTCAAAACTGTCCACTCTAATCCAAAGTAATGGCACACCTGATGGAATCTTACACAAAAGTAGATGGCCTAGGTGTTTTGAAAGTTTTCTGTGAGGAAGAACATTTCTAAGTGCATTAAAATCTCACCTTGCCAACTTCTTGGAATCTACCTATCAACTACAAGAGAGAATAGTAGGTCAAATGTCCTGGGAAAAGGACAGACAGCTCCAAGATCTGGACTGAGTAATAGAAAGAGCAGTAAACAAAGACAAAGATAGATGGGGACCCAACTCTCATGGAGATGGTGGTCTAGAGCAGGGATCCTGTGGGTCAAATCTGGCCCCCTGCCTGGACTTGCAAATACAGTTTGATTGAAAAGCAATCACATCCACTTATTTACAAGTTGGTTGCTTTCCTGCTCCAATAGCAGAGTTGAATAGTTGTGACAAAGGCCATATGGCCCAACAAAGCCGAAAATATTTACCTTCTGACCCTTAACCGAAAGAGTTTACCCACCCTGGTCTAGAGGAACAGCTGATCTGCAAATGGTAATGATGGAAGCTCACTGGTGATGGAGAAACAGGCTGAAGAGGGACTTTGGATGATCAGGCCCAGTATGACTATGACACCAGAACTGTCCCCACAGACAAAGGAAGGGGCTGAGGACAACTGGAGACTCTCCACGGCCACGGCCACCTAGCCCATGGCTCTTCTGTCTCTCCTGAATGGCTGACTGGGAGAAGTAAATCTTACAGCATGGCCCATCAGAGGGGAGACCCAGGTCCAGGGTCACATAATGAGACCAGTACAGAGCCCTCGGAGAACCTGGGGCTCCTGACTCCCAACACCAATGTGAACCCTGTGTCATAGAGGGAAATGTCATCAACCCACCTACATCCTTCCTAGTGGAATAACTGTGCCATGAATCATCTTCTGAGGAGAAGGACTGCCCCCAAGGAAAATCTTTGCAGTGAGTCAGGGAGAGTCAGCGGAAAGTGGGGGCCACCTGCATCATGCCAGCTCTTACCAGGACAACGGTTGGGGGCTCACCCAAAGGTCTGCAAACAACAGGAAGAGCGTCAAGACTGAGAGCTTGATGCCAATCTGAGTGACTGCATCAAGTCACTGGACACCTGGCATGAGACCAAAGGGCCGAGTGTTGGGGACAGAGGAGCCACGTGTGGTCCCCATGCTGGGAGGAAACCAAGGTGCTTGGGAGAGGGAAGCACAGGGCTTCAAGGACCACCTCCTGGCTCCCAGCTCCCAAGGACATAATCCCAGGGAAGGAAGTCCCTGTGTATCGAGGTCAGAGCCTGAAGCCTTTGTTTACAGAGCTGGGTGGACAATGGGAGTGAACCCTGAGCAGTCTCTGCACCCACAAATGTGGGTAGGCGTGATTTGTGCTGTTGAGATGTTCCATCAAAATACAGTGATGTCAGAAACGGTGTCTCCCCAAAATCTGTTCCCCCAGCCTAACCATAGGAAAACCATCAGACTGATCCCAATAGAAGGCCATCCTGGGACATTCCTGATTGGAACTCCTCAAAACCGTCAACGTCCACCAAACACAATGAATGTCCGAGAAACCATCACAGCCAAAAAGAGCTCCAAGAAACACCATGACTAAATGTGGCGCAATATCCTCAACAGGATCTTGAAACAGAAAAAGGACATTGGGTAAAAAAACCAAGGCAATCTAAATAAGTTATTAGCTCTAGTTAATAATCATGTGTCAGGCTGATCCTTTATTATGAACTGTACCTCATTCGCGTAAAATGTTGACATCAGGGGCCAAGGGGAGCAGCTGACTGGAGTTCTATAGAATAGCTTCTCCCTTTTCCTGGAAATCTAAAAACTGTTTTAAAAACTGAAAACTATTTAAGAAAAATTCGGAGGAAGGAAACAGAAATTTGTGTGCACACGAAATCTCATGCATCCTTCTAATCCCCAGCTGACTTGTTCCTCTTTCCTGTCTGCTGGGTCCTCAGGCATCCACCAGGGACCCAGTTTGAAGACTGCCATCTTATCCCAACCTGAGCAATTCCCTCAGAGCCCCAGAAGGTCCCTTCTCCTTGAGTCCCCACTGTCACAAGACCCTGGTTACAGAGCTCAGAGGAGGCTTCTTGCCCTCTCCAGCTGTTCATCATGTCCTAGCTCCTGGACCTTAGGAACCTGCCCACGGACCCACGTGCCCCTGCCCACCCCAGCCCTGCTCCAGGATGGTTGTTGTCACCTGCTGCTGCAGCCTCCCCCTCCCACTGCCCACCAGAGGGAAAGGGTCCTCTCTCCCTATCTGCACTCCGTCACCTTCCAGACTCTTCTCAGCCCACTGCCAGATGTATAACTGCTCTCACCAAGGACTTCAGTGACTATACAGCTGGTAAATGCTAGGGACACCTTGAAGACTTCATGGGATGGGACCACACCTTCTTGAATCTCCCTCTTCTCTCCTGAGGCCCCACAAGCTCTCAGTTTTCCGGCCTTCCTGATGAGTCCTCCTCGGACACATTCCAAGGCCCTTGCTCCATCTGACCCTTAAGGGATGTCCCTCCTTGGAGTTCCAGTCCCTGAGGATTTGAGCCTCAGCCCTGAGAGCCAGCATAGGTTTGTGCTATCCCTGTGTGCCTACAGAGGGCCTGACATCTTGTAGCCATCCAATTTTATATTTTTTACATTTAAATTTAAATTCTATTTTTCTGGACTTTCTAACATCCCAGAAGCGTACCATTTTACGTGCATACATACTACCTAGTCTTGTGGTGCTGATTTTCTCTAAGATTCTATAAATGAAATGTTCAGCACTTCTAAACTTCTAATGGTATTCTTTAATTTGCGGATGTATCATTAATAATAACTGTCATTCATTGAGAGCTCTGTTCTGTGCAAGATACTTGACCCACACTATTCTCCAATCAAATTCTTGGTAGACTAACAGCACGTGTTATAAGAAAAATGGTTCAATGGTTTAAGGGGTGCAGGAAATCCTGAATTTAACAAAGTTCATGGGAGTTTTTTCTCCAGGACTGGACATTGAAAACCCCCAAGAAGAGAACTTTTTATGTGCCATTCCAAAATTGAATCCACTGGGGATCAGTGGAGGGCTGATAACTATTTGAAACTGGCTCTTCAGGGGAAAAGGACCCAATTGTGTAGCATTTGCCAATTTCCATGGTGTAAAAGCTTTCAGCAAAGTGATTTAGTTACCAACAGGATACCATTGAAATCAGAGTTGGGAGAAGGCCTACATGGACGTGTGCTTTCTCAGTATTCCCACCATGCTCATACAAAAGACACACCTAATCTTAAGAACATATTAAAATAATTAGGAAGTGAAAAATTCTGAGTGTTTGTGGTCTTTATTTTGAATATGATTTATTTAATGGTAAGTCTATAAGATTTCGTTTTTTAACAATGGCTGTGTTTAATAGTCGGCTCACAAATATTTCTGAACACTTAAGCTGATGCTCAAAAGCCACGGGCAAAGGAGGAGGTTTCCCGGGACTCGCTTTCAAAAGAGTGCTCTGCTCACAAGGGCAAGTCAACCTCAGAAGCAGCAGCAGCCACATTTTACAGATGAGGTCATCCCAAGTCATTGAGGCTAGGTGCCTTCTAAGGGGCAAAAATGCTCTTTGTCTTCTAATTCACCAAATTCTTTCACTCAAAAAGCTACCTCCTAAGCCCCGGCTGTGCCCTCAGCACCATTTTGGTGATTGGGCTCTGCTAGGCAACTTACACCAGCTGGTGTTTGCAGTGACCTGGCTGAGAATAACCAGTTCTTGTTAAAAACCTCAGTGTCACAGTTAGGATCTCTGACCAGCACCTACATACACACATGAATACACACACATGCGTGCACATGAGCACAGACCTGCACACATACTTACTCACATGCAGATGCCTACATGTACATGCTCCTGTGTGCACACACTCTGTACATGCACACACATGTGTACATATACCCAGCCACCATTGCTCCTCCCCACCCCCCAGCTCATATTCTGTTCCTTCCTAGATCAAATCTAGCGTGAATCGCAAGAACACCAAGTATGTGCTCCAAGGAGACTCCGCTGGCAAGGTCTTCCGGGTCAATGCAGAGACAGGGGATGTGTATGCTTTTGAGAGACTGGACCGGGAGAAAGTCACCGAATACAAGCTCACTGCCCTCATTGTAGACAAGGAAACCAACAATAACCTGGAACCTCCTTCCAGCTTCACTATCAAAGTTCATGATGTAAATGACAACTGGCCTGTGTTCACGCACCGGTTGTTCAACGCATCTGTGCCTGAGATGTCAGCTGTGGGTATGTGCCCAATCTGTCTCTCTCCCTCCTTCCTCCCTCCTCCCCAGGCTGAGGCTCCTGTCATATCAGCCATTTCACTGTCATGATCAGGATGAAGTGGGTTCAGGGCAGGAGTTATAATTGTCACTTTATATGATTTGAAAAAAACTGATCCTTAAAGGCTACACTATGACCTGGCCCCAGCCTGAGTTCTGATCAGTCACAGACTGATCCCTGATCCCAGCCGTGCGCTGAGACCTGGCCATCAGAGACATACATATGTCTCACTACTCTTTGGGACACATGCTACCCACTGCCTCTGAATCCCAGGACTGACACACTGAGAGTGTGTGACAGGTTCTGTCACCAAAGTAAGAAGAATCATCTCTAGGGGTCATGTAGGAGCGGAGGTGGGGGACAGAGACCCGGACCCAAAGTGTGTCACCAGCCTAAGAAGGTCACTACTCCTTCCTCAGTCCTGTCCCAGTGTCCAGAAGGTGCTAGGAAAGAGCTTTCCTCTCTACCCACTCAGTCCAGGATCCCCAATCAGAGCCCTGGGGGCAGAACTTCCTGTTAAGGGTGAGGTCCCTGAAATTCAAAGGGATGAGAAATGTGTCACCACTCCTTTGTGTGCATTCCCAGTTCCTTGTTCTCACTTTTTTTCAGGAGAGGGAGAAGCAGCCGTTGCTCTCCTGGGCTTCTACTCCTGACCCTGATTTCTCCCCTCAAGGCACAAACACCTGTGCTCTTGGCCCCCTCCAGGTTGGCCTGGGTGGGTCCCACCACTGCAGCCTTTTGTCCTGAGTCAGGCTCCTCAGAAAACAAAGCAGGCTTCCCCCACCTCAGCCCATGGGGACAGAGGAACAACAGAATCACATCTTCCTTTACCCAGGAATGGAGAGAGGGCCCATTGGCATGAGATAGAAACCCTCGAATTCTCTCTCCACAGGAACCTCCGTCACACGTGTGACGGCAGTGGATGCAGATGACCCCACGGTGTCAGACCATGCCACCGTCACGTACCAAGTCCTGAAGGGGGAAGAGTATTTTGCCATCGATAATTCTGGTCTGTGTGATTAACCCTCCAGGGCAGGCACCAGCTTGGGGGAGTAGGGGACATGAATGTTCTGGGTACAGATACTGAGGGAAGTCCAGCCTGACGTGTGTCAACAACTACTAAACAGCACTATCCCATGGAATTGATTGATAGCCTGCAGAAAGATAAAGTAGAGATGGTTTATGGGAGCAGGAAGCAAATAGGTACCCAAGACATGGGCTCAAACCCAGGGGACCTCGGGATCTTGGTACCCAAGCAGTGAGCAAGAGGCAGCAGAGAGTTCTGGTTAATAGATCTGACCTGCGTTCCAAACTCAGCTACTTCCCTTCTCTAGAGACCTTGGCTAAGACTATTAACCTCTGGAAGTCTTACTTCCCTCATCCAGAAAATAGGACTGTTCATCATCACCTCTGATAGCCACAAAGCTGGAGTTAGATAAATCTAGGGAGAGCATAGCCACATAGCGTTTCATGAATTTTTAAAAGAAAAAAGCTTTAGACAAATTTAATTTAACAGAGTTAAATTGAGGGGAAAAAAATTCACAAATCAGGCAATCCCAGAATCAAAATAGGATTGGAGAAACTCCAGGTCTGGATAACATTTATGGACAAAGAAAGGAAAGCAATATTCAGAAAACAGAAGTGAGGCCCAGAAAAAGCTAGACTGGTTACAGCTCAAACATTTGAACATCTGGCAGCCTGGGATTGACCGAAGCACATTTAGGTTTCAATTCATTTACATGCTAAGTTAGATTGTGTTTCGGTTACATAAGGACCTAAATATGCAAGTACAGAGGAATTCTCAGGTCAAACTTAGTTTGATTTAACAGATTTAAAAAAAAAAAACAAAACAGTAAAGACTGAATCTTGGGAGCAAGAAGGCCAGCTGTTCGGGCTGCTCCAGTGTCTTTCAGAGTAATAATAAATACATAGCAGACACTGCCCTATGGTGTACCAAGGCAAACATCATTAATCCATCACAGAACGCTTCCACATTGAGCCTGCATGTGGCCTCATGGTATTTCTCAACACAATGCTCCAGCAGGCTAGACCAATATTAGATCATCCTGTTTGGTCATTTTTAATGGAGCAGGGGTAGTACACAAAACAGTAGCCTGTAGACACGTGGTTCTCAGCCTGGCTGAACAGTGGAATCACCTATAGATTCTCTACGTACAGCCCAGACATCTATATTTATTCAAAGTTCCTCCAGTAACATGGGCTACTTTTTGCAGGACTCATTTTCACCACAACCAAAAACCTGGACCGAGAGAAGCAGGCCAGGTACGAGATCGTGGTAGAGGCACGAGATGCCCAGGGCCTCCAGGGAGAATCAGGCACAGCCACCGTGCTAATCACTCTGCAAGACGTCAATGACAACTTCCCCATCTTCACTCAGAGTGAGCCCCTCCCTAGGGCCCTGTGTGTGGGATGGGGGGGGTGGGGGTGGGGGGTTGGGATACTCAGTGACTTGGGAACTCTGAGGGAGGTGTCCCAAATTCCTCCACCTCTCCCCCAACCCCAGGTGGGCCTAAGTCCCAGAGAAGATGTTGGGGTGCAAGATGGGTCCTGCTCCACACTCCCAAGGCTGTCCAGCTGCCCCTGGTGATGGTCTCTTCATAGACCAGAGGGAAATCACAGGCCCTGCTAGATGGGATCACTGTGCGTAGGGTCCCATTAAGACATAGGAGTAATTTCACTCAGATCCCATGGGTTCAGGAGAACCCAGACCCTAAGACTCGGCCCCAGCTAGGAAATCCCCATGAGCCAGTCAGCAGGGATCTACAGCTGGGGTTGAGCCTTACCCCACCTAAAACTGAATCCTGTCCCAGAAAAATATCTTATAAGAGCCTGTCCCGTGTCCTTGGTGGGTCTGGGCAAGAGAGTTGGTTGGCTGTACTCATTGTATCCTTCAGTGCTGATGTAAATCAGAAGCTCAGCCAGCTGCAGAACCAGCCAGTTCTCCTGCAGTGACCTTGTTTTGTGTGACATGAGCTCCCTGAAGGCACAACTTATCTCTCTTATCAACTAATAGGTCCCTAGCAAAGTGCCTGGCGTGTAGTCAGTGCTCAATAACCATGTGTTGGATGGACAGAGGGATGGACAAATGGATGAATCAACAGATAGAATAGACCCCTTTGCCTTAAGATCCCAAACCTAAGGAGTATTATTATTCTCATCATCATTATTTTATTGTGTCCATTTTCTGGATCAAAATATGGTAGGATGATATGAAAGAGCACTAACCTCATCCATCTCATTAATCCAATGCCTTTTGGGGTTTTCTATTTTCATCAGCCAAGTACACCTTTACGGTGCCTGAAGACATCCGTGTGGGCAGCCCTCTGGGCTTTCTGTCTGTTCATGACCCAGACGAGCCTCAGAACAGGATGACCAAGTACAGCATCGTGCAGGGCGAATACAGGGACACCTTCACCATCGAGACGGATCCCACCCGCAACGAGGGCATCATCAAGCCCATGAAGGTTTGTGGGTCTGCAGCCACAGCCTCAAACGTAGGGCTTGGGGCTTGCAGTGGCCATAGGATCTACCCTGGGGCTTCTCCTGGGCCAGAGACCATCAAAGGACAATGTTCTGGATCAGCCCAGAACTGGCTATGTGCCTGAGAAGACTGAGACCCAGTGTCTCAGGCAGGGTTGCCCCAGAAGCAGACCTGGAGGCAAGGATTTGGGTGTGTGTTGCTTATTCAAAGAAAGTGATCCTGAAGCCCTGGGAGCAATTTCAGGTGAAAAGAAGGAAGCTAATTCTAAGCTCATTCATGAGCAGGTGGGCAAATGGGGCCCCATCCCATGGAGGGCATCTAGAGGTCAGTAAGATCGCATCTCAGAGTTGCAGCAGGGGGTGGGAGTGGGGGGATGTATATACCAAGTGTTGACAGAGCACTGCTCTGACACTCTCTGTTCTTCCCTGTGTGCTGGCCAGTAGAAACAATGAGTGCATGAGGACACAGGTGGCCATGGACAGTAGCTGCTAATGTCAGACTACATATGGAAGAGGAGGGAGAGGTCCTGTCAGGGGGCTACAAGTGCCTCCAGAATGACCATGCAGAGAATCGGGGGTCCTGAGCCTGAGTTCTTCTATGGCCAAGCCCCACATTGGAGATCAGAGACCCAGGGGGAGACAACCAGCCTCCCGGGTCAACAAAGCTCTCAGCAAGTGGGGAAGAAAAGACCCACAAGCAAAAAAAAGTACAGCCACTGTGTTTATCGCTACCCAGCAACAGAAGGCAGAGAGCATGACCAGTTGGGAGGGCTTCTGAGAGGGCCTCTGATTACCTTCTCACAGCTGCTTCAGGGATAACAAGCACAGGGGAAGCCTTTGGAGCAAAGGCTCAAGCCACTAGTCTGTGATCCTCTTAAGAGCAGACTATTTACTGGGAACAGGGCCAGGGTTGGGGTTGTGGCCCTGAGACTGCTGAAATGAGGTACAGAGCAGCTGGAAACAGACACTAGACCTGGCCAGTCTTGATGACCCTGGAAATGTCACTGGTCTGGGCTCTAGTGACAAACAGTGGTCATTGTAGTCCTACCTTGCAGGATGCTTGGCTCAGAACGGCGTTACCATATTTTTCCCTCACGCAGCCCCTGGACTATGAACTCATCCAGCAGTACGTGTTCACCATCGAGGCCACCGACCCCACCATCAACCTCCGATACCTGAGTGGCATCTCGGGCAGCAACAAAGCCCGCGTCATCATCAACATCACAGATGTGGACGAGCCCCCCGTCTTCCAGCAACACTTCTACCACTTCCAGCTGCGGGAAAACCAGAAGAAACCTCTGATCGGCTCCGTGATGGCTATAGATCCGGATAAGGCCCGGCGCAGCATTGAGTAAGGGGCAGTGGGTGTGTTGATGATGATGACAGTGACAGTCCTAGCACTGATGTTCTTGTGGCTGCTGGTTGAGACCAAGAGTCAGAGAGGAAAACTGGCTTCCCCCTGCACTAGGATGGGAAGTGGAAGAATCAGGGCCAGTGGCCCAAGCCTTTCCACCAACACCTCTGGCCTGCTGGGCTCTCAGCCTCCCAGGCAACCCCCATGGTCCAAGCCGTCTGATCCCTCTGTTTGATCTCTCTTTGGCTTTGAAGGGACTGTCCTTTGGACCACAAGTTCCACGGGTCCCACCTAAGAGACCCGACAGTAAAAGAGCAGCCAATCAGATAACATACCTGAAGCCCCTTCACCAAACATGTTTAGCTAACTTTGTCTCCCAAGAATGACATAAGTAAAGACATGCTTATTTCACACACTGAAACAATACAAAGGTCTGTAAAGAAAACCGATAACTCCCACATCCAGGCAACTCATGTTAAGTGGCTTGTAGTTAAGCAGAAGAGAGGGGGACGGGAGCCACAGGGTAGATGAACCCTCTCAGAGCATGTCTCCCGTGATCCACCTCCTCCAGCTCTGCCCACCTACCTTTCCTTATGATCATACAGGTACATAGACAGATTTATACTGGATTTGCTGTTGTTTGTGTTTTTTTTAATTTTATTGGATGGTGTCATGTCCTGTTCATTGGCACTTTCTGTCTTACCTGGTTTTCTGTTCCTATTACTGAATACCACAGACTTGAGTAGTTTATGAAGAACGGAGGTTGGTTCACAGTTCTGGAGATTGAGAAGTTCAAGAACGTGGCATCTGGTGGGGACCTTGCTGCATCATAACATGGCAGAGGGCTTTCCTGGCAAGACAGAGCAGGCTTCCAGCCTAGCTCTCTCTTCCTCTTTCTTTAAAGCCACTAATGCCATCACGGGGACCCCACCTTCCTGATCTCATCCAATCCTAATTACTTCCCAAAAGTCCTATCTCCAAATGCCATTAACATATGAATTTGGGGATCAGGTTTCCAACACATGAACATGTAGGGAATGTGTTCAAACCAAAGTACTTGCTACTCTATCCTAACTAGACGTCTTTCCTCCACCCTCTGGAAAGAGCTATGTGATTTTTGATAGCAAGTATGACTTCAGTCCCATCTTATTTTTTTTCTACCTGGGTGGCCAGCGATGCCAGCACCAATTTTTTTTAAATGTCATTATTTCCCCAGCATGGTGGGACACTAAGTTCTTGTGTAGACTTGAATCTCTTTCTGGATTCTCTATAATTCTTTGGTACTCTGTTTTATAGTGGAAGCTTTTGCTAAATTTTAGTATGTGTAAGGCAAGTCTCTCCCCCATTGTTCCTTTTTAGTTTTATACAATTTTTATCCATTCTGAAATGTTCATCCTTCCATATGAACTTTAAAATCCTTTAGCTAGTTTTTAAAAACATTTGAATTCCAATAAGACTTATGTTTATGAATCAGTTTTGGAACAGCTAATGTTTCTGTGGTATTAGGCCTTCTTATCAAGGATAAAACAAGTCTCCGCATTTCGGTTACATCTCATAATTTTGGGGACGACTTCCTCTTTGCCATTCTATTCCACAGTCTGTAATTACACTTTTTGTTGCTCCTTTGATGCATAGTTTCATTTAAGATATTGACTTGGATTGTTTTTCTTTTTATTTACAAATGGTAGGGGTTTTGTTTTTGTTTGTTTTTTTTTGTTTGTTTGTTTGTTTTGGTTTTTTTTGGACTTGTTTTAGTTTGTTTTGTGATGTCATTGTTTTAGTCAGCTTCAAGTCCCTGTGACCAAAACACCTAACAAGAACAACTTAGAGGAGGAAAAGTTTATTTTGGCTCACTGTTTCAGAGGCTCAGGTCATGATCAGCTGACTCCAAAGCTCTGGGCCTGAAGTGAGACGTGACATCATGGCGGAAGGGTTTGGAGGGGGAAAACAGCTCAGGACATGAGAGCCAGGAAGCAGAAGAGAGGGGGACGGGAGCCACAGGGAAGATGAACCCTTCCAGAGCACATCCCCAGTGATCCACCTCCTCCAGCCCTGCCCACCTGCCTACAGTTACCACCCAATCAGTCCATTCAAACTAGGATGAACTGATGAGGTTACAGGACCCATAATCTACTCATTTCTCCTCTGAATATTCCTGTGTTAACAGAAGCTTTGGGGGGACACCTCACAACCAAACCATAACAACAGTGATAACAATGATACTTGTGCCTATTTTCTCTAAAACATCAAAGCTTTTGCTTTGTGCCTTTTAATTTTTCTATTCAGCTTACTAAGATTTACGACTATTTTACCTTCATTATGGCTTGTAACTTCTGTGCTATGAAACTACCCAATTTGTTCTGCTTGAATATTTGGCCTTTGGTTCCATGCTGCCTAACGTAGAGTTTGTTGGTTTGGTTTGTTTTCATGTTGTTTCTATTGGCCTGATGTAAATTTTCCATTCTTTACTTTTAACTTTTCTAGGTCATTTGACATTAAGTTGTCTCTTGAAAGGAAAATGCACGTGGCTTTGCTCTTTCATCTAAACTGACACACTTTGTGTTCAACCTATTTACGTTTTTTACCATAAGTGATATGTTTGATCTTAATTCTTTTAGTTCTTGTTTAACACTTCCCATTTCTCAAATGTAATGGTGTTGTTTCTTGTCCTTCATCCTTGCTATAAGCCTATTTATCTCCCCCTCCTAGATATTTGGGTGGAATATATCCATTTTTATTTCTACCTATCAGATTCACTTCTATGTATAAAATTTTAAATGTTTTCCTGGATTTATATTTTCTAGTTAAAACAATACACACACACACACTCACACACACACACACACACACACACACACACTCACACACACCATTGCATTCATATGTATGATAAAGAAATCAACAGCTTTATTCTAATTCCTCCTAAGCCAGGTTTTTACTTCCTGTTGAGACATTTCTTAGAGTAAGTTTTCAAAAACAAATTTCAGGACCCATTATTATGGGTGATATACATCCTAAGTTCTTGCATATTTACAGAAAAACTTATGTTTTTTTTTCTTCTTATTTTAGTATCACCTGGGTGTGCTTATATAATCCTCAGATAATAAACACTTTCCTTCAAAAAGACTATCAATGTTTTCTCCCACTTAATTTTATGGGGGCATCCAGGGTGAGTCTTATTTCTCTTTATTAATAAGGAATTCTTTTTTTTTTTTCCTGAGAGTCTGTCCTCTTTTTCAAAGTTTCTTCACACAGCCTTGAAATTCAAAAGTCCCATCAAGATATGCCTAATTAAACACGCCTGATATCAATGGCATCTATTAATCTATGGTCTCCAGTTTTTCTTCAGATCAGGAAAGTTTTCTTTTATTATATTTTTGTTATTTCTTCTGTTCCGTTTGTTCTGGGATCTTTCTCAGTCATAGCAACTATTTTTATTCATATGATATGTATATTGACATATATACATACATGTACACACACACACACACATATTCATATCTTTCTAACTTCCTGATTTCTGGGAGAACTTTTCCATTTTTTATTTCACAAATTTTTTCTTCTTTGCTACTTCTTATCTCTTTCAGCTCCTTTTCTATTTTTTCCTGACTCTTTCCCTCCTATCTTTTCATTGATCACACACACAAAAGAAGCCCATCTGTGATCTGGTTGATTAGAGTGTCACCTGCTCAGCTCTAGAGGGCTACTGATAGTCTCAGGTACCCCAGCACCCTTCAGATTAGACATGGTCGCACTCCCCTGAATCCCTCTATGGTGTATACTCACTGCTCTGGGTGGTAGAAAACAACCAGAACTGTGAGCGAGGGGGATGGAGAAGGATGTAGAGAAGCTTCTGAAGGGCCTTGTCTGTCATGCTGAGGAATTTGGACTCATCAAAAAAATAATGGAGGGCTGTGACTCAGCAGTAGCACACTTGCCTGGCATATGTGAGGCACTGGGTTCAATTCTCAGCACCACATACAAATAAATAAAATAAGGGTCTATCAACAACTAAAAAAAATATTTAAAAAAAAATAATGGAAAGCCATGAAACTCTTTCCCCTGGACAGATACGCCATCCGCAGGACCAGTGACAAAGGCCAATTCTTCCGCATAACCAAACAGGGGCACATTTTCAATGAGAAAGAAGTGGACAGAGAAACCTACCCCTGGTACAACCTGACTGTGGAGGCCAAAGAACTAGATTCTAGTGGTGAGTGTCCCCATCTCCAGAGGCTTCCCCCAGCCCCGGGCTCTTCTCTTTTTTCCCTTGTTCTTTCAAAACTGGTATCATCTGTCATTTGGGGTCTGTAGAGGTGTTACAAGCTCCTTGCAAAGCATCCCTGGCTGGGATGCTATCAAGCTTCCATGGCTGAGTGTGGTCCTCGGGCCAGCTGTATCGATGTCACCTGAGACCATGCTGGCAGTGCAGAATCTCAGGCCTCACCCCAGACTGAATCAGAATCTCATGTGTACAACAGAGTTTGAGAAGCACTGTTATAAAAACAGGCTAAGTAGATGTCTCAGTGATGAGCATCGCCTGCTAAACATAGAGTTTCTCGGACTCCCCTCTCGATGTTCTGGTGCAGTGATCAGAGACGGGGCCAAGGATGAGCATGTAACAAGAACCAGGTGATTCTTATCATCAAGGACATTTGGTAAACTCTTTTTTTTTGTAGGGGAGGGGAACAGTATTAGCACCAGTTAATGGGTTTAATTCAAAACCTGAAGCAGTTTTCAACTCAAGATTGTTAGATTCTCCAAAAACTGTATAACTTCTGACAAATGGAGGTTCAGCGTGACCTATATGAGAAAATCACAACCACCCTCAAGGGGAAGGATAGATATCCCTGCTAATCCCAGATCCCACTGGTCCCAATAATGTAATAATAATATTATATTATTCAAATAATAATTCACCCCCAGAGAGGGGGTGAATTATTATTTGAATAATAACAATTACTTATTAAATTACAGGATTTTAATGAATTATGTTTCTTACTCTATTGTAATGAATTATGTTACTTACTCTAATTATTAACTTTGTTGTTAAACTTTTTTTAGAGGCACTTAGGTTGCTTACCTTTTTGATTTTTTATAAGTAATACTTCAGCGAACTTCCTCTTGTGCAGAGTTACCGGCCACCTCCTCCACACTTCTTCCATCCAGAATGCTACCCCTATGGAGCCCTCTTCCTGAAAAAGAGTGACTTCCAGTCTTTTTCCATCCCCCAGGGGTTGGCATCAGCTGAGCCCACTTTGGTGACCAATCCTCTCCCCTGCAGGGGTCCCCACAGGTAAAGAATCCATTGTGCAGGTCCACATTGAAGTTTTAGATGAGAATGACAACGCTCCAATGTTCGCCCAGCCCTATGAGCCCAAAGTGTGTGAGAATGTGGCCGCCGGCAAGGTGAGTCTGGGCTGGGCGGAGGGTGAGGCAATGCCCCCTAGAGGCAGGCTGAGGGGCAGCCTGCTGCAGTTCCACTGAGTTTCCTGTACTCTGTAACAACAGCTCTGAGGGAAAGTAATACCATCCCCATTTTACAAATGAGAAACTGAGCCTCAGACAATGTCTGAAGTGTAGATGAAGACCCTGGGTCAAGGGTCAAAGACAGTGGAGGAAAGAGTGGCTTTGTGGAGACCATGTAGGTCAGGGTTGCAGGTGAGAGGCAGCCCTGTGCTCAGGTCTAAACCCAAAGTCTCCATCCCTGAACCCCAGGCCACTCCAAAACCACACTGACCATCCCCCATCTCCCATACTCCAGCTGGTTGTGCAGATCTCTGCAATAGACAAGGACATAACTCCACGGAACGTCAAGTTCAAATACGCCCTGAGTACTGAGGACAGCAACTTCACCCTCACGGATAATCATGGTGAGCAACACAGCAATCAGCAGGCTTGTGACAGGGTCCGGAATGGGGTTACTTGAGTTCTTGAGGCACCAGAATCGAGGACTAAGCCAGAAAATGGGGGCAGTCCCCCACAGGGATTTTTATGTTACAGGACATTTTGTACAATTTCCACTATATAAATCATACAGTGGTCAGAGCCGCCTTGACCAAACTGCCACATCCACATAGTTTGCCATTCCCCTCTAAGATGCTCTGGTCAAGAGGAGTGCAGAATAGAGAAGGGGGTGCAGGCAGCTAGGTCCATTCACGAATGAGTCAAATAATCGCTCTCCACATGGCGGGGGGGGGGGGGGTCTCTGTGCCTCAGAAAGATTTCAAATCACTCTACCACATGGAGCTTTGAGATCTCTCCCAAACAGTCAAAAACTGTGAAGCTTTCAATCCCAAGAATATCATGAATTTTGTTTTAATTCAGCTACAATGACTACTTACCGTCAGGTGGCCCCTAAACAGGATCTGGTCCACCAATCACAGCACAGCACAGCACATCTGACCCACCAATCAAAACCCAGAAGTCAGCCACTACGAGGTCAGTAGTGGCTAATCAGAGCTTCTGATGGATGTGCACTTACTGCAACAACGATGATGCTGAGTTGATTTAATTCTAGTCAAAAGTGCAAAGGTTTTCATGACCTTATCTGCAACTTCCTCAGAAAAAAATAGAGGAAATCCTCCTAAGGTTTAAATAAAGCAATCCTTCACCCAGGATCTTCAGGGGAGCTGATCTCTGCCATTCCTTATTGAGAAGCCTGTGAGGACTCCTATATTAAAACAGCCTACTGACATCCCCGGTCAGTGAGGAGCAGACCCAGGGATCAGCCACAGACCTGTCTTAAGGAGCCTCCTGTGGGATGAGAAGGGGATTATGTGTTGACAATTAATGACAGACCATTCAACACTTGGCTCTCTTTCATAAGAAGTAATGTGGCAAAAATACCATTCCTAATGTCTACCTGAAATGCACCTGGGTAGGGCCTGCCATGAGGTAGAAGCTTAAATGCCACCCTAAAGACACTTGCAACCAGAAGGTAAAATCCTGTGGATCTCAGGTTCAATTACACATGAATGTCCTAAATGTCAATATCCCTCATTTCTCCCACAAAGTGTCAATGGCATATCATTTATCTTTTTTATTTAGACTTAAGAATTCAATGTAATTATGAATAATGAAATGTAATTGCCTTGCATTTGAAAAGCCTTGACTTTCGACTGGTTTCCTGGGTATATCCACCCTGTTTGATTTAGTAAACCCTCTGACCATTGTCATCACACTTGCCAGGAACCTACAGAAGAGAGGTTTTCTATCCTTTGCCAAGAGCCACTGAATCAGGAGAGAGAGAGAGAGAGAGAGAGAGAGAGAGAGAGAGAGAGAATGAAAGTGTGTGTGTGTGTGTGTGTGTGTGTGTGTGTGTGTGTGCGCAAGCTCCCTGGGAGATTCTTATGTACAGGAAACCAGTGGAGCTGGGAGGGGAAGCCAATATTTAGACAAAGCATATTCCTAGCTGTAAACTGGCCAGAGAACCCTCAATGGCAAATGCAATCATCCTGTCACTGCTGGGGATCAGGATATCGTTTTTGCTATTGTAAATCTCCTCTATAACAAAGGATTCTCTAAGATGGCAGACACAGGTCTAGGAGTTAGCCCAATGCTAAAAGACTTTTTAAAACTTTACTTTTCCTGATTTCTGTGGAAGCCTGAAGCAATACAGTAATTAGTTGAGCCAAAGAGAAAGTCCCCTGCTCTTGGAAAGGGGTTTGGAGATAAAGAAGGGGACTGGCACATCAGTTGCCCACAGGATTTTAAATTCCAGATGAACCACTCTTCTCAGTTGGGACCATGCAACTGCCCAAAATATCCTCTCTAGGAAGGAACAGGCCTGTGCTCCAAGGACTGGAAATGAGACAGAGAGACACTGGGCAGAGGAGCAGCCCTGGCAGCAGGGGGCTAGTGCAGTTGAGGAGGGCTCCCATGTTCCATTATGCAAGGGGGTGGACTCTCCTAGAAACAGCCTCATTCTATCACCTTGGTGTTTCCAGATAACACAGCCAATGTCACAGTCAAGTATGGGCAGTTTGACCGGGAACGTGCCAAGATGCATTACCTGCCCATACTTATCTCGGACAATGGGAACCCGAGCCTGACCAGCACCAACATGCTGTCCATAGCCGTGTGCAAGTGCAACGAGTGGGGAGAGTTCACCTTCTGTGAGGAGGCGGCCGCCCAGATGGGCGTCAGCATCCAGGCTCTAGTAGCCATCTTCCTCTGCATCCTCACCATCACAGGTCAGTGCCCAGGGCGTGGGGAGGAAACACTGAGGGGGCTTCACAGAAGCCAGGGATCCGGGCTCAGTCCTGCATCCAGCCCACAAGGAAGCCTGGGCCAGTGTACCACCCTGGGCCTCAAGTTTCCATGTGCAGAATACAGGGATGCTGAGTTCCACCCACCTGGGTACTAAGGTGGGAGGACAGCACAAGGAAGAAGGGAGGGTGGGGAAGGGCTCAAGACCCCTCCCCACTCTTCAAGCCAACTCCTTTTCAAAGTAGCTTGGACCTGGATGTAGCTCAGTGTTAAGGCACTTGCCTAGCATGTGTGAGGCCCCAGGTTCAATCCCCGGCACCAAAAAATAAATAAAAATAAAAATCTCTATTTACACATTCACTCATTCAACATATACATTTTGAGCACTTACTGTGTGCCAAGCACTGTTCTTAGAATTTATTTACATAAAACCTATTTTAATTAAAAAGTTCTAAAATGGAACATTTGAAAACCTCCAGATTGTCACTGGAGATTTTCTTTGCTTTTATAGAATTTCTCCTCGAACTTTGATATTTATCTGTTTTTTGGTTTTGGTTTTTTGGTTTTTGTTTTTTGTTTTCTGGTTTTGGTTTTTTGTTTTGTTTTGTTTTGTTTTGTTTTGTTGATTTGGGGCTCATAAGTTTCAGGAGTTTGCCTTAGTTTGGGTTCCCCCACAAGCAGGAAGCAAACCCTGGGCCAAGGATTTGGGTGCAAGTAGTTTATTTGGAGACCTCATAAACAGGAGGGGGATTGGAGTAGAAAGGAAGACAGCCATAAAGGACCAGTTGTCACAGAAATTACCCATGGCCATAAGCTTTGTCCCATTGAAGGAATAGAAAGCAGCATGGAGTTCCTTAGCACCCTTCCACAGGAGATGGGGAAAGTGATGCCAGTCACTGAGGCTCCTCCCAAGGGGATAAATTCTCCTATACTTCCCCTGCCATCAGATGAGCCTAGGGTCAGTCCTACAAGAAGCCAGTGGGGGATCAGGTCAGCTTTGCACCGCAGTGACAAGGACTAGGATGCTGTGGAGCACCATGGTATATGCTCAGGCCTTTCCTGATAGTGGCTCCCCTGGGTGTACCCCACCCCTGGCTTCCATGGTACAGAGTCCAGACCCAGATTCCCCCTCAAATAATGCTTACTAATAAGAACAAAATGGCATTGCCACCACCTATAAAATTGCATTCAGCCTCATAACCACCCTCCCCAAATATAAGCAGAGCAGAAAAAAAAATTATCATTTCCATTTTACAGACAAGAAAACTGAGACTCCGGGAGATGTCTCCCAGGGCATCCAACTTCCCTTATGTATAGAAGAGCTTGTGAAGTAACTCAAGGGGAGCAGGACAGAGCCCAGGGTGATGACCTGAGCCTAATTTTAGGAACTCTCTGTATTACATGGTCCACCCCCTTCTCAGGGATCTTAGACACTGATAAGGTCACACCCCTCAGAGTTTCCACCAGGGTGGACATCCACAGGACTTTAGGTGAGTCGCTTAGCCTCCATGAGATCAGTTTTCTTGACTATAAAATAGAAATAGCTATAAAATAGAAAAACTATAAAATAGAAATAGTGAGATCCTATGAGAACGTGCCCAATATAGTCCCAAGCATGTATACAGTAGGTGCTCCATAGAGTGGTGGCTGCTGTGCAATGAGTATCACGTCCGCCAGCACCACCATTATCCATTATCATCATCATCACAGGCTCAACAAAATAATGACTCAGAATTCAAAATTCCAACCCCTTTCCCCACTCCTGTCCCAACCTCCTGGCCTTTTGGAGATGACATGGAAATATTTGCCACCCAGGTATGAAGAAATAGGAAATGAGGATGCAGGTAAAAAAGGACGGAGACAAGCAGAAAAGAATGAACAGGCTTCCTACTCTGCTCGCACCACACCACCCACCACCCTGTCAAGAGCATGGGGGAGGACGATGACTATCCCATGGGGTGGGGCGGACCCCCCTGGTGCCTGGACCCATCCAAACCTACATTGGCCCAGCCCTGGAGGTATCCCTGGGAGTCTGGGCTGGCCTTGGAATCTGCAGCGAGGCAGGGAGGAGCAGGTGAGTGAGGTGGGGACACCGGGCGCGGGATCTGGTCTGACGGCCCTTCGCTCTTGCTGGCTGGCAGTGATCACCCTGCTCATCTTCCTGCGGAGGCGGCTCCGGAAGCAGGCCCGCGCTCACGGTAAGAGCGTGCCAGAGATCCACGAGCAGCTGGTCACTTACGACGAAGAGGGTGGCGGCGAGATGGACACCACCAGCTATGACGTGTCAGTGCTGAACTCGGTGCGCCACGGCGGGACCAAGCCCCCACGGCCCGCGCTGGACGCCCAGCCCGCCGTCTACACCCAGGTGCAGAAGCCACCGCGGCTGGCTCCCGGGGGACACGGCGGGCCTGGGGAGATGGCCACCATGATCGAGGTGAAGAAGGACGAGGCGGACCAGGATGGCGGCGGGCCCCCCTACGACACGCTGCACATCTATGGCTATGAGGGCTCCGAGTCCATCGCCGAGTCGCTCAGCTCCCTGGGCACTGATTCCTCTGACTCAGATATTGATTACGACTTCCTCAATGACTGGGGTCCCAGGTTCAAGATGCTGGCGGAGCTGTACGGCTCCGACCCCCGGGAGGAGCTGGTGTATTAGAGGTTATAGCCCTCTGGTCCTGGGGACCCGAACCCACTGCAGCCCAGGCCATTCAGACACCAGGCACCAAGCCTTCCAAGGGTGGCACTGACTTTCCAGTCCAGCACCCTCTCTGGTGGGCACCAAAGACCTCACCATCCCCAGGGTAGCAAACTCCAGGTCTCTGAAATATCTAGGAGCATATTTCAGTGATGGCTACCCCCAAATGCTGGGAAAGTCAGTGTTCTGGGCTTGGCCCCCAGACCACATATCTAACCCAAAGACTTATTCTGGCTCTTCAAAGCTGCCAAGCAAAGCATATCATGCTCAATAGCTGGGAGGTCTTCCCCAGAGGTCCCTGAGGAAGTGGGCTGGTGAGATCCTGGTGAATGTCTGCCTGGCGACAGGGCTGGATGGCATGACCTGTGGGATAAGACTCTCTGCAGCCCTGTTCCAAAGGAGACTAAGCCTGTCCATCATGCCTGCCCTCACAGCCTGCCTGCTGTGCCCCACCATTCCCCAGCCCCTCCCCAGGCCTGACAAGAGGAAAGAAGAGGCCACCTGGCAGCTCCTGACCTTGGGTTGAGGTGACCTCACTGGCCTGCCACTCCAGTAACTGTGCTGTACAGAGCATTGACCCGGTCAGCCAAATTCAGGGAAGTGGCTTGTTGAACCTGAAGCAACTGTGAATTCATCCTGGAGAGACAGTGAAGACTAAGATTGACAGATCATAGGGTGAGGGCCACCTCCATTTACCTACCATCTCCGGAGGGCATCTGGTGTAGGTGACACCCCAACTTGACACTCATCCACACCCACCCAGGCTTGCCTGTGAGGGGGCAGATGTTTCTGGAGCCTACGAGCTCTCCCTGTCACTGCCTCAACAGGTCACTCGAGTTCCCCCTTTATTTTCTCCATCTACTTATCTCTTGATTTCGAGGCAACCAAGACGTGGGGCCCTCAACAAGTCTGGCCAATGTCCAAACCCAAATGTGAGTGCATGACAGAGCCGTGCCGTTTGCCTTTACGCTTCGTGGTTGCCACATCTCAGGGAACTGACCCCCAGGCACACCCTGCGGAAGGCGAGGCCCCTGCCCTGCCCGAGCTTGGCAGCACCTGAGCATTGCCCACTTTAAGCTGCGTGTGGAACTTTTCACTGCAAACATGCCTTGTGGAAGTGGCGTTCAGATGAGGAGAGGGACAAGGGAGGACACAAGCTCTCCAGCTCACCCTTCATCACAGATCAAGCCGCCTTCCCTTGTAAGTCCCCTCACTGCCAGGCACTGTAGGTAACACTGACGTCTTTTTAAACCAATGATTAATTTTTCATGATTATTTTACTAATAATACTTACAAGTTCGTAGCCCTCACAAACATATAGAATAGGGTTTTTGCATAATAAGCAGGTCGCTATTTAGGTTAACAATTTTAATTCAGGATTTTTAGTTGAATAAACAATTCTTGTAACCTTCTATCTTCTGTAATTGTAGTAATTGCTCTACAGATAATGACTATATATTGGCCACACTGGTGAATGAAACGTACTGTATTTTTTTTATACCTAAATAAAGAAAAATCTTGAATTTCTTCTATTTCTAAAGCTGGGAGAGCTCATGTGAAACAAATACACATGTGTGCACACACGTATATGAACACTTGCACACATACATATACACGGGTACACATACAATTGCCACCGCCATCATCAAAGGAACCTAGTGGGTTTGCAAAATGGATTGCACAGAAAATAACAAGGGACACTGAGTCCAGCCTCCTCTGCCCACCACCCTCCCCTACCCCCTATGCACACCCCAGCCCTCCTGCTCACAGTCTACACTGAAGGCAAGGCCTCGGGTACCCGGGGCTGCAAAACCACTTGCAATTGGCAAATAGGGCAGGGCCTTTCCTTAGCACACACACAGTCTTACACATATATGGACTTCTAGAGTCCTAAGAATATGCCAAAGTTTTCAAAACCCTCCATGGACAGCTCATTCCTCAACTTTTCCTTTTAAATTTTTTGGTCAGCTCCTTGTTCGCCCAGCTGCTATCCCTGACTGACACAGCCATCTTGTTAAGCAGTCAGTACTGATTGTTTTCAACAAATGCCCAAAGAGAAAAGGCTGTTTGCATCAAATGAACTTCAAATCAGAAGCGCCCAGGCCCTAAGTCACCTCCGAATGAGACAGTGCCTGTCATTTCCAACCCTCCCGTGGGGCCTGGCTCTGAGTTCTTGGCCACTCCATCCGTCTCCTCTGTTTGGCTCCTGTTTCGCCAGAGGCAGGAGGAGAGATCCTCATGGAGGCTGAGGGCCCACCCTGAGTCTGGAGGCTTTAGCCAGCACCATGGCAGAGCCCAAACCCAGTGCTCTCTAGGATCTTCAGCACATGCATGCTCAAACCATGCCGGGGTTCCCAGGCTGATCACAATGGACAAAGAGGAATGGCAGCTAGAATCCTTCCCCTCCCCAGGCCAAATCTATAAGGCAGACAGTACTTTTTCTATTTCACAGATGACCAAAATGAGACCCAGAGATGGGTGTGATGTGGCCAGACCCACCCAGTAAGTTAGAGTCGAGTTGGGGCTGGATCTGGCCTCCTGGCTTCCCCAGACCTGGGAGCTGGAGGCTGGACCAGTATTCACCCTCCGCACACGGCGCACTTATCATGGGGAAATGACCACTAGGGGGCGAGCTGTGTCCACAAATGCTCAACCCTGAACCACATCACCAACCCTCCCCTTCCGCTCCAGAGTCACCTCCTACTCCTCCCGCAGCTGCGTTATGCCGTTAGGGTTATGCCGGGACATCTTGACAGACTGCAGGCTCTAGGGGTCCTGGACATTGACAGACAACTCGGATCAGAGAGGTGGCCGCGGAGTCCAACCGCCCAACCCGCCTAGGCTCCGGTTCTGCTCCTCCTTGGTGCCAGGTTCTAACTGGGGAGAGACAGGCAGGACCTAGTCACCCATCCCTCTCCAGAGGATGGGGTACTGAGGTCTCCTGCAGCTAACACGGAGAATTTCAAGTCACAGGAGTAACGGGCCCAGGACGCTGGGACCTTGGGCTTGTGATAGTCCCAGCCCACCCCCATCAGCCCACCCCCATCAGCCCTCCCCGCCCCAGGGGCCCCTGCCTCGGGGTCCACATCCAACTCTGCTGTTCTGCCCCTCTGGGGTGTCCCAAGCCGGTCCTGGAGGGTCGACTCTGGGCTAGAAACAGCTGAAGTCCCTACCTGTCTCAGTTCTAGGAACCTCCCAGATCAAGAATCCTTATGTTAAATCCCACTGTCCTAGAGGTGACCCATTGAATTTCTGATCCTCACAACCCAATTCCAGGCTGCCCAGCAATCCCCCTTCTAAGGATTAGCCTCAGAGGCTAGCACGGATGTATCTGCCTCTATGCTAAGTTCAGTATTACTCACAAAGCAAAAAACTGGAAACAATGTTAATGTCCCACAATAAAAGATTAGTTAGGTAAATTATGGCAAAGTCATAAAACAGTGCTGGGCAGCCATTAAACATCATGTGACATGATCACCTTGAACTGAATTCAAGGTAAAGCAAAAAAAAAAAAAAAAAAAAAAAGTGAAGCAAAACCTAATACATTATTTACAGTCAGATCCCAACAATTTTCTTTTTCTAGTAGATATGTACCTCTAGGATATGGAATTGTGAATAATTTTTCTTTTCCTTCTTATTTGCATTTCCAAGTTTTCTATAATCCGCATGTAATTTTATGATCAGAGAAGTTATTTTAACATCATGTTACGGTTTGTATGTGAGGTGTCCCCCAAGAGCTCATGTGTGAAACAATGTAAGAAGGAGAAATGATTGGGTCATGGGAGCATTAACCTAATCAGTGAATTAATCACCTGAAGGGATTAACTGGATGGTGGGGTGTGGTACTGAAGGCAGGTAGGGTGTGGCTGAAGGAGGAGGGTCATTATGGGTGTGCCTTTTAAATATGTATTTTGTATCTGATATGTGAAGTCCCCCACCCCTACCCCCTCTCTCCTAATCTCATGTGAGCTGCTTCCCTCCACCGCACTCTTCTACCAGGAACTTCTGCCTCACCTTGAGCCCCAAGAAATGGAGCTGGATGGCTATGGACTGAGACCTCTGAAACCATGAGTCCCCAAATAAATTTTTGCTCCTTAAAGTTATCAGGTTTTAGTCACAGTAGTGAAAAAGCTGACTAAAACACATTCATTTTAAGTATGCTTGCAAGTGAAAAACAGTGAATTGATAAGCAAAGTTTGTCCCTAGTTTACATTTTTAATATTGAAAGTTTTGTCATAAAATGTTTTGAGTTCACTAATAATGTAACAAAGCCTTTATTAAGTTAACTAAATTGTTTATGAAGTTGTTACTTTGGAAAAACAACAGAAAAACTGTTGTTGGAGAGAATTTAGAACTTAGAGAACTTAGTCTGTAGGATCAAAATCTCTTGGCCTTCGGATTTTAGGGGGTTGGTTGGTTGGTTTTTGAGACAAGACCTAGTTAAGTTGCTGAGTAAGCCCTCGAACTCACAATCCTCCTGCCTCAGCTTCCCAAGTCACTAGGATTTCAGGCAAGCGCCACAGTGCCCAGTCCCCTTTAGAGTTCTTTAACCTCAAAATTTCCACTCATTTTTCTGGATCTATGGGATCAGGGAAAGCTGGTTTCCAGGCAGATGACCCCCACAGATTCTGCAATGCATAGAAATTCCTAATGTTCCTCTGTCTCAAGGCCATAAGAGAAACAGCTAGGACCAATTTCTTTCAGCTCATCAGAGGTCATTTGGGATGTCTGGAAAATTTGGGAATCCACCAACACTCAGAGACTTGCAGGACTTTGCAGTGTGCTTTTATAGCTTAGAGTATAGGATGTGCAGTTTACTTATGATGTTCCTGAGCGATGGTTGCTGGGAGGATGTTCAATGATGTTACACGGGAGCTGTGCTGAGCAAGGGGGCAGGAACTGAATCTACCAAGCAAACCAAACTCTACTTCTGAACTCAAAGAACCAGAGAACACTTTTCCTGGCTGAGTAGAGAGAGAGCTATAGGCACAGGGCAGTGAGCAGGAACTAGTAGAGCCCTGCCTGGAGTACCACATGATGCAGCCAACATTTTGCAGAGCACAGGGAAGCTGGCAAAGTGATCTGGTGCACTTGCTGACCAACACCCATAACTTGGTGACAACAGTGCTGAAGGGAAACATCAGCATGCATCAGGCAGGACTTGAGCAAGGAAAAGCCATCTATAGCAGAACACTGCAGACACCATTCTCTGGGCCTTACTGGGATAGTTCTGTAAGGTGGCAAACCCAGCCTGGCTTACACAGGACTTTCCTGGGTTTAGCTAAAATCCTGAGTGCTGGAAAATCTCTCAGTCCCAGGCCAGGTTATGGGGCAGTTGTGAGCCAGAGCTCTAGAAGCTGGTAACCCTACAGGAGTCAGAACCTGCCACTTACAGAGTCACATTTCTTAACTTCTCTGAGCCCTGGTTTCCTTACCCTTAAATAAAACAAGGTAATACAATGCCCACTCTCAGAGGTTTTGTGAAATTTAAAGGAAATAAATCTTGAAAAAGAGAAGAGATATCAAATATGGAACATAGCAATCATTCAGTGTTAACAGGAAAGAAAGGGAGGGAGAGAAGGATGAAATGAAAATAAAAATTATGGAAAATTTTTTCATATTTTATTTAAGAGAATTTAGGCTTTAACTACAACCATTTCTAACTAAAGTTAGAAAATGATATTTTCCCAGCAAAAAATACAGAGGAAAATGTATATATGTAGCTTCCTTATATTATATCTTTGATTTACACAGAGCAATTCTGTACAAATATTTCAGGCTCATTAGTTTTCCCAAAGATATCTCATAATCCTTTGATGATCAAAGTTTTCTCCCTTAAAGTCACTTTTTGTCATCTTCTTTGTCGAATTTCTCTTTGTTGTTAATTCGCCCAACTCATCTGGACTTTCCTTTATCACCGGCTGTGTGGATTACAGTAATTCTCCAAAAACACTCTCATCAACCCCATGAAATCGGTTGTCCTTTGCAAGAGTTATAATTTCCCTTTGCAGTGAGCATTCTACAGTAAGAAAAGACTCACCAAGGAAGACATATTTTTGGTGACAAGTCAGGAGATGAAGTGTTAAGACTAGAGAGGTGCAAGTTCATGAGGTGATATTTCTGAGTTTTATAAACTAAGAAAATATGTGCAGGATCTGTATGTGAAAAGCACAAAATACCGTTGAAAATGTTGGAGAAGACATACATCAATAGAGATATACCATGTTCATGATTGAAGACTCAAAAATTATTAAAATGTAAATTCTGTCCAAGTTGATCTATAGACTCAACATGAACATTGATTGTGATTGCGTTGAGTCTAACAGGCCTTTTATAGAAAGAAAGATAGACAGACAGAAAAGTTGATTCTAACATCCATCCATATGGAAATCCAAAGAACCTAAAACAGCCAAACAACCTTAAAAGAAGAGGAGGAGGAGGGGGGTGGGGAAGGATTCAAACCATCTGGTTCCAAGATTTTATAAAAAGCTATGGCCATTAAGCCAGCATAGTATTGGCAGAGTGTGTGTGTGTGTGTGTGTGTGTGTGTGTGTAGATAATTCTCATGTATACCTATCTATGTATCTACATGGAACATAACAGAGAGTTCAGAATTAGATCCACACATATGTGATCAACTGGATTTTGACAAATTAATTGTAAAAGAGTCATAGACCTAAATGTAAAGCATATAAACCTTAAAATGGCTAGAAGGAAACAGGCAAGGTCTTCATGACCTGAGGTGAGGCAGAAATGGTAAATGGGATTTCATTAAAACTAAAAATATTTACTCTATGAAAGACACTATTAAGAGAATCAAAAGATAAGCTACCATGGGTCACATACTGACAAAGTACATCCAGAATATATAAAGGATTCTCCAAGAATTCTCCAAATAAGAAAATGAGCAATCCAATTTTAAAATGGGCAAAAGATATAAAGAGACACTTCACCCAAAAATATATATGGATGGTAAATAAGCACAGGAGAAGATGCTCAGCATCATTAGTCATTGAGGAATGTACATTAAATCCACAATGAAGGCTAAGGTTGTGGCTCAGTGGTTGAGCGCTTGCCTAGCAGGTGGGAGGCACTGGGTTCAATTCTCAACACCACATAAAAATAAATAAAATAAAATCCATTGACAACTTAAAAATATTTTTCAAAAAAAACCACAATAAGCTACTAGTACATACCTGTTAGAATGGGGGAAAATACTGGTAAGTGTTGCTGAGGATACAGAGCAACTAGAACTCTCATGTGTTGTTGAGGAATACAAAATGGTACAGTTTGGAAATTTAGAAACAGTTTAGAAAACACTTTGGAAGTTTCTTATAATGTTAGACACTTAACCACATGACCCAGCAATCCGAATGAATATTCAAGCGAAATGACCTCTTTAGCACATAAACCTGAGTCAGGCACAGAGGTGCACACCTGTTATCCCAGCAACACAGGAGGCTGAGGCAGGTCGATCACAAGTTAAAGTAAGACCAGCCTCAGCAACTTCGTGAGATCCCGTCTCAAAATAAAAAATAAAAGGACTGCAGATGTAGCTCAGCGGTAAAGTACCCCCCAAAATTACATAAATCTGAATTCATATGTTTATATCAGCTGAATTTATAACACAAAAACTAGAAATAACTCAAATATTTCTCAGCTGAGAAAAGGTGCTATGGTCTGAATGTCCCTGTCCCCTGAAATTTGCATGCTGAAACCTGAAACCCAACATGAGGGTGTTTGGAGGTGGGGATTTGGGGAGGTAATTAAGTCATAAGGGCAGAGTCCTCATGAGTGCGATTGGTGCCTTCTAAAAGAGACCGGAGGATCCTCTTCCATAACATGAGGACACAGCTAGAAGGTGCCATCTATAAACCAGGAAGTGAGCCCTCATCAGACACCAAATCTGCTAGCACCTTGACCTTGGATTACCTGCCCCTATGTCCATGAGAAATAAATTCCTACTGTTTATAAGCTTCCTACTCCATGGCATTTTATTATAGAGTCCAAATGGAAAATACAAATGCACAGACCAACTTTGGCAAAACCACATAATGAAATACTATTGAACAATAAAAAAGAAGAAAACACTGATACAAGAATTTAGGTGAATCTCAAATGCATTTTGCTATGTGAAGGACAGTAGACTCAAAAGACTACATATAGTGTGAATGCATTCATACAACATTCTAAAAATGCAAAACTAGCAACAGAGAACAGATCAGGATTTCCAGGTGTTGGGGGAAGACAGAGAATTTGACCAAAAAAATGCATAAGACAATTTTGGGGTGATGGAACTATTTCATATCTTAATTGTAGTTGTGGTTATACAAGTTTATACATTTATCAATATCAGAGAATCATACTCCAAAACTGAATGTTCCTGTATGATTTTAATTTTAAAAATTGCCAACAAAAACTTTTTAAAAATGGAGAGAGATTTAATCGGGTCTAGCTTACTTTATAAATGATCAATTTATTGGTGATTTCATCGGTACACCAGCTCAGGCACACTTTCTCACTTATTCATTCACTCATTTTTTTTCCTAAATATCTATTGAAGAACGTGCCAACCAAACTCCCTTAATTCTATTCCTGACACCCCTTGAATCCTTCTTCTCTCCTTCTCTACTTTTCTACCCTTAGTTTGGGCCCACTTCATTCTCCCTACTATGATATATAGTCCATTTTCTGCTGCTATAAAAAAAATGCCCAAAGCCTGATAATGTATAAAGAAAAGAGTCTTACTTTTAGTTCGCAATTTGGGATGCTGCACTGATTGACATTTTGTGCTCAGTTCACTGCTCCTGTCCCTAACCCCATGGAGCCCATGACCCCATCAGCAAATACATTGGGGCAATAGAAACAGCCCCATTTTCCAAATCCACTGCTCATTTCCTCCTGCAGGCCTGGCAGGTGTCCCAGAGTGCCACGACTCCTAGGAAGTGGATGTACCCACTTACTAGACCTGCAGACCTACCACTGCCAATCAGTTAGCAAAGATGGGGAATTGGATGAAGATATGCAGAAAAAGAGGTGGAGCAGGGAGTCAGCATTAATCCCAAGGTCAATGTGCATAGCAAATCACAAAATCAACTGCACCAGGCATCAGGAGCTCTAGCTACAAAAGGGAGAGGAACGAACAAGGTCAAGAAACACAAATCACCTCCTTCTAATGTGTTTCAGTCTAACTGACTCTTGCTCCGGAAAAATCCCAAGGGAAGCAAGGAGGATGAGAGGAGGAAAGAAAAAGCAGCACTTATTCAGAGCTCAGCCTTAGGGCAAACTTCCAGAAACTTCAATTGTCTGGAAACCAACCAGGAATCGGAAATAAATAAAAAAGCTTCTATGGAAGTGATCAATTCCCACCAGAGGAGTCAAGGCCACAACTGCAAGAGAAGAAAAAGGAACCAGGAGGCACAACAGCAAAGAGCAATGCAAAATCCTGAGTCAAATTCTGAACAGAAAAATAGCATTAGAGAAAAACCAGTGCAACTTGCATACAGCACAATATTTTGATCCTTGTACTGTGGTTAGCTAAATTGCTAGCATTGAGGGGAAATGGATGAAGGGCATGTATGAATTCTCCATATTGTTTTTGTAATTTTCCTGTAAGTGTAAAATTATTAAAAATAAAATTAAAAGGCTGTTTTGTTTGCCTTTTAAAGAACTATGCAGCCAGCAACATCCTGGCAAGAATAAATTCCTTCCCACCAAACCTGTTTTTGCTTCACTGGACTGTTCATGAACATAGTATCTTTATTTCTCAATCATGTATATTGCTCTCTCAAGAAACCTAGGAGCTTAGAAGTCCCAAACACACAGAGGAAGAGAGCTGGAAGGGACATAATTGCCTGGTGGCAGGGATAGAGAAAGTAGTAGGAGGCAGTTCTGAGTTGACCTGTGCCCGGGCAGACTGGCCTGTCCACCTGGGGAGCCTTCAGAGCACCTTCTGCCTCATGCCCCACACCCTGTTCCAGCATAATTGCTGGTGTCTTTATGACCCAGCTCCAAATATGCAACTGAGGTTTATGGAGGCCTGGGCCACATAAAACTGGACTGAGCACACTGTGTTGAACCAGACTCAGTTTCTGTCTTTGGCAGCAAATATTCACAAACTCAAAAAAAAAAAAAAAAAAAAAAAAAACAACAACCAGCTTTCACAATTTCTATAATTTTGTCTAATTATAGAAAATTAACCTAAAGGGTGTTGTGGGTCCCCAGATGAAATAGCTGTTTATTCAACCTGGGGAAAGGCCAGGCCAGAGAAGTCTCCAAAGGAGGGAGTGTTGGGATATCACAGGTGCAACTTGCATACGGCACAGGGGTGCAGACTGGAAGACAGTGGCTGGGAGGGAACTAGAAACGGGCAGAGCCCAAGTCAGAAAGGGACTCTCCTGCCCCAGGGCTGAGGGACTCCATCCTGCAGCAATGGGAAGCTCCTGAAGGGCTCCATCAAGCTCAGGGCTGGGCAGAAGGAAGCTCCCCAGGCTGCAAAGCAGGGAGGTATCTTCCCTTCAAGTGTCTGAGTCACGGAGAGGTGATATTGAGTCCAGGTCCTGTTACAGGACAGCACATGTGTGACACTGCAAAGGACCAAGGAAATAATCCACACAGAAAAGCTGTCCTTAGCCACGAGGCCAAATTCAAGTCTTTTCTGCCTCATCCCACCTGCAGTTCAGCTGCTTTGTCCAGGATGTAAATTGGTCACCCACTATACTGCAATCAGGTGACACCATTAAGGTTCTTCTAGGGAAAAATTTCCCTCGGTAGCATTTCAAGTTTATTATTGTCAGTTCAAAATGAATGGTAATCACAACATCACAGGGTACCCTATACATATGCACAATTATCATGTGTCCATTAAAAATGAAAACAAGGGTTGGGGTTGTAGTAGAGCACTTGCCTAGTGTGTGTGAGGCACTGGGTTCCATCCTTAGCACCACATAAAAATAAATTAATAAAGTAAAGGTATCGTGTTCATCTACAACTAAAAAAAATAAGCAAAAAATGAATGGCAGACAGACTCAGGCAGTTCTCCTAGGAGTCTGTTGAAGAGGAAGCATGCCCCCCCCACCACCGTCCCCTGTGTCACATTGGGTTCTGGGATTCCCTGTTCTGAGTCATGGATGTGTGCAGGTGACAGTGTGACTCTCAGGCATTCCCCCCAAACTACCAGGAGCTCTGAGAGAGAGGGCCAGAACACAAAGAAGAGGCAAGGTCAAAAGTCCCCTTCCCAGCAGCCACTCTAGCAGAGGGGGCCACAGTCTGAAGATGCTACAGGTAGGGCGGGGGAGGGACACAGGTCCCAGGGGGTGCCTGAGTGAGACCCTTTCGGCTGGATGGAAATTAGGAAAGGACAAGTGATTTGCCCCAGGACACAAATAAGTAAGTGGCAGAGAGGAGATTTGAACTTAGGTATCCTGGCTCCAAACCCTGAGCTCCTGAGCCAGCCCTGAGAGCATATCTCTGTGCTTTCTGAATTTATCTCTCAGCTGGCCAATGCCTCACGAGGGTGGACACCATCTGTGTACCAGGCCAGCCTCTACCCTTCCTGAATGTGACCCTATTCCATTTATGCTCTCAAATGAACCCTGGAAATGACTCTCTCACACACACCCACACATAAGCTCTCTATGGATGTTTTCTGCACTGTTTTGTTTATTTATACACCATCTCCTTCCAAAAGAATCAAAGCCGCTTAAAAACACATGCACTAACATGTTTTCTCTAACCAGCGAGTAAATCTGGTCAAAGAAAATATACACATATCTCGATTAAAAAAAAAAAAATCAGGAGTGAATCAGGACAAAGGAAACACACCCACTACAACTTTTTGAAAAATATAAGTGAGTGAATTGGGACAAAGGAAAAATAAGGATAGGAAATAAAAGAAAAAGCTCTAGATGACCCTGAAAGGCACAAGTCCCACACTTGCCAAAGGGTGGCCCCACAAAACCAACTTTAAGTAGCAGGGATTGCAGAAGGAGGCCCTTTGTTTTAAGAGTCACCATATTTGAGGAGTATTTTAAACAAAAAAGCAAACTGTTTTTCAGAAGAAATGAAACTATTTTTGTTAGTGAGCCTGGAAAGCAAGTTCTCCCACAGACTGAATAAATATCAATTCCTTTCCCTCTGGCCCTGTTTGAAATCCCAAATTCCTCTTCCACTTTCAAGCTGGGTTCTAGCTCTCTTGCCTCGGTGGGGCACATGCACAATGACTGAACATCCTTTTCTTCTTATTATTAAAGTAGAATCCACATACATTTAAATGTACATAGGGTGTTATTCAAAGAATTTGCACAAATAAAACACCCCTGGGTACCTGGCACCCAGATCAAAAAAACAGCATCCCAGGGCGTCTGAAGCCCCCACTCTGCCACTCCATCACCCCCAGTGTAAACACTGCCCAGACTCCCAACATCATGCTTTGAGACTTGATATAAATGGAAGTAAACGGTGTCTGGCTACTGTCACTCCACCCTGTTTGTGAGTGGCCCGTGTCATTGCCTGTAGCTGTAATAGGTTTGTTCTCACTGTGTTGAGTATCCCATCATCCAACTCGTCCACACTTACTCTGCTGCAGTTGGGCAGGTCCATCCATTCTTGGATGGGAAAATAAATAGTATCATAGATTGCACATGGTATTTTTATCTGAGTTAACTCTGAAAAAAAAAAATTTGTTTAAGTGCTTGAGTTCAGGAGATGCCAGTATTATTTCCTAAACTTTTAAATTAGACTCAAATGTAGCCTCTGGCAGCTGACAGTATTTTGAACACTGGAATCTATTTTTGTGACTAAAGAGCTCTCAGCCGTGTGGCGAGAAGAGCAAAAAAAAAAAAAAAAAAAAAAAAACAAATAGAAAAGCCATAAGAAAAAAAAAATGTTTCTCTTTGCTCCTTCACAAGTAGACATTCAACATTTGTAGGCAATGTTCATTGAGACTTTACTGGGTGTCAAGAACTATTGTTCTCAACCCTGGTGTGCGGTATTTCACTCCTCCCTCTCAGTGATCCTGGGGGACACTTTGATTTTTATTACTCTCATTTTCCAACAGTTGTCTGTGCTGCCCAGTTCCTCATCAGGTTTCACTCTGAAAATGTTCTGTACTCTCTGCATCTCCTATTCCAGAAAGGCATTTAGAATTGACCCATCCCACTCATTTCCCTCCCTCTCTCCTGAGGTCCCAAAGCCCTCAGATCTCCAACAAAGGACCAATCTGTGATGGAAGACAGGCCCAAGATGAAATTTCAAGCTTACTACTGTCAAGGGATAAAGTTTCTACAGGATACAATCATGAATGTCATACAATACATTCATGTCCAGGATTTGATTTAACTTACTAATGAGGGAACCAGTAAGATGTACACAATTCAAAGAGGACTCCAAAGAGCGTGCTGCGCACGTGGACAATGGAAGCCCCACCTCTCCCCACAAGCTATCTACTGACATATACCTGAAAAACTGCATTTGCATTTCAATGGACTATTTTGTTAGTGTTATGACCAGTTTTCTAGAATGTACAGAATCATAACATAGCTCAGAGATCATGACAGGAACAAACCCCCACAGAAAAAAAAGGATACCTAATATGCAGTTAAAAGGACACCTGGTAATCTCTTTGGCCTATTTTTAAAAGAATCCTAATCTTATACCTGGCACTACTTAGCCACTACATCTCTAGAGAGTCGCTTAAATCCTGAGGGATTTCTCATCATCTGTAACATGGAAGCAAAAGCACAAATCCCTCCAAGCTCTCAGCAGACAGGAGCTGCTTTAGGACTATGCATCTCTCTCTGTCCCAAGTATTTCCTCATTCTGCTTCAGCTCCTGCACTTTAGCTTGTGCCAGTTCCCCATCCTCGCCACCTCCCTCCAAGCAAGGTCTCTTCCACTCAGCACCATCAGGACATGCTCTAGGGCACCTTTGGTAAAAATCAGGTGGAAAGAGGAAAACTCGTCACAAAGCTGGTGGGGTAGACTTTCCTGCCTTCCTGTTCCCCACCCCCAAGGTCAAGGCAACCGAGAAGACCAAGTCTTTTGTAATGTAAATCAAGACTAGGAAGACAGTCACCACCCTCCTGTAAAAGGGACACACCTGCAAGGGGGATACATCTTCCCAAAAGGCCTTATGGATTCTTTAGACAGATATCCCACCCAGAGGCCAGGCCACCCTGAAGTCCTTCCTCCTTCCCCTCACCCACCCTTAGTATGGAACAATTCCTAGCCCCAACGAAAATACTGTTAAGTTGGCCATCACTGGGCCAAGGGGCAAGGTGGTCAAAGATGTCTGAAGGGAGGAAGGATGGTAGGAGATAAGCTGGACAGGCCCAGGAGGCTCAACAACTCCATCCCATGGATTCTGTTTGGGATGAATGACATCATGGACCCCTCATTTATTTACAAACAGAAAGGACATTCTTGGGGATTCCCTGTGAGTAACTGGGATAATATAAAGCACACTCTAGGCTGAGTCCCCACAGCCTAGCACTTGGGGCCTCTCAGGGCATCTCAAAGTCCCGATTTGTCACCTATCTTAGTTTATTTTATGCTACTATAAGAGAATGCAACAGATTTAGTGATTTATAATAAGCAGAAAATGTATGTGGCTTATAGTTTTGGAGGCTGGGAAACCAAGATCAAGGGCAGTGCCTGGCGAGGGCCTTCCTGTTATATCATAACATGGTAGAAGAAGACACCCATGGGTGACAGAGTGAAATACTGAACTCAACCTTTCACAAGGAACCCACTCTGGCAACAAGCACTCCCTTGATAATGGCACTGATGGATCTCTGAGGCAGAGCCCTTATGAGCTACTCATCTCTTAAAGGTCTTACCTTTCAACATGATTACAGTTGGAATTAAGTTTCCAACACATGAACTTTGGGGTACATATTCAAACCACAGCACTGCCAGATGATTTCCTAAAGGGTCCCCTCTCTAGCCTCCCTAATTGACCGTTGAACAAGAAGATACTGGAAATCACTGAGCTTGTCTGGTATCCAGAGGATGCTCTTCCTTCAAATGGAAACCCATAGAGAAGAACACCTCAATAATATATGAACATAAACATTGACATAAAGGATAATCAGGGACATGCAGAAACTTACCCATGAGGATGTCCACTGCAGTGTGTCTCGAAGCATGGAAAACAGAAACAAAATAGACGCCCAGCGATAGGGGATTAGTTAAATAAAACATAGTAGAACCATCTGGTACAGTGCTAGATAGCCTCAAAATGTAATGGAAGGTAAGAGAGGGAATGTCTTAGTTAGCAAGGCCGCTCCATTTAAGGATACTTGTAGAGTTGGAAAGAAAGGAAGGAAGGAAGGGGCTCAGTGATGGCTGGATTCTATTTTCTTCTTTCTCCTTTGGAGTTTTCCAAGTGGCCTATACAATATATATTTGTGATGGATGGATAGTAGATAAAAGAAAGAAAAAGATTAATCTAGGTAGGCAGGCAGGCAAACAACCATAATCCAACTTCCAAGGCTAGACCCAGGGAAGACAGTTCTAGGTCTGAGGAACAGGCTGGCCTTGGCAGATCAGTGATACTAAAGCACCCAATGGAGGAGAATGAACTTTTTAGGGCTGATGTCTTCCCTAAGGACTCACTCTAAGTGAACCACTCCATACCACCCCCACTACAAACACACACACACACACACACACACACACACACACACCAATCCAAAGGAATAACTAGAGTACCCATCCTGTAAGGATTAGTGAGTCTCTGCTCAGAGAGATCAAGGTCACCTTTGCAGATGGAGCAGAGCCTTGGCCTAGGAGATTTATAGCCTCTAACCCTACCTCTGTGGCCTTGACCTGTGCTCTTTTTTCTCTGATTTTTTTATTTGTAAATATACAAAATAAATGCATAGGTTGGACAAAAAAGCCTCTCCAGGGCCCTTTTCTGGGGACTCTGAGAGAAGCTTCCCTCCATTCTGGCCCCATCCCCTACACCTGGAGATGTCCCCATGGCGGCCCCAGATGAGCTGGGATGCTCCAGTCTGGGTCCTGGGAGGGGTGAGGGAAGCAGTGCTAGAGGCAGAGGCCAGAATGAAGAGCTTGCCAAAGGAGGCCCAGAGGGTCCTCACCACTGAGGCCCCAGACCACCCCGTTGCTCCTGCCTCCCCTGGGAAGCCCAAGAGGGGATGCCTGGCAGAGCTGGGGCAGAATGAGGTTTGTTTCTTCTGGAAGCCTGCTCTGCCCCCACCCTCCCTGCAGAGCCTGTGGATGGCTCACTTCCTTCCACAGCATCCCCAGGGCTCCTCTGCCTCCCCAGGGTTTAGCATCGACAGGCTCAGCTCTTTGGCCTGTTTTATTTTTGAGAAACACTTCCCAGCAGTGGCAGACCTTTGGGTTTTGAAACAAACCTGGCTTCCAATCCCCTGGCCTCTTTAAGCTCCAGTTCCTTTATCAATAAAATGTGGGGTTAGGACAGGGCTGGCAACAATGTATCTCATCAATTCATTCATCAAATTTAGGAGGGCACCCTGTGTTCAGACCCCTGCAGCTCCACCCAGATGTTGCCCTTAAGAGGCTCCCAGGCAAGTCGAGATTTAAAAGGACTCCATAAGTAACTATGAAGCACCCCAACATAGCAAGGATGCAATAAATGGGGTTAATGAAGAAAAGGAGTCCTGGGGGATGGGCTGGGATTTGTCCAAGGCCCCAAAGTAGGGCACCGGCAGAACAGTTGCTGGAGGCTCGGGGGACAGGCTTGCATCTGCCAGGGCTGACCTTCCAGGGCAGAGGGCATAGAGTGGGTGGGCTGCGCAGGAAATAAGCCAGCTCATCACTCAGAGTGGAGGCCTCGGCCTGGCATCCGAGAACTCCCCGGCAGGCATCTGGGAACAGAATTCCTTCCTAGGGTCCCTCCCAATGGACAGGCCATGCTGTGTCCCTCCTGCCCCCTCACCCCTCCTTTCTGCCCTTTGCTCTTCGCCTGTGACAGGGTTTCCCTGCCCAAGTGCCCAGCCTGTGCCTGGCTACGTTCTTCACTGGGGTATGGTCGGTCCACACTTTCCTGCACGTGTCTGTATATCTGTCCTCTGTCCCCGTCTCTATGTCTGTTCTTCCCTTCTCAGGTCTGGCTGGCGCGCCGGCCTCCCTGCATTTCCAGGCCTCCCAGCCGCCCTGCCCCGCCTGCCGCTGTGTGGGTGTCGGGCTGGCTGTGCGCAGAGGGGCGCGGCTCGGCCCTCCCCCCTCCCCCGCGTCCCCCATCTCAGGAATGACCCGGGCCGCGGCGCAGCGGTGCTGAGGCCCGCGAGCCGCGCCACCGCCGAGGGGGACTCGAGCGGGTGACGGTGGCGTGGGCGGCGGCGCGGGGACGACGGGCGGCCGGGCGGGGCTGCGGCAGGGCAGGGCCGGGACCGGGTCCTGGGCGGCCGCCGCCGCCTCCTGGGCCGGGATCGCGGGCGGCGGGTCAGCTCTGCTCGGCCCGACCCCGCGCCGCCTGGCCCGCCCCGCCCCTGCGCACCGAGCAGGCCGAGGAGGAGCGGCGCGCCCCCCGCGACGCCGGAGCCGGAACCCGAGCCCGAGAGCGGCGGCATCCGAGTGGGAGCCGGAGCGGGAGCCGGAGCCAGAGCGGGAACCCGAGCTGGAGCCGAAGCTGGAGCCAGCACTGCGGCGCACGGAGCGCAGCGCGGCAGCCAAGCCGAGTAAGGGGCGTGGGGCCGGGGGCGGCGCTGGGGGGCGGGGAGGGGTCCCGGCCCGCTTCCCCCGCGCTCCGCCGCGGCACCGGCGAACGCACACACCCGGGGGCGCACCGCGCGGAGCCTCTGCTCGCCAGGCGGGTGGATGCGCGGTCCGGAGCGGAACTGCAGCGCGCTCGGAACGGAGCGGGATCCCGGACTCCTGCGGACCCCCGCCCCGGCTCCCGCGCCCCCAGACAGGCCGACCGGAGACTGGCGCGGAAGCTGCCCCTGAGCACGCCCTCGGGCGGCGGGGAAGGCGAGGTCTCCCTACCTGACCGAAGCCCGGGACCAACATCTCCCCGGGGGAGATAGTGTGGGGGGACCTAAGGCGGTCTCCCCGACCCCAAGTTCTAGGTTTGGGGGATCCATGAGCAGCCCACCTAAGAAGGGAAAACTAGGGCACACTCTTGGCGGGAGTAGGAAAGGAAGTAGGGTTTTGTGGAGTTTGAGCTTGAACCCTTCTCCCACTCCCTTGAGCCGGGAAGTTTGACCCTCCGACGGGCGAGTCACCCGGGCCATGCCCCTGCTTCGGTGCCAGCTGCTCTGGTCTGTATCAGCACCGATGGTGGGAGAGGGAGCTTCCTCCGCCGCACCTTCTCCCCTTTTAGGGCAGACTTTACTGTGCGCCGCAAGAGGGACCGAGTCTGAGACCCAGGAGGCAGATCCGCTGGCCGCGTGGTGCTGAGCGGCACAGCCACCTCTCCTGTCGCCTTCCAAAACCTTGTCGTGTCCACCCCACCCCCGGCTGAGTCGCGCGGCCTTCTTTCTCTCCTTGGGGCTCTGTGGTTTGGTGGCTGGCTGCGCAGTGAGGACCCAGGCTGCCCTCCTGGTCTTCTAAGATGCCAACATAGGTGGCCAGGTCCAGAATGGGAAGAGGAGGTCCCAAGTGACAGGTGCGAGAAGCAATGGCTCCAAGGGCTTGGCCTGAATAGCAGAGTCTGGGTCTTGATCCATGTAGTCCCAGGGCACCTGCCAAGAGGATACCCCTCTGGACTCTCTCCTCAAACATCCCAACTGGAACCAGTGAATTCACCACCCTGTGCCTCAATTTCCTCCTCTGAAAAGTAGGCAGGATTCTATTATGAGCGAGGTATTTAAAGGCTTTGGAACCAGAGGGAGGTCTAGGTGACTTACTAGCTGTATGACCTTAAGCAAGACACTTAACCTCTCTGAGTCTCAGTTTCCCCACCTGAAATTGGGGGACAGTGAATTGGGAGGATTAAATAAGATAATTCCCAAGGGTTGGGGGACAGTGAATTGGGAGGATTAAATAAGATAATTCCCAGGGGTGCATGCCACACAGCTAATACCCAATTGCATTTGGCTACAGGTGTCATTTTATGAGATGCCCAGCACCAGTAGATGCTGAGACAAAGTAAATATCCCTGAAATGATGAGCACTTTAACCCCCACCTCTCCGATTTTGAATCCCCTAAGGTCTGTTAGCATGTTATTGCAAAGCAAAACTTTCTCCTTAAACTCACACTTTCTCAGGCACTCCCTTAGGGCTCTCTGCCCAGACCAGCTCTCCCCTTCCTGCCTACCATCCCCCTCCAGGTTGGAAAAGGCTCACCTGACCATTAGAGGTACTTTTCCCTCTTTGTCTTAGGCTGAGGTCTGCTGTTCCAGGCAGAGGGGCCCCACATATTGCTCATATTCTGTAGAAGGGAATTTACACACCTCCCTCCACTCCAGAATTAGGGGCACAGGGGAGATTGCTTTCCCTGGATAGCGGTCTGGCTGTCAGATGGCTTTTGGATTTGCCATTGATGATGATTCAGACAGGCAGCAGGAAGTAACAGGGGGAGCCACCCAGGTAGGGAGACCCACCCAGGAGGGCTAAGGGGTGCCGGCCTGTACTCTTTTTGACTATGATGTCTTCCTCCAGTTGACTAGGTCCTGAGGCTCCCAGAAATGATGAGGAAAGAAGTGGACCCAGGGACTGAAGGAGAGGTTAAGATTCAGAGTAGGATGGTCCCCAGGAAGGGATCTGCCCCACTCTTGCAACTGGTACCTCTGACCCAAAGTAGAGTAGACAGATGTCCAGGGCTTAAGGAAGATTCTAGGGTCCTTGGGCTGACACGGATGGTATAGGTTATCAGTAGCATTGATGTAAAGAAAGTAGAAGTCCAGTGTGTGGACACTCATATTGGTCCCTGGCCACCTATGGCCTGGCTGCCCAGAACAGGGGTGGAGAGTGATTTCAGGTTTAGGAAACATACTCACTTGCTGCCAGGAAGGGACCTGGTGAGACCCACAGAATGGCTGCCTTCTCAGCACTCCTTCTGCACAGACTCCCCTCTCCTGTTCTTCCTCTATGGCCCACCCCCTTCCCCATTAGGGTGTCACATCTCTGCATCTTCCATAATCCTCACTCCCCATCTTCCCAAAGGAGTTAATTAGAAGCTAATTAGGTTTGTGTCTCCTGGTTCACACAGTATTTGGAACACAGCTGATAGGGAACATGATAAGGGCTAGGGGTGTGATTGTCTGTCTGGAATAGTTAGCAGGACACCCTTAGAGGACTGTTACCTGAAGCTCTTGCCGTGGAAGTATCCAGAGCACAAAGTGAGGGGCGGACAGCAAAAAATCTGCTCAGCCTCCTAAAGGAGAAACTGAGGCCAGAGGGCTTCAGGAGCCCCTCGGCCAGTGATCACAAGGCAGAGTTGTGGCCCAGAGCCCAGCTATTTGGAGCTGGACTTTCCGGGTTTACAGCATGTGATTCTGGATGGTGACTTAAACTTTTCAGAGCCTCAGTGCCATCTTGAAATGGAGACTAAGTCTTACACAGTCTCCCAAGATAACTGTGAGGACTGAAGAAATAATGCATTGGAAGCTTGTCAAAATGTCCAGTGGCCCTCTGCCAGTGGCCCTGCCCTGTCTCCATCGTGAACACGCATCAAGCATACACTGTTTCCTAAACATAAACATTTACTCATTGAATTCTGACAACAGTTCTTTGATGCGGTGGGGGTAGGGAAGGGAGTCCACAGGAATCCTGGGGTCCTCTAGCTGTCCCCATTCTGTCAGAGAGAACCCTGAGGTTGGAAAGGTTAAGGGCCATCTAGCTCTAGCTAAATGCAGAATACTCACACTTCACTGTGACTCATCATAATTTTATACGAGTTCTTAAAATTGAAAAATTAACACACGTAACTTCGAGGACATGTAATTAGTTACTGAGATGATGCCTCAGTGGAGATCGTCAGCAGTTTTATGCCTGGGAACTGAAGAAGAATATATTCCTTGTCCACGGGGCTATAGAATTTTTAGAGACATCATTATTTTTTTTATTCAAACAATAATCAAATTGATTTGATCAAATTAAAGTACAATCTCCATTCATTCTACCCCTTCTCTGAATAGCCCTCAACATCCCTAATATGTATAGATCTATTCATATATTTGTTGTCTTGTTTTGCTAATATCACATGAGCAGGGACCTATGATTATCTTGTTCACTATGATGTCCCCAGAGCCTAGAATGAATGATAGTTAGCATTTGGTGTGCTTTGCAAATTATAAAGTGTCTTATAAACACAAAGTCTGTTATTGTTATTATTTTTGCCAAGCATATAGATCTATTGGAAACAAAACATTACAGTTTATGAAAGAAACCATTCTCTCAAATCTTTGGCAAATATGACTTGTTCAAGGACTGGGGGTAGCTTGAGTTTAAAAATGATGCAGACTATTTTTTTCTAATATTTTAACAAAACTGCTTATCATTAAATTTGAAGTCAAGTTCACTTTAAAAATCTCTTCAGTAACAAATGATAAGTTCCAAGGCATTTAAATTTTTCAGTGAGTTAACTAACACTGACTTAATCACTTCATTACCTTTTACTTTGTTAGCACAAAAGATTTTATCCAAAATCTTCATTTTAATGATCTTTTAGACTATAAAAGTAATATGTATTCCCTATAGAAAACTGGGAATATTATAAAAATATAAAGAACATAAAAATCCTCCTTAATCTCACCACCACACAGAGAGCACAGTAACTGTGAATAGTATATTCTATTTCCTTTCTAATCTTTTGCAATGTATGAATATATTCTCTAGGGATTTTTCTTTCACAAAGTAAGGATCATGCTGTGTGCACAGTTCTATAATCTGTTTTTTAAATATCCTGGGCTTTTTTTTTTTCCTTTTAGAATTATACTGAAAGTCTTTATGTTATTAAAAATCTTGAAAAACGTGATTTCATGGCTATATAATATTCCATTATAAATGGGTGCCATCATTTGCTCAGTCTGCCCTCTCTTATTGGTGGGCACATATTGGGGTTCTCTCTCATATTTCAATGCTATAAACTCTTATGTGTGTCTCTTTGGGTGTGTCTGAGCCCTGAATCAAGTTTCTCTAAACCCTTGATGACAGGACCTACTTCCAGCTTGCAGTTGGGCAGGTTGATGGGTATAGATAGGAAACCAAGCCCTCGGTTTGGGCCACAGTGATGGTAGGAAATTGGGTGGCATGGATGCAGTGGTGGTATGGGCCATCTAGACCTGCAGTCTCCATCTCTACCATCTCCACCATCCACCAGTCACAAAATCACTCTCACCTCTTCCCCTTCTCCCCCTCTCCCTGGAATCCATCTGCCCTGCAAGCCCACCCTGCACTCTCCTGGCTACTCAAGCTAAATTAAAGCAACATGGAGACCCAGTAACTTCTCAACCATCCAGTGGTGCACATTTGTGGCCAGATGGTGCATGGAAACAGAAGGTCTCCTTGCTGCAGAGATCTCACACACCTGGATCCCTTTTCTAGTATCAGGACCAAGTTACCTATTGACAAACTTCAGGGCGTCCTGCCCACCCCTTGCCCACTGTTCTCACCCTCTTTTGTACCCGCCTCCTGAATTCACTCACTCCTGCGTTCAGTCAAGGACGCACATTGCAGGATTTACCCACACTTGCCAGGGAATGCTCTTCTAATATTAGAAAAGAACGTAAAGAGCTTCCTAGGACAGGAGAAAAGATCCCACTGCTCGGGAACCTGTCCTGTAGCCCCAGGAGTTAGCCCCTGCCCGGGTGCAGTGAATGCAGTTCTTACAAAATTAGTGTGTCTGATCAAAGTCCCTGGAACTTCTGACTTCCTACTGGCCCTGGACAATCACATGCCCACCCACAGACCCATGGAACGCCTGCGAGATCACATCAGTCATTCCCTCAGCAAAGAGTCACCGAGCACTTCCTGTGTGCCAAGCGAGGTGCCAGGGATGCAGAGGTGGTGTGGGCCATCTAGACCTGCGGTCTCCATCTCTACCATCTCCAACATCCACGGTCACAGAATCATCCTCACCTCCTCCCCCTCTCCCCCTCTCCCTGGAATCCATCTGTCTCTCCAGCCCACCCAGCACTCGCCTGCACAGGGCCTTGGCACTCCACCTGGAATTTCTGTCCCCAGGTATCTGCCCAGATGGCTGTCTTCCTCTGATTTCTGCTGACCTGTCGCCCTCCCTGCAGCCTCTAGGGCTTCTCTATCTAAGTGTCTTTCCTACGGCACTTCCTTCCCCTGCTGCCATCTAACAAGCTCCACCTGTCATGGTGTCTCCACTTGTAGCAGGAAGACTGTGAGGACAAGGACCACCAAAGTTTAGCCCATTACTCTATCCCCAGCACCCAAACCTGCTACCCAGGGACCTTTAAGAACATTGGATCCAGCGACCTCAGCTCTCCCCCTCCTGTTATCACTGCCCAGCGGGCCAGGCCTCCCTGCCGCCTGCTGCCCACACCTGGTGCCACCCCCTCCCCAGGCACACAGGGAGGCTTTCCTGGAAGGGTGAAAGCAGACCCTGGTGCTGCCTGTGTAAAATCCCCCAGGAGCCCTTGCGGGGCAGAGTTCACCACCCCAGCTGGCCCCTTTATTCTTCTGCATCTCAATGTTGACCTCTACAAAATGGGGGTTTGTTTTGAAGCTCCAGTGAGCTGACGGCACGTGACAGCAGTCAGAGATGCCGTGTCCCCAGGGGGACATCCCTCGACCTTGTTCACCAGGCCAGCCTCTCCCTCGGCCCTTCCTGCTCCTCCATTGCCCCTGGCATGAGGTCCTTCTCTGCAGACCCAGGGTCTGTTCCCTTAACCACACATTCCCCTGCCCGAGTCGGAGTGTCCCCACAGGGCCTAGAGTAGAAGTATTCCAGGAGTGGGGACGTGAAGGAGAGCTCAAATGACGGGGACTTGCCACACACCATTCAGCCACTTCAAAGCCTGGAGTGCCTCCCGCCCACCCTCATGTTCCCAGCCAGACAATCCAGTCTGGGATGAGTCACCACCGGCAGGAACGAGCCTGATCCTGTGCTCAGAGAGAGGCTGACAGGGGAGAAGTGACCTCGCGTGGGGGCCCATGCTCTGTCCCGGCAGCTGGGGGGGACCCCACTCCTCCACATCCCCGGCAACTTCAGCCTCAGCCTGTCTGTGCCAGACCTGTCCTCTGGGCTCATCAGTGTGTCCTCGCCGCAGTCCTGGTCACATGCCGGGGTCCAGGGTGGGCACTGGCTCGCGTGGACACTCCACATTCAGCTCCTTTGTCTGGAGGACTCCAACTAAGCTCCCCCTGAGCCCAGGGTCTGTGGCCACGGGGAAATGGCTTTCTTTTGGGTCAGGCTGAAATCCTCCAGTGGGGCAGGGGTGGGGGTCTATGGAGGTTGAAGATCCAGCCTCTGCTTGAGGATCCACAAGCCCCCCCGTTGCCCAGGGTCCGTGGGCCGCAGTACAGGCACTTGGTAAATAATTCAGTGAACATGAGCCACAGGGGTGCAGGCAACTGCAAGCAGAGGCAGCGTGTGAGGTGTGGACTGTGCCACGCGATGGTTCAGGGAATGGTGGCCCTGACTGTTGGGGGCATTGCTGTCACCAGGGGTGGCAAGGTGTCTGGGGAGAATCTCAGCTCTTTACAGGGGCTGAGCACCGTTGGAAGGCAGTCTCCACACACCGCCACGCCTTAGCATCGGGCCAGGGTTGTCTTATTCCAGCAATTCCAAGTGCTTGTCAAAGTCCCCTCAATGCCCAGCCCCAAGCTAGTTTGCAGAGGTGACCCTGACCCCTCCGTGTCCCTGAGGAGCTGCTTGTCTAGAATAATTTAGGACTCGAGTTGGCCTGGAAAGATGTCCAGGTGCTGCGGAAGTACAGCCAGTTCTGTATGACAGTTCTGTCTCCAGCAGGCAAAGAGGACCTCAGGGAGAGAGCTCTGGATCTGGGTGTTGACCGCGCCATAGCAGTTTGCCAGGTGGAGGGAAGGGATGGTGTGCTGGGCACACGGAAGGGCCTGAAAATAGGAGAAGCCTATTGTGTCCAGGAAGCGGGCCAGCCAGAGCGCCAGGGGCAACAGATCTCTGAGGGGTGTCCCTAGCATTAAGTAAGTGGCACTGGGGGTGACAGAGTCCTTCTCCACCCAGCTCTTCCTCCAACTCTTTACTGTGACCTTGGGCAAGTTACTACCCTAAGCCTCGGTTTTCTCATCTGTGAAATGGACATGATATTCCCCTCCCCCAAAGGGTCGGTTGCAATGACATTGATGACATTACCTGGCACGTGTAAGTGTTTGGTTCATGTGAGCCACACTTGAAGGCCCAGCTGCCCAGGAAGCCTCCTCAAAAGGGGATGTCTACTTGAATAGTGGCAAACCAGCTGGCCCCTCGCCAGTCTCTTGAGCCTCTTAAGGATACAGATATTGTCTTCCAAATACCCAAACTGACCAAGGAAAATTATACGCATAGCACCAGGTGCCACCATGAGCAGCTCTGGAAGAAATACATTCAGCCTGCATTTATTAAGCACTTATACTATACCAGTTCACTAGAGAGGTAGGGAGCACCCAGGGCTGTGGAGGTTCTGGTAAGAAGTTCAGGATATTTTCCTGAAGTCTCTGTTAAATGATGGAGGGGTTTTCAGCAAGGGAGTGACCCACTCTACCTTTAAGAGAGAAAACTCTGCAAGCAGCAGGGGAGATGAACTGTCAGCCCACTTACGTCTCCCTCCTTGGATGCACACATGTGCACATGCACACGCAGCCACAGTTCACACGGGCACACCCACAATTGTGAATGCAGACACAAGAGTCTGCTGTATTTTTAGAAAGTGAGGCTCACAGGCCCCAAGATTCTTCTTGAACCTTCTGGTGTGAAATCACAGTCCCCCGATCAGTCATCCCCAGCAGGCCTGGGGAGATCACCTCCTACCCTCCCTTCCTCAGGTCAGACGCCCCTGGGTTTCTATGGAGACTGAGGGCAGGGGGTGGGGGGTGTCAGGCCAGCCCATGGTTCCCACTAGGGAACCTGATTAGAGTCAGGAGAGGTGGCAAGGAGGAACCACCTGGAGCGTGGGGTTCCCAGGTCAGCTGCCTCCCAGCCCCCAATCCCCCCAAGAGCAGTAAGAACATCAGGGCTTTCCACACCGACCTCCAGAAGCGAGTCACCAGCAGTTGTTCCTGCTCCACCTATGAGGATGCGAAGCTCAGAGAGGTGAAGCATTTTGCCCAAAACCACGCTGCCAAGTAGTGGCTGAGTTGGATCTGACTTCTGAGAAAGATTCCCCAAAGAGAACTCCCCAGATCATTTATTAAAGAGAAAAACCCATTCAGCAATGCTTGGTTAATGGGCTCCACCAAAACATGGGACCCCTTGGAGGGAAAAATGTATATAATAAAGGGGCCCCTCAGGGAGACAGAGTGGGAAATTCTGGACCTGCTTTTTGCAGAAAAGCACTGTATGCAATGATGTCATCCCCAAGTTCAGGGAAGGTGGTGGCCTCGGGAGACCTGGAGGGGACAGCTGTCTCCCCTTCAGGAACCCGCTGGGCTCAGCATCCCAAAGGTGCAGTTTGGTTTCTGCAAGCCAAGTGAGAGCCCCAGCAAATGAGGAAAACCTAAGAAACGAGAACCCTGTCTCCTCCTGGTCCCTTGGGCACCCACCAAGAGAGCGAGCCCATTGGGATTTTTAGCAGCCTGGGAGGATGGGTTATTTTTGGAAGGGAGTGCAGTAGGCACTCAATATTGGAAAATGTTTCCTCTATTGCAAATAGGGGTTTACAGGGACGAGGCACTGCCTCCCTATCCCAAGCGTCTGGGCATCACACTGAGTCCGTATGGGGGAGGGGCAGGGAAAAGGCCTTTACCTTCCAGAGGCCTTTCTTTCTGAATCAGGAGTTTAATATATTAGGCACCTTCTAAAGGAGTTTGCAAGGGAGTCTGACTGACTCTGGTCTTTGGAATCAAAGAGATCTGGACTCTAGTCTTGGCATGTAGTTGGAGGCTATGTGATCTTGGGCAAATTACGTGATCTCTCTGAGCCTCAACTTCCTTTTTTATAAATTGAAGAGGGAAAAAAAAGCATCCTCCTCTTAAAGTTGTGAGGGCAGTAATAATAACATGGTTTGACAGGAGTATCAGGGAACACCCTTCCAAAACCATCTGTGACCTTGCAGTTGCCCCTCACCCTCTTACAGGTCTCTTTCCCGCTATGAAATGAGGACATTAGGCTGGTCTTTGTGGGTTCTTCTGCCCCAACGGTTATAAGCCACTTGTGCTACCATGGCACACCGAAGGTGTCCAGAGCAGTGGGACCCCCCACATCTATGAGACAGGAACCCCACAGCATCTCCAATTTCCACTCCAGTACCCGTCCGGGAGAAATATCCCCTCCCCCACACCTGCCCGCTGCACCCTACACTTTGTAGCTCAGGGGTCCCAGACTGAGCACCTGTTCCCAAGGTCACCCTCCTCTCCCCCAGAGGCGGGCAGCTCAGGGGACTTGAGCGCCTGGCCTGCAGGGGCGGTGTGCGCTGTGTGTGCGTCCCTATCACCTGCCTGTTTGTGTCTCCGCAGGTGAGTGGAGGGGCCTTCCCTGCCGGAAGTCAGAGCTGTGCCCGTGGGCAGGCTGGCTCCGCTGTTCTGCTCCAAGGATTACATGTCCTTCAAACGCCCCTGCCCCTGTAAGTCTCCTCCCTGGCATCCTCTGCCACCCCACTGGGGGCCCAGAGACAGCAGAGCTCCGAGTTGGGATTACAGAGAATGACCCTAGGACATTTGGCCAAAGAACTGCAGGGGTCTGACCAGGGTCTAGTGTGATAGACGGGTGGGGGGAGGGGAGCAGAAGACCCCTGACTTCTGCTGGATCCTCCTTCAAAACTGAAAAATCCCATTCTTCTGGGTCAGCCCATCCCAAAATGTGGATTGGAGGCATGTTCATGGGATCACACACACACACACACACACACACACACACACACACCAGATACATGCAGGAAGTGCTACGTGAGACATGCTAAGGACGTTTTGTTGCTGCAGGACTTTTCAGAGCCTTTAATGTGTTGTGAGACTCCCACGGGAAACAGTCCCCTGCGCTCCCCAAACTTAAGTGCCACAAGACTGTTCTGTAGGATTGGGGTTCCACAGATCACACTCCCCGGGACAGACTGTCCTAAAGAACTCTATCCCAGGCCCCACCAGGGAGCCTCTCCATACTGAAGTCATTAGCTACGCTTGTCCCATAATCATCTTCTCATGGCTTCCTGCTGCCCACAAGTCCAGGTGACAAACTCAGCCAGGTGACTCCATGGGGTCTGAGAAAGAAGCACAGCCCTGCCCTAGTCCCCACCAGCTCTGCTTTAAAGACTTGTGCCACCTGCTTTCTCCCATTATGTCTCCTGTGCCCCCTTATTATTTGGGGGGACATTCATAATGGCCCCATCTCTTCTCCTGGATAAGTCAGGACTGTGAGTCTGGGTGAGATCAGGGAACCCCACCCCCAGCCTCAGCTGTCATGTCCCCACTGCTGGTCCAAGGTGTCTGGTGGACACCTTGCCCCCTTGCTAACGTCTGTTTAGATTTCTAACACTTGTCACCTGTCCTGAGTCATGGGGTGGTGGCATCTCTTCCAGTCTAAGTCCAGTTGTTAAATCTTGGAACATCAGGGGTCTGCTGCACCAGGAGGCAGGGGAAGCTGCAGATCCCATCTCAGTGGGACCCTCACCTCGTGTGCGGGAGGAGTCAGCCAGCTGTTCATTGTCCAGAGTGTGTCCTGCTGGTGGGGGAGCTCAGCCTGGCCGCTGGCTGCTGTGGGTACCCAAGGAGGTTACAGGTCAAGAGCTGCTGAGATTATTTCTGGGGGGCAGTACAGGCTTAGTCCGTTGTTATCACTACTGACTTCAGGAAATGAAGCCCAAGTCCCAGGCCGGGTGACAAAGCTGCTGTTCAGCAGCACGGCAGAGACCAGAGACACCTGCCCTGCAGCATCTCGCCTCTTCCTGCTGGTGAGACAGCAGCTGGGCATAGAGAAGGCTGAGGACACAGAGTGTGGAGGGCTTTCCAGGACCTTCTGGGGTTGATCCCAGGCCCTTGGGAGCCTGGTCCATCTATATAATAGAAGCCACCCATGCAGGACACCTCTGCCCATTCGCCTCCTCAGGACTCCAGGGTGTGGTCACCACTACTCTGGGCCATTCAGAAGTGATACCTGCACATCTCTGAATCCCTCCTCTCTCAGCCCCCACTCTGGCAGGTCTAAGGGCCTGGCATGCAGTAGGCACTCAATATATGTGTGTTGGATGAATAAATGTATAACCAAACATCTGGATGAGATGCTGCAGGTGGGGAGCTGTAGCTCCTGAATCTACTCCCAGGCTATTCAGGCTACACAGTCCTCATCTCTGAGATGGAGGGGTCCCCCAAACCCTCTGGGTTCCAGGAGCTGGGACTGCTGTGGGGCTGTGGGGAGCCTCCTCATCTCGCAATGTCCAATCCTATTCCTTCCCTTTTCTCCAAACTCATCCAAGAAGCCCCTCCTCCCCCATCCTTCTCAGTACCCCCAATCTGCTTCCGTCTGGAGTCTACACCCGGGGCAATCCCCCACCAACCTTGGCTTTGCCAAGTCTGTCCCGTGGTTTCTGGTCTTGGTTGCACCCGACCCTGTTGGCTGCTCGGCTTTCCTGGTGATTTCTTCCTTGGGTTCCCTGTCTCGGGGGCCTTCCGGTTTCTTCCAGCTGTTCTGATCATCTGGCCACCGTCTGTGGTCTCCTTTGGCAGTGGAGGAGGGGGATTCTTCCTGCCGCTACCCCAGGGTGCTGGGCCCCCCGGCTCCCACCCAGCCCCTGCCCTCTTCTTCTGCTTAGAGACCTCACTCTTTCCAGCTGCAGTCAGTGGACTGGTCACTTTCCAAGTTCTGTCCCACCTCAATGTCTTCCTCTGCCTTCTCTTGCCTGGTCAGTCCCTACTATCCCTCAGATCCAGCCTGTCCCCAATGGAACCCTTGGTCTTCCCCTTGAAACCAGCTTTGCTTGATTTTGCTACTTGGATCTGGGCATCACCACCCACCCAGGTCTCAAAGGCCAGAAACCTGGGTGACCCTCAGTCTCCCTCCTGTGCATACACCCACTAGTGCCAGCTCCTCAAGGGGACCCTCTAATCTCTCATGGGGTCAACAGATCATTATCTGACTTCATCCCCGTCTTGGCCCCCTCTTCAGATCCATCTAGAAATTCTCACTTATTAACCAGCCTGGGTGCTTGCTCGCTTGTCCATGCTGCCCGTAGAAGAGAAGCTTCCAGAAAGCAGAGATCATGCCTGCTGTGTTCCCTGGCTCAACCATAACGCTGTGCTCAGTGCCTGGAAGGTGTAGGTGCGCAGAAAATGTTGATTGAACAACTGAGCAAGGTCTTCACATGGGTTCTGGAAGGGACACAAGACCACAAGTGTCCCCCACCCCTAAAAACACCAGGCTCAGAGATCCCAGGAGGGACCCTGACAGGACCACACATTCCTTTTTTTTTTTTTTTTTTTTTTTAATATTTTTTAGTTGTTGATGGACCTTTATTTTATTTATTTGTGTGTGATGCTGAGAATCGAACCCAGTGCCTCATGCTTGTTAGGCAAGCGTGTTATCACTGAGCCACAACCCCAGTCCCCATTCCTTCTTTTTAACACCTCCAGGGCTGCTCTGTGCATTTGAAAACAGAGAACTGCGTAACTCTCCTAGCTCACTAACTGATCTCGCCAGGTCTGGAAAACTTAGGGTAGGAGCTGGTTTGTTCCTGTTTGGTTCCTCCACCCCTAATCCCTGCAGAGTTTAGAAGGGCAACCAGACAAGTCCCCAGAAGAAAAAATAAGACCAAAAGTTCCCTGCCAGGTGCATGGGGGAGGGTGGCAGAATGAGCAGTGCCGTCTCACCTACGGCACTGATCCTGCAGGCGCTGGGGAGGTGGGATCACCCATTGGCCTGGGGAGCTGAGCAGGCAGCAGGCAATCCAGGCTGGACCTGCACACCAGCTCCTTCTCCACCTCTCCTCCAGGTGTCCGACACCTCCAACAGCCTTCCTTGTCCCAGCACTGGGAAGATGAGAAGACAGAGGCAGAGAAAGGAGACAAGGACAAGACAGGGGGAGGCAGGGAGCCCGGGGTAGGGAAGCCCCCAGGCTTTGGGGCCGTGGCTGTGAGAGGGCCATCGGGTCCCCTGTCTTCAAGTTCCAGCTTTCTGAGCCACGTTCCAAGCTTCAGAGACCTGTCTTGAGCCCTGAGTGAAGAGAAGCATCAGCCTCGCTCCTCAGGAGACTGGGGGTCGGGGAACCTTCTCCATCTGGCCCCCCTGGGTAGGGCAGCCCAGGACCCCTGGGGACCCAGGCTCCAAGAACAAGTGCTTCACAGCCTCTTCATCCCCCAGCAGATGGCAGCTCTGTGGGACTCCCCGTGAGGTGGGGCAGCATGCCTCCTGCTGGTCTCCAGGGACAGATCTGGGGAAGGAGGGACTTTGGGGCTCCAGGGGAGACTGGGCCTGGAGCCAAGCAAATTGAAGAAGGGGAAGGTGGCATCCCGTGGCCTGTGGAGCAGTCAAACAGGCTTGACTCTGCTGAGCTCACGGTGGCCTCCCACAGGCTGGTAGGAGTTGCCTGGCTGGGCCCCTGGGCACCTTGGGTCTCCCTCAGTTATTGCCGATGGAGTGGACAATACCTGGATCCGGCACAGCCTGGCACTAAACCTTACCCACTGTGCAACCTGGGGCAATCTATTTCACTTCTAGAAACCTCAATTTGCTTATCTGTAAAATGGATACATTACTGTATCCACCACAGTAATGTGGTTTGAAGATCACATTTGGCTTGTCCAAGGAAAGTCTAGACTGATGTCAGGCTCTGAAAAGATGCCCAAGAAACTTGAAAGTCTTATCCCTTTGGCCAGCTTCTCTCTACATGCCTTAATATTACATAAGTCTTTAGTGACTGAGAGGGGAAAATAGAGAGGAGTGGGAACTCTGGAGATGAGCTTGGGGCCTGGACCATGTGTTCGCTTTCTGTCACTGTGACAAAATACCTGAGGTAATCAACTTACCAGGAGGAAAGGTTTATTTTGTTTCATGGTGAGGCAGAACATATGGCAGAGAATATGTGGCAAAGGAGGCCTGTCCTCCTCATGGCAACCAGGAAGGGATAGAGGAGGCAGCTGGAATCCCAGTATCCTTTTCAAGGGCACATCCTCAGTGACCTAACTTCCTCCCACTAGGTCCAACCTCTTAAAGGTTCCACCACTTCCCAAGAGTGTCCTGGGCTGGAGACCAAGCCTTCCATAGAAGGACCTCCAGGGGACATTCAGGATCCAAACTATAGCAGACCAGATGCTACTGTTTTCTGCTCTGCTCATGATAACAGTGACCTCTGCAGAGACTCAGCTGTCAATAGAAGGAAGGATTTGAGGGCCAGGAATAAAAATGATGGGACTCCAAAATTCACCACTGCCGCACCCAGGACAGACATCACTAATCAATTGCTGCATTCTTTCCTACTGAGCCTGGGAGCAACTTCAGATTCTCTCTAAACCCATGCAGGCACTACCCAAAGGTCATCAGCCCATGCATCCCTTGCCGAGGTCCAACTTTGAAGTCGGCAAGGGAACAGACAGTCTCAATTTTCTCATCTGTAAAATGGAAGTTGATAAGAGTACCTACCTCAGGGGGGTGGCTGTGAGCTCTTGCGGGCGAAGGGCTTACAAGTCTTGTGATCTGTACTTTATGTGACCTCTTTGCTTCCTCGAAGAAGCTGTACAAGTGAAGGGTCAGCGTGCCCATTCCTCTCATGAGGAAACAGAGGCTTGGGAAGACAAAGAAATTTGATTGAATGACAAATCTAGTAAGTGGCAGGGCCAGAGCTACACTCTGAGCAACTTTGTCTAGGGCTTGAATTTAGCTAGCCAAAAAGCACAAGAGTAGAGTCCAGCCTGCGCCTCCACCCACGTGCCCTGATGGACGGTCCTCCTTAGTGTTCTCTGGTCTAGCACAAAGTCTGACTGTAACAAGGGCTCAAGTCTGATGGGTATTTAGTTTTAATTGCACAATCACGTCATATTAGCATTCTGGCCAGAGCCATTCCGCCCCACCCAAGCGCCTAATAGAGTATAACAATGGTTGTGGTCGCCCCCAGCTCTGGCAGACAACTCCCAGCTAGCAAAGTCTGGCATTTCACTGTCCCCTGGAAGCAACCCTGGTCCCTGCTGGCCGCTTTCCCCCTCTGTCCGCCATTCCTGAGGAAGGGCTTCCTGAGCTCTCTGGGTTTAGATTGCCCTCCAGCCGGTCCCTCCCTTCCCTTTGAGTCCTAGGACCTTCAGCCTCTCCTTCCAGCACAAAAAGTGAGTCCTGCCTGCAGGTCGGCGAAGATCAGTCTCCCTGGCTTGTGGAGGGACTTTGAGGATGCAGGTGGGGCAGCCTGTCACAGAAGACCTCGTGACTGGAGGCAGAGCCCCTCGGCAGTCCCTGCTGGTCACAATGCAGGGGGAGATTGGAGCAGAGAAGGTCAAGGACAGTGGAAGGCAAGCTGACCGTTGGTGGAGTTGGGGTCCTGATTATCTGTGCGTTGTTTTTTGTGTTTTTTTTTTTTTACAAACAGCCCGGCAGACTGTGAACTAGGAGTAGCCTGACTTTTTTGAGGTTTTCTGTATAAAGTGTCTTGCAGCAGGAAGTGGGGGCTCAGAGACTGGGGGCCTAATGCACGGCACCTGGTGGGAGCATTGCAGCCCCCAGGGAAGAGCAGTCGTGGTACCACAAAGCCTGACCCAGGGTCTCTCGCTTGGTTCTCTGTGCGACGTCATCACGACTGTGGTCATGAATGGCGGATGGTCACTCCTGGTATCAGGTTCCTTCCACCATTCGTTTATTCATCAAAAAACAAATAGTTTTTGAGCACTTACCACAGGCTGGGGTGACAGCCATGAGCAAAGAGCGTCGCAGCTCTCACAGAACTGACGTAGACAGAGACAAACAGATGAGTGTGTGTGTGTCGAAGGTGAGCAGAGGTGTGAAGACAAAGCAGGGTGCGGTGACAGGAAGGGGCATGGGCCCTACGAAGGAGACCCTGGAACAGAAGTGACTGGAGGGAAGCCATGCAGGGGTCTAGAGGAAGGGATTCCAGGCAGAGGTACCCCTTGGCTTGTTCTAGCAATGACAGGAGGGTCAGGCACCTGGAGAGGAGGGCAGGGAACGTTCCAGAGACCAATGAGGGTCAGGTGACAGAGGGCCTTGGAGGCCATGGTAGGTCTTCGGCTTTTGCTTCTAGGTAGTCACGAGCAGGTTTTGAGCTGAGAAGTGTCTATCACCGTGATTGTGGCAGAAGAGGCTGGAAGGGAGCCAAGGGGAAGGCCGAGGAGGCCGGAGAGGAGGCGGGAAGCAGCCTAGCTGGTGATGGTGGTGCCTGGGCCAGGGGACTGATGATGGAGGGGGGCAGGTGGGGAGATTTGCAGGTGAAGCTGTTTGGCTTTGCAAATTAACTGGATTTGGAGTGGAATCCAAGAAGGAGAGGAGTCCCCAGTGGCAGTGTCTGCAACCTGAGCACACGGAAGGAATGAGCCTCCATTGCTGAGCTGGGGAAGGTTATGGGCAGGTGTGGCAGGAGACTGAGTCGGGATTGAAGGTGTTGACACACTGCCTCTGAGATGCTTTGTGGATATTGAAGTGGAGACACAGGCAGACAATTAGACACATGAGCCCAGAGTTCAAGGACAAGTCTGGAACTGGAGATGTCAATTGGGGGGCTGTGGGTACATGGATTTGCTTTTCCATGCTGTGAAGCTCAATGAGGTCACCCAGGAGAGAGTGTGGGAATAAGGCTGCGGAGGGCACAATGGTTTCTGTATCTAGAAGTCTTGCCAAGGAAACAAGTGGCCCCCAGAGTTTTCATCCACGGCATCCCAAAGCCCAGTGTGCTGTGCACCACAGCGGATCTTTCTCCAAACAGGAATGAGTAAGGACACTGCAGTTCCTTTTCCCAGGGGCTCCCCTGGCTCTCCCCAGGGACTTTCCCAGCTACGACCCATGCCAAGGGCGACTGTTATCTTGATTTCTATCATCGTAAATTAGTTGGCCTACTATGTTAACTTTATGTGGAATCGTGAATGTTTTGTATTCGGCTTCTTTAGCTCAACGGTAGTTTGTGAGCTTCCCTGTATTGTTGGGTGTAATTACATGTGTTCTCGCCACTATCTTGTGTTCCTTCGTGTGAATACACTCCAAAGAGCTCATCCAGTCTACTTTAATGGGCACTTGAGTGGTTTTCAGTTTGGGGCAATGAATGAATAACAGCACCGTGCACATTCTGGTCTAGCACTGTCCAACAGAACTTTCTGTGATAATGAAAATATTCTCACTAGCCACATGTAGCTATTGAGAGCTTAAAATGTGGCTAGTGCCAATGAAGAAGTTAATTTTCAATCAAGTTAAATTAATTTGAATTTAAGTAGGTAGGTATGTATGGCTCACAGTTATCATATTAGATAGTACAGGTCTAGTACATGGTAAACACATGAATATATTTCAGTTGGAAAATGCCTTACAACAGGGAATGGGATTTCTGGGTTAGAGAGTGTAGATATATTTGGCTTTGATAGAGCTAAACAGTGTTCCAAAGTGGCTATACCAGTTCACCTTCTCACCAGCAATGTGTGAAAGTTCTAGTTGCTCTATACCCTCACTAATACTTGGTATTATATGAGTTTTGTTTTGGTTTTGGTGTTTGTTTGTTTCATTATAACCATTCTAGTAGGAAGTCAAGCTATCACACTGTAGTTTTAATTTGAACTTGTCTGACGACTTAATATAGCAGCTGGGACATCCTCTTTTGTTAAGGAATTGCTCAAATATTTAGTCCATTTTTCTAATGAGCCTTTTGTTATTGATTCCTAGGGACTCTTTGTATATTATCTGTATGAATCCTCTGTTGGGTATGTTACTGTGAAAATCTTCTCCCTCTCTGTGGATTGCCTTTTGATTCTCATCATGGAATCTTTGGATTTGTGGACATTCTTAATTTTTCATATATAAAGAATTTATTAATTTTGGTGCATAACTTCAAGATTTACAAAAATAAAATTATACAGAACATAATATTATGGAATACCCTCTTGTACTCTTCAGGAGCAGAGGATCTTATTGCTGCAATTCAAAGAATAAAATTTACACAATGGAAGCCATGTTGGGCACACGTGGAGTCAGACAACAGCCTTGTTAAAGAGTTTTATATACTGTTACTGAAACTTCAGGGTTTATGTCAAATACAATTTAAAAGACTACATGAAATCATTGAACCTTTAAAAAAAACTCACATTTTTCTTAAAGATAAAAAGTTAGCACCAATACTTGAAAATACCAACAGCCATTGAATAGTTTAAGGACTTAATAATACATGTGGTCATACATATTATACACACACAAGAAGTCCCCGGTGCTGTGCACAGTGACAGTAGTGGCATAGTGGCATCGATCCCATATTATTCTCTTGAGGGAATGGGATGATCATCACACCTGCAGTACTGATGTGCCATCTTGTCTACCAAGCATAAAATTCAATTATCTAAAACAACATGACTATCAAATTCCCAGACGCTATGTAATTTATAACTGAATTTGTATATTAGAAACCTGTGGCATGTTCTTTAAATTCTTTTAAAATATAAATTATACTGAGCATTAAGTAAAAACGCTAGACTAAGCACTGTAAGCACAAGACGGGTTGGAATTCAGTTGAATGTTTGACTATCATTTCAATATCAGCTTTTGCTCAATCTCCTGCTGTGGGATTTACTTTTCAGCATACAAGAATGAAAGGCCCAGAGCCAGGGATGTGACTCAATGTATGGAGTGCTTGCCTAGCATGCAAGAGGCTGTGGGTTTGATTAGAGGGGGAGAAGGAGAAGGAGAAGGCCCAACTCTACACAATTGCCTTATTCTAAGAACCAGGGGATGCTGCCAGGAGCAATGGCACACACGTGTAACCCCAGTGACGCTGGATGCTGAAGTAAGAGGCTCGAAAGTTCAAAGCCAGCCTCAGCAACTTAGCAAGGGCCCTAAGCAACTTAGTGAGACCCTATCTCAAAATTAAAAATAAAAAGCGTTGGGGATGTGGTTCAGTGGTTAAGTAGTACTGGATTCAATCCCCAGTACACACACACACACACACACACACACACACACACACGACCAGGGGACGGCAAGCTAATGAAACACATACAGGAGAACAAAGATGCACTCGGCATTTTCCCCCGCGACATTGACCTTGACTGCCTTTGACATAGTCCAGAAGGCAAAAACATCATAAGAACTGAATGAAAGCCTGTTTCAAAGTTTAATTCAGTAACCAAGAGCTATATACTTGAACTGCAAAAATCTTTGTGGGAGAGAACATACTCAAGTGACAGTGATACGGAAACACAGGTAATCAGAAGAACCAAAGGCACTGATCGTGAGTCATCTTTAAAGACAGTCTGGGTAAATAGCACACCTTTCCAGTGAGCTGCTGCTGACATTTGCATATTTCAAACTGAAAAGGAATCCTGAGGGGCTTTTTACTAATCATTTATTTGAAGAAAGTCTGTTTTCGGTCCTCTCATTGAACATAAGGCCTAGGTTTCAAAATTGGTTTCCCTGTATCATCTCGGATGTGTTTATACTCTGCTAATACTGTTTGACATTGAGCTGCTATAATTGATGGCGCAACTACTCTCTTGTGTACCCAGCAAAGAATAAACCTATTAGAGTGAAAAGCTAATGGTAAAAAATGGCACAATTCCATGAAGATGCAAAGAAGGACTTTTTTGTGTCTCGGGATCTATTAACTCGTTCCAGGCACCTAGGCAGAGAAATGCCTCCATGAGAAGCATTCTCCAGGATTCTGGAGCAGGAGGCAAATGCTGAATGGATTTACAAAGTCTTCTTTCAACACCCATCCCCCTTCCCTGGCCATCTTGCAACCCAAACTCTCACCAAAGTTCTTTATTTCCGTATGGCCCAATTTATTTATCCCCTCAATACATGGTTAGTACTTGTTATAACCTTTTTAAGGAATTTAAGATCATAAAAATGTTCTTTGAACTTTTCTTCTTTAAACTTTGTTTTTGCTGTTCACATTTGAATCTATATTTAGGGAATATCTCTAAGAATATAAAGAATTTATTTATTTATTTGAGATTGGACCCAGAGGGGCTTTGCCACTGAGCCACATCCCCAGCCCTTTTTATTTTTCCATTTTGAGACAGGAGCTCACTAAATTTCTTAGGGACTCACTAAGTTCCTGAGGCAGGCTTTGAACTTGCAATCCTCCTGCCTCAGCCTCCCGAGCCGCTGGGTGTGTGCCACCAGGCCCAGCAAAATTCCATCAACACTAACGTGTTCCAGAATCAGAACCCACAGGACCCTGCTGCCTCTTCTTGTAGGCCTCAATTTCCAGGTTAGGGAGACTCAGTCGACAGGGGTAAAAGATGTAATTCCTCCCCCTGCCATAAATGTATGAAGGAACTGGAAGTAGTGGGCAGACAGTGTGGCACCTTTCTATTGTGACTCTCCAATCTAATCCCAATTGCGATCAGAGGACATATAATCTACGATTTCAGTCTTTAAATTTATTGCTACTTGCTTTATGGCCCACACATCCTGGAGAGTGTCCTAGGAGCTCTTGAAAAGAATGTGGAATCTTCAGTTCGTGGAGTGTTCTGGAAGCACCAATTAGGTTGATTGGTGGTGGAGTTCACCTCCTGAATCATGGCTGAATTTCTATCTAGTTGTCCTGTCTCCTCCTGAGACTGGGACATTGAAATCAGAGTATGGTTGAATTGTCTTTTTCTTTTTCGAACTCTGACAATTTTCACTTCATGGGTTTAGGGCTCATTGTTTGATACAGACATACATACATACCTATAGAGTTGTTATATCTTCCCGATATATTGACCCTTTTGTCAATATGAAATGTCTTTGTCACCAGTAATATTTCTGGTCCGAGGTTATGTTTTATCTGATGTCAGCAGAATCACGCCAGCTGTTTGCACAGTAGAGCTCCTTCCATCTTTTATTTCAACCCATTTGTGTCTCTGAACCTAGAGTGTGTGTCTGTAGCTGGCTCATAGTTGGGTTCTTGCTTTTTTTTATTCACTCTGACTATCCCTGCTATTTTTGCAGGGTTATTAAGCAAAAGTCACATCTTTTTTCCAAGACATAAATTTGTGTGATTAAAATATAAATGATGGATACAGTTAGAGACACATCACCATTTCACTGTTTACTTTTTGTTTCATGTCCTCTGTTTTTCTGTTTCTCTTGTTCCTCCTTTGCTTATTTTGTGTTTCATAAGCACATTTAACCTACTGTTTTGATTCTTCTGGTCTTTTTTTTTTTTTCCTATTGCTTTAAAGAAATGTATTAATGGTTGCTCTAGGGATGAGGTTTATCTTACCTTGTCACAATTCAGTTCAGAATCATACTCAGTCAAATCTAATAAAACACAGAAACTTTGCTCCAGATACATCTCCTTTTCCTCCTTATCCATTTTGGCAATTTTATTATCACATTTACGATTTCTGAATATGACATGAACCCAACCAAGTGGCATTCTAATTACTGCTCATCTGATCCTATGTCTTTTAAAGAAGTTAAGACATGAGAAGGAACATATTGAGAGAATCTTTTCTGTTACCTACATAATTGTCACATCCAGAACTTGACTCCTCTTCCTGTGGATTCAAGTTAACATGGGGTGACCCTCTTTTTTTTTTTTTTTTTTTGGCCCCAGCCTTTTAAAATTTTTTTTTAATCTTGAAATGACTTCACCTTCAACTTTAGAAGGCTGGTTTTGCTCATGCAGTGTTCTGGATTGAGGGTTCCCAGGGTCCCCACCTGCTGCCTCCTGCTCTTCTCATTAGAAGTTAGTCATTAACTTCTAACGAGTTAATTAATGAGTACTCTTCTTCCCCTCTTAGCAACAGGTTGTTTTTCTCTTTTCCTTTGTTTTTGTCTTTCCCTCATTTGATTGACATGTCACAATCTGTATTTATTTGACTTGGGATTGGTTGAGTTCCTTGCTTACTGAGGCAGGGGTTTTTGTCACATTTAGGAAATGTGTCCATTATTTTTTCCAAATATTTTTTTTCCTAAGCTTTTCTTTCCTCTCATTCTGGGACATCTACTACCCTTATTTTGCTATGCTCAGTGTTATTCCAGAAGTTTCTGAGACTCTGTTAATTTTTTTTTTCCTCTTGGATCTTTTTTTGTCTCTGTTTTGCCACAATAGATTGCTCTCTATTGATTTATTTTTTAAAGTTCAACTCTGCAGATAAGTTCCTCTAATGATTTTTTATTCCAGTCATTATTTTTCACCTCAGTATTTCTGCTTCGTTCCTTGTTATGGTTCTATTTCTTGATCAAGCGTCTCTATCCTGTAGGACATTGCTATGGTTTCCTCCAGTTCTTCAAATATGACTTTCTGTTACTTGGATGTATTTATAAGAGCTGCTTTAGAGTCCTTGTCTATTCCATCTAACATCTGGGAACATTCAGGGACAGCTTCTACTGAGTGGCTTTTTGGGTTTTGTTTGATTTTTTTTTTCTGAATATGAATATGAATCACACTTCCTTATTTCTCTGACTTATAATTTTTGTTGAGTATTGGATATTTTAGATAATGTATTGTAGATATGTAATATATATACAGATTTGAACTTCTTAACCTCTCCAGGTATTTGTCATTTTTCTCTTTGTTTAATCACTGGTCTAAACTAAATCTGTTAAAGTAATTTGCCCTACAACATGCAGCTGCTAATGCCTCTGCCCACTTCTTTTTTTCTTATTTTTAAAGATTTTCTCCTTAATCATTGACATATGTCTGTATAGCTCAATGTTCAGCCAAAAAGCAGTGGTGAGAGCTTATACTGCAACATCTCAGGATAGCAAGGCTCTCGCTCTCTGCTGGTGGAGTGTGGCTGCAGGCTGGGAAGAACATGGAAACTTCTGTTTTCACATCTGCCCCAATTTGATTTCCCGCTAAGCTCTGTCATGTCTCCTGTGCACATAACTGAAGCTCCATCAGCCAGAGAAGCAATAGTTCTTCGGCACACGCACACCAACTCGTCCTCCAGGGTACATGGAGAACTTCCCGGGGGCCCCCTGCCATCGGCTCACCTCTGAGCTCACTGTTGGATCTCTAGTTAGCCTCTGAGTTCTCCTGCCACACACAGGGCCACAACTTCAGGCTTCTGCAGCAGCTGGCCCTCCGTATTTACTTACCCCTGAAATTGCCACTTTAACTAATAGCGCTCTGAGTCAACCGTGCTCTCTGCCAGTGGCAGGGAAGCTGTTGGCTTTCAGAGCCGATCCTGTGCCAGCTGCCAGGGTTGCTAGGGAGCAGTACGGGGCAGTAGCAGGCAAAACACACAGAATCTCCCTCTTTTTCTCTGAAGTAGAACTGAAATGATAGTTCAACAGTTTTGCCCAGCTTTATAGTTGCATTTTTGGAGTGTTTATGTAACTTATACAAATTATCTTCTTTTATCCACAGAAACACCTTGAGAGACTAATTACCCTGTTTTAGAGATTAGGAAACTAAGATATATAGATGCTAAATATGCTGGTCCATGTCACTGAGCCAGGCTCTTACAACACTGTATATGCCAGGGGCATCCTCTTCTTTCTGGAACAACACAAGAAACACCCCCCAAATCAGAATGATTTGTCACAGCTACAACAGCAAATACTGTAATGGTGATCCACACAGACCCTAAGTCAGATTTATTCGCCAAAATCTGGCTCAAAGATGTCATCTGTGGATGTTCTTGGTTGAATGATGCCAAATAGCACCAGAAAGCCAAGGAAAGATTGGTTTCCTTTCTTGTTGAGTTTGAGCCTCAGAAGTGTCTCTGAGCATCCTGGGGGCCAAAGCAAAAAGGCAAAGATAATCAGTTGCATGATTAGGGCACAAGTAGCTTAGGGCACAAGTAGCTCTTTGGAAAAAGCAAAGGTTTTCATGGTCTTCATATCTTGACAAAATTTCCTACATGGCACCCCAATTATGGGATACTGACAGGTTTAGTGGACAATATCTGCAACAAGGCACTTTTTAAAAAATACTTTATTTTTTAGTTGTAGTTGCACATAATACCTTTATTTTATTTATTTTTAGGTGGTGCTGAGGATCGAACCCAGGGTCTCCAACGTGCTAGGTGAGGGGTCTACCACTGAGCCACATCCCCAGCCCCCAGCAAGGCACTTTTGATAAAGTTGTTTCTTAAACTAGTCCCCTCAGAGTGGGCTCTGAGGCATAAGACCAAAGCAAAACACCAGAAAGACAGTTCCTGGGAAAGGTTCTCAGCCACAGTGGCCCAGGAACACAACTCTAAGCTGATCCAGCATGTTCCAGGGACTTAAAACCTTGCCTAGATGATGCGGCCTCTGCACAATCCTGCATACATGCTCTCCCTCCTGGGGGTGGGGCAGCTGAGGGTCGTTTGCAATGTGCATGAATTTGACATTTTCTCTATCAGTTACTCATGAGCTTCTTGGAAAGTCCACATTAGAGTCAATGGTCACTTTTCTAAGCCATGATTTTGAGCCTTAGGTTGTAAGCTGGGGTGTGGGAACCGATGCTCCTGACTGATGGGTGGTCCCAGCCAGCCCCCAGCAGCTGCTTCTCAACCAGTCCACCCCCTCCTACTTGGTGGGCATGCTCAGCGACTATCGGTGTTATAAAAACCTGGGTTCTGTGTGGAAAAGGCCCAAGAACCAACTGTAGATGGTGATGAGAGAAAAAGGAAAAAAACAAGGAGGCCGAGACCCCTCATGACTCTAGCCTCTAGCAGGAAACTGAGGAGTGTCCACTCTGCAATGGCTCTGTCCTGGAATGTCAGCCAGTTCACCATTTTCTCTGCAGAAATAAAGTAAAATGTTTTCTGAAAATGATTCAGTGAGTTTTCCAACCAATAAATCAGTTGTTCTTCATGACAGAGATTAAAAAAAAAAAAAAAAAAACACCTTAGTGAATGTCTTAGACATTTGTCACAGATCCACTCCTCTGGCAAATCTGGCCATGACAGGGCACTTCTTCCCCACAGCTAAAGTCTTCACAGTGGGGCCATGCAGTCAGTGGGGTGGGGGATGGAGAGGAACATCTCGTGGGCGCCATCCTCCCTCTGCTCACCATTGGTGGGCTCCAGCCTCCATGGGCTTGCAGAGGGACTGAGACGGGGACAGGGCAGGGTTGGTTGGCTTGAACACTTCTGCGTCTTCTCAGACAGTAAAGCTATGGAATTTGGATATGCAGAGGAAGGCAGGGGGTCATTTGATGAGTTTATTTCAGTAGTAGGATATATCTTAATAGTGGCATAAGTCACTTTCATCTTATATTCATAGATAACTAGCAAGTAGTAAGTAATAGCCAGTAACTAGCAAGGAGTAAGCATTTGGTGAATGTTGCTAGTGGATAGATGGATGAATGGATGGGTGGTGGAAGAATGGATAGGTGGGTGAATGGATGGATGGATGGATGGATAAAACGTTGTGGGTGGATGAATGGATGAGAGGGCGATTAAGTAGATGTTGAGTGATTCCTAGGTAGATAAATGCAAGTGGGGGTGGATAATTTGTTAGCTGAATAAATTGATGGAGGATCAGTGAATAGGTGGAGGACTTTGTGTTCTTCCTTTCCACTGCAATCCACCCACCCCTAGTGCCACAAATGAACCTCAACATGACATTAGTGGACTCCTTGTCAAGATGCACCCCCATCGTAGGAAGAATCCCAAACATCAAGTACCCTCTTCCTCACCCCAATGATGAAGCATTCAACTGCCTTCGAGGTAACATCACAGTCTCACCCTGCCCCCTTTCCCAGCTCTGCAGGGACATCACCCCTCTCTGTTTCTTCCCGTGCTCCTCCCTCCTTCCCCTGATCTTGTTCTGCCTGTCCATCCTTCAAGACCCAGCCCTTCTGTATCCCCCTTTCTGAGAAGTCCCTGACCCACCCCCAGCCCTCTCCTTCCTTCTGCCTTTTGGTGACAGAGAGATCACCCAACAGAGCAAGGGAGAAGACGCAGAAGTGCTCAAGCCAACCAACCCTGCCCTGCCCTGTCCCCTGTCTCAGCCCCTCTGCAAGCCCGTGGAGCCTGGAGCCCACCAATGGTGAGCAGAGGGAAGAGGGCGCCCACGAGATGTTCCTCTCCATCCCCCCTGACCGCATGGCCCCCCTAGGAAGACTTTAGCTGTGGGAAGCAGTGCCCTGTCAAGGCCAGATTTGCCAGAGGAGTGGACCTGTGACAAATGTCCTCAGAATCATTGTGACAGGAGCCATCAGTCAGATCTGAGTCCTTGGCTGCCCTCCTCTCACCAGCCTCTCTTTAAACTGGCAGTTTAAAGGTGTTGACTCAGCACCGTGGTGTCTCCTTTGTCACTGCCACTCAGGTAACTTGGGGCTGCTAAAAGCACTCCTCTGTACCCAGAGTGACTGTAGAGCCGCCCACGTGCTCTTCTTGGCGAGGACTTGGTAGTGAGAGTCTGCCTCGGTTTCCCTCCCCGGCGCGTTCCCTGCTTTTCCTGGACGGCGGCCCCCGACACAGGCTTCTCTCTCAACGTTTCCCTTCATGGTTCCCAATCTCCCTCCCTGTCCCCCTCAGACCCCCCCACCCACTGTGAAAGGAGAACTAACCCAGACCAAGTGCCTCTTCAGGTGAGGTCAGCAGGTCCAGAGAGGGCAAGGAACTGACCAAGGTCACACAGTGAGTGGGTGATAAGAAGAGGAATAGAACATGGCTTTTCCACGCCTGCCTCCTCACGTCCGGCCCTCACATCCTGCCATGATGATAATATGTACCTCTCCCTGGTCAAGTGTTCCTGAGCACAGAGCTGGGGGTCCAGGAGACCGGGCCCAGCCCCCACACCATGCAGGGCACAGGACGGAGGAAGGCTCAGATGAGTGCACTCCATGCCATATAATGACATTACCAAGAGATCCTTAGCTCCAATTTGTTGTCCCCAGAGACAGCCTTAGCAGTATTCTTATTCTGTAGATGGGGATCCAAGGCTCCCCCACAGAGTTCGTGCTGTGCCCGGCAGAAGTCAGCTCTGGTGGCACTGGGCTTCTGGTCCAGGGCTGGGACGAGGAACCATATCGATTCAGAAGGTCCTAAATGACCCCTCTTGGGCTGTGGGGAGCCAGTGTGGCTGGCTTCCCCTCTGTGTGGACGCCGTTGTCACTGCCACTTACAGGTGAGGATGACTTTAAGGAGGCTACGTTGCCTCTCTGAGGCTGTTTCCTTACCTAATAAGTGGGAACCCCTCAAAGACCATCCCAAGGATTACATGAGATAATATAGTGCAGGAAAAGGACCGAATAGGGTGCAGGACATACAGTAGGCACTCAGGAGATGGTAACTGCTGCAGGAATGCGGGGGAGGCAGCATCTCAGAGAGGAGACACTCTTGAGGTAGGGTTTGCAGCTGGGGTCAGGGCACCTCTCTATAGGTTGCTTAGGAAGAAAGTCCAGGATGGAGACAAAGCTTCGTCCTCTGTCCTTGCCGCAGCTGGTGCAGGGGTTCAGGGAGGGAGCGGGTGGGAAGGGAGGTGGTCACCACGTTATTTCTCTATAGTCATATTTATCTTGTTGATAAAATGGGCCCCACGTGGGAAATTGGAGGAGTTTCCCTCATAGTTTAAAGTAGCGCCTTCCTCCGCAGGTCGCGGTGACTGGGAGATTAATGTCCCAGCCGGCCACTCAGGCGGTGCCTGCGCCAACTGGCTTCTTCCACAGGCAGGGATGAAGCCATCTCCACCTGACTAACTGGTCATGAGCCCAGAGCTGCCAGATGAGGGTGATGCTCTCATCTGTTGCAGAGGGACGTGAGGGAAGGCCATCTTCAAGGTGAACCCATGGGGCTGGCACCTGGTAGGGACAGGTTCTTCATGCTCTGTGGGACACACACACACACACCCCTAGGTTTGCAATCTGGGCACCCACAGTCCTGCTGTACCTGCTGCTCCCTACTAGCTTGTCCACTTTGGATCATGGCGTGACTGGTGTGTTCCAGACCGCCACAGCACCTGGGGTCAAAACAGAACAGGCAGCAGTCCCACTGTGAGCAAGATTCCTGTCCTTGGTTCTGAAGATGAGGGGCTACATGACAGAGAGCAAAGTGTAGCCACTGGGTCAGGAGTGCTGGCATGGTGGACTGTATCACACTGGATGAGTGGTGGCCAAAAGCTTCACTTCATGACCAGCTTTAGGCAGTTGAAGTCACAGCATGGAGTGTTGTGATGAAGAGGATGCGGAGGCTGTCTTCTGGGACGAGCCAGAAAGAGAGCCACGGTTGATTAGTAATGTCTGCCATTGGCATCGGTGGGAAATGGTGGCCAGCGTGCTATAGATTAACTAGCCAAGGACTAGACTGCTCCTAAGTTGAGGTCAGAAAAGGCGATTTTGTCTGGGTGAAAGAGATGGAGGGAAGCCTCACCTTTCATCTGTGAATCTTGAAAAATGGGAAACCTTAGCTTACAGTAACTGACAATCAACGGAGTAAAAAAGGAAAGTCGGCACTTTATCCAAAACTCAAGCTGTCACAATCAGTCAAAAAATAGAGGAGAAACTGAATTCTAGCCTAATGGTAAAACAGACACAGAGCCAACGAAGCTCTGACATGCAACAAATACTTAAAGAGCACCTACTGTGTGTCCGCACTTGGCTAGGTGCTGCTGATTCAGTGAATAAATCAGGTCAGTTGGAACATCTGCCTTCAAGGAGCTAAAAGTCTAATAAGGGGGGCTGGGAGCCCAAGGACATAATAAACAAGTTAAAAAGTCAATGAACGGGATGTCTGGAGATTGTAATGAGTGCTGTTTGGTGAAAGCACATGGGGTGACATGACATACAGTGGTCCAGGTGTCCATCAGGACAAATATGTTACTACATGTGACTACAATAAAATACCTGAGAAAAGGTTTATTTAGCTCACAGTTTTGAAGGTTCAAAGTCCAAATGGCATGGGTCAGATTGGCAAGTTCTGCCCCTTGAGAGCATCACCTCATGGTATAGATGGCAATGATGAAGAATGAGTGTTGGAACAAAACTCGTAGATCTCCAGTCACCGCAGGAAGAGAGAGATGTGGCCAGGATCCCATGATCCCTTTGTTGAGCATACCCACAATGACTCAAGGAGCTACCATAAGGTCCCACCTCCCCAAGGCTCTATTGCCCCCCACACACACACACAAACAGTGGTACCATCATCTGGGAACCAAGCTCTCAACAAACAAACCTTGGGGGAACATTTAAGATCCAAAACCTGGGCTGGGAATGTGGCTCAAGCGGTAGCACACTCACCTGGCACGCGTGCGGCCTGGGTTCGATCCTCAGCACCACATACAAACAAAGATGTTGTGTCCGACGAAAAACTAAAATATATATATATTTAAAAATTCAATAAATAAATAAAGTAAGAGCTCACTGTTTAAAAAAATAATAATAATTGCTCTGTCTAGAGTTTCAAGGATGATGTTGAATAGAAGTGGTGAAAGAGGATATCCTTGTCTTGTTCCAGTTTTTACCAGGAATGCTTTCAATTTACCTCCATTTAGAATGATGCTGGCCTTGGGTTTAGCATATATAGCTTTTACAATGTTGAGAAATGTTTCTACTATGCCTAATTTTTCTAGTGTTTTGTACATGTAGATGTGCTGTATTTTGTCAAATGCTTTTTCTGCATCTATTGAGATGATCATATGATTCTTGTTTTTAAGTCTATTAATATGATGAATTAAGTTTATTGATTTCCATATATTAACCAATCCTGCATCCCTAGGATGAACCCCACTTGATCAGATGCACTATCTTTTTAATATGTTTTTGTATGCAATTTGCCAGAATTTTATTGAGAATTTTTGCATCTATGTTCATCAAGGATATTGGTCTGAAGTTTCCTTTTCTTGATGTGTCTTTGTCTGGTTCTGGTATCAGGGTGATATTAGCCTCATAGAATGAGTTTGGAGGGGTTCCCTCCTTTTCTATTTCACAGAGTACTTTGAGGAGTATTGGTGTTAATTCTTCTTTGAAGTCTTGTAGAACTTGGCTGAGAGTCCATCTGGTCCTGGGCTTTTCTTGTTTGCTAGCTTTTGATGGCATTTTCTATTTCATTACTTGTAATTGATCTGTTTAAATCATGTCTGACCTCCTCATTCAGTTTGGGTAGGTCTTATGTCTCTAGAAATTTGTCAATGTCTTCAACATTTTCTATTTTTTTTTTAGTATGAATTTTCAAAATGGTTTCTAATTATCTTCTGTATTTTAGATGTGTCCATTGTGATATATCCTTCTCCATCTTGTATTTTAGTAATTTGAGTGCTCTTTTTCTCTTCATTAGCATGGCCAGGGACTTATCTATTTTATTTATTTTTTCAAAGAACCAACTTTTTGTTTTGTCAATTTTTTTGAATTGTTTCTTTTGTTTCAGTTTTATTAATTTTAGCTCTGATTTTAATTATTTCCTGTCTTCTGTTGCTTTTGGTGTTGATTTGTTCTTTTTCTAGGGCTTTGAGATATAGTATTAAGTGATTTATTTGTTGACTTTTTATTCTTTTAATGAATGCACTCAATGCAATCAACTTTACTCTTAGTACTGCCTTCATAGTGCCCAGAGAATTTGATATGTTGTGTCAGTGTTCTCATTTACCTCTAAGAATTTTTTTTATTTCATCCTTGATTTCTTCTACTATCCATTCATCATTCAACTGTGTATTAATTAGTCTCCATTTGTTACAGTAGCTTCTATTTTTTATTTTATCATTGAGTTCTAATTTCATTCCATTGTAGTCTGATAGAATGCAGGGTATTATCTCTGTTTTTTGTATTTACTAAAAGTTGCTTTGTGGCATAAGATATGGTCTATTTTAGAGAAGAAGTCATGTGCTGCTGATAAGAAAGTATATTTGCTCATTGATGGATGAGATATGTCTGTTAAGTCTAAATTGCCAGGTTTCTATTCATGACTAAAAGGCTCAGGGGTCACTCCAGGGGAACTGGGCTAACTGGGCTGCACAAAATAACCACACAAGAGACAGAGATACCCTTTTCTTTGGGGTCACTGTGACGGCTCCTCTGACCTTAAGGGTCCGCAGGAAGAGAGAGAGAGAGAGAGCACACGCTGACCCCTTTTATCGAGGAGAAGCTATTCAAATGAGGCAAGGGGTCAGGTTTCAAGGGGCTGAGTCTATCTTCATGATGTCCATTGTCAGCAGGTGCCTGACATCTAGGTAGGCCACACCCAAGGGCACAGTAAGAGAATGGGACACACACAAGGCACTTCCATGGAAGATTCTATCCTAAACAGGGCAAGGGGTAATATTACAAAGGAACAGGTGAGCATAGCTCCACCCATGGGGATGTAGAAAGACATGCCCAGGCGCAAAGACAGTCACTGGATCCCCAGAAGAGCAGGGAAGTCTAGCAGCATAGGTGCCTGACACCACATGGCCCGGCAGGGGAGTTAACTCAGTCAAAGAACCCCAGGAATCTACTTACACCAGCATTCTCCTGTCAGAGCATGATGCAACCGGCATCCAGCCAAATCCTGGGGCACGTGCCCCAAACTTGGGTCTCACACAGGGATAACACGCTGGCTCAGCCCCTCCCAATTCAGGTCAGTAGGCTGCAGAAGCCACTAGGATGGTCCATAACTGCCCCCAAGGCACGTTCCTAGCCCCAGCGAAGATTCTGTACCTGCTGCAGGCAAGGCTTTGAGGAAAGTGCTGGGAAGGGATGGGAAGGGAGCAGCAATCACAGCTGAATGTCCAACCTCTGCTCGGCAGATGCACAAACCCTCACATGAGATAAAAAGCCCTTCTATAGCTACCAAGGCAAGTCACCACCAAACTCTACTTATTACCATCCAAGACAGAGGCCTGCCATCACCCCACCCAGGCTCATCTAGAGCCACTCATGCATGCATTGGGCACTTCTGCTGGGCCCAGCCATGTGCTGAGCTTGAGGACACAGAGGGATCCAATGTGAGGTCTGGAAACCACGCATGATTCTGTATAACACATGGCCATGATCCTATGCAACAGGGGCTCAGACTTGGGCTCTGGGAGGACAGGCAAGGGGACCTCTGAGAACAGGGCCCAGGAATAATCTGTCCTCCCCCAAGCTTGCTCCTGCCCCTGAGGTCCAATCAGTATCCGAAGCCAGAGACTTGGCTGGCAGCCTTAATTAGGGTTCCACGCAGGGCAGGGGATGGTGGAGGGGAGTAAGCGCTGGACTCTGAAGCCACTCCTGGCTTCTGGCTTGGCTGTGCCATGGAGTAACTGGGTGGCTGTGAGCTGGCCTGTTAACCCACACTGAGCCTCAGTCCACCCATCTGCGAAACAGGAGAAGCGAGTTGGAGGGAATTCCATGATACTCACTAACAAGATGTAGCTGTCTCTGAGCAATGCAGCTGGTGCTGTGGCTACTCTGCTGATTCTGACCCATTCCAGTACTCCAGCCCTTAAGATCCCATGATCTCATCCCTGTGGGAGGACGGTCACCACCATTCTCAGGAGCTTCCTTCTGCAGTGCTCTCAGGGACCCAGGATGCCAGTTGCACACCCCCTGCCTTCCCTGAACTCACCTGCTCTCACTCCAAGATCACCTCCTCCGGGAAGCCTTCCTGATCTGAGCCACCCCCTGACATACCTGGGTCATTGTAGCCCACAATCCCAAGCCTCCTGAGGCCAGCCACGTCCATCCTGATAATACAGCCACCTTGGGTATCTACTGCCCCTTCCCAAGACCTGGATAAAGTTTGTTTAACCTTCCATTTCATATCTTGGTGAGGTACAGACCTTTCCCATTGCTGAGAGTCATGAGTTCGGGCCTTAGCTCTGCCACTAAGTTCCTGTGTGCCCTCAGACAAGTCCCATTGACCTCTCTGTGTTTCCCTTTTCCTATCTGAGAAAAGTTGAATGCCAGAGTCAGAGGCTTCAGAGGAGAGGAAGGGCAATCAGCCCCCCACTTACTACCCGAAGCCCCTGCAGGCAGTGGGGTGAGGCACTGTTTCCCTGCTCCCTAGCAGAAGCCGCCAGGATAGAACCCATGGGATGGACCCCAGATTATCTTCCATTGATTTAGGAATCCATAACTCCCAGGGCTGCGGGGATGAAGGAGGAAGGTGTGGCGGGCCTGTGCTCAGTGTCCTTTCTCTCTGTCCACAGTAGCACGATACAACCGCACCAGCTACTTCTACCCCACCTTCTCGGAGAGCTCGGAGCACAGCCACCTGCTCGTGTCTCCTGTGCTGGTGGCGAGCGCTGTCATCGGGGTGGTCATCATCCTCTCCTGCATCACCATCATCGTGGGCAGCATCCGTAGGGACCGACAGAACCGGCTCCAGCGTCACCGCCACCGTCACCACCGCCACCATCACCACTATCGCCGCCGACACCGGCACCGGCACCGAGAGTACGAGCCTGGCTACGGTGAGCTACTGCCCACCCTGGGCCCTGCAGCCACAAGCATATTGTGATTGAACCCAGGAGGCGTCCAGGAGGCCATGGCTCCGCCAGGCGTGGTGTGGAGTGGTCAGGGAAGGCCTCCTAGAGTTCTTGGTCCATCAGGAAGAGCTCGCAGGTGCCACCATCATGTTCCCCTTAGCATGGGAAACCCAGAGGGAGGCCGAATGGATCCCTCTAAAGGAGAGAGAGATGGAGGCTGCTTGGGGGAACAGATTGGCAGGAGCATGAATGGGGTGATGGATTGAGTGAGTGGGTCAGTCGATGGATGGGTGAGGGGATGGATGGACAAGTGGGTAGATAGATGGGTCGATGAACGGGATGCTTGAGTGGGTTAGATGGGATGGGCAGGTGGAAGATGGAAAGCTGGGGATGGTGGAGGGGAGGTGGGGAGTGGTATGGGAATGAGTGGATGGGTCAGTAGATAAATTCTCAGACAATTTCCATTGGCAGGAAAAAGCCAGACCTCCCTGCACAGGAGCTGCACGGGGGTCTATCTGCTATCCGAGGCCACCCACCAGGTGGGGAAAAGCAAAGCAGGCCCAGACCCTGAAATGCAGAACTGACGTGAGCCTCCTGGGAGCCCAGAGCCATGGCAGGACCTAAGGGGCTTTTCTTCCCTTCCAGGGGCTGGCGAAAGAACAAAGGGAAATGTTTTGGGTTTTTTTTTTTTTTTTTTTTTTTTGCAGTCCTGGGGATTGAACCCAGAGCCCTACACATGCTAGGCAAGCACTCTACCACAGAGCTACATATCCAGCCCTTTATATTTTCATAGGGTCTTTCTAAGTTGTCCAGGCTGACCTTGAACTTGTGATCCTCTTGCCTCAGCCTCCTGGGTAGCTGGGGTTAGAGGCCTGCTCCACCACACCTTGCTAGAAAAGTTTTTTAAACAGATCGAATCTGATGAACCTGGGTCTTTGCAGCCTCCCCCAGCACACCCTGCTGATCTGGTAGGAATGAGATATTTCTGTTTTCTTTCCACTGAGTTAATTGGCTGTAGAAGGAGCCTCCTTTAGCAATAAGAGATGCTGGAAGCCAGCAAGCAGAGGGAGGCCGGGGAGTACTGGCCGATGGGCCAGGAGCCCACCCTGTGTGCCTGGCACTTCTTATGCATAATCTCATTGTGCAAATTTCTCACAGTGGTCCTGGGGTGGCTTTTAATTGTCACCCCAATTTACAGATTAGAAGCAGTTAAGTAATGGGCCTAGAATCACCCAGTCTGCAAGTGATGGATCCAGAACTTGAGCCCAGGCACTCTGACCTGAAAGTCCTTGGGCTGACCACTGCGCAGAGAGCCTGGGAGGCCGGGCAGTCTCAGCCCTGTGGGGAGTCGGCACTGGAGGAGATGCCAGAGGAGCAACCCTGGGAACACATGCAGGTCCACAGACACTCCCGCAGCCAGGAGACCTGCAGACCTGGGTGTTATTCTTCTGGGAGGAGAAGAGCCAGACCTTAGGCAAGACCCACAGGGCTATATCATGTGTCAGGGGCAAAAGTGGCCACAAGGGAAGAAAGACAGCTGATTAGCGGGCTGCCCTCCGTAACCAGGAATGAGGACGGAAGAGGCCAGCGTGCATTCATGTGTGAGACTCCGCCAGCCCAGCACCCCCAAGTCCCTAGGAGCCAAGGATGCCCCAGGAAGACAAGTCAGAGCATTACCTAGACGAGGATGGGCCTGTCCCACTCTGGCATCAACAGCCTGGCACTAATCCTGGGGAGGAGGCCAGGGCTCCTCCCTCAAACCCAGGTACCACCTTCAACCACCCCACACCCCAGGATGGAGCCTGGCAGACACAGGGCAGCCCACCTGCCTCTCCCCTTCAGTACCCGCTGCTCCTCTCCAAGCACAGACCCACTCCTTCCAGACTCTGCCCTCTGCTGACTGCCGTTCCCCAGCCTCTCCAACTGGCCAAAGCCCTTTAGGCCCAGCTCAAATGCCACCCGCTGTGGAAGCATCTCCAGCCCCCCTGGCCCCTACCAGAATCAAATGGAAATCCCCCTTCTCTGTGCTTCCTTGGCATTGTACCCACACCTCCATCAGTGCCTTGGTCCTGGGGTGACTATGTGGCATTCATGACAGCAGGGCCTGCACATGGCTCCCTTCCACCCAGGTCTGGGACCTGGCACTGGGTCCAGCCCAGAAGTTTGCCATGGGCAAGGGAAGAAGCCACCTCGCTTCATCCTCACAGCAAGACTTGGAGCGCAGGCCAGGGGTCTCCCTGAGATTCCAAAAGAGAGGGCTGAACGGTCAGCCTGGCCCTTGAGGACCTGAAGGCAGGCCAGACCCTTCTGAGCAAGGTCCCGGCTCTGAGCCCCAGAGCAGACAGAGTGAATGGAGGCCACAGGCATGCCAGTTCCAGGGCTGGGCCTTTGCTAGCCCTCGCTGACCTACAGCAGCCCCCTGTGGAGCTCCTGCCTCCCTGCCCCACTTCTGTTCTCTGGCTCTGGCACCTCCCTGGGGCCTGGGCAGGGAGTCCTGGGGCACTGCTCTCCCACACCTTCCTCCAGCCTTCTGGAGAATACGCAGGGGCCTCTGGGAGCCTCCAGAGGACACCAGGGATGAGGGAACACGCTCTGTGAGCATCAGACAGCCCCCACCTTCCACAGTGGAGGCCTCCCATCTTTCAGACACTTCCCCCCTGCTCCGGGTCAGTCCCCTGCCCCTTTGGCCGCTATTTCTGGGACTTCTTTGTGGATTTCTTTCTCCTGCCCCTTACATGTCAGAGCTCAACACTCCCCCCTGTCCTCTCCCTACACCCACTAGCTGCTTCATCTCATCTACCTACCCATCTTCTTCCCTGCAGCTGCCTCCGCCCCTCCCCCAAGGTCCCTAGACACCCCTCCATGGGGACTCACAAGCACCAGATTCAGTATCCAAATCACCTTCCACTTTTTTTTTTTTTTGCATTTACTGTGCACCCTGTTAAAGTTGTCTCACCTCTCTCTGCCTATAAAATGCTTACACAGGGACCCAGCTCAAAAAATGATTGTAAAGACTATATAAGAAGAGCACCGGCTAATAATTCCATGCTCCATACAGTTAACTATTTTCATTATTTCTCCTTCCAAGAAAACCTGCTCACAGACCACCTGCCCTCACCCGCCCACCCACCAGCCTGACCTCCCAGGCACCCAAAGGGATTGGACATGACCACCCCCATCCTCTGCTCAGCACCACTCAGTGGCTCCCCATGGTCCTCAGGACAGTGTCTGCCTTCTGCTGCCCACAGGGCCTTTCTGTCGTCTGGCCAGACAGAGAGGAGCCAACCAATGAGGGGGAGGGAGAAGAAGAGATTGTGTTTCATAAGATGGAAAGATCTAGAGCATTAGTGGTGGCTGCCTCTGTCTCCTCTGGCTTCACCTCTCAGTCTTTGCCTCTGAGAGAAAGTGTGGGAGTTTGTGGGTGCAAGTTCTTCTCCTTCCCCCTCCGGGAGCCTGTCGAGGGAGGGTAACCCTGGATTGGGTTAAATAATGAACTGAGGTATTTCTTCATTTTGGTAAAGAGGAGGCATAGAAAGATTTCACCTTCCATAAGGCAGAAAGTGGGGCTCCCGAGGCCTGACCCATCTGTACCCTAACCTGGAAGTCAGGAGAGGCAGAGGATAAGGAAGGCCTGAGGCCATTCCTTCATGGTGGGGAAACAGTGGACTGGTTTCTCCCCAGCTCTTCCTCGGGAGCTCTGCCCAGCCAAATGTCTAGGATTGAACTTGGTCGCCTCTGGACTGAGGTCTCAGCTGGGAGAGGAGCTCAGGGCAGCCTCAGTTTCCCCAAGATGCTCAGCTTCTGAGAGGACCAAGAGAAAGCAGGCCGGGAAGAAGGGATCAGCAGCAGTTTTCCTGGGCCCTACTGGCTGTCAGGGCTGCCCACTTTGTCTAGGAAACAGCCCCAGCTCTCTAGGGACGGCTGCAGCCTCGTCCCCTGTGGGTGGAACCTCCCCTGAGCCCAAGACCTTTCCCAGCAATGTGGCGCTGGTGGACGCAGGGCCTCTGGAGCCCAGCCGTCCTGGTTCAGGGTCTGTCCTCACCCAGTTGTCTTGTGCTTTGATCTTTCCTGGATTTCTTCCTGAACTCCTTCCAAAACTTCCGTCTTTCAGCTGCTCCCCTGAAGGGAAACTCATCTCATTTTAGCTCCTTTTTTTTTTTTTTAAACAGCGTATGATATTGGGCTCATTTTTCCTAGCACAAAAGACATATGTGTTCATAATAGAAAGTCTTAAAAATACAGACCATATAAAGAAGAAACTAAGGGTCATGATCCTACCATCCGGACAGAGCCACAGATAATGAACACATTCAGAATGTTGGCCTCGGAGAGCTTTCTCCACCCCCGTAAATAATCCTGGAATTAGACCTGCAGATGGGGTTTCACATCAAGGTCTTTCCACTCCTGTTGAATCGGGAGTGGGGAAAGGAGATGAGGGGAGTGGGAAGAAGTCTCTGGGGTGACACAGGCTGTATGGATTCCAACTCCCTACTCTATTGGTATGTGACCCTGAGCCTCAGCTTCCTGGTCTGTACAGTGGGCACAATGCCAAGCCCCACCCCTCAAGGGAGTCTCCAGGAGCCCTTGGGGGTAGGTAGACTGCATGTCTCAGCCATCTTGGCAGCTTCCGTGACTAGACCTGCCAGAAACTTCTATGATGAGAAGCTAAGATATCCAGCTGCCCTCTGACCCTGCCATTCTCTGTGTGACTTCAAGCAAATCACCTGGCCTCTCTGAGTCTCAGCTGCAGAATGAGAGACTGATGCTCCAGCGGTGTTCATTAAGCAATATGATAGGCTCAAGAAAATGACATTCTGTGGTCAAATGCTGGACTAGCGCAGTTAATTGTGCGTCTTAGGTGCAGGACTTTTCAGGGCTAATGTGTGGTTTCGAAAAAACAAAACAAAGGAAAACAAGTCCCCTGATCCATTACACTCCCTTCCCCGGGCACCTAAGGGAGTGATGCATGGTTGGGGCAGGAAAGGCTAAGGAGGCCTGATCCCAGAAGCCTCTGCAGCCATCCTTCCTGGCCCCTCTCCTCCCCATGTTTCATGCCCCAGCCTGACCCCACTACGGCTTCCGGCCTGCCCTCTTCCCCTGGCTAATCCTAGACAAGACTCGGCTCTGGCAGCCCCTCCTCCAGGAAGCCCACCCCAGCCTCCCAGTTGGTCAGGCTTGTCTCTTCTCCCACAGCCCCTGGACTTCCAAAGCTCCGGACACACTGCCCAGTTCTCAGCTGTCTCCAGGACAGGGCCAGGACAGGGTGGGCTCTGCTTCCTCCTCCGTGACCCCACGTCCAGCTCAGAGATGGCACTCACATGCCTGTGCTATTGCTGAGTGGTTGGAGGTAGCTGCACTGGTGAGAGGATGGTCAGATGGAGACAGCAGAGCCTCACTGGCCTCAGGTAGACTCAGGAGGCCAGTCCTTGGCACTGGCCCAAGGCTCAGGCTGCTGGTCTATTCCCTGCAGCATCTGACGGACACACGTACAGCCGTTCAAGCCGCAGGATGCGGTCCACCTGCAGCCCTGCAGAGGACTGGCCCCCGCCCTTGGACATCAGCTCTGATGGGGACGTGGATGCCACAGTGCTCAGGGAGCTGTACCCAGATTCTCCGCCAGGGTAAGGAGGCCACATGGGGGAGGGGCCCGTGAAAGGGTAGGGCTCTGGACATCAAGGGAAACGGCAACCCCTCTCTGCATGTTTCACAAATGCAGCAAACATCTCAGTGAGCATGGCCATCTCCCTACCCCTCCTGACCAAGTCGTCCCCTTGAGGCAGGGTGTGACTCAGCAGATGTCACCAGGACGCACCAAGAAAAAGACAAGCGGAGCTTCTTTGGACTGATGAGCAGGGAGAAGGAAGGGGTGCCCTTGTGATTTGGGGAATAACAGCTATCCTGAGCCCATTGGGGGTCTGCTCCTCCAAGTGTCTCCCTGGGGAGTTAGATCAGTAGAGTATTAAGTTATTCCAGGAGCTGCGGGATCAATTTCCTGTTAGGGAGAAAAAAACTATTCAGCTTCAATATCTAACACCAAGAACTCATCCCATCCCAAGGCCAGCCTACCTCAGGGGCTGCAGGCTCCGCCAGCCCCTGGCCTGGCAGGTCTTGGTATGTGTGTGTGGTCAATCCTGTCTTCCCAGTTATGTCCCTCCTCTTTCCCACCCTACCCCGACTCCTGCCCAGCTCTGTCCAGGCACTAACCCAACCAGCCTGAAAGGCAGAGGCACTCAGCCTGGTGCCCCTTTTGCCTGAGATAAACCCAATGTGCAGGGAGCACTCCACCTTTCCCGGACCCCAGAGAAGTTCCCTGTGCTGCTCCACATCAATCAGAAGCAGCTCCACTTGGCCTGTCCTTCAGACAAGCCACACTGGACAGAGGTGGTGTCCTCGGGGCCCAGTTCCTGGTCTCTGGGGCCCAGCTGGCCCTTCCCCACATGAACCAGAGCCACTGAGCTCCCTGGGGGAAGGAGGTATGCACATCCTTGGGCATAGCCTCTGGATCAGTAGGACTCCTAACCATGGGTCACACCCCCAGGTATCCACCATATCTTCTTCCCACCAGGAAAACCCAGTAAGTAGGGTTTATTCACCTTCTTTCTACAGACAAGGAAATGGGCCCTGGAGCCTGGGGGAGAATGGTATGTCCACTGCTCCTGAGGACCCCAGAGAAAGTCGCAGTGAGAAGAGGGGTGGCTGGACAGGGGTTTGCTGGACACTGGGTCTCTGCTCTTAACATGGGGCTCCAGGCTCTAGCTCCTTAGTATGATCCACCGAAGCCTGAATCACATCTATCAGGACAAGAGCCATTGTGTCCAGCCTGCACTCGGGGCCATCAGGCCTGTCCAGGGGAGTTCTTCTCTAGGGGCATTTGGGTCCTCTTCTCCCAGCCACCCATAGGCAGACCCCCCAGCAGTTAGCCCATGAAGAGGGGAGAGGAGTCACAGCCTCCCTCAGTTCCCTACCTGGGGACCCTCAGGCCCTGGACAGCCTCGAGCTCCCCCCACTCCTGCTCCCCGGGGCACTGGGAGGGACAATGGGTGCTATTTTCCTTGCACTCCTGAGCTCAGAGGGGCCCCAGGACTCCTTCCTAAAGCTAGAAGACAGCTGAGAAGTGACTTGAGCTGCTTCTACCCACAGAGGTGGCCCAGCCTGGGAAGTCTCCCAGGCAGCTCCTGTTCTAAGGAATCTGAGCCCCAGAGAAGTGAGTTCACAAAGAACAGGAGGCCTGATTCAAGTTCAAAGCCCAGGTCTCAGGGGTGCAGGGGTCCTCTTTCTTAGTAGGGTCTCACTGGAGCCAGCATGGATGAGGCCCAACCTGGTCCACAGCCATCACTTCAGATAAGAAAGAGACCCCCACACCCACTCCCAATATCCCAGGTTTAGCAGAGCCTGAGGGAGCCTCTTCTTTTGTAGCTACGAGGAATGTGTGGGGCCAGGGGCCACTCAACTGTATGTCCCCACGGACGCCCCGCCGCCCTACTCGCTGACAGACTCCTGTCCCATGCTGAACGGCACCCTCCACTCAGGCAGCAGCCACAGCCCCCATGGACACCAGCAGGAGCAGAGGACCCGGGGCCAGAGTGGCCTCCGCACCATCTCCATGGACACGCTGCCCCCTTATGAGGCTGTGTGTGGACCCGGCTCCCCATCGGGCCTGCTGCCATTGCCTGGACCAGAACCAGGGCCAAGGACCTCACAGGGCTCACCCACCCCAACCCGAGCCCCAGCCTCTGGTCCCGAGAGGATTGTTTAAGTGACACAGCCCACCAGCTCCAACAGGTCCCTCCAGGCTGAGTCACATCCTTGTGGCATACATAGGCACTCACACACAACACATAGATATATACGTGGCTACACACATACACACTGACATCCCCCATGTGCACATACAGACATGCCCCACACATGTGTGGACATGTGTGCACACACAGGGGACCCCCACACCCACACAAAACCTACCGGCAGAGGTTTCATTAAAAATGAATGAAGCTCTCTGACCTCCTGTCTCCTCTTCCCCAGCCTGGTGGTTATGCCGCTGTGGATGGTGCTGGGGGAGAGAGTTGAAGTAGGAAACTGGCTTTCTCTTCCCTCTCCCCAGGCTGTGCCCAAATTGGTTCTGCCTTCAGAAACTGCTCAACCACCCCAGGGCAGCTGCCTGCCCCGACCCCTCCCCCAGGGCTTGTTCTCCTGGGAGGTGGGGCAGGCCCCAGTGAGGTTCTGCTGTGTGCTGTGCCTATCTTTCAATTCCAGGGCAGAAGAGCCACATCACCATCCTGCCGCTTACAGGGTGGGGACACAGGTTTGGGGGCTCAGGCACAACCTAGAGGCCCTCCCAGCCCACTAGGCACCTCCCTTAATCCAGTACCCTCAGTCTGGTGGTGCTAGGGGAATTCTCTGAGAAGCCCACCCCAAGCTACAGGGGTGGACAGTGCCCTTGGTAAGTGTGCAGTGGTGCAGGTGGGTCACAGTAGTTCCCATGTCAGTCCAACCACAGTCCAGGGCTGAGGGTCTTCAAAGAAGTCCAGGTGGCCTCACCACAATGTTGCCTGGGCACCACTCTGAGGCAGATAAGGGCCCCTCATTTGGCATGTGCCCAGCCAGCCACTGTGGCCTGAGCCCAGATGGGCTGGAGCCGAACCCCACCCAGGAGCCGGTGCTGTTGTCCGGGGTGGCAGCTCACAGCTGGGAGTGTCAACATATCCTGGCCTTGCCTCTCCAGGGTGTTTGCACATTCAGAATAAAGAGGGTATGAGCCCCTTCAAAACCACCATGCCATCATAAGAGGACCAGTGGCCAGCCTTGCTGCCAGGGTCCTGCCATAGGAGTTACATGGGGTCAGCCTCATTGTAGAAAGGCTCAGATCTTGGCCTTTGAACCCCAGCAAGAACATGTCCATAACCTAAGTGATTTCTGAAGACCCAGCCTGCCAAGGTCTTCAAGCATCTTTGAGGAGTATCCCTGCCAGCATCATCAATGGCTGGGAACAAGTTACCCTGCCTCCCTCCTTCCCTCCCTTTTCCTCCCATCCTTAAACAGCAAACCCCACCCCGAGTCCTGCTTCTCCCCACATTTCAATTCCTCCAATGAAGGGCTAAGACAATTCAGTAATCCCTTTCTTCAGGAGAGGGGTGGCAAAGATGGCAATCTTGAATTTTATTTTCTGTAGAAATAGCATTTCTTCTGGTGCAGAGCTGAAAGGAGTCCACCCAGAGGTTTTGTCGTGTCCTGTGTGCCGCACCCTGGAGCCCCCAGACTCCACCTGGGGGAAGGACCTTGTTTACAAGCAGTTCTGTCCAACTTTGTGGTGTTCTGTTTTCTAGGCAAAAATATCTGTCTGTTGTACTGTATAGCCTTCAGAATGCACCCAGGGATGAGACCCTTTTAAGAAATGCATCCTGAATCTGTATCCCTAGAGAGTGCCGGGGGAAGATCAGAATCCCTGCCTGCTCCTCAGAGTTTGAGGGTTGGAGCTGAACAGCTTCTCTTGTTCCTGTGGACTAGGCGCTGAGCAAGCAACAATGTATCTTTTCTGTGTTCAAATAAATACATCATATCAATAAAAATGTAGCAAGAAATGACATTTTCCAAGAATACATGGGTTGGGGGGGAGGGCTCTTGCTGCTGAAACTGGAAAGAAAAGGAAACCTCAAACAACCACAATCTGAAAATATGCCTTCACCTGGATGGCATGTCCTGTTCCTTCTCAGGATTAGGAGTCATTGAAGCCTTGTCACTTGCTGTGAGGTAGGTATTTGGGTAGTCAGTGATTTCCAGGAATTCCTTTTATGTGTTTAACCTCCCTGAAATATGGCATTGTCTTGGTGTAAATGTCCCTAGGATTGGCTATCAACCAGGACCCACTGGTCAGGAAGGTGACTCTGAGATAAGGAAGCACAGGCTCCTTCCATTTCCCCAGTCCAGTCTCCAGTCCCAGTTGGAGAGGCTGAGGTCAGCTGTCCAGCACCCACTGCCCACATTCTGAGCCCACACTGCCACCTGCTGGCTCGCTGCTGCCACTGTTAAAGTGAACAAGTCCGCCCTTCAAGAATGAGGACATTCCAGTCTCCCACTTTGAAAGCCATTGCCCACAGACACGCGTAGTAGACACGCGTAGTTGTAGATGAAACTTGTCATTTTGATCCTGGGCTTATCTTCCACTCTTGGGATGTGCCATGAGGTCGAACCCATTCGAGCCTTCCATTTTCAGGACAAAGCCCTATCCGCTAGCCTCTCTTTCCCACCCTCCCATATTTGTTAGTGGTGCATTATAATGGTACATACATAACAGTGGGATTTGTTGTTACATATTCATATATGCACACAAAATAGCAATACAATTTAGCTAATACCATTCCTCCAGAGTTTCCTCTTCATGGTGATGGTGTCCAGTCACATGCTGACATCAACTTGAACCCCACACACCATTCTGAACATGGGATCCCATGGGTTCTTGTGACTGTTGGGCTCTTGGTTCTTCCCATCTCCTCCATCCAGGTATGTCCATAAATGGCAGCATGTTCAAGTTCCTTTGCACATTCTTACAAGGAAGCTGACCTCTTTGCCAGGGGCCTAAGGGATAGGGACCAAGGAGAACACCCTAAGGACCTGGGCTCTGCTCTCCACTATGTTGCCTTCATTCTCCCATTAGGACAATAGCTATGGAAGCTTCAAGTCTTTATGTGTTGGTTCCTGATCCAAAATGAAGAAAGACTTTCTCCCAGAAAACAAATATCAATCCTCAAAGAAAACAGATTGGCCTGGACACATACTCATCCCTGAACCTCTGAATGGCTGGGGCTGGGGCAGAGTCTCTGGTTGGCTGGGCCTGGGTCAGATGCCCACTCTGGGGAAGGTAGGAGAGGAAGAACCAAATCAGTCTCTCCTGGAATAGGTTTTCCATAGGAAAGATGGAAGGAGGTTGGAAGGACTGGACCCTCACAGAACAGCAGGCTTTTCCATGTTCCCTTTGTAAGGGGACAGATAGATGAGAATGGTGGTCAAACTCTACCCACCAGCTCCAAGCCTGAGTGACAATTTTCAGCCAGAGGTAGACAATGACCATAGGGTAATGAGAGCAGGGGAAGGCAAGGATCATTGCTGACCAGGACCCATAGCAGAGTAAAGGGAGTCAGACTCAGCCTCCAGCAGGGCCTGAGAGTGCCAAAGTCACAGGGCACCATTTTGAACCCATCCTGGCGCTCTCCCAATATTTCCTTATTGTGGAGGTACAGGGCACTGGGACTAGAGGGACCTAGTTCCAATACCCACTAGGACGGACCTTTAGCCGGCTGGAAGAAAATGGCCAAACTCCACACTAAGAATACTTTGTGACGTACAGACATGCAAGAAATATACCCACCCATAGTTTGGCTGTTACATAGCTTTTTTTTTTTTTTCCTGAAGAACAACATAAATCTGGGAAAACAAAAACAAAAAACAAAAAGGTATGGATCTATGAAATTGAACCTGAAGCTCCAGTCCAAACACTGTATTCTCCCCAGGGCCATCTCACCATCGGCTCCTGCCTCTCCTCCTCCCAGTCTCTCCCTTACTAAACTGTTCCCAACTATTGGAATAATCTGTCCTAGTTTGGGGTCCCAATGTCAGGCCAAGCTCGTTCCTCTCCAGGTGTGGGACCCACATGGAGCCAGGAGGGGTTATGAAATGGACAACTAGCAGGAATGTGCAGTTCCATTCTTAAGGAAATAGGTCCCTGCCTGTGTGTCACACACAGACTTGATGACACAGTGCTGGCTCCCAGACTCCCTGCTCAGGCAGCACCCATACACACACACGTGCTCTCTTTGTGACTTCTGCGTTCCTAGCTCTGCAGGCACCTGGAGATGTTGGGAGTACAGGCTGTGAGCCCCAGAGTCCTTCAGTCATCAGCTCATCGTGTGACCTTGGGCCAGACCCTTTCCTTCTCTGGGCCACAGAGCCGCCACCCTCCATCACTCCAGGCCAAAGCAGCCCTGCAGATAGATCCCTTGCCCCATCTCCCCACCTCCACCTCCACTGTTCCCCTCAAAACTAGTCACACTGGTAGGCGGAAAAAACAGGTTCTCACTAAGCCATGGCTTAGAAAGTGTGAATAATGCAATTAACACCAGATCCAGCAGCTGGAGGAGGCTGCCGTGGACCAGCAGGGAAGCTGGCACTGGGGAAGTGGGCTGGCTCAGACACAAGAGGGCAGGGAAGTCTGGATCTAGGCACCGTGCCTGGTGTTCTCACAGTTGGTCTTGGCCGTGCTGTCAGAGATAGGGTGGCAGGTGGCTCACAGCTACTGGTCCCCAATAGCTGAGAACTAAGATGTGTGGTTAAACCAATAAGTCACCAAGAGCAATACAAGAATCACACAAGAGGGAAAGGAATTAATTTGAGAGTGCCAATTTGTGAAATTTGGACTATTAACAAGGAAAAGATAAAGGCCACTCCAGTCCTCACTGCAGGGAGCAAATCTGCCAGGGATCGAGGAATGAAAGAGAGAAAGAGATGTGAGACACTTTCGTTTTAGTCTGACCCTCCCAGACCTCACACTTCATACCCTTCAAGACAACTAACTGTAGGGTCCAGAACCCTGCCACTCTCTCATATATATATTGTATCAGGGATTGAACTCAGGGGCACTTGACCACTGAGCCACATCCCCAGCCCTATTTTGTATTTTATTTAGAGACAAGGTCCCACTGAGTTGCTTAGTGTCTCTGTTGCTGAGGCTGGCTTGGAACTCGAGATCCTCCTATCTCAGCCTCCGGAGCTGCTGGGGTTAGAGGCATGCACCACCACACCTGGCTCAAAATGTTTGGTATTATGGACACGGCATGGCTTTTCAGATAGCCTGGGTCCACTTCCAAAGATGTCTACACCCTTATCCCAAGAACAGGTTACCTAGTGTGGCAAAAAGGACTTTGCAAATGTGATTAAGTTAAGGACCTTAGGATGAAGCAACTTAAGGTTGGCCCCAATGCAGTCACAAATCCAATAAGAAAGACGCAAGAGGATCAAAGAGAAGGTGTGAGAAGAACAGAAGCAGAATGAGGAGAGATGAAAGACTCACAGAGGCTCCCTGCTGGCTTTAAAGATGGAGAGAGGACCCTGATCCATCCATTTTATGTTGTTATTGCCTGATACCACAGACTAATTTATAAAGAATAAAAGTGAACTAGCTCACAGTTCTGGAGGCTGAAAGGCCCAAAGAGGGGCCACATCAGATGAGGGATTTTCTTGTTGGTGGGGACTCTATAGAATCTCGGGGTGGTACAGGGAATCACATGATGAGAGGGGCACATACAAGGACAAAGCCAAACTGACTCTTATAACAGACCCACTCACAAGGTACCCTAGAACTCATTGACCGTTGTTCCACAGATGGATGAGTCCACTCAGAGAGGCAGAGCCCTCATGACCAATCACCTTTTGAAGGTCCACCGAGTCCCACCTCTTAATGCTTCACAATAGGGATTGAATGTCAACATGAGTTTCAGTGGGAACCTTCAAACCACAGAGGGGACTCAAGCCAAGGAACACCGGTAGCCACTAGAAGTTGGAAAAAGGCAAGAAATGGCTTCTGCCTGACAGCCTCCAAAAGATAGCAGCCCAGTGAGACTGATTTTGGACTTTGACCTCAAGAATCATAAAATTATAAATCTTTGTACTTTTAAGCCACCACATTTGTAGACACCTGTTATAGCAGCAATTGGAAACTAGCACACTTGGGTTCCAATCCTGGCTCCTGCTCTCTCTGCCTCAATCTCCTTTGCAAAGGGGAGGAAGGAGGGTTTGAATCAGCAGTGGACAGAGTCTTCTTCAGCAATCGTTAGCCCCAGCCATGAGGATGCCAACCCTCTCAGACTGGCTTACCCTGGACCTGACTATGTTTTCCATTCAAGGTGAGGTTCAGGGGGAAGCCAAATGGTGATCAAGTGTGACCCTGGACTGGCTACCTATCCTTTCTAAGGTTCAGGATCCCCAGATGAGCTAATGTGTGTGAAAGACTAGCACTCAGTATTAGACACAGACGGACTCATCTAGACCAATCTATGAGAGGGAGAGTTAAAGGTTTACATAGGGAGTGTCCTGATACAACACAATGGGGGATCCATTTTCAAGTCCAGCTGCAGCTAGGAAATGATGCCAACCAAAGGGAGGTGAACTGCCCAGGCCCCTGAGTTCAGAAAACTTTGCAGGTAGGCAGGGGATCTGGGGGAAGGGAACAAAGAGACCCCAGGCAAGTTGAGCCCAGGACTGAGGCAGCTCCAAGGCCAAGTGCCCAGATAGTCCTGCCCTTTCCTGGTGACAAGAGGCACAGGAGCCCAGCAGACTCTCATACAAAAGCAAACAGGTGCAAGGACCTGGTCCAGGGCCCAAGGATATAGCTCAATGGTAGAGCACTTGCACTTGCCTAGCAAGCATGAGGCCCTGGGTTGACCCCCAGCACTGGGGAACCAGGAGAGGGAGGAGGGAGAGGGGAAAGAATGAGAAAAAAAGGTCGCAAACAGTTCCCACTGGGAGCTCAGTTCTCCTGGCTATGAGCCAACTGAGAGCAGGGATTTTACCTCATTGTCTTCTGAAGCCTGAAGCCTCCAGGCCACCTGGATAGGACACAGACTGGCTACTCAAGGACAGCACTTCTCCACACACTAGATGAAGCTATTAAAAAAGGAAGCCAGCATCTAAGATGTTGGGAAATACTGTTTTGTTGCTACCTCCTAGAAGTTCACATCCCAGCTAGCCTGACACTTGACCCAAGAAGACCTGGAGACAAGAGGCCATCTGTCCCCACACTTAAATTTGACGACAGGAAATTTTTACTTGCAAAAAGACCGATTAAGAAATCCAAACAATTGCTCCTCTGTGAAGCACACTGAGGAAAGACAGGCTGACCCAGGTGGGTTGGAGTGAATTGTTTCATTAATTATTGGATGTGAGGAAGGGAAGGAGGGAATTGAGCATACGACCACATTACTTTCGGTTCCCTTAGACCAAGGTGGAACCCGGCGTTGGTGGCACACACCTGTAATACCACTGACTCAAGAGGCTGAGGTAGGAGGATAGCAAGTTGAAGGCCAGCCTAAGCAACTTAGTGAGATCCTGTCTCAAAACAAAAAAATAAAAGGGGCTGGGGTTGTGGTTCAGTGGTTAAGCACCCCTGGGTTCAATCCTTAGTAATTAAAAAAAAAAAAAAAATGACCAAGGGGGTCCTCAGGCAGGAAGGATTTAAGGAGCATTGGCCTCATCTCCATCCTAGACAGAGAGCTGACCTTTAACCCCTAGTGGGCTTGTTGAGACCCCAATCAGGAAGCAGTGTGCACTGGGGGCAAGAGGGACACTGCCATCATCCTTGCACCCAGCAGCCCATCCCAATCACTCAGCATAGCACCCAGCAATCCACACTGAAGCTGGTGAACTGTCAGTGTCTGGGTACTGAAGGAGGGGGAAGCAAGGGAGCCAGACCCCAGGGGAGCTTCCATCCAGGGGAAGGAAACATCAGGAAGGAGCAAGACTGGAGGCACAATAGGTCAGCAACCTCAGGAGAAGGAATGGAGAAAAAGGCCGAGCCTACACAGGAACCATGGCAACCCCTCCAGGGCATCATCCCCCTGGGCACCTTGACCTGGGTCTGACCTGCAGCCTAGGAGAGAAACCTGGATCAAGGATTCTGAGGGCAAAAATGGCAAGATAATTATTTTTCTTTAATCACTGAACATTATTCATTATTTTCTGACCATTAACAAAAAAAGCATATTTCTCCCTGAACCTAAACAGAACTTTTGCTCTCCCCAGAAAGCCTGCTCCTCACCCCCTGGCATTCCCTGTCCAGGGAAGTGATCCACCATCTACTCACTCGTTAAAGCTCCATGCAGAATTTGTTTCACTTTTCTCTTTTCTTCTTTCTTTCTCTTTCTCTCATGTCCCTCATCCAAACCCTAGCTCTCTTTTATAACATAATCCAAATATGACCACTGCCCTCCTCCTTCCACAGTGACCGTAATTCATTTAAGATAACATCACCTCTCAGTCCAGTCCCTGGAAGATCCTGGCCTCCTGCCTGGTTCTGCCCTCATTTCCCTGCAGCCTGTGCGCCCCCAGCTGCCAGAGGACTCCATTAAAACCTAAGTCCAATCACAAGCCTCATCTGCTCAGATTGCTCCAGGGGCGCCCAAGGCCATACCAAGCCCTGCGGGCTCATCCCTCGCTTCCCCTCTGACCTCATCCCCTGCCCCCTTCCCTTTGTCACTGCAGCCAAGCCGCTCTGGCTTCTTCCAGGTTCTGGAACATGCTAGGCCTGACCCTGCCTCAAAGCCTCTGCGTAGGCTGTTCCCTCTCCCCCTCCCCCACCCCACGTTCTCTCTTGTAATTCGTATCTTACCTGAAATATCCCCTTCTCTGAGACGCCTTTTCTGACCAACCACATCTCTGAGACATCACCTCACAGTTTAATTTTCTGAACAAAGATTTATTTTTAATGTATTCAATTTTCATTTCCTCCACTGGAATATGAGTTCCATGAACAATAAACTTCATCTTGTCTCACTTCCCACTGTTTCTAAGGGGCAACAAACCGTCAACTGAGAAGAAAATTTTAGAAAGTAGGTAAGATGAATAAGAAAACAAAAGCAAAAGTTATTACCACTTTCCACCCAAGATACCCAATGTTACCATATTGGTACAATCCCTTCCAGTCTTAGGAAAAAATACACACACACACACACACAATATTTATAATGTTGTGCTCTGCTTTTATCTCTCAAGGAGTTATTTTATCATATTTTAGATTTAAGGACAAGTTGCAAAATCATACAAATTCTTTATGTCCCCCTACCCTGCTTCCTCTGAAGTTCTCATCTCATAGTGGAAGGGTAAAGAACATTGATCGATTATTGAAACAGTATTGTCCACTGCACTACAAACCTTACTCACATTTCACCAGTTTTCCGTCAACATTCTTCCTCTCCCCCAGGAGCCTCTCCAGATCTCGCACTGCATTTGCTCATCTTCCTCGTCTCCTCCCAGGGTTCCTGAGTATTTTCCTTGACTATCAGGACCCTGGTATTTTGATCAGTTGTTTTCATCAGGTGCTTCCATGGATTTCATTTTTTACCTTTGGATTCCTAACCACTGGGTATGGTGTGAGGTACGCATCTATTTTTGTCCTTTTCAAATGGTTACCATCATCTCAACACCATTTTATTACAGTCCACCTTTACCCCATTGACTTGAAATGCCACCATCATCATATACTAAATTTCCACCTGTATTTGGGTTCTATTTCTAGGTTCTCCTACTCATCTTTTTGTCTATTCACAGGCCGGCACCGTGTTCCTAATTGCTGAGGTTTTACATTATGGTTTTTACTTTTCATTGGTTTCATGATTTCTGCATGGTTTTGTTTTTTATATATGCACTTTAGTATAAAATGTCTAACTCTATAAAATAGTCTGGGGTGGTTTTGTTAAGATTGCATTAAACTTATAAATTAGTTTAGGAAGAATTAATGTATTTATATTAGGCCATCCTATCCAAGAATGGAAAAGGTTTAAGTCTTATTTAGGTCTTTCAGGAGTATTCTGGCAATCTTCTTGTATGATTTTGCATCTTTCTTAATAAAGCTATTCCAAAGTACTTAATCATCTTTATTACTATTGAAAATATAGGTTTATCTACCATTATGACCTCTCTGTTGCTTTTGTGTGTCAATTTTATATACTTCTACTTCACTGAAAAAAAATTTTTCACCGAAAAAAAAAATTGGGGGCGGGGGGCGGTGGTTAGTTTGATCATTAACTCTGGGGTATACTATCATAGCAGAGTTAATTCAGTACCTCACCAGAAGGAGGCACTGAGGCTGCTGGTGCCCTCCTGCCTTCATACGAGGTTTTCTCAGCTATTACCAGATGGCGGCGCTAAACTGCAGGCTTTTAGGGAGGCAGGTAGCTATGATGCTCACCCTGTGGCACAGGATTCAGTAAATAGCAGGTAAGGATGCAGATGTTTCCCCCATCACCCTGACAAGAAGCATGTTTTGAAAACATAACTGCAGCATCCATTGCCTTGGCTGTGGATACTCCACCAAAAACTTCCCCCTCCAATTTCCCAGTGAAGATGCAAGAAAGGCTGGTGGTCTGCAGCCAATGACAGAGTAGGGGAAGGGGCTGAAAGGAGTCAGGCAACCATTTCTGTTATTCCTTTAACTCACCCCTTCCTAGTTTGTGCAGCCCTACTCCCTGCAAAGGAAGAAATAGAATTCCAGTGTCCAGGGGAGGAAACAGGACCAGTGAGGCGAGGTAACCTTCCCAAGGTCCCAGAGCCAATAACCAGGGAAACTGGGATCCCAGCTCCTGTTCTGACCCCAAAGCCCAGGCACCAGCCACAAAGTCAAGGGGCTCTCAAAAGGTAAGATTCATTGTTCACTGCTCATTTTTCTAAGCATTTCCTAAAATGAGTCTGGAACTGCCAAGTTCTGCCCATCCTTGAATACAGATAAATTTGCTCTGTGAATTAGGGAAAAGGCAGGGCATGCGGTCACTGAGACCCATGGAGAGGAAGGTGTGCCAAGAAATGTGACACCAGATTAGGAAACCAACAGTTTATTGTTTTAAGGAACCCCAGAGTCTCCTTAGTACAAAAGGTGTTGGCTACCATGGCCTGAGAAGCCAGTTCTGCCTGCCCTCCCTCTCATGCTCTAGAATGCTGGGTACTGTGATCAGAGTCTCTGTGAAAATGGGAGTATTTTTCAAAAGAAAAGAAAGGTCAGTTTCTTGCCCCATGGTCTGTAACTGCAGAAAGGTCATGCAGCACTTTTCAGAGGTACAGCCCCAAAGGTCAGGCTTGGTCAGGCCAGGCCAAGTTAGAAACAGGTCAGTCAAGATGTTCCCTGATTGATGTGGGCGGGTATGCATCTATGCTGCAAGGATGGGAAATGTCAGTTACTGTGGTTAACAAGTCCATTAACTGCCTCGCAGCCTAGGTTGTTCCAAGCACGTGAGCTGAACTCACTTGCTGCACACTGGGCCCTAGTCCAGGGCCTCACAATAACCCTGAGCAGCAATGCTCCCATTTGACAGGTAAGATAACCAGGGTTCAGGCGAAGGGCAGATATGCTAAGGTTTCCTTGAATTCCTGGATGTCTGATTCAAGAAAGTGTAAAGCTAGAGAGGTGGTTCTCAAAGGGGAAGTTCCTGGACCAGCAGGCTCAGTGTCTGTAAAGTTGCTAGAGAACAGATTCTCAGGCCCATCCCTGATGAGCTGAATGAGAAACTGAAGGTGAGACCCAGAAGTCTGCATCTTAATGAGCCCTCATTTGACTGGAATATTCCAAAGTTTGAGAACCACAGAGCTAGTGATCCCAACAGCCCCGTCTGGTATGCACTAGTCTTGAAGAAGTAGAGTTGAGATATATAGAAATTCAAGAGAGCTTCTGTGAAGAGCACTGAATGCCTACACCTTCTGGATTCCATGAGATGGGCTTTATCTTCACTTCTGTTTAATGACAGCTTTGACCAAGCTCCCATCTATGGAAACCAGAGGAACACAAAATTCACCCCAGACTCAGGGGAGCTGTGGGGTTGGGATTACTGGGGGGCAGGGGGCTTTGCCAGCAGTCATGGGGTCTTCAGTGAGCAGTCCTGTGCCACAGCAGACAGCCAGGCAACATTTTCAAGAACCCATCCATTATTTTAATAACTACTAAGAGTGGTTTTAATGACCACTCTTTAGGGTGGACTGGCCAAGGGGATGAATGTTACTCATTCCACAGACACGTAGGCATTTGAAGTAAGGACCCACACTCCACCCCAGGGCTCAGGGAAAACGGAGGTGGCCCAGGCTTACCAATGCTCTAGGGCAGACAGGGCCTAGAAACATCTTTTACCTGCTTTGCGTTTCAAATATCACTGTCCTTCCCAGATCTGATGGTAATAGTCTGGATGAGTTCTGAGGAAGAATTTTCTGTTGGATATAGTCCCCAGACAGGGGACATCATCTCATCTAGGGAGAAGGGCTCAGAGGTAAGAGAAAGAAGCAGAAGATAAACTGAAAGATGAAAACAGGCTGGTATCATTTCTCAGAGCACATTTACTCACACGTGTCACAGGAACAAGGACAAGGCGGTCTCAGGGTCCCACTCCTCCCAGAGCTATACCTAGCATGGGAGGCCGGCAGAGACAATGGCATTACAGAAGAGGGAAGTGAGGTTGAGGGCACTTGGGGCCCCAAGGGCACTAGGCACGAAGCCAGATCATGTGACCCAGTCTGCGGATGTTGACTTCTCTTCTACCTTCCCCCCACCCACACCAAGACCTCTAGCAAAGTCCTGACATCTTAGTTCTGCCTTGGAAAGGGTCAGTATCTGTGTGAATGGGGAGAAGCCAGCTATGTTGTCATCTCTGGCCAGAGAAGAGCCCTAGCAGCCATCTTGAACAGCTACGCTCCTGGAGAAGGGACGCCATGAACTGGGAAGTGGAACCTCCCAGAACCAGGAAGAGAAAGGAAGAGCCTGGACCGTGATGACCACAAAGCCACCAACCTGGCTCTGGATCACCCGCCTACACACATTGTGTGTGTGCGCGAAAAACATTTATATATTGTTTTTTAATCATATGGTACATGAACCAAATATATTTAATGGTTCTAATTATATCTTGTACACTAAGACCAAAAAGCTTAAATGTAAATTGAATTATTTCACTAAAAACATAACTGGAAGAAGATGTATATGCGGGCTGGGGTGTGGCTCAGAGGTAGAGCGCACACCTAGCATGCGTGAGGCACTGGGTTCGATCCTCAGCAACACATACAGTAAAATAAAGACATTGTGTCCACCTATAACTAAAAAATAAATATTTTTAAATAAAAGAAAAGAAAATGCATATGCTGTTCACGAATTTAAGTAAATATTTACAAGAGTTGGAGCACCCCAGGGATCCCCAGCCTGAGTGAGAATGGGGTGACCCCAACAGGTCTGGAATGTCACTGTCCTGGCTACTCACTCTGGCTCTTCAGGGATGACAGCTCTTGCCATGCTCCTTCGAACTATTCCTAGAAGGGTCTAGGCAGGGACTCCAGGTCTAAGAAATAGGCCCCCTTGCGCCATAAGCCATCTGCTCTTTTCCGACCCTGGCTTGTAGTGGCATTTATAGCTACTCTGTGATCCCTGCCTGCCACGGGAGACAGCGGCTCCATTCATTTAAGGTGTGATCCCTAGGCTGGGAGGTTTCTGCAACCAGCTGCGCCCTCTAGAGATCACACAGCTTCCTCTCCAAGGCATCCTGGGGAGGGAGGCAGGGGAATCTTTCTGGACCCATGCATAGCACTTTATTAGGAAACACTGTGTTTAAAAAATAAAAACATCCTGCTGGCAAAAGGATCCTACAAAGAAGTGAAGTTGCTGGCACAAGAAGCACTTGAAAATTAACATCAGGGTCTAAGTCAAGGATTTATTGGTTACCATATAGCAAGAGAAAACTCACATTTCTTCCAAAAACAGGTGCTCAAATTGAGCTGAAGGGAAAACAGTGGACTATTCATTTACAAATTCCCAAAGACAGCCCCAACCTGTCAGGATCCCTGGTAGCTAAGGTTCCTGCCTTCCCTAGTTTTCTGGTCAATCACCAGCATTTAGACTACAGGAGCTGATGGACACTGCCCACCTTGGCTGCTGACATTTATCCTGCTGATAAAACCCAAGAATTGGTCCAAACAGGAAGGGCCAGACCCTGGTGTCCTTGACCCCTTGGCACTCTGTGCGTGAACCACCAGGAGCACCTGGCACCTGTTGAGAGGCGAACAGGCTTGCCCAGGTGTCCATATGGGGGTGGGGCACAGGCCAACAGCTGCTGTGCTTCTCCTGAGTTCCCAAAAATCCTTCCCCTGTTTGCATTCAGTCTCCTCAATGCTCTCTGACCACCTCCCAGATGTCAGGAGCCTTTGTCCACTAACCCTGATTTTCCAGTCCAGACTGGCCCCAGAGGGAATGTTCTTCCTTCCTCTTGCTTCCCACTCAGTTCAGGAGGCAGCTGTGCCTTCAGTGCATGGCCACAGCTGGGCCAAGTTGTTTTCTGAACCAATGGAGATGGTTTCATACTCTTCTTAAGTCAAAAAGACTTAAGGTCAAATGAGAAATTATATCCCATCTATGTATGATACATCAAAGTATATAAGTGCATTCTACTATCATGTATAACTAATTTTTTAAAAAAAGACATTCAGGAACAGAAAATCAGAACACAGGGGACGAACCATGAGAAACACTGAGGGGCAGACACATCAGTGTCTTAAGGCCACTTCTCTCTCTCTCCCTGGACCACAAATGGTCAGTAATTCCCAGGGCAACAAGGACAAGAGGGAGTGACGGAGCCTTGAAGCCAGGGCTGGCCCCAGCTTGGAACAGGGCAAAGTGGCCAGGCCCCAAATGCTATTTCCCTAAATGGAACTGGCAGCGGTTCAGAGAGGAGACTGAGCACTAATCATGAGATGACACGTGATTCTTCTGTGGTCATGGAAGTCCAGATGACAAAGGAATTGAGGGGCCACAGCCTCATGCTGGGAAACCACCAAACACTGGGCTCAAGTCAAAAAATGCAATGTTGTAAAGAACTGCTGACGGTCAAACAAGACGAGGTCAGCTCCACTCACTGCCAGCTCTCCCCACAAAGACGCAAGGGTCTGTGGCAAGGAAAGGTAAATTCTGGGGGATAAGTCTTAGAACAAAGCAGCCTAGGCTAAAAATCTGCATGGCGCCAACTCTACTGCACGTTGACTGCGTGATCCTAGGGAGCTCCTTAACCTCTCAGCGTCAGATTCCTTGGCTGGGACACAAGGCTGCTACCTCACTCTCCTGGTGGTCTGAATGTACAGAGCCCAGCACACAGCAAGTGCCGTCCCGAGGACTTCAGGGGAGATGTGAGGCGACAAAAACAAACCACTGGTCCAACTGTCATTTACCCATGATGAAGACACTGGCCAGGGAGAAAAGACCATTAGGAAAATAAACCTGGCCAGATAAAAGGCCCTCCTGAGAGTAGATTTTTCCAAACTGCTCCTAATGGCTAACTTGGTTACTGTAAGAATTTTTCCTGACGAGATCCTAGAGACGTTTCCACCTATGGGCCATGCTTCCAAGTCTCTGGAGTTAATATCCGGGCCCGATTTTGTTCGAAGAGTTCTAGCATTTTCTCCATGTTGTGGTCAGCCTCAATCACCTGGAAATGAAACACAGAGGTCATGGGGCTGCACTGAGCTGGACACTGTCCTCCCTTACAGGAAGGAGGAGGTGGCAGGGAAAGGCAGAGAAGCCAAGGTCACAGGGAGAGGGAAAGGAAGATGAGGGTCAAACATTCCCACTCTGGGGCAGACTGCCCTCTGAACTAGACTTTCACCTAAGAATCTACCACAGTTGTCTGTGCAGTGAGATCAAGAATAATTTTTTTTTCTTCTCATCATTTTATAAATTCCAATTTTTTTTATTTTTTTTTTTAATATTTATTTTTTAGTTCTTGGTGGACACAACATCTTTGTTTGTATGTGGTGCTGAGGATCAAACCCGGGCCGCACGCATGCCAGGCGAGCGCGCTACCGCTTGAGCCAAATCTCCAGCCCCAAATTCCAATTTTTTAAAAGGAGAAAGACATAAACTTCTTTAAAAATCCATCAAAATAATCTCTCCTTTGCCAGCAGCAAAGGAGATGCCTGCAAGAGCCGTGAGTGCCTGCGTGGTCCAAGGCCATGCATGAAAGCTCATGATCCCTTGCTGTATGTGGAGCAGCCTTCGTAGTTGTTGGCCTGCCTGAAGACATTCGGGAACAGAAAATCAGAACACAGGGGACGAACCGTGAGAAACACTGAGGGGCAGACACATCAGTGTCACTTAGAAATAGCACATGTCAGCAAGAGAAAGGAGGGTTACTATGAAAAGCCAACACAGGAGCTCAGAAACAGTAGTAGTCTGGGCGCACAGACTCCTCAGGGCATCACTAGGTGACAGCCCAGAACAGCAACTGATGTTCCTTCTGATGACTTAGGTCACCAAGTAATGGTAAACTGAAGCTCTATGTCATCTACTAAAGAAGGAAGGTCACAGCAGAGGGACCACCATCCCAAAAGGTCCAAACCCAGGACCTGGGGTGTTTCTTTGCAGCCAATGCTGGTAAGTGACATGTTACTGCAACCACCAGTTATAAGAGCATTGGGACAGGTGGTTTCTCAGGTCTGCCACTTCACATTGAAAAGTGCAGACTGAGAGAGAAAGCCTTTTCTAACCTTCCACCTTCCTCCTCCCAAATCCTTGAGCTTGAAGGACCCAGCCCTTCCCCCATCTACAAAGTGGCTGACATTCCCTGGGTCATTCCTTGTGGCAGAGCCTCCTGCCCTGTGAGGGAGACAGACTCACCAAAACAGGGGCGGCCGCAGGGAAAAGGCTTCCTGTGACAAGCCACTCCTCATAAAGCTGGTGAAGAGCACTCAGGTACTCCTGCCATGGAAAAACACAGTGCAGGCTGTCAGGAGAAGAGCGGGGAGCAAAGGCCCCCCACCAAGAGTCCCAGCAAGTGAAAGCTCTCGGTGACCACCAGGCAGTGACTTGGACAAAGGAACACGGCAACAGTCAACCTGGCTCAGGGGGCAGCAATAAACGCAGCCATGTGCTGAGTGCATGGGCCTGAGCATCAGTCAGAGCATCAGCAGCCACCCTGCCCTGCCTCACCGGGTTAGAGGGTCCACAGCCATTCAGTGGACAGGTGTCCTAGCCCTGAGCACCTCTGCATCCTCCTCTCTGGCTCGCCACCAAAAGCACTATGACCCTCCTCTCCAATCACTCCTGCCTCTGGGATCTCAAAGGAGCTGCCCAAAGCCATGCACCAGCCTCAACACTGGAATGTTCCTTGCTGGTCCAGGGTAAGCCCAGGCTGAGCAGGGCTTCAGGAATTGGACAGCCCTTTCAGGGCACCCACTCATCCTGAATTCACAGCTCCTACTAAATGCTTGCCCAGCCTCTGTGTATCTGCAGGTGCAGCTGCTCACAAAAGGTGTTCAGGTCAATATTAACTGAGCAGCTACTAGGCGTCAGGACACATGCTGAGGACACAGAGGGAATAAGGGTTTTTTAAGGGTTAGGAAACAAAGGCACAAACAAATACTATCAGTATGTCCTCCTATGGGCTGTGGCTGCAGTAAGCCTATGGGCAGGGAGAATACGATGGGGGAAGTTCAGGGAAGGCTTGCTGGAGGACAGGACATCTGAGAAGAACTTGAAAGGCAAAGGAAAACACTCTGTAAAGGTACACTTGCCTAATCGTGGTGTGTATGTGTGTGCCTGTGCACACGCCCCTAGTCACAACCCGTACCTTGTGGTCAGAGCATGGAAAGCAGAAGTGGAGGAAGACAACATCAGAGAGGCAAATGGGGCAGGCTGATGTGAGATCTCACGTACTGTGCTACAAAGCAGGGACTTCTAGACACCCTGGAAGAACTCAGGCTAGGGAATCACATGACTTGGGTTCTGTTGTTGGAAATATCACCCATGGAGCAGCCTGGAGGCTGATTTTAGAGGGAGATGTGGGGAGTGAAGACCCAGGGAAGGAGAATAGTCCAAGCCTGTTGTAATGGCCCAATTAGAGTTGCCATAGCCCGAGGCCAGACCGTGTACTAAGCGAGCACCACCAAGCACTGAGCACTATATCCATCAGGCACTGTGTTAGGCACTGGATGCAGCAGGGAGCAAAAGGCTCAGTCCTGTCCTCCCCAAACTCATATTCTAGTGAGGATCCAGAGAGCACAGAGCCAAGCAACCCTCAGCAGGCTGATGGGAAAGCCCTGGGCTTGCCATTGCAGGAAGGAGAGGGAGGTGTCAAGGACCAAATGAAGCAGCTCTGAATCTCCAAAAGCTCCAGCCACAGAGGAAGTCAGAGCTCACCCCCTCCCTAGTCTGTTCCTGTTCCTGTTTATATCTCAGCAGACAACTGCACAATGATGTCACAGGAGGTGGGCCAGGGAGAGGGAGCCAGGCTGCCATGGAGGTCTCTGCTCTCTTACCAGCGGAATGACCTTCTCCTCTTGCCTGCACCTCTTCTTTAATCTCTCATAACAGGTCTCAGGAGTGGTCCGGAGATAAACTGAGGATAAAAAACATACATGGCTTTAACTGCTCTGCTCATGGCTTGGGAGCAAGACAAGGGGTGGGGGAAGGAAGCACACAGGTCAGGTGAAAAGGAACTATCACCTCCCTGAGCCAGACACAGACCAGAGCCAGCTCTCAGCTTTGCCACTGGCCAGCTGTGTAACCAAAGAGGCACCTTGACCCTCATTCCCCCAATTCTGTTCCCTGTCCCTGTCATCAGCCCCAAAGGGTCACTGTGAGCTGAATATAATTCTATCTACAAACAGAGCTTGGCACAGGACCTGGCACGAGGCAGGCCTCAGTAAATATCCAGCTTCTGTCCCTCCCCCTCTTCACAACCCAGAAAATCCATGAAATCACAATGGATCCAGGTCTGAAACCAACTGACCCAGGGGAGGACAGCTTAAGGAACCAAGGGTCAGATTCCTCTCCATGAGCAACCAGAAGCCCCCAGATTCTGTCTGTTCTTTAAGAGGAAGAAGGCTAAATAAATACAGGGAGAAGAAGAAAAAAAAATCACCACTGGCCAGCATCCCATCCCCCACCAAGCACATCCTCACTGGGCCCAGGGGAAAGGACAGGCCAGAAGGCGGGGGAAGGGCTGTCTTACCTATCAGATCAATGGACACATCAATGTTCCTCACGATCCAGTCAAACCATTCAGAGAGAATCACATAGTCCACTTCGGGCATCTTTCCACTGGAGCGAGAGTTGCATTGGTTTTATTCACCCATGAGAAAGTTTCTGGGCTGTGTGCCATTTCCCCCAAAATGATCTGGGGATGGCTTTTGTTGAAAGGCTGTCACCAAGAACAGTAGAGTCCACCAGATGCTGGACATGAAGTGATGCTGGGAATTGGGCGCTCCTGACCTCTCATCCCCCGGGAATGGTTTGTGGTATGAGGTAGAAAGACCCCAGGAATGAAAGACAGGAGAGTATCTGGAATTTGAGCTCCAAGTAGAGAAAGTCACTTTAAAACATGCCCCCTGACAACAGAGACAGCATTCAGGCTGGGAGGTGAATAAGCATGTCAATTTCACTCCTAGAAATTTATTTTGTGAAAATAATCATGGTGCTCACTGCTGCACTATTTAAAATAATGGACAACTAAATCTTAGTTTGTCTATATAAATAAACTGTGCAGTAACTGAAAAATGATGTTGTAAAATAATATTTAATGACGTGAAAAATGCTCAGAATCTGATGTTCAATGAAAATAGCAGAATATAAAACTGCATATACAGTATGACCCAAGTACATTTTCAAAAATATTCATCTACTGCACAGCAAAGGAAACAATCAAGAGCATGAAGACAGAGTCTACAGAAAGGGAGAAGACCTCTGCCAGCTACTTATCTGCTAGGGAATTAATATCCAGAATATGTAAAGAACTCAAAAAGCTCAACACCAAAGAAAAAAACAACCCAACTTATAAATAAGCAAAAGAACTAAACAGACACTTCTCAAAAATACAAATGGCCAACAAATACATGAAAAAATGTTCAACATCTCTAGCCATCAGGGAAATGCAAATCATAACTACACTGAGATTTCATCTCAGTCCAATCAAAATGACAATTATTGAGAATACAAATAAAAATAAACTCTGAGGAGGATGTGGGGGGAAAGTACACTCACTCATTGTTGGTAGGACTATAAATTAGTACAACGACTATGGAAAGCAGTATGGAGAGTCCTCAAAAAACTAGGAATGGAACCACCATATGACCCAGCTATCCCACTCGTTGGTATTTATCCAAAAGATCTAAAATCAGCACACTATAGGGACAGTCATATCAATATTTACAGCAGCACAATTCATAACAGCCAGGCTATGGAACCAGCCCAGATGCCCATTAACAGCTAAATGCATAAAGAAAACGGGCAGAAATGCCCATCTGGCTGTAGTGTATAAAACAGGGTATATAAAATACCCAATGGAGTTTTACTCAGCCATAAAGAAGAATGAAATTATGGCATTTGCTAGTAAATTGGATGGAACTGGAGAACATCATGCTAAGTGAAATAAGCCAGATGCAGAAAGTCAAGGGTGGAATGTTTTCTCTCATGGGTAGAAGCTTCACCAAAATAAGTAAAAAAAGGGTGGAGGAAATCCTGTGAAAACAGAACAAAGATGAGTGAAGTAGAGGAAGGGGATTGAGGGAGAGGAAGGAGGGATGGGAAAAAGGAAGAAGAGTGGAACAAAATGACCAAACTCCCATTTACACACACTCCCACACAGAGAATTTCACCTTTATGTATATTATAATGCACTATTTTAAAAAAACTATAAATAAATAGAAGAAGACTGGTAGAACATAGGAAAGGGAACAGGAGGAGGGAGGAGAGGAGGGAAAGGGGAAGTACAGGGGACTGAATTGGAACAAATTATATTCCATACTTGTACGACTATTTCAAAATGAACCAATATTATGTATAACTACATTAGTTTTAAAATTTTAAAACACATTTTAAAACAATTGGAAAGAAAAATACCAAAAGGTTAACAGGGTTTTTCTCTGAACTATGGGAGACTTCTATTTTTTTCTTATATCTGTCTGCATTTTCCAAATTTTAACAATATATTCTCAAATCAGGAAGTAGAGGTGGGAGCATTATTACAAATTTTAAATAAATGTTAACCTAAAAGGAAAGAAAAGCAACAAAAAAGGGAAGGAAGAAAAGGCCAAAGAGTGGGAAAGAGACCTTGTCATCTGCTCCTGGCATTCCCACAATGTCCTCTGCCCAAGAGGACACAGACAGGGAAGGGACAGGAGTGGTAGCCACTGAAGGTCACAAGCCCAGCAGTAGTCAGGGGTTCTTGAAGGTCCAGGAGAAGAATTCCTGCCCTCACACCCCTCCACCAGTGGAGTGTAGAGTGGCTAAGTATGGGACCCACGCAGCCCTGGGTGTGGCAAGGCTGGCCACGGGAGAGTGGACATACCCAGGCAGGGAGGGATACTTCTGACTGAAGGAGGATGAAGGTCCTGGAAGGTCATGGTAAGGGCTGGAACTGCCCAGCCGTGGACCACTCCAGCCCTGTGGGGCGATGACAGAGCAGGTTAAGAAGCCGGGAAAGGTTTAAGGGAGGTGCTCTGGGAGAGTAGGGCATAAGCAGCCCTGCCTTGGGGACCAAATGGCAGGGCCTGGCAGAGACTAGAGAAGAGCATTCTTCCCTTGTCCCTGAGATCACCTTCATGCCCTCTAAGGAGCAGAGCTGAGCTTGACAGAGCTGCAGGAGGGTGTGGTGCCCAAGAGAAGAGCAAGGCCAACCCTGAGCAGACTTCAGTAAGGATACTGAGCAGGTGAACGTATAGGGAGTTGGCGCGAGAGGAAGAGTGACCACAAAGAAAGCCCAAATTCTATTCTTCCTCCCATTCATCCCTTTAGCTTTGGCCCAAAATATTTTTCACTCAAGAGAAAAGAACTCTGGCCTACAACTGCCTGACTGCAGGCCTAGGAATAAACCCAGAAAACTTTAAAACAAAGATAACAAAACCCCAACCACCAAAACCTGAGGCAACAAACGTGAAATGACGAAACCACAGGCCAGGTGCAGGAAACAGGAAATCCTGCACAGTGAGCCCTGGGTCCTGAAGACGGCTCTCAGGACTGGCTTTCGCTCTCATGACCCCCAAGGTCCAGAGAGGCCCCAAGGAAGCCAGAGGGCAGCACCCCTGGGGGAAAGGGCAGAGGCACAGAGACAGCAGACTCCCTGTAGACCACAGGGCTGCTGGCTGCTGCAGCATGATAGCTCATGCTGAGCCTACTCCTCAGAGCATGATCCCAAAGGGAGGATGATGAGCACGAGGGACGAGTGCCCCAGGGACCATCCCAGGCCAGCCAGTCCCCAGATGTCCAACTGAGCCCTGTCAAGGTAACAAAGGCAGGTAGCTGTGGCCACAGAGGGATGGGGTCATTTGTTAACAGCATTACTGTGGCAACATAACTGGCACCACCCAGCCGGTGCTCCACATCTGTCAGCTAAATGAACAAGTTACAATCTCCTTTCAAAAAGTCAATGGTGTAACAAAGTATCAATAATGCAAACTACCGACCTTCGATACAGGTTTTCCACAAAAATGTATCTTGCACTGTGAAGTGACCTCTCCATCAGTCGTACAGGCATCATCTAAAGGGGGGAAAAGGTGACTTGCTAACTCAGGCAAAGAGGAGGGGGTCAGAAGACCTTGAAAAACTTGTACCCAGCCCCAGTCACATCCCCCAACTTTGCTGAACATAAAAATCAAGAGGTCCACCCACACACATCCCACCCCAAGCTGCCAGGACAGCCTGGCAAGGGGGACTGAGGGCTCAACAGCAGCAGCCTCTTTTGTTGTTGTTGTTGTTCTTTTTAGTTATACATGACAGGAGAATGTATTTTGACATATCACATATACACAGAGTATAACTTCCTATTTGTGACTGTACATGATGTGCAGTTACACTGGTCGTATATTCATATATGAACATGGGAAAGTTATGTCCAATTCATTCTATTGTCCTTTCCATTCCCATCCCCCGTAACTTCCCCCGACTCCACCTGGTCTGATCCAGTGAACCTCCTCTCCGCCCCGCACCATCACCTATTATGGGTTAGTATCCGCATATCAGAGAGAATATTCGGCCTTTAGATTTGGGGGATTGTCTTAGCTCACTTAGCATAATATTCCCCAGTTCCATCCATTTACTGACAAGTGCCATAATTTCATTTTTCTTTATGACTGAGTGATACTTCATTGTGCATATATATCACATTTTCTTTATCCATTCATCTGCTGAAGGGCACCTCGGTTGGTTCCATGGATTAGCTATTGTGAATTGAAAGCAGCAGCCTCTTTTGATAGGAGACTCGATTTGAAGGTGGGGAGGTACTGGAAAAACTACCACATGCCATCTCTTGAGGCACAATATAATGACAAAGGACCTAAATAAGGTGGATTTGGTTAAGCAAAGGACCTGTGTGAATGAGGTAGAGCCCCCAGAGGGCTGGATGGGGGCAGAACTCTGGAGCAGAATTCAGTGGAAACTGGGAAGGGCTGTGCCTGGCAGGGAAGGGAATGACAAGATATCACAGAGTACTCAACGCACAACCTTTCCCTTTGTCCACACTGACCCTTCAGGAAGCAGGAGAGGCCCTTACCTTTGATGCCAAGTGGACAAACACTGCTTTCACTTGTCATGGCCTATGACACCCATGGGCCCTTGGCCAGCAAATCAAAGACACATTCAAAGCTGTAACTAGGGAATCACCCCTGCCTTCTCCCTGCTTGTCTCTCTTTCTCTCCATCCTCTCTGAACTTGCAGCACTGCTGCCCATCTTTCCCTGGCTCCCCATTTAGTCACCTCTCTCCTTCTGCTCATTCTCCCTACTCTGTCCAGTTTTTTCTATCTCTGGACAGATTTAGCAGATTGCCACCTGTGTCTCATTACATTCTTATATTATTATATACAATTTGAGTTTGCAATTGAGTGCCTACTTGGGGAAAGTGGGATAAGCCAAGGGGAAAAGCACTGACTACATTTCCTCTGATTTGATAACTTGGAAGAAACTCATAGTTGTCAAAAAGGTTCTGCTTATATCTTCCAATTTTAAGAAACAGATTAGTTAGACATGGTGGTGCATGCCTGTAATCCCACCAAACTTCAAGGTCAGCCTGGGCCTTATTAGTGAGATGCTGTCTTAAAATAAAACAAAAAGAGTCATGGACATAGCTCAGTAATACAAAGCTTACCTAGTATGTACAAGACACTGAGTCCAATCCCCAGTACCACACACACCAAAAAAATAAAAATAAAATAGAAGGTGCAGATCTCTGTCAATAGAAGAATGATAACTATACCTGACAGTACCCTGACCTGGATCAAACTGCCCAGCCCAGTCACTGTACTAACATAACTGGCTCTGGGGATATCTTGTCCCCTTCATGGAGAGCCTCTAACACTGATATCTCAGGTTGTCCTGATAGCTTTGACCCACAGGTGTCAATCAGGGTCTCCCAATCCACCCTATTTTCTAAGAGAATCTATCCCTAGTCAAGTCCCTGCTGATAGAGGGCCTTAAGCAACCTACTTGTTCTGTGCTCTTGCCCTAACACCTGACTAAAGACCATTTGACCCATGCTGAAATAATCAGATCCTTTCCCTCAAGAATCTAAAAGCCAGACCCTACGAAGGTTAGATCAGTGCAACATAAAGCATGCATTCCAAACATATGGGTGGTTTGATAAAATACAGATTTCTGGGTTTCATCCTCAGAATTTCTGATTCAGCAGATCTGGAATGGGACCAGAAAAATGTGCATTTCTAACAAGTTCCCAGGTGATGGTGCTGCTGCCGGTCCAGGAACCACACTTTGAGAAGTGAATTAAATGCTGTTGAGTCCAGTAGTGGGTCAGGTCCAGATCATGGAAAATGTGACCTCAGGATGGCACAGGGGCAGCCATCCTGAGGTCACAAGTTGGTGGATGGAGGATCCTGATGGTTGGTCCTCAGAAAGCTATAGGGACAGAAAACCTTGCCCCAGGCAGAGAAAGCTATGCAGCACAGAAGATCTAGCTGGGCTTCCTTGTGAGAGTTCCCTTTCCGGCAATCACATACCTCTAATTTGAAGAAAATTTTGTTTGACAAAGTTGGAACTGAGTGTGTGAAACATACCTGAGGACAAGTGTGCTGGTCCAACATGGTAAGCTGCACATATGTCTGCAGTGTGAGACCCCATCGACAGGCATCTTGGTACATCAGACCCTGCAAAAAGCAGAATGCAACACATTACATCAAAGTGGCATCTATAGGACCCTGGTCTATCAGTCACTGAAAGTCATCTCGAAAATCTACATGGGGCCGGACAGGGGCCAAAAGGGAATCCAGTTATGGTCACAGAGTCTGGAGAATAGGGTGGACAAAGACACTAAAGCAATTACAGAACAATTTAGTAATAGATGGGCTGGGATGTTCCCTAGGGAACATGCATTCAGTCGCTCAATATATGTTCTTTGAGTCCCCTGTAATCTGTTCTCCATCCAACAGCCAAAATGAGCCTGTTCTCAACACCTCCCTACTCAAGAATCTTCCAGGGACTTCATGTTGCATTCAGAATGAAATCCAAACTCTCATCATGGCTCCTGGGGGCCTAGAGAATCACTGCTATCCTCTTTCAGCTCCTACCATTTTTCCTCTAGCCAGTCAGCTTCCACTGCATGAACTTCCTTAGTGTTCGGGAAACATGACCATCTCAGGGACTTTGCACCTGCCATTCTTCCTTTGGAACACTCTTCCTCCAGGTGACTACCCCTTCCCTTATGTTTAGGTCTCTGCTCAAATGTCAACCTTATCAGAAATGTGTTTCCCTGGCTTTGCCATCTGATAGAGATGTTCACCCACCCCAAATCTCTCAGTGGCCTTCAGACACAAGACACGTCACACTTCATAGTCTGCTCACTAATAATCTTATTCTACTCATTTATTTATTTTTAAAACTTTTGTGATACAAACTCATGACACTCCAGTACTCTGAGCAGAAAACTGCAGACCTCCTAACTGCAGATGAAAGAAAATCTCAGAAAGGTCAGGAGCCAGACAACTGCAGCAACAGACACCTTTCTGCAACAGAGAGCCAATCAGAGTGATGAACCAACACTTTTCACAGCACTGATCTTGCTCATCTGTCCAGAATGGAAACTTGTGTACAACTATATAATCATGTTGCTATTTCTTATTATAATACTCTCACTGAAAATGCTATTTGTACCAAGGACACTCTGCCCTGAAGACTATGATTCTGCCCTGTGATGTATCCCCTGTAATCTGCAACTCAAGCTGTCTTACTTTATAATCAAGCACTGGTCCTCCCTGGCTTCTAGAGAATATGAATGTTTCTGAAGGTTCTTTGTTACACCCAAAGATGACTGGCATTCCAGCTTCTCCCACATGCACACAGGTGAAATTCTTTTCCATCTTTGTGGGATTCTTTATTCAAAGACTCTGACAGCTTTTGCCTTATTTAAATAACATCTTTTCACCTCTTTAGTTTTCTTCATGGCTCCTATCACCACCTACTACATTCTGTATTTGACTCTCTCCTACCTCCCCACTCTGGAATATTGGGCCAGAAGAACAGGGGCTTTGAAGTGGGGGGATGCAATAAATATTGGCTGTATGAATGAACGATCACGCACCTATTAAGGGTTAGGCAGTGTAACTATGTTCTAATAAATAACAGTGACAAAACAGACACTGGCCCTGCCTGCAGTAGAACCCAGGGTCTAATGAACCAGACAAGGAAATGTCCTGCATTGCTAAAAAGGAAGGGAAAGAACAGGCTTCCAAGTCTAAGGTTCAAACCTACATAGTCAATATGCCACCGTGTGACCTTGGACAATCTATTTCAGCTTCAGTTTTCTCAGCTAAAAAATGAAACTCATTATCCCTGTCATGAAGTGGAAGCCCAGAACCAACATCCCCTTCTCAAGCCCTCTCAGGTAGGACCCAAATTCTAGCTATCTCTTACAAGCAGGCAGAGCACAACCTTCTGAATGGGGAAGGAGGAAGGGGAACATGCACACTATAGACCCTGCTTTCTAGGTCCACCTGAGAGAGCAGACAGGTGGCTTCAGGGTGAGCCAGAGCATACCATTACCAGGTGTTGCCAAACACAAACTCAAATCGGGGTTCACCAAGGAACCTGGTCACTTAGGAGCAGGTCCTGGAAGTGGGGTGGGGAGGGGTAAACTTGGCTTATAACAGCCACTTCAGATAGGAGGTTCCTGGGCTCTGTGCATACTCACCTAGGCCTCAGAGATCTTTAAACTTAGAAAACCAACATGCCACCATTTTCTGCTTGTTCCTCCTGTTCTCCTCCCACTCAGCTAACAGCTATAACAGCTCAAGTGTCAGCATCACCACTCCCAGGCACTTAAGGGGAAGCTGGCAGTTTGTACGAGAAATAAGCCACTCACCAGGGGATTATGGCCACGGACATTTCTCCACTTGGACACGGGCTCCATTAACACCTGGAAAGAGAGAAAAGATCACATCAGAGCTGCTGTTCCCTAGTTCTGAGCTTTGTGAGAACATGTAAGTGTGAAAAGTAGAGACAGGCACTATCAAGATTTGGGTGGCTGGGGGAAGACGAAACAGCTAAGCAACCTTCTCTCAGGCCACAAGTCCATCTAGATGCCTCCTCCTGTAACTTCCAGACAGGATCTGAGAACAACCAAAGATCAGCTGATATCTGAAGGGTGAGTGGTCCTCCCAACGTTAACCAAGCTCTTCATGCCACAGAAGAAAGAAACAAGGTTATGGTCCTGGAGCCAGAGAGCTTGAGCTGGGACCTGACCGTCCACATATTAGTCATGTATAAATGAGAACCAACAGGATAAATATAGAATTGAAACATGAGAGAAATTAATTAGGGAAATTGGCTCGTGTGATTATGGAGGCTGAGAACTCTGTCATACTACCTGTCATCTCCAAGCTGGAGACCCTGGAATGCTGGTAGCATGGCTCGGTCTAGGTCTGAAGCCCAGAACCAGAGAAGCCAATGGTGTGATTCACATTTTGAGGCTGAAGGCCCAAAACCCAGGGGCCTCTGGTCTAAGTCCTGAAGTCCCAAGGCTAGGAGGAGGAGTGTCCCAGCTCTAGGAGAGGGAAAATTCTTTTCTCTTTTTTGTTCCACCCAGGTCTCTGGATAGCCGATGGCATGCTGCTGTCCCCATTGAGGGTAGACCTTCCCCACTCAGTCCACCAACTCACACACCAATATCCTCTGGAATGACCCTCCTGGACACACATAATGATCTATCAGCTCTCTAGGTACAGCTGTCTCCAGTATCCCCCCACCATCACTGATTCATGAAGGATATGTTCCCAGACCCCCAGTGGATGCCTGAAACTGCAGAAAGTACCAAACCCTACACATACTACTTTTTTTTCCTATGCACACATACCTATAGTAAAGTTTAATTTATAAATTAAACACAGTAACTAATATTAAAATAGAACAATGATAAGAATTTATTTTAATAAAATTGCCAGCATCATTACTCTTGCACCTTGGCATCATCATTAAGTAAAATCAGGGTAAATTAAACACAAGTAGTGTGATACAATTACAGCTTATCTGAGGGTAGTGTATACAATGTAGATATACTGAGCAAAAGGATGATTCACATGTTGATTGGGATGGAGTAGAATGGCATTAGATTTCAGTGAGTACTTCCCACTACAACATGCCATTTAAATCTTACAAATTGTTCATTTTTAGAATTTTCCATTTAATATTTTCAGACTGTGGTTGACCCCAGGTAACTAAAACCACATATAAGGGATGGGGGGACTACTATATTCTTTAATCCAGTCAAGCTGACTGCTAAAACTAGCCATCACACCATGTAAATTTATAGGCCAATTGGTCATATCATTTACAACTACAGAACTACTCAGGTAAGGATTTGATCAACTGGATAATATGATAAACATTTAATGTGTGCCTGGATACAGTAGTATACTCATCAGATAAATATTAACTGTCATTGACAGTCATTGACTGGTTCCAAGGTCTTCAATGAGAATACAAGTACTTCTAAAGTGCCATTGAAAGTTATACCCCAGGTAGATGTGGGGAGTTCCCAAGACCCTCTTTTCCCCCAGGTTTGATAATCCAGGAGACACAGCATACAAAACCCACAGCTGATTTATTACCATGAAAAGATATAGAGCAAAATCAGCATAGGGAAAAGGTACCTGGGGAGAAATGAGGCACAAGGTTACAAGTGTCTTCACCCAGTGTAGTCACATAGGACTCACTTCATTCCCCCAGCAATGAGCTATCATGGCTCATTAAAAAATGTTGTCTACCAGGGAAGCTGACCTGAATCTAGGACTTCAGGGCTTTCAGTGATGCTCAATCAAACAAACACCGCCTGACACATGTTGGTACATACCAAAATATCAAGTTTCCAAGAAGAAAACTGACGTTCAACATAAAAAATATTGCTTGCAGAGTTTAGGCACAGAGAGCCACTCCCATCAGTTAAGAATGGTAGAAATCCTCCCAAGACCTACATTCCTATATGCTAGCCAAGGGTCAACCTTGCAAGCAGGCCTAATGAAGCAGTCTAGGACCTGCTATAGCAGCAGCACATAAGCACAAGCAAGACCAGGGCTGTATGATGTCTATTCATCAAACCACACAAATTTTTTAATAGAAGTAAAAACAGGAAAAGGAAGGAAGGAGAGAAAAGTACTACAATAATATGAAAATTGTAAGATCTGTGGTACAGTTTGAGCATCCCTGTTCTGAAAATCTGATGTTCCAAAATCCAAAATTTTCTGTGCAACAACATGATGTCATGAGTGGGAGAGTCCACACTTGACCTCACATGACAGATTACAGAATACAGACACACTAAAGATATTGCAGAAAACTACCTTCTATGCGTATAAAATGTATATAAGATGAAAATGAATTTCGTGTTAACACTTGGGTCTCGTGCCCAAAATACTTCATTATACATATGCAAATATTCCAAATCTGAAAAAAAAATCCCAAATCTGAAACACTTTTGATCACAAGCATTTCAGATAACAGACACTTAACCTATAACAAAAAGGGGCCATAAACAGAAATGATTATACCACTAAAATCTAGAATGAGGAGGAAGGACCAGGTTCTTTGTGTAGAGATGATTCTTAAACATCTATGAGGTTATTTTTAGACACTGGGCTTTCAATGAACTAGAAATTATATTACCTGGTTATATATACCAATCCTCCCCTGCTTGGACCCTGATATCCCACATCTCACATTGTAATATTCTAACCCTACTCAAAAGCCTGATTTTTCTTCTTTCATATATATATACTCTTTTCCTTACCACATGGTGGGAGGTCTATACCTACTGGCACTGTCCAAAACATCGGCCATGAGCCAGGTGAGTCTATTACAACTTTGAAATCTGACTACAGATGCTCCTCAATTTACAATGGAGTTATGCCCCAATAAACCTACCTCAACTTGGAACTATCCCAAGTTGAAAATGCATTTACAACTAATCTACCAACTACATACTATGAACATCATAGTACAGTTTCTACTGAATGCATACTGCTTTTACACCACTGTAAAGTCAAAAATTTTAAGTTGAACCATCATAAGTTGGGAATTACGTGTAGTCCAAACTAAGAGATGCTACTAGTGGGGCTGAGGTTGTGGCTCAGTAGTAGAGTACTTGCTGCGAAACTGTGAGGCACCAGGTTCAATCCTCAGCATCGAATAAAATAATAAATAAATAAAAATATTGTGTCCATCTACAACTAAAAATTTAAAGAGAGAGAAAGATGCTACTAGGTGTAAAATGCATACCAGATTCCAAGGATTTAGTATGATAATAGAAGGCAAAATCGCTCATTGATGATTTTATACTGATTACACGTTGACATGATAATATTTGTAATATTTTTTTCTTTAAATGTTCTCTTTTTGTTTGTTATTTTGGTTGGTTTCTTCATTTCTGCAGTGCTGGGAATTAAAACCAGGGTCATGCACACATCAGACAAGCACTCTACACGGAACTAAATCTTCAGCTGCCCGCCGCCCCCCGCCAGCCTTTTTTAAATGAGGCTTTAGAAATGTCAAATTAAGTACATGGCTTGCACTTGTGACTTGCATTATATTTCCACAGACAGAGTGGGCCACGCCCCCTATAAACCATCCCATCAAGGCTTTTCAAGCTCCTTAGAACCCTGTGTGGATGCCTCACCTCGATGTCTGTCGTGTTGGAGAAGAACTCCAGGCATGTGGTCTTCCCACTTGCAATATTGCCCTCCACACAGACCTGGCAAAGGACAAGGTGCATTAGAGATGGAAACTGAGTGCCTAAAAGAACATTGGGGGGGCTGGGGATGTGGCTCAAGCGGTAGCGCGCTCGCCTGGCATGTGTGCAGCCCGGGTTCGATCCTTAGCACCACATACAAACAAAGACATTGTGTCCGCCGAAAACTAAAAAATAAATATTAAAAAATTAAAAAAAAAAAAAAAGAACATTAGGGGATAATTTCTAGGAGAGGTCTTAGGTGAAGAGCATCATTGGTTCAGTCCAGGACTTCGACAGGTAAACCAAAATCCCTCCTTAAGAAACCCCCAGTGTCCCACCGTTAGCACTAACAAACAAATGTCACCCCTTTATCTCCAATGGCAGGCTCAAGTGGTCCCTCCAGATCAGACCCTCCTTTCCAGCAAGTCACACACAGCTTGTCTACCCAGTCAAATCTGCCCTCACCTAGGACTGTTCGATTTTACGTGTAAGCATCCTGCCTCCTCAACCAGAGTCTAATTAGTGGTTTTTTTTTTTTAATCAGTGGTTTTTAAGGTAGAGTAACATGTTATGTTATCTAGAATCTTAATTCACTGCTTTGTACAGAAAAAAAAAAAAAGCAGTTACTGACTATAAAGTATTAGGAAAAGGGAGAAGAAAAAAAAAAAAACAAGGATGTTTGTCATAGGTCAAGCCTTAAGACAGATAACATACACCATCATCACATTTAACCTCACCAGAACCTGAAAAACATGTCCTAACATTTTTTGTGGAAGAAAAAAAATGAGGCTTATAAAAAGAAAGAAGGAACAGCTTGAACCTACACCCTGCTCACACTAACTTCACCTGGGGAGGGGGTGTCATGGCAAGAGTGGGAGGGGCCACAAACAGCCTTCTGGGATCTATTAAGGATTAAGTAATAGATGGAGAAGGAGTTGGAAGCAGTGGTTCTCAGCCCTGGTGATGTGTTAGAATCATCCAGAAGTCTTTTAAAAGGTCTACAAGGAAGCCACAACCCAGACCAATCACACCACAATCTTTGAGGACAGGACTAGGACTTCAGTAACTTTTTTGACGGGGATGGGGGATAGTGCTGAGGATTTGAACCCAGGGCCTTGTGCATGTGAGGCAAGAACTCTACCAACTGAGTCATATCCCCAGCCCAGGACCTCAGTAACTTTTAAAGCTCCCAAGGTGGTTTTAAGTGCAGGCATGGTTGAGCATCACTGGTCTGCTCAGGCACCTACTTCTAAAGCACCAAAGGAGCTTGGCTTTTTCTTTGTTTGGCAGGCTTGTTTTCCATTTGGTTTCTGCAGTGCTGTGGATCAAGCCTAGGACCTCAAGAATGCTAGGCAAGTGCTCTTCCACCGAGCTACACCCTAGCCCTAGAGGGGCTTGTCAAAAAATGTGGTAGTATCCAGACTGTCTGAATCAGACTTTGGGTTGGAACCCTCCGATTTATTGTCCTAGAATTCTGACAAGGCTCTGCTCGGTTATGCACTGCTAGTGACAGAGGCCCAAGTGGCTCTGGTTCCAGAAGATCATAATAAGCAATTTGTGGTTCCACATATGTTTAAAAAAAAAAGAAAGAAAAAAAGAAACAGGAAGGTACTATGTAAAAGAATAATAAAAGGGGAAAATATATATATATACACACACAAACCAATAAGAATGAAAATACATTGTGTGACCTACATGGGGAAAAAAAAGTAAACTGTTCCTAGGGAAAAAACAAGGAAAAAATATTATAAACTGAAATTCTCAGTCTATTAAGAGAAAGTCATATGCTTAACAATAGGGGTGTATGAGAGTTTGGGGGTGAAAGTGGGAAGTCTTCTCTTCATTCTTTAAATATTAAGTGACATTGAACTGGGTCCTTTAAAAAAAAAAAAAAAAAAAAAAAGCTTTATTGAATTATTTTTCCAGTACTGGAGATTGAGCCTAGCAGCACTCTGCCACTAAGCTACAACCCCAGTTTTTTGTGGTTTTTTTTTTCCAGTTTCTTTTATTGATTTTTTTAGTTATATGAGACAAAATTCATTTTGACATAACTGTCAAAGCATGGAATATGTCTTATTCTAGCTAGAACCCCTTTCTTATAGATGTACATAATGGTGTGATTCACTATGGTATATTCATATAAGTACATAGGAAAATTACTTTGGATTTATTGAACTCTTTCCTTTTCCTATCCTCCCTCCATTCCCTTTACTCCCCTTTGTCTAATATCTATTAGATAATAGATATTATCTATATCTAAATATCTATTCTTCTCCTCTCCCCGCTTATTGTGGGTTAGCTTCTACATATCAGTGAAAACATTCAACCTGCCTTATTTCATTTAGCATGATAAGTCTCCAGGTCCATCATTTGCAAATGTCATAATCATTCTTCTTTATGACTGAGTAATAATCCATTGTGTATATATACCATAATTTCTTTATCATTCACCTATTGAAGGGCATCTAGATTATTTCCATAGCTATTATGTATTGAGCTGCTATAAACATTGATGTGGCTACACCACTGTAGTAGGCTGATTTGAAATCTTTTGGATTATAAACTGAGGAGTGGGATAGTTGCAACCCCAGCTCTTTTTATTTTGAAACAGGGTCCTGCTTTGTTGCCCAGGTTGGCTTTTAACTTGCAATCTTCCTGTCTCCACTTCCCCAGTCCCTGGGATTACAAGCATGTGCCACCACATCCAGCTATTTTTTTCAACAGTATGATTTTTCATGGCTTATATATTCCATCACATAAGATAAGGAATGATGTATTAAATCTTACTGTTGGATGCTAAATTCCTTTTAACTATTCTATTATAAAAATTGTAGTGCTCAATGGTTTGATATTGTAATAATGCTATGAGATGGCTGTACTATCCACTCAACACCCTCCACACCCTGAACACCTCTCCTTACCCAGCGACACCAATCAATCAGAAATGTGCCTGGGCCCTGTTTCCCACTCATCTGCAGTCAATGCCCAACCCACTTACCCTTAGCTAAAGGCCTCTGCTCTTCCTTGTTGGAGTGACCTCCTTGCCAGCCTCTCTACCTCCAGCCTCACCCAAGACAGCACTCTACCCATAGCCCGCCACTGTCTCTCCCCGAGAGGCAAAACAAATCATGTTGCACATGGATGCTATGATTTGAATGCATCCCTCAAACTTCATGTACTGGAAACTTGATCCCCAATGCAACAGTATTGAGAGGTGATACTTTAAGAGTTGATTAGGTCATGAGGACTGCCTTCCGGAATGGATTAATGACATCATTGAAAGAGTGGGTTATTTATCACAGGAATGGGTTCCTGATGGAAGACTGAATTGGACCCCCTTCCCCAATTTCTTTCTCTTCTCCACCATCCTCTCCACCATGGGATGACACACACATGGAGCAAGAAAGCCCTATCAGATGTTGGCTCCTCTATCTTGGACTTCCCCATCTTCAGAACCACAAGTCAAACAAAATTCTGTTCATTAGAAGGTACCCAGTCTGTGGTATTCTATCATAGCAGCATAAAACAGATTGAGACAGGGATAAAATCCTTCAGTGGCTGTAGATGTTGGGATCTATCCCCAGTCCCTCTGCATACCCTCAAGCCCTCCCCAGCCACTCTCTAGGAACTGGCCACAAGTCCAAACCTACAGGTTCTCTTCCTTTTGTCAGTGACATATGCTGTTCCTTCTCCTCCATCCAGAAGCATCAAGGTTTCTCAAGGCTCGATCATCAGCCCCCTGCCCGCTTCCTCATAGTCCCTAGACTCTCTGCTGCTCGAGACCCCCCACTGTCCTTTTACTACGTAGCCCCCTTTAGACTGAGCTCAGGCTCCCTAATGACATGAGTTGTTTGGTTCCTAGGGTCCTCATGCAGTGTCTCCCACAAAGGACCTCACAAGACTTGAATAGTTACAGGATACCACTTTCTACGGACTTGCTACTATGTATCTGGGGACATATCAGACACCTAAAAGTACCTAGAAGAGGATCATAGCTGAATAATTAACAATAATACATAAATTCTCATCTAACCCAACTCTGTATTCCCCTCCCTTTTTATGGTGGCCACTGCCATACCTCACCCCCTCCTATAATTTCACTAATCTTTCATAAATCTCAAGCATGTCAATCATCAGCCCCCTCCCTGCAATGTCACTCCTTTCCAGGCCCTCTCCATCATCCTGAGTACACCACGGGCCTGCCCACACTTTCCAGCCTCTGCAGACCCTGGCCACCATACTCATGCCACCACCAACCAAGCTACCTCTTCCCCAGCTACAGAAGCTACTGACTTCCAGCTCCCCTAAGAAACTGAGCCCATGGACTGATGGTGTTAAAACATTGTTCCTGACCCCAGTCAGATGAAGAACCCAACATCCATATAGATATGTTTAACTTCGGCCTCCTTTGACCTTCAGCCACACACCAGCCCCAACCCCACCCCAGAACCAGGACCTCCCCAAGTCATCTGAATGACTTTGAGTCCATACCTATGGACCCTCATGGATTCTCTCAGATCCCCTCTCCACCCACCATTCTCAGCATTAGACAATTTGAAGGAAGCAATCAGCAGATCTTTCTCTCACATCTGGGCTGCCCAAGTCACAGTGAAACCAACCTTCCCCACACAGGCTGACCATTTTTCAATACTTTTACAATCAATCCTCAAGCTGCAGTCCAAATCTACCTAAAGAATATGAATACAAGGGCTGGGGCTCAGCAGTAGCACACTTGTCTGGCACGAGACAGATACTGGGTTCCATTCTCAGCAATGCATATAAAAAAAAAGGTCTATCAACAATTTTTAAAAAAAGAATATGAATACACGTATGCTCCTATCTGTGTAAACTCCCAAGGAGGAACATATAAGAAACTGGTTACAGAGGTGGCCTCTGAAGGGTTCTGAGGCCCAGGGATGGAAACAGATGCTCTTATCCCTGGTGATATTTCTATTATTTACTATGTACACACATATTCCTCTACTCCCCTCCTCAAAAATAAATAAGAATCAACCTATGATGGTCAGTGCACACAAAAGAGGAACTTACCACTGATTTTTTCTCTTTTTCATTTTCTCTATCTACAAAAGAAAGGAAATCAATTTTTAAATTCACTTACTTTTTAAACAGCTCACTTTTCTGTGCACTCATTTGCTAAATGACCACAAACAGTAATTTTTATGCTTGCTCCCTGACCTAAAAATATTTTCTATTCTTGGGTCCTTCCCTGGGTGGGTGGAGGCAGGGCACCTCCGCCTACCTACTTGCGACACGGCAGAGGCTGCCTGGGTCCTGTAAGCACATCTGAGCCCCAAGTATGACCAGGTTCTTTCACTTAGTATATCATACCTTCCGTTCTCCCACTCATTTTATTTCTGGGGTCTTCACAGATCAGAGTGCGGCAAATGACAACGCAGAGCGGCCTGTACTGAGCCTTTGGGGAGAGCTGGCTCAGGGCTTGGGTTTGGGGCCGGAAGACTCGTTCCACCCACCCGCCCCACAGGTGGTGCTGCGTCGCCTCTCAACAGCCAGAGGCCAGCGACGCCACAGCTGGCCCTAGAGGTGGCGACCATTTCGGAAGGGGTGGGTCACCGCGAGGGTGGAGGGCGCCTCGTCCGCCCAGGGCCGGCTTAACGCAGCTCCCCGAGGCCAAAGGAACCCCCCCACACACAACGAGCCGAGGGTCCCGGCCCCAGCCCGAAAGTTCAAGGCCGCCCCCGCCCCCGGGGCTGCGTCCTTCCTGCTCTTTAAAGCCCCACAGTCCATCTGGGAGCCTGGGGCGCACCCCGCGGCCCCACCCGCTCGCCGCCGGCGCGCGACCAGGTGCTGCCAATGACCGCCCCCGCCCCTCGCCGCGGTCTCGGGGAAGTCCCGCGGCTGGGAGGAGGACGTTCGGGGTCCGGCCGGTGGGGGCCGCAGCGCGGGAGGTGGAGCAAAGGCACAAATTACCCGGAGGCCAGGCGCGTCGCTGCGCCCCCCGCGGCCAGACGCCCGAGGCAGGGGTCCCGGCGCCCCCAGACCCGGCGCTGCGCAGCACCCGGGCGGCCCAGCCCCGCAGCGGTCGCAGCAGCATAGCCGGCTGGCGGATGCAGCGGCCCCGGCTTCCTTCCTGGGCCACACAGAGCGAGCGCGGCCCCGCCGTCCGCACGTCCAGCCCTGCGCGCCCCCTCCCCCGCCCGCCCGGGCGCCCTTAAAGAGACCGGGTCGCATTTCACCCTCTCCGCGAAAGGGAGAGGTCCGCGGAGAGGGATTCGCAGCTAGCAGCACGCATGACTTGGAGGATGGACAGCAATATTCCCAGGGACTGATTGGTTTGTGAATTTACTGCAGATTATTGACGCCTACGCCATCCACACGTGCCACGTTCCCCTTCATGTCAGGTGGTCCTCCCCAACAACCCTGTAGGTAGATACTGTCACTCCCATTCTCCGAGTTCGTTATTGGAAAATTGGGCAAAATGACGCTGGGTTTGATCCCCAGCACAGGCTAAAAAGTGGGGGAGCAGGGGAGTCGGAATTCAGGACAATAAATGTGCTAGATCCCTCAGGAAGGTCCTATCAGTATTCCAATTGGACAGACAAATGGGTATAGGGAGGAAACCTGTAAATCCCACCTATAGTCAGGTAACAAAAATTCAGCCCGGATTTGGGATAGACTACGTGTGTTTGTTTTGTGGTGCTAGGGATTGAACTGCATGCATGCTAGGCAAGCACTTTACCACTGAGCTACATCCCCAACCCTAGACAAGGTATTATAATTGGACTGGCCCAAGCCCAGTAAACACCCTAGACTATATGAAAGTTTCAGTGGGTAGGTAGTTTACCCCTCCCCCAAGTATAGGATCCTGGCAGTCACACTTGTACGGAGAGAAATAAGTCATTTTCAGTCTTAGCTTTCTGTAAATAAACTTCAAGATTAAGGTCAATATTTTTGTGAGTGATTTCATTGGCTTCATTGGAGCATTTGTGGAAAACATGGAGTATCTTGAGGACCTAAGACTGTTCTAGGTATGGAAACACTAGCATCAGTGCGAGGTAAAAGTAAAACTATGCGAACTATCAGACTTACAAACCTGGACTGTGACACCCTGGGAACACAGATAGCATAAGAGATCCAGGCTATTATTTCAGGCTACACAGCTACTGTTTGCCAGACCCTGCCGGGAGAGACACAGACACAGACAGGTCTTTGCTTTTGTGGGATATGTATTATTTTTTTTAACTAATATACAAAATTGTACCTATTGGGACTGGGATTGTAGCTCAGTGGTAGAGCGCTTGCCTCTTATGCATGAGGCACTGGGTTAGATACTCAGCATCACATAAAAATCAATAAATAAAATAAAGATATTGTGTCCATCTACAACTAAATACATTTTTTAATTGTACCTATTTACCAGGTACCATGTGATGTTTCAATACATATATACATTCTGTAGTGTTGAGATCAGTGTAGATTTATCTACTTAACATTTATCACTTCTTTGTGGTGAAAACATTCAAAACCCTTTCTTTGAGATTCTTATTTTTCAGCGAAATAGTACATTATCATTCTCTGTAGTCACCATACGGTGCCATAGAACACCAGAACTTCTTTCTCCTAACTGTAACCTGGTACACATTAATCAGTCTTTCCTCACAGGAATCAGCCTTATGATATCAGCTAGAGATAAAGGCTGAGGGAGAGAGTGACGGTGACCACTCTGCACAGGGTGATCAAGGGAAATCTTCTCTAAGGAGGTGGCATTTAAAATGCCACAGTCTGCGGAGACACAGACTTGTCACCCTCCCTTGCCTGTCTTCCCCTACCCCAACCCTGCCAGCGCCGGCCTACTGGGAAGCTCCTGGGGAGAGTTATGGTCCTAAGTACCAGGCAGGGCGAAGCGGGCTAACAGGAGGCGGAACCACTTTGTTGCACTCCTAGGTTGGCTTTTGGGCCAGGTCCACCAAGCGGATCGCAAGGCTCCCGTGGAGCGCAGGCGCACGAGTGCGGGGGGGGGGGGGGGGCGGGGTTGCTGCGCACGCGCGCGAGGGAGGGAAGCCCAGAGGGGCGGCGGCCGTTGAGATCCTCTGCGCGAAGCTTGGCGGGGTCGGGTGCTGCGGAGAAGGATCGGAGAAGTGCAGCTGTCAAGTCCGCTGGCTCAATGGAGACCGCCATGCAATTGAAACCAAGACATCGCCCCTTTTGCTGCAGTGTGAAAGGCCACGTGAAGATGCTGAGGCTGGTGAGGGACAAGGCTGGGGACAGGGCGCGGGGCGAAGTGAGTCAGACAGCAAGGGTGCTCAAGGGCCCGGAAGAATGGTCATGAAGTTTACAGCGGAACAACGCCACATTGGTTCCGTCAACTTTGTTTTTATTAAGGTTTCCCAACAAGTAAGGCATTTTGCTCTGCCCTCTAGGGGGAAGGAGTCATAGAGCTCTGCCCTCTCCCGAGAGGGTTGGGGATACAGTCATTAAACAAAGTCCACAGACCCACCTCAATGGCCTACACTTGGACCCCCAAGCCTGCAGATCAGGTGACCAGGGGATTCAGTCATAGCTGTATCACTCAGAAGCCAACAAGATCAGAACGATCTTGAGGGTTTGTTAGATGCTAAGGTTACTTACTGTAAGTCAAACATTTGATGTGATGAAGCTCAAGGCTGATACTGTCCAGAGCAAGGACAAAGACGGAACTTGCCTATTTTTAAGGCTTCATACTTACCAGGAGCATTGCAGACAGTTCTGGACAGTGGTTTAGAGGAAATTAATTATCATTTGGAGGGGAGTGGCTGGGCTAGTTAGAGAAGTGGAAACAATCTTAGTTGAAGGAATTCTAGAAAAACTCAAGGAAAATGAAAAAAAAATATATTGTTTTAAATTTTTAAGAGTTAACATGGGAGAGGAGGCTGAAATAGTTCACATAGGAAAGAATTTTATATTGGCAAAAGGTCCCAAAGTTAAATGGCCACTTGGGAAACACTCCATTCCGGGGCAACAAAGATAATATGCACAGAGGAGCACTTGGGAAGGATGTTGTAAAGATTCAGACTTCAGGTAAGTGAATAGAACAAATTGAATATAAGATCCTTCCCACACCAAAAGTCTGAAATTCTGAGAAAAACCTATATTATAATACAAATTAGGATGCATATGAGAAGTTCAGGAACCTACACTGGAGTTTTTGTTTGTTTGTTTTTTAAAGGAGGGAGAGGGAGAGAGGTGGGGGGGGAAGGGAGACAGGTTGGGGGGAGGGAGACCTTTGGTTAGGAATAAATAATCAGGTGAAAAGTGACCTGAAGATCTGGAGTGTTGGCTAGGTACCAAAAGCTCTAGAACACTGAAAAAGGAACAAGTTTCATGAGAAAAGTTTAGTTTTTGACATTATTTCCTTAAGCAAACAATCTGAATATTTAGTGTATTCCAAGTTCTGGGCTAATACCAGGGACAACAAAAATGTACCAAGACAAGTCCCTGACTTTTAGGATTCTTCAATTTAGTCAAAGAGACAGATACAGAAGCAAATAACTACATAACAGGAGATAAGGTAGAGATAGGGAACAAAGGTAAGGCATCTAACTAAGGAAATAAAGAGAAGTATTAGGAAACTTTTATAAAGCAAATTAGGGTGGGGTCTAAGAGAGAGCCACCAAGGCATGGAGAAAAAAAATATGATTTATACAGCAAATTATGAGAAGTTTTGAATGTTGCTTTATTTATTCATTCAATGGATATTTATTGAATGTATAACATCTGTCAGGCACTGCTCCTGGCCCTTGAGAGGTTTCAGTGAACAAAGTAAAAGATCCCTATCTTCATGGAGTTTACATATTGGGGTAGGAGAGCCAGAGAGACAAACACAATAAATTAATCATGTGATATTCTAGGAAGTGATAAGTGCTATGGAATAAGAGAAAATAAAACTGGGTAAGGGAGGATACAGAAGTGGGTGGAGGGGAAGGAAGTTTGAAAAGGAAGTTTGCCATAATAAGTTAGTCCTTGTTGAGATGACATCAGAGAGTTGAGGGAGTTATGTGGAGAAGAGTGTTTAAGTCGGAGGAAAATCCAATAATGGTCCTGTTCTATGGCAGAAATGTACCTAAGGGGTCGATATTGAGCAAGGTAACAAGTGTACCTTGAGTGGAGTGAGAGGAACACAGTGGAGATGAGAAGGTTTTGAGTAAAGGAGTATATAATTTGACTCATTATATTTTTTTCAAATATACTAACAATAAATAGTTTGATGGGAAGAGACGGGGTGGGGGGGGTTGCTGGAGGGTAAAGGTAGAACCCAAAAGGCCATTTAAAGCTGTTGTGGTATTCTGCACAAGAGATGATGCTACTTGGTGGCTGGTGGTAGCCAAGTAAGTAATAAGAAGTTGTCACATTTGAGTTGGGTAAGGTGGCACACACCTGTAATCCCAGCAATTCAAGAGGCTGAGGCAGGAGGATTGAGAGTTCAAAGCCAGTCTCAGCAACTTAGAGAGGCTCTAAGCAACTCAGCGAGACCCTGTCTCAAAATAAAAAAATATTTTAAAAAGGGTTCAGTAGTTAAGCACCTCTGGGTTTAATCCCCAGTACAAAAAGAAAAAAAAAAAGTAGTCACATTTGAAATATACAAGTTGAGTATCCTTTATCCAAAATGCTCAGGACTAGAAGAGTTTCATACTTTCATATTATTCATATGTAATGAGATATCTCGGAGAAGGGACCCAAGACAAAATTCATTTGTGTTTCGTGTACCTTATGTACATAGCCTGAAGATAATTTTGTATAATAATTTTAAAAATTTTGTGCATGAAAACAAGTCTGTGCACTCCTTCAGAGATCAGTTGTGGAATTTTCTACTTAAATTAGCAACTCAAAAAGGTTTGGATTTTGGAGCATTTTAGATTTTCAGATTAGAGATACTCAATATGGATTTTAAAAGTAGTACCTACAAGATTTGCTGATGAACTAGACACAGAGTAGGATAAAGAGAGGAATCCAAGATAACACCAAAGTTTTCTGCCTAAGCAAGTAGAAAGATTCAGTTGTCATCTGCTGAGATCAGAAAGCCTCATGGGTGAATCATATGTGAGAGGAAGACTAGAAGTTCAATTTCAGTGTTAAATTAGAGATACCTATTGGACATCCACGTGGAAATATTGAATAGGGAGTTGGAATAAACAAGACTGGATTTTCGTAGAGAGGTCAGGCTTCAGAAATAAAAGTATTTAAAGCAACAAGACTAATGAGTAAATCAAAAGAGCAGTATAGGTAGAGCAGAAAAGAGGACTGTGGGTTGAGCCCTGGAACATTCCAATATTCAGAGGTTGGGGAGGAGAGAAGAAACTAGCAAAGAAGAACTAGAGGGAGCAGTGGGGGGAGGGCAGGAGTAGGAGAAAACAAGAGTATAATGACTTGGAAGATAAGTGAACACACTCTCAGGAGGGCGTGATCAGCTGCATCAAATACTGATATTAATTCAAGTAAAATGAGGACCAAGAAGTAAACTTTGGAATTATCTTGTGGATAAGTTGTAAGACAAGTCTGCTAGAGAAGTAGACAGGAGCTAAATCACAGAAGACCTTGAAAACACGATGAGAGGGAGGCTCTGTCTAAAGACCATGTTGAAGGATTTTAAGTAGGTGAGGAAATGCATACACATTTGCATTTTAGAAATTGTACTGTAGCATCTTTGGTAGTTCCAGGAAAGGATGCTGAAGAGCAGTAGTTGTAGGGATGAAGAGCAGAGAGTGACAAACAGGCTTAGGCATGAAGTCAACTCAGTTGTCAGGAGTAGGAGCAGGATCTTAGGTCTTTTGGCTTGGATAATGAAGTAGATGGTAGTACCACCAACTGAGGTGAGGAATAGAGGAGAGGCAAAAATGAGTTCAGTTTTGGTGAATCCAAGATTCCTGTAAATCTGGTTAGGGTTTCTGAATGTCTAAGTGTGAATTGTGGGCTTTCGAACAAGAACAGAGACTTAGATTTCACAGAGTGGGATGTGGGCCAAATCCAGAGGAATGCCAGCATTTTAAAGAGGTGGGTAAAATTGGAGGAGCCCACCAAGAGAGAACAGGTGCAGGAGGCACAAGAACAAGGGAAAGTGACCTAGGAGCCAGATGAACAGAGAAATAGGCCCTGGATTCCATCCTGAGTAACACAAAAGAAAGAGAAAAAGCATGTATTAAATTTAGTACTTTTGAAATCAGTGATAACAAAGTCAGTCTCCATAGAATACTGAAGAGATTTACAGGAATCTTGAATTCACCAAAATTGAACTCATTTTTGCCTCTCCTCTAGATGTTTGAGATGTGAACAGGGTATTTAAAAGGTAATTGGAAACAAAGGCCACAAGTTTAGGAAAGTGCATCAAGGGAGAACCTAGTGAGACAGAAATCATGGAAATTGTATGGAAGTGGGATATTACCAGTGCCAATAACCATGATACATACAATAAGGCCACAGAGGATGGGGACTGAAAAAAATGAGCCTTGATTTTATTTAATTTTTTATTTATATACTTAACAGTATTAGGGATTGAAACCAGGAGCTCTCTACCAGTGAGCTACATCCCTTGCCCCCTTTATTTTTTTGAAATTAGGGTCTCGCTGAGTTGCTCAGGCTGGCCTCAAACTTCTCCTGACTCAGCCTCCCCAGTCACTAGGATCAGAGGCATGTACCACAACACCAGGCTTGACCTTGATTTTTATGATCCATGAATTCATTTGAGATGACACATTGCTAAAAGTCATTATAAAGAGTGAAGTAATTTAGTAATTTAGTTATTGGTAGTCAAACTAACCAATTTAGAAATTCAAAGATACTTTGGCACTAATAAAGTAATTGAAAGAATTATGAATAAGTAGCCTATGTAGACTTAAAGTTAAAAAGAATATGTAAAATGGTACCATCTGGAAGGTATTATAAACATCTAGCCAGGGAAGACTCTTGACTAAACCACTTCCAAGAACACAAAGAGACTTTAGATAGAGCTCTATTTCCTAAGAACCTCATGGCATTGATAGAACTCCCTGGAACTCACCAATTCTTTTCCTTTAATAATTCACCTAATATTGACATATTCTCCATCTTCCTTTGGAAATGAAAAAAAAATTGAATTAGATTAATTATCTTCAGGGGTGTTTTTTCCCCACACTTAAAATGTCCTTAATTCTGTTGGCATTGTGTTTAGTGAGAGAAATCATGTAAAAATGTACTTTAGTAGTACAGCCATCAAATATCAAAATGTTTTTTTCTCTGACAACACGTTTTAATCCCCATTGGTATTTTTTCATGTTAACATTCCACTTAAGTTATTACTCAGCAATAAAAGAGAATAAAATCATGGTATTTGCAGGTAAATGGATGGAGTTAGATAAGATAATGCTAAGTGAAATTAGCCAATCCCAAAAACCCAAATGCCGAATGTTTTCTTTGATATGAGGAAGCTGATTCATGGTGGGATAGGGAGGGGGAGCATGGGAGGAATAGACGAACTCTAGATAGGGCAGAGGGCTGGAGGAGAAGGGAGGAGGCATAGGGTAATTAATTATGGTGGAAAATGATGATCATTATTATCCTAAGTACATGTATGAGGACATGAATTGGTGTGAGTATACTATGTACACAACCAGAGATGAAAAATTGAGCTCTATATATGTAATAAGAGTTGTAATGCATTCCTCTGTTATATAAAAATAAATAAATAAAGTTTTAAGAAGATTCCAGATTGCCAACAGTTAAGAAATGATGAGTGAATACTAAGGAATTATAGAGCCAGTATACAGACATTTTTGAGAAGCAAAACAAGATGTAGAAAACAGAACCGGGATTTCTATAAGGAACAAAATGAAAGGAAAGGGTGTGTGTGTGTGTGTTTATTTTAGGAAAACAACTTAAATTTATTAGGATATCAAGGAAAGGAGCTAGAAGAGGAGGGCAAATTAAAAGTATGAGAGGGAAAGAAGCTATATGGTGGGAAAAGATGAAGAAAACAGATGTGGGAAACTGTAGTACCAGAAGGACAAGTGAAGCCAGGCACCAAGGTGCATGCCTACGATCTCAGTGACTTAAGACACTGAGGCAGAAGGATGGTAAGTTTAAATCCACCCTCAGCAACTTAGCGAGACCTCATCTCAAAATTGAAAAAAAAGGACTTGAGGGTGTAGTTCAGTGGTAAAGAGCCCCTGGGTGCAATCCTCAGTACTGCAAAAAAAAAAAAAGGTAAGTGGAGTAATTACTTAAAATAAGAGAGCCACCCCTAATCCTCTAAAACACAAAGAGTTTCTGTATTCATACATTTTAGTCATGCTCTTATATGTATGTGTATATGACAGAAACCTATTTATTTGATCATTGTAGAAATGATCACTTTTACGGCTTAAACTGTATTCAAAAATCATTGAGTAAAGCATGGTTTGTTTGTTTGTTTTCCTCCTAGGTAGTAACTGCGACATCGATGACCTTTTTTATCATCGCACAAGCCCCTGAACCATACATTGTCATCACTGGATTTGAAGTCACTGTTATTTTATTTTTCATAATTTTATATATATTTAGACTTGATCGAATGATGAAATGGTTATTTTGGCCTTTGCTTGTAAGTGTTCAGTTTCATCCTTAAGATTTAATTACTTTTTCCTGCCACTGTGACATATTTTAGTAAACTCTGTTGCTTTTTTCTCTTACACCTTTAAGATGGTCTCAGATAGACTCAAGAAAAAGGAACTCTACCTGCTGCTCATGTGCTCTGTACTGTCCTTGGGGGAGGGTCTCCAGGGGATCCTGGGCTGCCACAGAATATAAATTCTCCTCTGTGTTCCACCTACTAGTAGATGTGGCTGGCCTTTCTTTTAAGAGAATTCACTCAAATTTGGGTCTTCTAAAGAAATTTAAGTTTAGGTTCATGTTTATAAAATTATACAGCATTTTAAATCTTTACTTCCCTTTTAACTGCATGTTGATATGGCCTCAAAATTGGGGGATAGAGATGACAGCAGGTACCTAATATCTATCCTTGTTCATCCCTGGTCACTAAATGAAAAATCAAACTGTTTGGGTAAGAAAAATAAAATACAGTGTTAACTTGCTTGAAAATGTCCATGGGATTTGAAAATATCTATAATCTTTAATGCCCTTCCCATCTTTGGCTGGACAGGTAGCTGCCATATCTTTCTCTGCTGTACTTGTCTTGGCCTCTTGGATTCCAGCGTGCTTATATCCAAGCTGGTAACTCCTATTGAGGAGAGAGGACGTTAGAGTTATTCTCTGACTATAAAGGGTAGCTTTTGGGACCACCTTTGAAGGCTAATGATGAGAATCTCAGGCTAATCACAAGCTAAAGAAGTCCCAAACAGGGAAAGCAGGGAAATAGATAGGCTCTTCATAACCCCTCCCACTTGATCTATACTTCTGAGCTGAACCTGATTGGAGGGAGGTCTAGGAAAAGAGATTACAAGTCTTTTCTCAGATGACCCTCAGAAGCAGAAAGAAGTAAGCTAGATTGTCTAAGGATTTCTCAAGGAGATAAGGAACACTGGTCCACATTTGCTTAAAAGTCATATAGTTAGTCTTCTTACTCTGCTTCTCCAGAGTTAATAAGACTGACACATTTTAGTATTTTTCTCCAAATGCAATAATTTTCTGGAGCTTCTTACATGTTTCAGTAATAAAATTGGAGCCCCAAATTTAACAGAATACACTGAAAGAGTAGCTTAGTAGTCTCAAAGTCTTAGGATCAAACCTTGCCAATGTTGTAATCACTTAGAAATAGTGCTATATGAGCCGGGCACAGTGGCACATGCCTATAATCCCAGTTACTCCAGAGGCTGAGTCATGTTCAAAGCCAGCCTCAGCAATTTAGCAAGGCACTTACTCAGTGAGACCCTGTCTCTAAACGAAATATAAAACAGGGCTGGGGATGTGGCTCAGTGGTTGAGCACCCCTGGGTTCAATCCTCAGTACCAAAAAAAAAAAAAAAAAAGAAAAAGAAAAAAGAATGAATGCTATATAGTAGTTAAGCGACTGCTGCATTATGCTTCCCAACTTTTTCTCTGATCTTGATCTAATGAAATTATTTATTCAACAAATGATAAGCATCTGCTAATCCCATTTAAATCTGTTCTCTAATAAAACAAAACACAAATCTTGCACTTGAAAAACTTTCAATGTAGTCAGAAAGCAAGATAGATGAGAACTCAGTGACTCAGGGCTTGGTCGACATACAGGATGGTGTGGAAGCATCCAGCCAGAAAAGGAGATAATCACAACAGGCTCATGAGGAAAGATTTCCTGAGCCAAAGTGGTTAGCAGCAGAGTGCCGGAAGAGAAAGGGGCTTCCTCAGAAGCAGTAACATACTCAAGGGTCTGGGTGGAAAAAGAGCATGGCCCTCCAGGACCTGCAGGCAGCTCTGAATGGCTGGAGTATCAAGTTGTGATCAAGAAAGCGGGCAGAGGGGGAGGCTTGAGGCAGTAGGGAGTCAGAGCATGCAAGGGCTTCTGTGCCCTGGGCTTTAACCAAAAGGCTGATGGGAGCTTTTCAAGATTTTTAAATAGAGGAATATGACAAGTTTACAGGTTACCATCATAGACACTGCCATCAGTGTCTATAATGGCTTGAAGAGAAAAATAAAAAAAAAACTAGAGGAAGTTCTCAAAGACCATTTAAAAGTCTGTCATAATCTAGGCATGAAAATGATAAAGGCATGAACTAAAGTTACGACTATACCTAGAAAGGAAAGATGGGTTAATGAGGTAGGATTGATAGGACAGGGGAACGAGGTAGAATTCCTGTTGTTTAAATATCTACCTGGAGAAGATATTGAGAGGAAGAATGGGCTTAAGGAAGGGTGGAGAGAGCTGTATGCAACGAGTTTGGGTGCAGAAATGTTGTTTAAGTTGTTTATGGGAAATTTAAATGGCAATGTTCACTACAGGTCTGAAGCTTAGAGGGAGGAGCTGCAGCTGGGGTTTGGAAGTCATCAACTGCTGATGGTAACTCAGCTTAGCCTGGCCAGGCGGCCTAGAGAGAGAGTGTGGAGGGAGCTGAAGGTAAAACTAGGTGGTGAGGAGTGGCCAGGGAAATTTAGCCATCATGCCGGCTAAATTGCACTTCTTAAAACAAAGTTAAGAGTGAAAAGTGCTTTGTGTGGAGAATTTATTAAATTTATTAAATGAGTGAGCTATATAAGGCAATATTGTTGGCCAGCCATTGTATACAGATGTATATGGGATTCATCTTGAAAATTACAACTTTCTCTTAAGTACTTATTTGCTGTCTTTAGTTTTATTAGTTTCATTTTATAACAGAGTTGTTTGATATACAATGTAGACTACTCCACATATCTTCTTACATTATTAAAAATGAGCATTACAACTTCTCAGAGTATCTACCCATTCTACCCTAAAATATATAATACATCTCATACTCTCCAGATGAGTTCTGCTTCCAGTGACATTTATGTTATGTCAAAAAGAAATAAATGCTAAAGTAGTTAAATGTTTGATGTATTACAGGTAAAGAGAACCACTAGGTGTCATTGTAGACCAAATACTATGTAGGTGTCCTTTACTGTAGCACTTTGGCTTCCTGAAAGATATATGCTAAAAAATTTAATAAAATATAATTTTCGAATTTTTTAAGGAGCTGATCCTTTGTTGTTTCTTGATGGACTATTCTGTCTCTCTCTCTCTCTCTCTCTCTCTCTATCTCTCTATCTCTCTCTTTTTGTTGTGCTGGGTGTCACACCACACAAAGTCTTGCACCTGTTAAGCAAGGCCTCTACATTGAGCTACACTCCTATACTTTGGTGGTCCTTTTGTAAAGCTGTCTGTATCCTACTCTGTGTTTTTAGGATATTATCAACTCGATAGTAACAACATTATTCATGGTCATCGTATCTGTTTTGGCACTGATACCAGAAACCACAACATGGACAATCTTTGGAGGGGTAAGTAGAGGTCTTCCTAGTTATTTGAAAACCAGAAGTACAGAAAACTGCAATATATCCTTTGGGTTCATAAGCCAATATACGGTGCCTACTGGCTTGATATTCTGTATGAATGAATACATGCCCCGATTCTTTTAACATGAAGATATATGAGGTTCCTACACAGTCCTTATTGGTATAAAGGGCTATATCAGACTGAAAAAAGCTGATAGAGTCAGTTTCAATACTTAGCCATGAGAAACCTGATACCAAGCAAAAGAAAAACATGATGAGGTATACAATGAGTCAAAATGCATTCTGCTGTCATATATACCTAATAGAAATAAATTTAAAAAAAGAAAAACAGGTTTCGTAGCTCACATTTTTTAAAGAAAAAGATACATATCACTTGTTAAGGTGAGATACTTTTTCAGGTGGACTATAATAGATATCCTTATGACAAAGGATGTGGTAGGAAGGCTTGCAATTAAAGGTTAACTTTAACACCACTTGAAGAAAAATAAATCAATTTAATCTGACTTTACCCTAGAAAACAACCAAAATAAAAGAGTCAAGAAATTATACTTCCATCTGAGATTCTTCTGGGGTTCCAAATCATTTGATTTCTAAGTTCTAATCTGGAGAATTGAATTACCAAGTTCTTCTCTCCTGCTTCCTTGTTCTTTCACAGTATGGACCACTTAGAAGAATGGACCCCTCTTAGACAGCCATATATTTCAGAACCCATGGTTTTCACCTCCCTCTGGCCTAAGCAACTTCTGGAGGGACCAGAAATGCTAGAAATGAGGCAACACAATAACAGCAGTTTCCCCTAATTGCTTTTTAAGATAATCTTCTTATCCCTCTCTAATATGAAGAAAAACAGCCCAGGCATAGGACTTACATTCATTCGTCTATCTACTTGTTCATTTGTTCATTCATCCCTTAAGTGCTGACACAGTAGAGGGCTATGCTACCCATACAATAATCACTAGCCAAATGTAGCTACTCAGTACTGGAAATGTGGCTAGTCTGGATTGAGATAAGATGTAAGTATCAAATACACACTGACTTTCAAAGACTTACTAGCCTGCCCCCAAAATAATACTTCATTAATAATTTGATCATAGTAACACTATGTTAGATAACATTTTAGATATATTGAGCTAAATAAAATATGGCAATAAAGTCAATTTTACTTGTTTACTTTTTTAATGTGGCTCTTGGAAAATCTTAATTATGTGGATTATATTGATGACTCACATAGCCCTTTTGGACGGTACTGGGCTAGAGTATGAGCCCTGTCTGTCCTCAAGTTGCTCAAAGCCTTACCCAGGAGATAGACATGCACATAGCTGCATAAAAGCAGTTGACAGTAATTCTGGGCATAGACAGAAGAAAAAACTGCTTCCCCCTGGCAGTGGAATTGCAGTTTACCTACAATGAGGAGAAGAAAAGGGGAAAGTTTCCAGAGGGAAGAATCAGCAATGTGTATAAATGCCAAAGTCATAAAAGGATTGGCAGCAGGTACTTAGTGTGGTCAGGACCTAGGAGGCAGTGGCTTGAGACTAGGTGGAAAAGGAGACTGCAGGAGCAGGAAAATCAAATTTCCTGGTGGCTGAACAAAGCTGACCTAGTGGTATAGAGACAATAACATCTCCCTCCTCCATCCCAGGTGCTAGCTCTCAAATAGCCATCAGAGTACCTAAAGGCCACCTCCTGTTCTATTGGTCCCTTTACCTCAATTTTCTTTCTTTCTTTCTTTCTTTCTTTTTTTTTTTTTTTTGGTACTGAGTACCCCAGGGGCACTTTACCCCTGAACTACATCCCCATTCCTTTTTTATTTTGAAACAGGGTCTCACTAAGTTGCCAAAAGTCTCACTAAATTGCTGAGGATGGTCTCAAACTTTCAATCCTCCTGCCTCAGCCTCCCAAATCTCTTATGATTATAGGTGTGCACCACTACTCCTGGCTCAACTTTATTTTCTTAAAGCCTGTTTAGAATCTTGCCCCTTAAGCAGTTGTAGCCCAGCCATTGGGAGTTCACTGAATCATCACTCCAGTTCTCCAATTTTTTTTTTTTTAATCACAGTTGTAGTTCCCATGATTTAATCTTGAGCTGGTATTAGCTTTGACACTTTCTGCAGTGGTTTGGCAATAGAAAAGTCAAATAATTGAACACTTGGGATAGAAATGTTGATCGATAACTAAATATAATCTGTAGGGTTGAAAGGAATACATACAGGAGCAAGTTGGCAGAAAGACAAGTCGGGTGTGGTAGTGCCCGGCTGTAAGCCCAACAGCTCCTGAGACTCAAGCAGGAATATCCCAAACTTTAATTCAGCCTTGGCAACTGAGCAAGAATCTGTCTCAAAGTAAAAAATTAAAAGGTCCAGGGTTATAGCTCAGTGGTAAAGTGCCACTGGGTTCAATTTCCAGTACAAACAACTTCACTAGTATTTCTGTTCACTTAAATTATCTTTTTCCTTTCTGTAGGCAGGAAAACTTGGTAAAGCCTTTTCCAATTTTAATTTCGAGGGCAGCAGCAGGGAGCAATCTCAGCACCCTATCAAAAGGGGAATTCCTTGGGCAGACCACTTAAAACGGGTGTGAATGACAGAAGTCAATGAGACATTGTCTTTGTTCCAGGTGTTTGGACTTATCACAGCAGTGTGCTGCCTTGCGGATGGTATCCTGCTTTACCGGAAGCTTTTGTTTAATCCAAGTGGTCCTTACCAGAAAAAACCTGCTCATGACAGAGAAGTGTTCTAATCTTGTGTTTCTTGTTAGTTGGCAATAAGTATTAAACGTGTTTCTTTATTCCATATATTATCCGCTGTTCTTTTTTGAACACTCAGTATGGGAGCTGGAGGGAGAGGTTTTCCAACCCTGTACCCAGCCGGCCTTACTAGAACTCTGTGGAAGTGCCTTTGAGCCCGGGGATGGAATCTGGTTTTCCCTGTTCCTGGGTCTGTGCCAGGGAAAGAAGCATCAGGACCCCTCCAAATCGTCTCCAGAACGCTGTTCCTCCAGGGCTGGCCAGCAGCACCCAAGGGTGGGTTTGAAGAGTAGAGATTCTAAGTTTCCATGCTAGGTAGCAGCATCACATCCAGGTGGCAACAAGGATGGCAGACAGACTCAGCTTGGTGGTGCTCGCGGCAAGAGCCGGGTGCACGCGAGGAGTAGGTGTTCAGCAGCCGTTGGGTTGCGACGCTGGCTCCCAGAGAAAGCTGTGGGGTCAGTGCTGGCCTAAAGTCACAGGGCTAGCCTGACAAGGCCACCTGAGGGCCCATCATGGATCCCCAGGACCCCAAATATGAGGAGCCTGCAGTACCTGCAGCGGCCCCGGGGTCCCCACAACCATCAGATCCAGCACCCTCTGCAGACCAGCCTTCTACAATCCAGCCTTCTGCATCGGTATCCAACCCTCCTGAGTCCAAGCCCGAGGTGGCCAAGCGCCCTGCGTCCAAATACCCTGCAACCAAGCGCACTAAAAGAGCCAGAGCCTTTGCTCCGTCTGGACGTGCAGAGCGACCGTACCCTGCTCAGGCTCAATCGCGCAGGGCGCCTGAAGATCACCGCAAACCTACAGAACACCCTGGGACACCACACGCCCCAAAAGAGAGTCCTGGTAAACCCCCTATGTCCAGAAGGGCGATGGCAGCTGCTCAAAAGCGTGCAGAGGGCCGAGCTAAAGTCCCGGAGACATTCAGGGACAGCGCCAAGTATTTTTGCTTCTCGCCTACTGGATTGTTGAAGATCCTGAGACTGGTGAGCCCAGAGCTGATGACCTGGCTGGGTGGGATGCAGGCCGCGAGGCCTCAGGGAGTGATGTCCAGGGGTGCCCCTCGGGAAAGCGTCCATATCCCCTCCGCCACTCTCTTGTATCACCTTACCTTTCCTCCCCATTTCTTGCCCCTTCCACACTTAACACTTACTACTAAATTTGCCCCCTACCTCTTGCCCCTGTCTTTTATATATCTGAGCCTTCCCCTCACAACTGAAATTAGAGAAGCAATGAAGATAATAGAAAATTTGTAAGTTAGCAAACATAAATAATAGGTTTGATTAATGTAAGCATTGTCATTTGAAAGAACTATTGATAGAACTCTGACCAATATAATCCATTAAAAACTGGGCAAGAAGCAGATGCGATGGGCGCATGCCTGTAATCCCAATGGCTCAGGAGGCTGAGGCAGGAGGATCACAAGTTCAAAGCCAGCCTCAGAAAAAGCAAAGAGCTAATCAACTCAGTGAGACCCTGTCTCTAAATAAAATACAAAATAGGTCTGGGGGTGTAGCTCAGTGGTTGAGTGCCCCTGGGTTCAATCCCAGGTACCGCCATCCCCTCCCCCCCCCCAAAAAAAAAAAAAAAAAACTGGGGAAGACAGAATATATAAAGTTAGAAAGCAGAAAGAAAATAATCTCAAACGCTGATGAAAGTGAAAGGATCTATAGGAGATTACAAAGCCAATGGATGTGAATAATTGGATGAAATGGTTGATTTGCTATGAAAATGTAAATTACCCAGACTGATCCCAGAATAGATAAAAATCTAAACAAATATAAACAGAAGAAAATAAGAACCTTATCAAAGTAGTACCTTCCAAAATGAACCAGGCCCAGATATGTTCACAGGTAACTCTTCAGATTTTCATAGACTATAATTCTGATACTACTCAAACTTCTTCAAAGATTAGAGAAAGAAGAAACACTTCTGAAATGTTTTTACCAAGTCAGTTGAACACTGATGTCAAAACCTGATCAAGTTTAGAAAAATAAAACAAAGATCTCACTTGTTCCAAAGCAAAACAATAATATAAATGGGCTGGAGATGTGCGTCAGTGGTAGAGTGCTTGCTTACATACATAGTGCTGGGTTAGATCCCCAGGAAGACCAATAATAGTAATAGTAATAATAATAATAATAATATTTATTAGCAGAAAATGTTAATCAGTATTAAAAAACATATCACAGGAAGAAACATTAGCATGATTCAATATTAGGAATCTATTAACATAATCCAGCATATTATAAGTAATATGAGACAAAATTATGAGATTAGATAAAAAATAGGGTTCGGAACACATGACAAAATTTAACATTCCTTTCTGGTTGCCACAAAGGAGGATGAGGAAAAAAAGAAGCCAGTAAAGCAGGGAGACATAGGTATTTCATCAACCTTATAAAAATAGTATTTCAAACCAAAAGTCAGTATCATCTTTAATTAAACAGCAGAAGTATTCCTATTAAAATGAGGAAGAAAAGAACACCTACTAGCAACAATATTAGTCAATATTTTCTCTGGAATCACTAATCATCACAATTGAGAAAAAAGAAATAAGTAAGAACATTTGAGAAGAAGCAGCAAAATATATCATTTCTTTCAGCTGATATGATTGGGGGACAATTTAGAATGTCATAATTTAGGTGACAACTGAGTTAATGAATAAAATAAAAGCTTTTCTGCAAATAACCACCTAAAATATAGAAAATATTTCTTTTCACAACAATAATCAAAAGGATCAAATACCTACAAGCAAATGAAATAAATATGAAATACCTACACAAAGAAAATGTTAAGAAAATGTTAAGAGGAAAAAAAAGAATAAAATAAAGGGAAAGACTTTTCATTTTAATATTCTTTTTTAGTTGTAGATGGACACAATACCTTTATTTTTATGTGGTGCTGAGGGTCGAACCCAGTGCCTCACATGTGGTAGGCAAGTGCTTCATTACTGAGCTACCAGCCTATCCCCAGCCTTTTTTTTTTTTTATTTAATTCAGGTTTTATTTTTATTTATTTATTTACTTATCTTTGTGGTGCTAGGGATTGAACCCAAGACCTTGTGCATGTAAGGCAAACACTCTACCAACTGAGCTATATCCTCAACCCCTATCCCCAGGACTTTTGATCTTTTATTTTGATCAGGGTCTTACTAAATTGCTGAGGCTATAATCCCAGTGACTCTAGAATCCTCTAGAGTCACTGGGATTATAGGCATGTACTGCCATGCCAGACCCACACTTGGTTCTTGATTAGGAAGACTGAGTTTGTAATCTTTCTAAGTTAGAAGGTATGTGAAATCCCAATCAAAAGACCAGCAGGCTTAGTTTGGGGAACTTGATCAAGAAAAAAAAAATGGGAATAAACAGTCCGAAAATGAAAAACAGGAGGAAGACTGGGCCACACAGCATAGGGTGAACTTTCTGGTTTTTAAAAGTACTCAAAGGAGTTGGCGATTTAATGAGAACACTCAGATTCAGGTATATCTGAGAATTTAGTATATAACAAAGATTGGACTTCAGATCCATTGGAAAAACATTGGCATTTCCCAGTCCATGATGTTGAGATGATCAACAGTTGTTTGGAAAGGAAAAAAAAAAAAAAATAAGGCTCTACCTCACTCTATCAAAATCATACATATTTACTTCACTTTACCAGTATACATACAGACTTCTTTATAGAAATATAAACCTGGCAATAGTGATTAATTTTAAGGAGAGAGACCAGAAAACATTCAAGATGGTGGATTAGAAGAAGGTTGTATTTCCATTTGGTCCAGGGCTCGAGATTCAAGCAGTAGGAATATTCCTTCTCAGCAAGGTGGGTGGAAGAGGGAATTCACTCAAATTCGATATTAGACAATTGTCGAGTTCCACGACTAAACACTCAAGGTCACTCCACGTGAACTGGGTGGCACGAAATAATCACACAGAAGCAGAGAAATACCTTTTTCTTTAGGTCCTGTGACAGCTCCTCTGACATTAGGGGTCCATGGAAAAAGAAAGAGGAGCACGTGCTGAACCCTTTTATTGGGAAGAAGCCATTCAAATGAGGCAAGGGGTAGGGTTACAGGGGAATAGGTGAGTGTAGCTCAACCCCCCCCACACACAGGTGATGCCTGCACCTGGAGCCACACCTTGCTATCCGACCTGGGACAACGCCCATGTCACCACGAAATATAGTGATTGGTCAGAGCCTCGTGCTTCAGGACTGAAATCCCTGGTCATTCAGAGCAGCTCCCCACAGACAATCAGAGTGTGTTATAGACTTAAGAAATTTCCATGCCTTGAACAAAGAGCAATAAACAGTACATTGAAGCCAAGTCAGTTGCAGCAGCAGAGGCAATACTGGTTCAACAAAGAGGGAAGGAATAGCCCAGAAACAGCGGATAAAATTGGAAGGGAAAACATCTACAGATCAGAAAAGCAGCCTGAACTTTACTGTTTCAAAGGATGCACAGCTAACTGGTGTTTGGAAATTGCTCTTTATTTCTCAACGGGGAGCAGAGAACTGAGGCAGGAGCCATCTGGAGGCAACCACATTGCAGCAGCTGCTGCTGGAGCCCAGGAGAATGATCATGGCAAACATTGCCCTATTGCCCCAGCAAGTGCCTAATGTGTGGCCTAGGGTATATTTACCGGAATGTGAGTGAAACAGGGCACAGAGAAGATTGTACCTGGGGATTCAAGTCAGAAAAATGAAGTCAACTCCAACTTGCTTTCCCTTTGAATCTGGAGGCCCACGTGACCAGCTGAAGAAGGTCAGGAAACTGAATACACAGGGACTGAGCCTGGGAAGGCCATATTTGTGAGCAGCAGAGTGTATGAGAGCTGTGGAAGACTGCTTCCTGCCCTGAGGAGAATTCTTTGGAGGCTCCTGAGCCTCACACTCCTAGCAGAGATCAGCATCTTCCAGGCCCTAGAGGTGTGTTGATCAAATTTCTCCAGAGCAGATAACACCCACCAAAGCCCCTAAGTCCTGGTCAGACCTAAGTCCCAGTCCTGGAACCCCCCTCACAGAACTCAGCCGCAGCCTCTCCCTAGAAGTGAATTGAGCTGATACGTCCAGACAAAACTGCAATCAGCAGTATTTCCCAAACCATCCCGCCTTATGCTAGTGAGAAGGGAAGCTGAGAGCTGTTTCAATCAACTTAGGTTTTAGGCCACTCCACCTGGCAGCTCGATGAGCAAGCAACACAGAAAGAGGAAGGGGTTAAACTTTAGCCCTTGCAAGTCTCTGTCTCTGTCTCCCCTCTCTCCCCACACCCCATAGTGCAAGAAGAAATGGAAAGAAGGATAATCGGACATAAGCAGCAACCATCCATCCTTGTCTACTGTTTTGACAACCTCAGTGAAGAATTCTTTGATTTTTCATTAATGGTCATTAATATTTATTTTTAGTGTTCTTGCCACACTGATTAGTTCGTAGATACACATACATATTTCTTTTTTCTCCTTCTTAGCATTTTTTATGAGAGTTATTTTTCCTTGTCTTTTGAGGGTTAGGGTTTTGATTTGTTGATCTTGTTTTTGTTTCTCTTTCTCTCCTTCTTCCACTAACAACCAAATTGTCTTGTTCTCTCTTTCTCTCTCCCTTTGCTTTTCCTGTTTTTATCCTCTTTTTTTAAAGCCAACCCTTTTAGCATCTCTTCTGCATTCTCACTCTTCATATTATGAACATTCTAAACTTCCTTATAAGCCCTACCACATATTCTTTTCTCTTAACTTAATTTTTACCATCCTTTAGAACGATTTGGTTTATATAACTTACATCCCCACCACTCATATTTTTGCAGTTACTAGCATTGTGCATGACAGAGATGACACTTTAATGCCAGATCTAGTTCACCATATTTTTGTATGCTATTGGCAATTGCTGACACCACCATTCCTGTTTTTGTGGCAATTAGTGTTGTGAATGTCATAGTGCATACCAGATATTTATTTTGATGTTGTATACTGTTTGCATCCATTGTTACTATTGTTTGTTTCCCCCTTTTCTGTGAGGTGCTGGTAATTTACAGGGAAACTACCCATTCTCAGGGTAGAAACTCTCCTGCTAAACTAAACCCAGCCAAAAGACAATGCACCTTGCTCCACATACAAATTAACCACTCTCAAACTTCAGCTATACTTTAATACAAGAAATTGAAGAAATAAAATCCCCTAGTGACCCAGCCCCAAGTAGGAATGGCCTCAGGTCCCACACATGGATATCTACTCCCACAGGGGGAAAAAAACAGAGAAAATTAACACAAAGACTGTGAATACCACACCTATAAAACGTTTCAACCTAGACCACTCTAGGACACTTTGTCAAGAGAAAGATGTGCCCTAAAAAGGCCCACACAGAGAGTGGAAGAAAAATCCATCCCAGCAGATGCATAAACCCAACACAGGAATACAAAAAGTATGAAAAAACAAGGTAGCATGACACCACCCTAAGTTTGTAATTTATCAGCTACTTCAAATAGTTTGAATGGATGAAATATCAGCTAAAGAATTCAAAAGTGATTATAAAAATGATCAATGAATTCCAAGAGAACACAGAAAAACAAGGAATTCAATAGAGGTCATCAATGAGAGATTCAATAAAGAAATGAATACAAAGCAGTTAAAAGTCTCTCTCATAGAATAGATCATTCTGAAGAAAGAATCTCAGACCTAGAAAACAAAGATGGCTGGCCTTGAACATTCAGACAGTATTAAAGAAAATAAATAACCATGACTAGATTATACAAGAACTTCAGAACAACATTAAGAGACCAAATATAAGAATCACTGGAGTTGAAGAGGGTTGTAAGATGCAGGTTAATTAACCTCCTCAGGGAAATAAAAACAGAAAATTTTCCAAAACTTGAGAAAAGGATGGACATCCAGATACAGGAACCCCAAATAGACAAGATCAAAGATGAATCACTCCACAACACATTATAATTAAAATGGCTAACATACCAAACAGAGATAGAATTTCAAAAGCCTTGAGAGAAAAATGTCATAGGTCAAATTTAAACAAGTCAATCAGAATTGCAAAAAGAAAATAGCAGTCAGACAAGATTAGTATATCTAACAGAGCTATCTTCCAGAATCAAAGGTGAAAAAAGAAAAAAAACCTTCCAAGATAAGCAGAAACAAAATGAATGCATATCGACTGAGTCAGCACTGCAGAAAAATGCTTAAAGAAATATTTCACAGAGAAGAATTCAAAAACAAGCCCAAGAGCTCATAAATGAACAAATCTCATTTTAAGGGTTAAGCAAATGAGAAACAGGACCACATTAAACATTAGAAATAAATCAAATATAAGCAGGAACTAATAAACACTTCTCTATAATAACATGAATGTAAATGGTCTCAACTCACCAGTTAAAAGACATAGACTGGCAGAATGATTTGAAAAACAAAATCTAACTATATTATTTGCAAGAGACACACTTTACAGGCAAAGACAGCCATAGGCCAAAAGTGAAAGAATAGAAATTAATATATTATGCAAAGTAGCTACTCTGTATTCAACAAAGCAGACATAAGCCAAAATTAATCAGAAGAGACAAAGAAGATAACTTTATATGGGAAAAGGAAATAATCCAACAAGAAAATATAATGCTAATAAATATTTATGCCCCAAATGTTGGTGCACCTAATTATGTAAAAAAAGACACTATTCAAAGACTCAGCTAAACCCCACTACTACAATGATAATAGGTGATTTCAACACACCTTTCTCACTTATAGGTCATCTAAACATAAACTTAGTAAAGCCTCTTTGGACCTGAAAAATATTGTAAATCAAGTGGACTTAACAGATATGGATAGAATATTTTATCAAACATCTAAATACACTTTCTTCTCAGTGCTCCATGGAGCCTTCCCCAAAATAGATCATATTTTAGGTCACAAAAAACTCTCAGCAAATACAAGTAGACATAATTCCTTGCATCTTATTGAATCATAATAGAATGAAATTAGAAACCAACACACACACACAAAAAAAATCCCTACAAAAACTATATAAACACGTGGAGATTGAAAAATTCACTTTGAATGATGAACAAGTGATAGAAGAAATTAGGGAAGAAATGTAAAAGTTCTTAGAATGGAACAAGAATAGTGACACAACACACTGGAACCTGTGGGACACTATAAAGGTGGTTTTTAAAGGAAAGTTTATTGTTATGAGTGTTTACATAAGAAAATCAAAAAGATTCCAAATAAACAAACTAATGATGCATCTCAAGGCCCCTGAAAAATAAGAATAAACCAATTCCAAAACCAGTAGGAGGAAGAGAATAAAATCAGAGCCAAAATTAATGAAATTGAGAATAATAAAAAAATCAACAAAATGAAGGGGTTTGTTTCTTTGAAAAGGTAAATGAGATTAATAAAACCTTAGCCAAATTAACCAAAAGAAAAAGAAGACTCAATAAAATTAGAAATGAAATAGGAGAAACCACCACAGACATTACAGAAATCCAGAGGATTATTAGGAACTATTTTGAAAACTTATACACCAATAAATTGGAAAACCTAGAGGAATTGGATACCTTTTTAGACACATACAACCTACCCAAATTAAATCAAGAGGACATAGAAAACCCGAGCAGACCAATGGCAATTGGCAATGACAGAGAAGCAGTAATAGAAAGTCTTTCAACAAAGAAAAGCCCAGGACCAAAGAAAAGCCTAAGAATTCAGCTCGATCCTCATCTGAATTCTACCAGACCTTTATAGAAGAACTAATGTCAGTGCTCCTCAAATGATTCCATGAAATAGAAAGGAATGGAACACTTTCAAATTCATTCTATGAAGCAAATATCATACTCATGCCCAAACCAGATAAGGACACATCAAGGAAAGAATACTACAGAACAATATCCCTGATGAACTTAGATGCAAGCATCCTTAATAAAATATTAGCAAATTGTGGGGGAATCCAAGATGGCGGGCTAGAGGGAGGCTGCAATCTGTGTCTCCGGGACCTGGGATTCTAGTAATGGGAATACTTTCTCTACGAGTTATTAGAGGACCCCTGACAGTTGCTCTGGCGCAGATATCCAGGCCTCAGTGTCAGCACAGGACTCCTGACCACTCGTCCACACAGGTCCTTCAGGTGTCCAAGTAGGACCACGGCGTTAGTACTCATGCAGGAATTCCAGCCACCACTCCCATGTGGACCCCCATCTACCAATGTGGGACTACTCCAATCACCTCCATCTTGGGGCATTGCAACCACCCCCACAGTTCCCTACACATGGTAGCCTGCATCTGGAGACATTGCACTGGGGCAGGTGACAGATGCCAGCCACAATACTGCATGCCACAGAGCTACATCTCTGAACACGCCGCTCAATGCCACCACCAAACCCACAGCACATGGTACCCTATTGCTGAAAGCAGCTGTCTTTATCTTGGGATACCTTTATCACCATCTTTACTTGGGGCAACTCCCAATTTGGAACACCAGCCAAGGCTTAGAAACAATATCAAGGTACCAAATGTCCCCAACTCCCCCACTTCCTGGCAGCCACTAACCCAGCACAGTGCCTGCAGCTACACAGCCAATCTGTAGCTTGCAGGTCACAAAACCAGGTGCCGAACTGCCCAATATAAAACAGCTTTCCATGACAGGTGTGCAGCCCCCAAAGTGCAGCCCACAAGAACTCTGGAGAGAAAGGTTCCTGACTAGGAAGTAGAAAGGGAGGGGGTGAGTGAGATACAGTTTAGAGACTAAATTAGAGACCAGGAATTGTGAAGTCTACAGGCAATATAAGGAAATAAGACCAGGTAACCATATCACACAAGTGGGCCCCAAAGGAGATCCTTGGGGTGCAGTCTCCCATCAGGGACCACAAGTACTATATTCCACCTCCAAGAGCCCTGCACATAAGACCACTCTAATAACCTTCACTGTCCTGAGGGTGGAGATACCAGCAAACAACAGACAACCCCACCTATTGAATGAGAAGGGAAGCTGGAAAGATTCTGATCTACAACAAAAACAATCCTTGTATTTTCCTTGGAAAGTTTCTTCTTCCTCCTCTTCTTCCTCTTCTTCCCCTTCTTCTTCTTCTTCCTCCTCCTTCTTCTTCTTCTTCTTCTTCTTTTCTCTCTCTCTCTCTCTCTCTCTCTCTCTCTCTCTCTCTCTCTCTCTCTCCCCCCCCATCCTCACACCCCCAACACTTGTGAAACCAAGTATTTTTCATGAATTAGGCTACTGAGGACTGGGATGTTTGAATAGTATATTACATTGCTGTTCTATATTCTTTTATCTCCTATTTTTATATTTTTCTTAATATTTATATTTGTTTGATTGTTGTACTCTACTGTCTTCCCACTTACTTGTATCCCCAAAATCACTTTCTCTCTCTTCTTCTGCTACTAACCAACTTTTTTAGATTCTTCTATCACACGTTCTAAGATCTAATAACTCTATATCCTCACCTCCTACCCCCTCAACATCTCATCCTACACCCCACCTCCAGTTCTTTGTCCCCCATTAGAAACTGTAGACCCTTTTGTAAACCTATTGTTTATATTGTAGATAATAATTGAACTTATCATTTCTGTATATTGAGTCAAAACCATAAACATCTTAATAGCAGCTATTTGGTTTAAGGTTTTATATTGTTTGTATTGAGATCTGTTCACATTGTTCTCCCCATAAAAGGAGAAGTTTTGGAAACTGCAGAGACACTATAAGCCTACAGGGGAAAAACAATAAGGCCTCAGATCTGCAGTGCTAGAAGGGAAGACACACAAATAACATGAAAAAACAAGGGAAGAAAGTGCCCCTCAAACAAACCAAGATAATACATTATTAGAATCCATGGCCAGCACAACAGAAGAAATAACAGAGAAGGAGTTCAGAACGTGCATAATTATGTTCTCTGAATTAAAGTGTGCTATAAGAGAAATAATACAGGCAGCAAAAGATTATTTCAGTAAAGAGCTACATAAGCAAATACAGGAAGCAAAAGATTACCTAAATAAGGAGATAGAGGATCTGAAAACAAACAAACAGAAATCCTTGAAATGAAAGAAACAATAAACCAAATTAAAATGTCAACAGAAAGCATCACCAACAGATTAGATCACTTGGAAGACAGGACCTCAGACAATGAAGACAAAATGTATAATCTTGAAAAGAATGTTGACCACATAGTGAAGATGGTAAGAAACCATGATCAGAACATTCAAGCATTATGGGATAGCATAAAAAGACCAAACTTAAGAATTATTGGGATAGAGGAAGGCACAGAATTCCAAACCAAAGGAATGAACAATCTATTCAATGAAATAATATCAGAAATTTTTCCAAACATGAAGAATGAATTGGAAAATCAAATACAAGAGGCTTACAGGACACTAAATATACAAAATCACAACAGATCCACACCAAGACATATTATAATGAAAATGCCTAGCACACAGAATAAGGAGCAAATTTTAAAAGACACAAGAAAAAGCAATCAGATTACATATAGGGGGAAACCAATTAGGATATCTGCAGACTTTTCAACCCAGACCCTGAAAGCTAGAAGATCCTGGAACAGGGCTGGGGTTGTGGCTCAGTGGTAGAGTGCTCACCTACCACATGCAAGGCACTGGGTTCGATCCCAGAACCACATAAAAATAAATAAATAAAATAAAAGTTAAAAAAAGAAGAAGAAGAAGAAGATCCTGGAACAACATATACCAAGTTCTACAAGAAAATGGATGCCAAACAAGAATCTTATATCTAGCAAAAGTAAGCTTTAGATTTGATGACAAAATAAAAACCTTCTATGATAAACAAAAGTTAAAAGAATTTACAACTAGAAAGCCTGAACTACAGAACATCCTAAGCAAAATATTCCACAAGGAGGAAACAAAAAAACAACAATAAAAACCAGCAAAGGGAGGTATTACACTAAAGGAAATACTAATCAAAGGAGAAACCAAGTCAAGTTAAACACCAAAAATAAACAAATATGTCCAGGAATACAAATCATGTCTCAATAACAACCCTGAATGTTAGTGGCCTAAATTCACCAATCAAAAGACATAGAATGGCAGATTGGATTTTAAAAAAAGACAACAATATGCTGCCTTCAAGAGACTCATATTATAGGAAAAGACATCCATAGACTGAAGGTGAAAAAATATATTTGGAAAAAATATATCACTCACATGGATAGCAGAAACAAGCAGAGGTTTCCATCCTCATACCAAATAAAGTAGATTTCAAGCCAAAGTTAATCAAAAGGAATAAAGAAGGACATTTCATACATCTTAAGGGAACCATACATCAACAAGATGTCCCAAAATCTCTGGGACACTATGAAGGCAGTACTAAGAGGAAAGTTCATTGCATGAAGTTCATTCCTTAAAAGAAGAAAAAGTCAACAAATAAATGACCTAATATTACATCTCAAAGTCTTAGAAAAAGAACAAATCAACACCAAAAGCAGTAGAAGACAGGAAATAATTAAAATCAGTGCTGAAATCAATGAAATTGAAACAAAAGAAACAATTTTAAAAAATGATAAAACAAAAAGTTGGTTCTTTGAAAAAAATAAATAAAATTGATAAACCCTTAGCCATGCTAATGAAGAGAAGGAGACAGAAAACTCAAATTACTAACATCTGTGATGAAAAAGGAGATATCATGATGGACACTATAGAAATTCAGAGATAAGTTATAAGTTATTTTGAAAATTTGTACTCCAATAAAATAGAAAATATTAAAGGCATCAACAAATTTCTAGAGTCATATGACTTGCCCAAACTGAACCAGGATGATTATACACAAGTTAAACAGATCAATTTCAAGCAATGAAGTAGAAGATGCCATCAGAAGCCTACCAACCAAGAAAAGCCCAGATAGATACACAGCTGAGTTACACACGACCTTCAAAGAAGAACTAATACCAATACTCCTCAAATAATTTCATAAAATAGAAAAAGAGGGAACACTTTCAAACTCATTCTATGGGGCCAATATCACCCTGATTCCAAAACCAGACAAAGACACATCAAAGAAAGAAAACTTCAGACCAGTATCTCTAATGAACATAGATACAAAAATTCTCAATAAAATTCTGGCAAATCAAATACAAAAACACATCCAAAAGATCAGGCACCACAATCAGTGAGGTTCATCTCAGGAATACAAGGTTGGTTCAACATACGGAAATCAGTAAATGTAATTCATCACATCAATAGACTTAAAGATAAGAATCATATGATCATCTCAATAGATGCAGGAAAAAGCATCCAACAAAATACAGCACCACTCCATGTCTAAAACACTAGAAAATCTAGGGATAACATATCTCAACATTGTAAAAGCTATCTATACTAAGCCCCAGGCCAACATCATTCTAAATGGAGAACAAAGAAATCAGAAAAACAATTCCATGTGCCATGGCCTCCAACAATTAAAGTACCTAGGAATAAATCTAATCAAAAAGGTGAAAGACCTCTTTGATGAAAACTACAGAATATTAAAGAAAGAAATCAAAGATGACACAAGAAGATGAAAAGATCTGGGTTCATGGATAGGTAGAATTAATATTGTTAAAATGGTCATACTACCAAAAGCAATATACAGATTCAATTCAATTGCATCAAAATACCAATGACATTATTCCTACCACAAGGGGGGGAAAAACAGTTCTAAAATTCATTTGGAAGAATAAAAGGCCCAGAATAGCAATTCTAATGGGGAAAAAAAAAAAAGCAATGCTGGAGGCATCCCAATGCCTTTCTTCAAATTATACTCCAGAGTTATAATAACAAAACTGCATGTGCTATCATGAAAACAGACACATAGACCAATATTACAGAATAGAAGACATGGAGACAAACCCACACAGATATGGTCATCTGATCCTTGACAAAGTTGCCAAAAACATACATTGGAGAAAAGACAGACTTTTTAACTAACAGTGCTAGGGAAACTGGTTATCTGTGATGGTTTAAATATAAGATGCCAGTTGGGCACAGTAGCACATGTCTGTAATCCCAGCAGCTGGGAAGTCTGAAGCAGGAGGATCTCAGATTCAAAGCCAGCCTCAGCAATAGGGAAGCACCAAGCAACTCAGTGAAACACTGTCTCTAAATAAAATACACAATAGGGCTGGGGATGTGGCTCGGTGGTCGTGTGCCCCTGAGTTAAATCCCTGGTACCCAGAAGCAAAAAAACAATAAATATGAGGTGTCCCCCAAAGGCTCATATATGAGACAATTCAAGAAAGTTTAGAGGTGAAATGATTAGGTTATGACAGACTTAACCTAATCAGTGCATTAATCCACTGATAGGGATTAATTGGTGGTAACTATGGACAGGTAGGGGGTGGCTAGCAGAGGTCAGTCATTGAGAGCGTGGCTTTAGGGTTTATATTTTGTCTCCAGGCAAGTGGACCCCACCCCCTTAAACTCTCTTCTTCCTGATGGTCCAGTCCTGAGCTACTTTCCCCCTTCATACCCTTCCACCATGATGTTCTATCTCACCTTAGGCACAGGGCAATAGAGTCAGCCATCTATGGACTGAGACCTCTGAAATTGTGATCCAAGTAAACTTTTCCTTCTCTAGAATTGTTCTCATTGGGGCTTTTGGTCACAGCAGCAAAAGGGCTGACTAAACATTATCCATAATAGAAGTCAAATTGAAGTAGATCAAAGACCTAGGAATCAGACCAGAAACAGTGCAACTCCTAGAAGAAAACATAGGGTCAACACTCTACCAGACAAGCATAGGAAAGACCTTCTCTATAAGACCCCAAAAGCTCAGGAAATAATGCCAAGATTTAATAAACGGATGGCTTCAAATTAAAAAGCTTCCACAGAGCAAAGAAAACAATGAAGAATGTGAAGATAGAACGGGGAAAATTATTTGCTAGCTACTCTTCTGACAGAGAATTAATATCCAGGATATATAAAGAACCAAAAGAAAATTTCCAAAAACCCAATTAATAAATGGGCAAATGAACTAAACAGATACTTCTCAAAAGAAGAAATACAAATGGCCAAAAAATATATAAAACATGTTCAATATCATTAGCAATTAGGTCAATGCATATCAAAATTACACTGAGATTTCATCTCGCTCCAGTTAGAGTGGCAACCATCAGGAATACAACAATAATAAAAGGTGGAGAGGACATGGAGAAGAAGGAAACTTTCCTATGGTGTTTGGAATTATAAACTCATACAACTACTATGAAAATTAGTATGGAGGTTCCTCAAAATATGAGGAATGGAACCACCATGTAACCCAGCTATAATACCACTCCTTGGTATTTATCCTAAAAAGTTAAAGTCGTCATACTGTGGCAATACATGCATACCCATGTTTAAAGCAGCACAATTCACAATAACCAAACTATGGAGCCAGTGTAGGTATCCATCAATGGATGAATGTAGTATATCTACACAGTGGAGTTCTAGCAGCCATAAAGAAGAATGAAATTATGTCATTTGCAGGGAAATGGATGGAATGTTAGACCATTATATTAAGCAAAATAAGCCAAATTCAAAGAAAGTCAAGGGTTGTATGTTTTCTCTCATTATGTGGAAGCTAGAGAAGAAAACGGGAAAAAAAAAAAAAGGGGGGGCAGAGGGATCTCATGAAAATTGAAGTGAGACCAGAAAAGTAGAGGAAAGGGACCAGGCGGAGGGAAGAGAGGAGGGGAATGGGAAATACTGAGGAATGATACTGGCCAAGTTATACTGTTATGTTACGTGCATGCATGAGAATATAACAACAAATCCCACCATGATGTACAACTATAATGCACAAATTAAAAAAATGGAAAACAATAAAACAGCAATCAAAAAAAAGAGAGAAAAACTAGGGTTGGGTAGAGGAGGAGAAAAAAAATTACCTCTTTTTTTAACCTTTCTATATTATGTTCATTTTGATTATTTTCATTTCTTAAAAATGTAAGAATTTCTCAAAAAATGTATGTGCAAAACAATACAGGCAATTGCCATATGATCAGACTTACATGCTTTTTTTCTTTAATATTTATTTTTTAATTGTAGTTGGACACAATACTGTTATTTATTTATTTTTATGTGGTACTGAGGTTCGAACCCTGGGCCTCACACGTGCTAGACGAATGCTCTACCACTGAGCCACAACCCCAGCCCCTCAGGCTGACATTCTGACTATTTTGTTGTTGTTGTTTTTTTAAACGGCATGTGCATTTAAAGAAATTCTGTTTCTTTCATTTCAGATTCTCCTCATAGCAGCAATCGTCTGTTTTGTCTCCGGCAAAGCCCAAGAGACATATATAGCAATCACAATTCAGGAAGCCTGCATCGTCCTTGTTTTCATTCTAGTATATGTGGTAACCCTTCAACACTTGCTGGTCTTTTTACATTGGCCTTTATTTGTAAGTGTTCATTTTCATAATTCAAGCATAAGCTTTGCCCTCGGCCCCAAGAGTAAAGGCCCTCCTCAAGGCAAAACAACAGAGCTATCTCTCTAGACAAGGACATTAGCTGAGCTACGACAGTGAGGGTGTTGCCCTGGTCCCAGAGGAGAAACCAGCCTAACGCCCAGAAAGGTTCCTGGGACCCCTCTGCCACAGGAAAGCCAAGGCCACCCACGCCTACTTTCAGAGTATAAAACCCATCTCGTTAACATACCAAACACATGGCGCTTTGGAGCTCGTCCTAAATGAAAAATTTAAGCAGCACATGCAGTAGGTAAACACATTGCTCACCCACTGCTGGTGAACAGGGCAGAGTTGTAGAAAGTCCTTCAGAAAACCCTGCAAGATCACAGGAATCAACCTTTCTGAGGGTGTTAAAGGTTCATACTTGCCAAGTGGGGAGTTATCCAGAAAAGGTCACTCTGCACACACTCCTTTGGTTGTTCTTCCCAGACTCATGTTCTTTACCGTCTGAAAAAATTCCTGAAGTTAGTAGGTTGGGTCTCAGACTACAGAGACAGGTCTAGGTGTTCGTCAATGGATCAATGTCCAGAGGTAGCTGTGGGTCCTGTTCCTAAACTTGCCCCCTTAATAGCTATGTGATCTTCAGCCTCCGTTTCCCCATCTAAGAGATGCAGAGAGGGAAAGTGTGATGATAGTAACTACCTCATAGTGTTCCTATAATATTTCAATGTGTGTAGAGCTGGCACAGTAGTTGACACAAAGTACACATTCAATATGAGCGGTTCCAAAAAAGAAGACCAACCCAATCCACCCATCAGGTGGTTGGAGGCTTTTGTCACTCCATCTTGCACAGTGAACAATCCTGGCTTGGAGCCCACACCTCATTTCCTCATAGCACGTTGTTCTAACCTTAAAGTAGGATTGGTTGCTGTTGAACTAAAACTCAAATATTTTCTTCAAGTGCATGTGGGGTTTTCTGAAAAGGCTGCTGAGCTTTCTCTGTCCCACAGAGTACCAAGCAACAGGAAGCAGACAAAGCAAAATAGGAGCAACTTTATTTGGATATTGGAAGACCCTTAGTTATGGAGAGCTATAACCATGGAGAGGTTTCTGAGGGGGAAACTAAAATCTCTGTCCATGGAAATTGTCAAGAAGGGAAGGTAAAGTAACCATTTTTGAGCACATACCATGTGCCAGATACTTCTTCCTATATTGCCTTATTTAATCCTCACAACAACCCAGTGAGGATGTGGTCATCCCCCACCCCCATTTAACAGATGAGAAAATTAAAGACATGGAGTTGCCCAAGGTCATGTGTGGGTGCATTGAAACTCACTTTAAAGCCCAGGTCTGTCTTTCTCTAAAGCCCAGATTCTTCCCAGACTTAATGGTTTCTCTAGTTCCATCCTGCCTAACGCCTCCTTAAGGCAAGGAACTCGGTGAGACTATATTTTTCCCTCATCCTCAGATTCTCTAAATTCTCTCTCTGTATCTTCTCCTATTTCCTCATGTTTTTCTTGAAATGTGGAGCCAAAGGTGAATCGATTATCCTGCACTGTCAGCTGTAGTCGGGAGGACCAGAGCCCTCTGAGAAAAGGATTCACTCAGCCTAGATCTACTGCCATAAAACAGGAGAGCTATTCATGGTCAGCCTGGGCAACTTACCGAGACCTTGCCTATTAAAAATAATTTGGAGAGTTGGAGAGGGTCATGAGACACCAGGGCCCAGGGCCAATGTTCAGGAAGTATTCCAGACAGGCTAGATAGAGGTAGGGTCTCTGGGGATGAACCATGTCATGTCTTCTCACAGTGATCACAGGAACCTCACACCAGCTCATAGAATTGCAGTCTTTGATCAACTTCAGTAAAGCCAGGTCCCCTTGCCTCGTCTGTCTAGAGTAAGAGAATCCTCCTTTCTTTGAAGATGGCTATGAGAGTCCAGATTTTGATTCAGAGCCCCTGCCTTTTTCTTGCTACTCTTCTCTAAGGCACAGGCTAGGGTCATAGCATATAGATATGCCTGGTGAGCTCTCAAAAGCTTCAGAGTGGGGAAACTGTCTTACCAAGAAGATGGCCCAATTCTGATGCTCCACTAACTAATCTTACGAGTACTGAGCAAGCACACAGTTAGATGGTGAGTGATTTAATTGATTTGGGAGTGTTTAAAGACCCATCAAAACAGAACCCAAACTCTCCTATCCGGTCCCTTCCTTTCTAATCTTCCCTTTTGGATTCCATGCGATGTAATATATGTACGTACCCATTTCTCAGGGGACAAGTAGCTATCACTTGGTAATAAGAGGGAGGCCTTGGTCCAGCAGGTAAAGTGCTGGTGTAGTGAGGGTGTTGGTGCTAGAAGGTGATGACTTGGTACTTCAGAGTGTAGGTGACCTTAAGCTGCAGGAATCACTTGGGATCTTGCCATAAGATCAGTACAGGAAGCCACAGAACCCTCAACCTGTTTCATACTGGAACGGTTTTCTGGGCTCTGCACCAGCTCATCGGCCAACAAGGGTCACCCAATACGCATGGCTGCCACTTCCTTTCAGTCTTTCTTTCCCAGGAAAATAGCTTCATTCCCAGGAGGTAGGATTAGGGTAAGTGGTGATTTCTAACACCAGGGTAGAGTTCCTTGTTTCCCTGTTCTCATTCTTATCTGGCAAAGGACTGAGGATAAAGGTCCCCACCAGGAAGATAGAAAGTCTAACACATCAGGGCTTTAGATCCTCAGCAGGGCAGCTTCAAAGAGTACTGAATTCAGATACAGGTGGTCTACTAAGATCTGGGGACGCTGGGATTACATTTTGCCAGGACCACCTTCTGGACAGTCTCACACTAAGTCTGAGTTTAGCTGCTTTTTTAAATAAGTCTGCGCCAGGGACCCTGACACCGTGGGGAGGTATCATTTTGAGGGTTATCAACTTGACCTATCATGGTCTCTTGTCATCTGCCAATATAGCCAACAAAAGTATGGGTTATAACTATTGTCTTCCGAGTAGCCCATATTTTAAACATTTCTCTGCTGTCATCAAAAGTATTACCCAGGATGATCAGAAAAACTGAGTTCCAGTCAAGGAGATGTTTTTGCCAATAGAAATCAATTATTATAAAAAAGAATATAATAAATATAAACTAAAGCCCTATAGAAGTGAGGATTCCAAAACTATCTGCAACATCTTTACATTTATAAGAAACAGCATCCACTTTAAATGTCCCCTTCAGCAGGGCCTGGATGTATATGCCTGTAATCCCCATGACTCAGGAGACTAAGATGGGAAGATCACAAGTTCAAGGTTACCCTTAGTAACTTAGTGAGACATTCAGCAATTCAGTAAGAACTATCTCAAAATTAAAAATAAAAGAGCCTGGGAATGTAGCTGAGTTGAAGAGTACCCCTGGGTTCAATCCCCAGTAATAACAGAAAAAAAAAACTTTAAATAGAATGTCCCTTCAAATAAGTTTATTGAAAAACAACAATTTTGGTGATTTCTGGTCAGCTTCTGTCATGTGTTTGGAGAACTCTGGGAGTAAATGAAACCAACAAAAGTTTCCTTTAGTTATTGTTATTGTTTGTAAATTCCTATTGCAAATTCCACATTTTGTGAAACAAATTATAAGTGTTTAAATTTGTTTGATATTCAGTGATTTTTTTAAAAATAAGCGTTCAATATTAAAGCATATTTTTTTCTTTCCCAGTTACAATTTTATGCAATTTTGTGTATCTCAGAGGCTGATTTGGGAGATTTATCTGGAAAATAATAGTCAAGTAGTAAACCTACTTCTCATTTTAGTCAGAGGACACTATTTGAATCAATAGGATATTTGGGAAAAAATGAAAAAGATAATGAATAAGGACAGCAGTCAGGGAAACCTGAAGTCCTGCAGCACGTGACTGGGTCCAGCTGCAAACGTAACCCAGCCATCAGGCAGAACACATCTGTCTGTCTGTCCAGATGAGGCTAATAAGGTGGTCTGTGTCTAAGGCAAAGGGAGGAAGATGGTTGATAAGGTGGCCTTGGGCATTGGAGTTCAAGTGCTGAGGGTCCTAGCTACTGGCTGGCTCAGCCACCCTTGGGCAAGTTGCTTACCCATCTTTAAATTGGGAATAATAAGAGTTGTTGTGAGAATCAAATGAAAACACATATTGACAACTTGGCACAATGCATGACACATAGTAAGTGCTCAATAAATGTGAGCTACAGTAGCAAGCTACAAAGTGACTCTGAGTTGTGAGAAACAGTTCAGGACAGTACTTCTTTGTAAGCAGGGACCAGAGTAAATTATTGTGTCCAGTTGTCTACTGAGGAGATAGGACACGGAGTCAAAGATTAGCTGGGCCTAGTCTGTGACTGGTTTATTTTATATTACTATTATATCATTATTAATGTGCTTTCATCCAAATTCTTAATGATCCTGGACCATGGCTGGTTCATTGGGATTTTTAAAAGTTCACACTCTGCTTCTTAGTTGTAAGCGTTCTCATTTGCATCTTTGAATATTTTGGTTAACACAGCCCTCAAGTGCTAAGCCTTCTGCCGGCTGTCAACTCTGTGCCTGCTTCAATTAGGTCTACCCACTGTAGGCAGGCTTTTCACTTAGCCTATAGAACCCTAGTAGGACTTGCTCTTTCCAGAGGCAAGTCATGTTCCATGATAGAGGTCCTGGCTCACCAACCTCAACAGGAAGAGCACCTGGAGTTTGTAGAAAGTTTACTACCTGTGCACATTTGGGGGGCAGATGTCATGAATCCATATTCTGATGCACTCCCACTACCTACTAGAGTCCTATTATCAGATGTTTTCAGATTTGTTATACCATTTATTCCTCAGATCAACCCAATGATGATTCCCATATTAAATTATCAAATTGGCAGAGGGGAGACAAAACTTGCTCCAAGCCACACATATAAGAAATGACAGGCCAGAAGAGTTCAACAACAAAAACACTCTCAACTTATTTGTTCCATACGTTTTGACCTTCCAGACCCATTCCACAGAAAATGTCAAAAGTGGATTAAAACCAGTCATGGTGGCACATGCCTGTAATCCCAGTGACCCGGGACACTGAAGCAGGAGGATTATAAATTAGAGGCCAGCCTCAACAATTTAGTGAGGCCTAAGCTACTTAGCAAGACCATGTCTCAAAATAAAAATTGAAAAGGGCTGGGGATGTGGCTCAGTGTTTAAGCTCCTCTGGGTTCAATCCCTGGTATCCAAAAAAAAAAAAAAAAAAAAAATTAGATACGATACTACACTTTTAGTTTAGGTCTCTGATCAGAGGCAACAGTGAGCGGAGTTCTGTTATTCAATATTAGGCAATTTAATAATCTTCTCTAAGCCTTCTTTATGTTTACTGTAAAATGGGGATCATAATATTATTGACTTTTGAGGCTGCTTTTTGATGGTTAAGTGAGAAAATGACTGGAAAATGCTTGGCACACTGATGAGCTTCATTCGTAACATCCTGTTCCCATACACCGAATGGCAGGGCTCCTGTCTCTGTGTGAGCACTAGAATGCCCTACTGCCAGTCAGGCCATCAATATTTCAAATATTCAAATTAGGTATCTGGGCCATCGGGTGATTTCTAGCACCCCAGGCTTTGGCCCCTACTCATACACGGGTGCCACTGGCTGGTGTTACCTAGCCATGGAAGTGCAACATCTGCTCACACTGCCCTGGCTCACCAACCTCAACAGGAAGAACACCTGGAGTTTGTTCATCCTCACCCTTTCTTTCAGCATAAAAAGAGGTAGGTTGAACTATCAATTCAAGAACTCAATACTGAAATCCAGAATAAAGCCTCGAAGCCCAGAATGGTGGTGCAGGCCTGTAATCCTAGTGGCTGAGGAGGCTGAGAGAGGAGGTCAAAGCCAGCCTCAACAAAATCAAGGCCTAGCAACTCAGTGAGACGCTGTCTCTCAATAAAATAAAAAATAGGGCTGGGGATGTGGCTCAGTGGTCGAGTGCCCCTGAGTTTAATCCCTGGTACCAAAAAAAAAAACAAAAAAAAAAAAAAAAAAAAAACCCCAAACAACCTGCAGATGTTGGGGCAGACAATTCTGGTCACCTCTCAGGAAAGAGCAAAGTCAACTGCACAGCCATTCACTCCAGAAAATCAGTCCTGGTCCTTAGAGGGGTTCACGCGTTCTCAGAGCATGTGAACTCGGAGAATGAATGTGACCGCAACTTCAAGAGCATTGAAGATTTAGGAGTGGAATCCAGTCAGTAAAGTGATAATCTAAAATTATACTTCTCCTCCAATATTATTTTTACATTAAAACAAATGTGCTATAAATAGAATGCATGCTAGGCATAAGTTTAAAATGTAAGACTTCAGAAAATCATATTGAGGCAGTGCCAATTTGGGCTAGCCCCTAGACTATTAGAGGTGTTTTTTTAATATTTTTTTTTAGTTGTGGTTGAACACAATAATTTATTTATATGTAGTGCTTTGGATCAAACCCATCGCCTTGCACATGCTAGGTGAACGCTCTACCGCTGAGTCACAACCCCAGCCCCAGACAATTAGGTTTTTGGTTTTTTTTTTTTTTTAATTTTTTATAGTTGTAGATGGACAGAATGCCTTTATTTGTTAATTTTTATGTGGTGCTGAGGATCAAACCCAGTGCCTCACACATGCTAGGCAAATGCTTTTCCACTGAGCTACAACCCCAGCCCCCATTAGGTTTTTTATGCTCATTTTCCTATACACTTTAAGAAAAGTTGTTGTTGGTGGTGGATTTTTTAATGGTGTTCCAAAAGGAACCCATCTCTGGAAAGTCCCTATCCAAGACAAAATATTACATAAATTCATGTTTCTAGAAAATATAAGAATTATGCTCTGAGGGTTCCTTTTAATCTCAAAGGAAAGTGTATAAAAGGCATCATTCTTAGATGCGTAATTGACCAATTTAAATATTTTATGAAATTACATTTTCATAAAAAGTTGACCATTTTTAACTTGCATTACAGGATCTTATCAACAGTATCATTTCAACTGTATTCCTTTTAGTAGTTGCCATCTTGACAGGGCAAGAAAAGGAAAGAAGGCCATTATTTTATATTGGAGGGGTAAGTAGACTCCATTTGAGATGGGTATTCTAAGACTCTGAAAAAAGGAAACTGGCAGACTATCATTAAGCAATTAACAGAACAAAATCCCCACTGCCACGCCTTGTTATTTGCAGTGACTTCTTCAGATGATATAAAGTTACACAAACTCTAAGCTCATGAAAATCACAATTCTAATATGCATTTTTCAAATAGACACCAAAAAAAAAACCACCAAGAATTTGCAGAACCCCTCTTGAGAATCATATACACCACTTTTGAAATATTACAAGATTTTTTTGCCTATAAGTAAGACTGACTTTTCTGGGCTAGAGAATTATATTTTAGAAACAGATGAAAAGAGAGATTGTAGCACATTATCAAAAGTTGAGTAACCCAGCCCCTTCAGGAAGGTACTTCTGCCTTGTGCTCAAGTGCCAGTGGGTGTCATGCACCAGGCTCGGCATGTTCTGACTTCATCTTTACAGACAAAGTTCAATACCTTGCCCTGGGTCACAAGACTGGGACAAACTGGGACTCAAACCCACATCATATGAGAGAACACAAGAAATGGCATGTAAATGCTTGGAAGATGGGGGTGGGTGGGACTTTGGTTCAAGGAGTTAAACAAAGTTGACTTTGTTCAAGGGGACAGAAATTAATCCAGAGGGGAAGGGAAGAGTTTAAATTCTTTGAATTTATTCCACCATCAATAAAAAATTTGTCAATACCACTGGATTATGTGAAACCACAGCTCAGTGCTGATATAGGGCCCTGTCACCCCGGGGAGCTCACACATTAGCAGAGGCAAGACCTACCAGCAAACTTCTTTAAGCATCCAGGGATCAAGTAATCAAGTGATCATGAAAATAAACATCCAGTTCTATTGCCCTGGTCCCCATCTACTAACTCAGCAACTAAGCCTTGCAGGGGTTCCTACCCATTGTTGACTAAGTATCAGTGGCCCAACACACACATACACACACACACACACACACACACACACACTCCTCCTTGCTTCCAGCCTTGTTCACTTTCCATTTATCCCATGACCACTGCAAGTAGGTTTTTCTGAGTTTCAAACCTTTTTCTCACCAGACTCTGCATGGGGGCAACCTCAAGTTTGACTCTTCTCTCAGAGGTTTGACCTCACCACATTCAGGAGATTTCAGTCTAGTGCCTGGGTTCTTTTCTTCCCAGTTGGGTCCCTTGGGCACTCCTTTTTGCTCTCGCAAACAGATCAAGAATTCTTTCCACTGAGACCTTCTCAGAAGTACCCCTCCCCTCCACCTCCCCCCCCCCCCCAGGAGTTTCCCTGGTGCTTTCCTGATGCCTCAAGGCATGAAAGTTGTAAAGGTGGGGGCGGGATGGGGGCGGGAGTGTTACACTCTGGCAGCAAAATCACCATTTCCAACATCCCCTTCTGGAAGAAAGGCAGGGTAGGCAGCGAAAGGGTATGAGAGGGTGCACCCCTCTCAACTGCTCCTGCCCTGAGGTTGGGAGAGCCTTGAGGGGTTGGCGCTGAGCTGCAAAGTAACCCAACTTTCCCTTCCCTCCTGTGGTCTTGTGTCTGACAGGTCTTCTGTCTCGTAGCGGCAATCGTGTGCCTCATCGATGCATTGGTGGTCACCAAGGAGATGAGGACTGCCATGAAAAAGGCCGCCAAAGTCAAATTCGTGCTTCCCAAAGCCAAGAAACCCAAGCCCCAAGCGAGCTGAAGGTCGTGCCAGCACCTTCGCGGATCCACCCGTTTGTGTCTGGGTGTAACCACTCCCCCGTGCAACTCCTGAGCTCTCACACTGTCATCCAATCCGGCCTCCGCGTGAACATAAAATCAGGACTGCTAAGTCGGGGCACTTCTGCTTCTTCGTGTTGCCTTGTGTGAAAGTCCTGTGCACGGTATTGCGCCGGCGGAGCCCCAGCCCCGGAGGCTGCGGGGAGGGGCGTGGCCCCAGGGTTCCTGCTCCGGGGCCCCAAGGCACGAGCGAGCGGCGCCCACTGACCTGGGGCTGCCTGGCAAAGTCTCGCTAGGAGGAAAGTTCCTCCCTGAAGTGGGACCCAGTGGAGGCTCCTGCGTGGAGGGTGGGCGGATGTGGCCGCCGCCGAGTGGGTGCGACCTGTGCAGGGCCACGCGGTGAGGCAGGCGGGCGCGCGCGGAAAGGGCGCAGGCGTTGGTTTTCGCTGATGAAGGCAGTTAGCTAAGCTGGGGGCGCCCTGAGAGGTCAGTAGCACCAGACTCTCCGCAACAGGTCCGACCTGGCCACGGACTGCAGGAGAGGTTAGCAGGCCGCGAGAAGGCGAGGGCCCCTGCCAAAGATGGCTGATAAAGCCAAGAAGCCAGAGCCCGCGGATGAAGTAGGCACAAGGACCGGATTTACCCGCTACAAATGGGAATTGAAAAGCAGCAACAAAGAGTTCTGGCGCTCAGGGCACGCAGTGGTCAAGTTAATAAGTGTGGTGAGACGGACCGTGGTTCTAAGACCCGGGCTGGGGAGGAGGAAGAGCTGGCTGCAGGGGTCCTCGGAGGGGCTCGGGAGTCAGGGACAGCCCTCTGCAGCTGCTCGTGTATATTTTTTTTCCACGCAGATCTGCCTGTTCTTAGCACTGGCATACTTCAACGCAGCCACGGCGCACCCTGCCTTGACTCTCATCATCACCTTGGAGGTGTCCATCTTTTTCTTCTTCATTATCATATACACCTTTGCCATCCAAAGATACCTGGTTTTCATCTTGTGGCCAGTTTCTGTAAGTGAGGGGCAGTGGGAAAGGCCCGGTTGGTGTGCCCTTCCTATGTCTGTGTGAGCAACTGGAAAGTGACTGAACAGAACAGCCTCACCTCGCACGCTCGCGCTCAGGACCTAGATGCGGTCCAGGTCCGGCAGCTAGGCAGGTGGGGGAAAGCTGGGCAGAAAATGCTCCCCCAAACCAAGCTGTGTGTGTTGGGGTGGGTTGTGTAGGGAGGGGACTCTCATTGCCAGGCAAAAGCTTCACTGTTTTTGAAGGAAGCAAAGATGTAACAACCAGCTCTTCCTCCTAACCCGTTTGCTGGCATACACTGATTGGGAAGATCATTGCAGAATTCAAAGAATAAAATCAACCAACTTGTAAGTTAATAAGAAAAAATGAGAATTTCTTTAAAATATCACTTCTAAAGCAGCCTTACATCTCCTGTGAGTATTCCCATGAAGGATGTTTAGTTCAGAAGGCTGTCAGCCCAAAGCAGTCCCCTAACTGCTGGGCATCTACTCAAGCCTGTTTCCTCATCTATAACATGAAGACAATAATAATCCTTGTGGGGCAGGTGTGGCAGCACACACCTGTAATCCCAGGAACTTGGGAGGCAGAGGAAGGAAGATCACAAGTTCAAGGCCAGCCTGGGCAACTTAGTGAGACCCATCTCATTCATAAATAAATAGGCTGAGGATGTAGCTCAGTGGTAGAGCACCCCTGGATTCAATCCCCAGTACCACCAAATAAATAAATGAACCTGCCAAAAAGTAAGTGACTTATGTAAAAATTATAAAATTTTATTAATGGATCATCAAAGATAAACCTAGATAAATGGAGAAATACACCACATTCACAGGTGTGAAGAGTTGCTATCATAGAGATGACAATTCAATTCAGAACTTAATAGGAATTTTCATGGAACTTTACCAGGCAATTCTAAAACTCTTAGGGAAGAATTAAAAGAATTATAAGGGATGAATTTGCCCAACAAGACCTCAGATTTCCTAGCTCAGGGACTGATAAAAAAAATCTAATAGGATTGTTAGAGCCCAAATTTTTGTGTCCTCTCCAAATTCATATGCCAAGGTCCTAATTCCTAGTGTGGCTATACTTGGAGATGGGGCCTCTAAGGAAGTAATTAAGATTAAAAGTGATAAGGTAGGGACCCTGATCCCATAGGATTCATATACTTGTAAGTAGAGACATCAGATTGATCTCTCTCTCTCTCTCTCTCTCTCTCTCTCTCTCTCTCTCTCCCCCTCTCTCCATCTCCATGCACACACATTTAGTGAAGAAAAGTTATATAAAGACATAGGGAAAAAGTCATCTCCAGCCAGGAAGAGCCTTTGCCAGAAACCAATTTTAGCACCTTAATCAGGGACTTCTAGCCTCTAGAGCTATAAGAAAATAAATGTCTGCTTTTTAAGCCACCCAGTCAGTGGTACTTTCTTATGGCAGCCTGAGCAGAGTGATACAGAAATAGAAAAGAGAACTTAGATTCCATAATATGGTGGCTTGATATGTGACAGAGGTGGCATTACAAAACCGTTGAACAGAATAGTCATCAAGTGTTCCTGGGAGTACTGCGGGAGATAGGAAGAGAGAGGGACAGACTATGTATCCCTTAAAATTAAAACTTACAACAGAAGACATAAAAATTTTAAAACAAACCGTATACAAATAGGACAAGGGATGTGAAGAGGAGTAGGTCCACATACCTAAAACATGTGTTTTTTAATATTATTTTAATATTCATTAGTGACCAAAGGCATCAAAATTAAAATAGCACGGAGGCACCATTTCAATTTATCAGATTGGCAAATACATTAATAATCCAGATGATCCTGGGTGTTGGCAAGGACATGGGAGACAGGAGTATGGGAGACAGGAGCATGGGAGCCAGGAGCTGTTACTCATGGCTGGTGCAAGTGTAAATGCCACTAGCACTTCAGAGACAAAGCTTGGTAAAACCTAGCTAAGGAGATTGGCAGGGATAGGTGGGGTGCACAGACAAGGGGGATCATCATTGCACCAGAGTTTGGAAGAAGATTTTTTAAAACTCTCTATTGGTTCATTTAAACTCTCTCTCTATTGGTTCATTCCTACAGTAAACTACATCAGCTAACAGTGATAAATATGTTTCTCAATATGGATAAATCTTAAAAACTTTAAAAAGCAAGTGTTGGCTGGGCACAGTAATCCCAGAAGTTCAAGAGGCTGAGGTAGGAGGATTGTGAGTTCAAAGCCAGCCTCAGCAACGCCAGGATACTAAACAACTCAGTAAGACCCTGTCTCTAAATAAAATACAAAATAAGGCTGGGGATGTGACTCAGTGGTTGAGTGCCCCTGAGTTAATCCTCAGTAACAAAAATAAATAAATAAAAAGCAAGTGTCAGAAAATATGCTACCTTTATTTAAACTTTTGAAACACAAAATATATTGTTTATGAATATATAATATGTAGGAATATTCAAACTCAGGAAAAGTGCATATCAGTTTCTGGGAGACAGAGGGACAGGTAGAGGGATGGGAGGATGAGATGGTAGCTCATTCTATAAAGTTAAGGTCTCTTCCGTGTTTTTAAGAGATCGTGAAGCAAATATTGCAAGATGTTAATATCTTTGAAATTTCTGGGCTTGGTGATCTGGTGGAGGTGGGATGTTGTATTATTTTCTGTGCATTCGAAATGTTTCAAATTCCAAACAAAAGACTGAGATGTGGTGGCCAGGGAAGGACAACCAGCAGAAGATGGCATGATGGAAACCCAGGGGGAAGTGGTGTAGCCAAACATTGCAGGATTGGCAGACTGTCATGGGCAAGCACGTTTTTGTCCCAGGCTCTCATCCCAGGAGCATTAGAAGGGGAGGCTGGTCCCATATGGCCATCATTTGGCCAACTCAAAGAAGCTTTATTAGTAGGGCCAGGGAGGCAAGAAGATGGCGAGGGCAAGACTGAAGCCACAGGAATGGAGGGAAAGGTCTACGAAGGAGGCAGCCTTCCTGCCTTAAAGAGGGCAGGGGATATAGGAAGAAAGGCAGGGGCAGGGCTGAAGAGGGAGCTTCCAGGCTCCCAGTGAGGGACCTCCTGCTAGCAATGCAGCTCACCCCTGCTCCAGAGAGCAGGCCCTGAGAGCAGAAAGAGCACGCCAGGCAGTCCTCAGAAGGAACACCAGGAAGTTGTATGTGTGGTAGGGGGACCAGATGTGTGATTTTATAGAGGAGATGGCTGGTGGCAGTTGTGTATCTCCCCAGGCTCTAGCCCAGGGCAGTTAAGCCTGGACTTTGAATCCCCTATTCAAAGACCCCAGCTGGGAGGCACTGGTGTATATCCACCTAGCCTGGGCCACATATACCTTTTAATATGTTATATATAGGTTTTAAAAATCGGGTAGGAGTTTAAAAAACAGGAAGCTATGCTGGGGCAGCTGTTGCTGGGGATTGGCCCTTCAGAGGCTGACTATATCTCTCCCACTCTCAGGACCTCCTCAACGACCTGTGCTGCTTCGGGTTCCTCGTGGGCGGCATATTCTTTGCTGTAAACAGTCGAGAAACAATGCCAGTGGAGTACGTCGTTGGTGTGGTGAGTCTTGAGTGATTGGGGTGTTTCCCTTATTTAAGGAAAGAGCTCATTTTCACACACACACAAAAAAATTCTTGAGATGAAAGCCAAGTTTAAAACTAACATTGGTAAATATTTCCAGTGAAAAAGCCATTTGGTTAAAGATGATGCCCAGGGAGCTGACCCAAGTTAATGGCTTCCTTCTTGAAGCTGCTGACCCCAGAGCAGACGGTCCCATCTGGTTGGTTCTAATACTTTTTTTTTTTTTTTTTTTTTGTATTGGGGATTGAACTAAGGGAAACTCAACCACTGAGCCACATCCCCAGCCCTATTTTGTATTTTATTGAGAGACAGGGTCTCACTGAGTTGCTTAGCACCTGGCTTTTGCTGAGGCTGGCTTTGAACTCGTGATCCTCCTGCCTCAGCCTCCTGAGCAGCTGGGATTACAGGCCTGCACCACCACCTAGCCTGGTTGGTTCTAAAGAGAAAAAGAGACTTAAGGACAGGGGAGGGGGAGGATTGATCTCAGAGAATCTCAGTGTGGAAGTTTGAGTGGACAAGGGGATATGTTAACTGGATGAATTACAAAACAGGATGGTTTTTGCAATGTTCTGAGGATCCTTTTGTCTTCCAGGCCCTCATGGGTGTGGCAGCACTGTTTGCTTTTATCGATTTATGTCTTCAAAGAAAACACTTTGGCAAGAAGGGCCCTCCAGCTGCTCCTCCACCAGCGTCATGAAGGAGATCCCCGTTTCAGAAATGGAAGTGTATTTTACAGCAAAACACTTGGACTGTCTTCCTGGTCTGCTTTCTAGAATGGTTTTCTTTTCCATTTTAACAACCTCCTCTTCTTGGAAAAGAATTTTCTCCTTAAATGAATTTTAAAACTCGAAGTTGATGTAAACATTCTTTGGTTCACTTAACAAAAGTTACTGGAAGTTATGGTACAGAGGGAGAGAGCTGAGACCCAGGGCTCCCTGGGATCACTCTTGGGCCAAGGCACAGAGAGTTTAGGGGACCAGACACCCCAATGACACTGGTGTTTGTCAACACTGACCAGCCAAAGGGGCCAGAGGAAAATAAGAGATTGGAAAACAAACGAATGCATACATTTTGTTCACATTAATATTCTCATTTTATATTGTTTAAAGCATCCAAATGGTCACTGTGAGAAAAATAAGTTTGTTGGACTTTCTTGCTCTTACATTGGCGTTTAATGCTGATCCTCGTTTGAAGTTCACTAAAGAGGGGTTGGGGGGAATGTCATCACCTCAGGGCCTAAACTGGGCTGGAAATATGGGCTGAACTTGGGCATGAGGGGACACTGGGGGTACTTCACTCAGAGATGACCAGCTACTTTTCTGGGACCTGGGACCTGAGCATAATCCCTGAGCCAGACTCCAGCTAAACCCTGGAGCCACAGTCTCCACCAAAACCCCTGTTTTAGTTAGCTTTTTCACTGTTGTGACTAAAGGACACAACCAGGACAACTGTAGAGGAGGTAAAGTTTGAGGGCTCACAGTTTTAGAGGTCTTGGTCCATAGAAGGCTGGCTCCACTCCTCCAGGCTCCAGGTAAGGCAGAACATCATGGCGGAAGAGTACGGCAGGGGGAAGCAGAGAGATTCCACTCTTCAGATACAAAATATACACCCCATAGCCACGTCCCAATGAACCACTTCCTCCAGCCACACCCCACCTGCCTCCAGTTACCACTAAATTAATCCCATCGAGGATGAATTCAGTGACTAGGTTGAGGCTCTAACCTAACCATTTCTCCTCCAAACCTTCTTGCATTGTTTCATGCATGAGCTTTTGCAGGACACCTCATACCCAAACCGTAACAGTCTCCCGGGCCTCCCCACCAGGATCCTGCTCTCACTGGACAGACCAGCCATCCTGGCTTGAGAAGGGCCATTCTCATGAAAAGAAAGTAAGCCTCCAAATGGATGCCTGAGGAAAGGGGTTTCTTGGAGACCTAAGCCCAGACAGGGACAAAGTGGGAGAGAGGCTGGGAGGAGGCTGGGCCTTGGGGGCCAAATAAATGACTTGGGCCTTTATCCCAAGTGACTTGGCACTCTCTCTCCAGGAAAGAACCAGACTTGGTTGCTGCTGCAGAGTGGGTACAAACTGTAAGGAGGCTGCAGCTTGTGCAGGTCAGGGAGACGGGCAGCTGGGACAGTGTGAAGACCTGAAATGTGGAGGACTCAGGCCGGCTCCTCCACCCCACCTGTCCACTACTCCCTCCTCTGTGCTCCCAAGCCACCCTGTGCAGGCTGCAGGCAGTGTGAAAGCAACTAGAGGGAGCCCCATGATAGGAAGAAAAGAAAGGAGGAAAAAAAAAAAAAAAAAAACCACTACCCTGCCATGTAACCCGAATTCCTAAGAATTTAGCCAAGAGGAATGGTACTGGATAAGATAGGCTAGATAGTAAATAGAGGAACGGATTCCATTAAGGTTTCTCTAAATGTAAAGCCATCTGTGAGATTAATCTATAGAAGGAAACCAAACATTCCAACCAACTCTTGTATCCAGGGATAGTGGGGAAAGGGAGGCAAGACAGACCTGAGTATAGGCGACAGACTCAAGGGCTAATCAGTAGTCTTGGTACTTTTCCAATTCCTGATTAGCATAACCAATCGATGTCTATACCCAGTAGCTATATAAGCCTCTAGACTAGTACCCTTAAGAGGCAATTCCTATTGGGTCCCCTCTTGCCCTCCAGGAGGTATATCTGTTCTCACTTGAACAAATCTTTTACACTCACTCTTCCTTGTCCATGGATTTCACTGTTCGAATTCACAAGACAAGAACCCAGAAAGAAATTATGGGTGAGCTGCTAGGGCATTCTGCAATACTGGGAGATACAGCTTGCCACTGAGAGCTGCTAATCAGAATGGGCTTTCTCAGCTGCAGAATCCTATAACTTACACAGATCCTACCCACTGGCAGAAGCAGAGAATCTGATTTTGTCTTAAACTCCAGTTTCAATATACTGGAATGTTCCTAACAGCCAAAAAACTAGACAGATAAACTGTGCTGTTGTGGAAATCACGTTCAGCAAGAGACCAAGCACCACTCAGGGTTGAAGAACTCAGGTTAGTTATGCCAGTGGACCCAAATTAGCTAGTGCTCTGAAATTCTGGGCCCTGTGCTGAGGTAACATGGGACTTTTATAAGAAATATGACACCATTTCTTAGCTATTACAACATTGGTGGGTTTGAATTCTTGGCCTATGTGACCAAAGACCATGCACAGGAATTCTCTTGATAAGCAGTTCACAGATGCAGGACAAAGGCACAGAAACACCTGCAAGTGATATCACAAAGTGGCCTTCACTACAGGCAACAGTTTCCCAAGATAACTGTAAGCTTACATCTCTAACATCTATCTAAAAAACCTAGCATAGAAATGTTACAATTTAAACAAGTATTTAAACTACACTCTTAAAAAGAGTGCTATAAAATAATATTCTTCTCCTCAGTGGTACTGTGCCATTACAGCTTATTTTAAAACTGATACTTTTCCCCTTCCTCTTCTCCCTCTCCTCTAATCCTGTGGGGTGGGGAGCAAGATTAACTTTCTTCCCATCTCAGGCAGAGTTATCTGTCCTTTGGCTCACACAGGAAAGAAGAAGTCAAGACTTCAGAGTTGACTATTAAAAATACAGTGGCTGTGTACATTGTAACGGTTAAGTCTTTGAACACCCACGTGCTTTGCTTTCGATTCCACCAGGTAAACAGCATGAGCAAAATGGCTGGGTCACACAGTAAGCCAACGTTAAACTTTTTAAGAAATGGCCAAACTTTTCCAAAGCAGTGGTAATAATTGACACCCCCTATCCCCAGTATAGAAGAGTTCCAGTGACTCTACATCCTCACCTATACTTAATAATGCTCCCCCATTTTAAGCTATTTTAATAGATTATATAGTAGTATCTCACTGCAGTCTTAATTTGCATACCTAGATGTCTAACGAGGCTGAGCATATTTGCACTTTATTGAATATTCATATACCTTCTTTGGTGAAATATCTGTTCAAATATTTAAAGAATCTTAAAAATTGGGTTCTTACCTTCTTATTACTGAGATATAGTCAGAGCCATATTTTTAATAACAAATCAGAACAGGGTTCTGCTCTTTTGGGACTCCCACCTGGCCTCTTGCCCAGGGAATTGTGAATAAAATCCAAACACCAGGTTCTCCACAACCCCAACCTGCCCCTTCTCTGATCAGTTTCCTCTTCAGTCCTTTCTTTGATATTACCTTACTGGCTGTCCTCTGAGCCAGTAGACACCTATTACCAGGAATCATCTTATTTGGAATTCTTTGACTACTTAGGACTCTTTGCTCCCCTGTAACTCCCCAAACAGCAGAGCTTCTCCACAGTCTGGGCTTCCAGCACTGCTATTAAATGAACAGTTGAATGTTGAGAAAGACTTCTCTGAGGAAATGACCCTGCATTATGGTCCCTGAGGAATAAGAATTTAATCAGATAAAAAAAAAAAAAAAAGTTGAGAAAGAGCATTCCAGGTAGAAGAGAGAGCATGAACAAAGGCCCTGCGACAGGAAGGAGCATGATTTGTTAAACAAACTATAAGAAGGTCAGTGGTTGGGAGAGACAAGGGAGGAAAGAGCCACAGTGGCGTTTTTCTTGTGTACACCAAATCCTGACCAAGATGGGAAGTTGCCCAGATTTGGTTTGGTTTGGTTTGGGGGAGGGTGGTGGTGGTGGAAGTGACTGTGATTGGTGATTTAATCATCCTTCTGGCTGCCAAAGGAGGAAGGCAAGATGCTTCTTAAAGAGCAACCACAATTCAGGAAGAAAGGAGACGTAAGAAATGGACCCAAGGAGGCGCTGAGGTCAGCACCTCCAATCCCAGTGACTTGGAAGGAATGTCGGAAGTTTCAGGCCAAATTCTGCAATTTACTGAGACCCTGTCTCAAAAATTTAATTAAAAAAAAAAAAAAAAGGCGGGTTTGGGGGAGTCGAGGGTGTAGGTCAGTAGAGCATCCTGGGGTTCAATTCCTAGTCCCCCCCCAAAAAAAAAGATCAGAAAGTTGGACAGGCCTTGGTAGTGGACTGACTGTGAGGGTGAGGGTGGAGGAGGACAACCCTCAGGTCTCTATTTGTGAGACTCAGGACAAATGGTAGTGCCCTTCACAGAGGCTAGGAGCCGAGGACGCTGAACTCTAGACGCCCTGGAGACACGTGGTGTGTGGAGGGGTAGGGGAGAGGGAGAGAGAGACGCGCGGGGAAGGGAAGATGGGGGTGGGAGGGAGAGAAATAGGGACAGCAGCGATGCGTGGGCGTCCCCCGGGATGGACTGGAAAACCCCGGTCCCGGGGCAGCCAACAAAGAGGCCCGGAAGGAGGAGGCGCTGGACTAGGACGGACGGGGGGTGACCAAGGAAGTCGCAGGGAAACTTCCAGCTCCGAGAAAGAGGAGGGAATGGAGCGGGGAGCTGGAGGCCAACGCAGGGCCAGGGCAGAGGGAGGACGAGGCAGGGGTCTTTGCAGTTGAGATGCCTACGTGCTTGGGCACGGGCACGGGCGAGAAGTTCGACAGGCGACAACAACTGCAGACAACCCTGCCCAGGGACGGAGGCGGGAGCTCCGTCGGGTGCTCAGGGGCGGTAATAAGGGGTCTACGCGGCCGAGCGAGGGGCAAGGCGAGGTGCCAGGCGGCGGCGGCTGACCGGGCGGCCTGGTGGCCCGGGTGCGAGAGAGGGGAGGGGAAGGGAGAGGAGAGGAGAGGAGGGGACCCGGGGGCGGGGCGGGGGCGGGGGCGGGGCGGCACGGGATGCACCCGGCGCTGGGCCAGTCTCGCCTTTTTCTCCTTCCGCACGGTCTGGGTTTCCGCTTCCCTCCCAGGCGCGGAGTGAGGAGGGAGGCAGAGCCTCGGCCCTGCAGCCGCTGCCATGTGGCCCCCGGACCCGGACCCGGACCCCGACCCGGAGCCCGAGGCCGCGGGCGGCTCCCGGCCTGGCGCTGCGGTCCCCGGGCTCCGCGCCCTGCTGCCGGCGCGCGCCTTCCTCTGCTCGCTCAAAGGCCGCCTCCTGCTGGCGGAGTCGGTGAGTGCAGCGGGGACCCTGGCGACCCTGCCGAGGCCGCCCCGATCCCCGCCCGCCAGCCTCCGCGCCCCGCCGGGCTGCGACCGCCCGGCTCCTCTCGGGGGCTGACGTCGAGGTGGCGGGGGAACGGATGTCGCGCTCCATCCCCATCTGGGCGCCCCACTCGCGCCTCCCCTTGAAAGCCCCCGAAGTTGGACCGACGCCCGCAAGTTTTGGAAGGCTTCCCTGAACCCGAAGCCGAGTCGGCGGCGAGGCGGGTCCCGATCCCAGGCCTCCCCGAGTTCCTCAATCCGCGAAGCCCAAGTTGGGGGCCAGAGGACGCGGTGTGGGGGACCCTGGTGAGGAGTTTGTCCCCGCGGGCGCAGCGGCCCGGGCCTGGCGCTGTGCGGTTTCAGGCGCTTCCACCCTCTCTGGGCCCTCGGGAACCCCGCTTGGCAGCGTGCAGAAAGGATCTGACTGCCGGACCTTCAGGACTCGCGGCCATGTGGGAGGGTCTGCTTTTCGCCTGGGCCTCGAGCTGGGGCCGGAGGCTGGGAGGGGGCCGCGTTGAGTGGGAAGCCCCGGCCCCGGGACTGGGTGAGGCCTGGATCGCGCACTGGGGGCGCGGGTAACCCCAGCGGCTCGGGGTGGGGGGCAGGAGCCAGCGGGGTGACTTCATCTCCCTCCTCCCGGCCCTGGCTAGGCTCCTTCCTCCTTCCCGCAGATCCCCACCCCTCTGTCCCCACCCGGCCGGGCAGGGCTTCTTTGTCCCTCCGACACTCCTGATAGCTCCCACACTGTCGCGTGTGGGGCGGGGACTGGCGAGGGGCCTCCGGGAGGGGGGAGGAGGAAGAGGCCGGGCAGAGGGGAGACCAGAGGAGGGACTCTGCAACTTGACAATACCTGTTTTCATTCCCACTTGTGGATTTGGGGAGAGAATGCTAGCAGAAGCAGTTAGGGGCTTCAGCAGGTGGGTTGGTTGAGGGGCCAAGTTATAGGAGGAGTGTGGGGATTGAGGAAATATTCTGCCCCAGGACCTTTCCCTTGAACCCCATGGCAGAGGGCAAGAGGTGGTTCTACAGCCTTTTCTGACTTGGAGGCAGCGCAGGGGTCAACAGCCCAGCACCTACTTAGCTCCCAAGTGAGGCGACAGGCAGACCCAGGGACTACACTCCCAGGGACAGCCTCCAGGTTGGCCACCTCTACCTGCCCCCTCACCTCTGGATCTCCAGCCCCACCCCACCAGCACAGCCTCCTGGGTAGCGGGTAGGATTGCAAGCCAGGCACACAGGCCCTTTGGCCTAGCTGAGTGCAAGAATCCAGGAGGAGGAGGAGGAGGAGGAAGGGAGGAGGAAGGAAGGGTAGGGGTGGGTACTCAGGATACAAGGGAGATCTTCCTAGTCACTCCTTCCCCTTGGTCACCTTCCTCTCACCCCTAGGCCCAAGCAAGTGGGAAGGCTGGACAAGGAGGGGGGGGGGGGAGAAAGTGGCCACCAAAAATGAGGGAATAATAAAATGGGAATCCAGGTGGGTTCCCCAGAATCCAGTTTGAGGGGGCATGGGAGACTGGAAGGGGAGGAACCAAGAAAGCCTTTGGCTGGGGAAATAGAGCTGTGGACAGGGCCGCGCAGAGCCTTGCCTTCCTGGCAGAACCTGGCAGCCTCAGTGCCCCTCTGCCTTCATTTCCAATCTGTCCAAGATGGCAGCGGGCCCCTGGGGAGGCTTAGCTACCCTCTTGGCCCTGTTCAGGGCAGACCAGAGTGCCCTGGGGACTCCCTGGAGTTCCTGTAGCTCATTTGTTTGAAACAGCCACAGTGCTTCCTGTGGGGCATCTGATGCCCTTGTAGGCCTCCACGCAGCCAATCCCTGAGCCCCACTTCAAGCTAGTCAGCCATGGACACTCTCAAATCCAACCACAGTGACAGAAATCAGGGTAGATGAAGGCCTCCAGGGCCCACAGATCAACAAGCCCTGGTTCAAATTCTGGTGCCTCTCATTAGCTGTGTGTCAGAGTCTGCTCATCTATGAATAAGGGCTGTGAACAGCACCTGGCCAGTGGGTATCAGAGGGATACCCATGAGTCTCAGCAGGCACTGGGAACAGAGGAACCACTGACCCATCCAACAGCCCCATGTTCTTGGTCTGCCCTGCACTGCACACCATCTGCAGGACTAGCGGGGCCTCAGCATCCTCTACACCTACAGCCTTTTAGGCAAAACTGCAGTGAACATTTTGATTCTTATGTTCAAGTATAGCTAGCTCCACCTTTCATAAAGGCTGGCTGTATGCAGGCTACAGCAGGGCCCAGGTGTCAGGGCCAACATACCTTCCCTGGGTAGTTTTTTCCTTCTTATTAAGAAAATTGGTAACTACATAAAAGAGCTGAAAGATTTATATTATTCATCTTATGCATCCACCACCTAGATTGTATAGTGGTTAATACTTTGCTATATCTGCTTTATCACCTATCTCCAACCCATTTTTATGTTTTGATGCAAACTAAATTGCAAACCTCAGTACATTTCAACTGTAAACACTTCAGCATGCATATCATTAACAGATCAAGATTTGGTTTTTGTTTTTCAGATAAAATTTATATTCAGCAAAAAGCCCATATCATGGGGGTTGGATGTTACTTTTTTGAAACTGCTTGCTATTTAGTTTTGGTTTGCCCCTGCTAGGCACCATTTGCATTGGGTGGATTCTGTCAGAGAGCCAGTAAGGGAAAGGGTGAGCAGCCCTAGGAGGTGGCCTCCTGGGGGGCTGGATGCACATGGGAGGGTGGGGCTTCAAGATTGGGTGCTGGCAAAGGCCAAGGCTCAGCATCATACCCAGAAGGACTGAGGCTGCCTGGGTGTGGGCCTGGGCTTTGTGAGGGCTTTCATCCTAGCTCTGCCATTTCCAGCTACAGGACTGAGATATTCTGGACTGCAGGGCCTGGACCAGGCAAGAAGAGGCTCTGACTGTGCTCTACTTCTCTACAGGGTCTTTCCTTTATCACCTTCATCTGCTATGTGGTATCCTCAGCGTCTGCCTTCCTCACAGTGCCTCTGCTGGAGTTTCTGCTGGCCCTCTACTTCCTCTTTGCTGATGCCATGCAGCTGAACGATAAGTGGCAGGGCTTGTGCTGGCCCATGATGGTGAGGACCAGGGGAATCAAAAGGGAGGGGTGGGCTCTGATGATATTCATCACAGAGCATCCATATGAGGAATCCAGAGTCCTGCATTTCAACCATGCCCGGTCTTCAGAGAACTGGTGGGACAGTTTGCAGCTGGTAATCTTCAGATAATCCAGGCCCCACCATCCAGCAGGTTGTGGCATCTGCAAGGCAGATCTGTGAAGCAGGGAACTTGGCTGGAGGCCGTCTCTGACCACCAGGTGGCGCTGTTGCTCCCAGTGGGGTCTTGGAACCCAGGTCAGCCACAGGAATTCAAGTCATTTTCAGAAGCAGGGCAGGTTAGCTTACTTGCAGAGCTTACCCAGACTTAAACATATGGCATTCTAGCATTGTTTGATCACCTGGGAGCCTCAGACCCCTGCCAGTGGCCTCTGCTAAATGAATGTGCTGTAGAAAAAAGACAGCAAAGGCTGGGCTCCAACCCTGGTCTCTCGACTTTACCTCCAGCATCCATCCTTTCACCCTCTGGGGAGGGCTACTCCTCCATCCATAAGCAGAAACCAGGATCCATAAAGGGATTGGCCACAGTGTGGCAAAGCGAGGCCAAGGGCCAGGTCTCCCTATTGGAGAATCTGAAAGGAGCAGGTTGACCACATTTCCAGCTTTCACTACCACCAAAGGGCCAAGCCATACAGCAAGCAGGGTCAGGGTCAGGGCAGTGTCAGCCCTGACAGGAGGCATGGCAGGAGGGATGACAAGGTCCAGGACAGGGCAGGACTCCACAGTTGCTGGACCTGGGTATGCCAGGACCTGGCTGCCAGGCCCCCTCCACTCTGTGCCCCACTCCAGAGAGCTCAGGATGGTGTGGCCATGCCCCTCTCTTCCCAGGACTTCCTGCGCTGTGTCACCGCTGCCCTGATCTACTTCGTCATTTCCATCACAGCCGTCGCCAAATACTCAGATGGGGCTTACAAAGCAGCTGGGGTGAGCAGCAGCTCTGCCTCTGAGAAGAGGGTGCCAAGCAGTGTCCCCCTCTGAAGCTCTGATTCTTCTCTGGATACTCAATGGGGTGGGACCTGGGAACATCCTTTTCCTGCTTGGACCTCTTGGGATCCCTGTAAGGTCTCAACTATTCCAGAGTCCTCTTATTAGAGATTTATTCTGCCCTGAGTTTTAAAACGCTGATTGTCAAACCAGGCTCACAGCTTACTTCCCCTTATTTGGAGGGTCTGTGCCTATCTGGCTGGGCAGCTTCTTAGTGCCACCCCCCACCATGCCCATCTTCTTGGACCAGGGACTCCATGCTTCTAGTGATGTATTCCATCTACCCTGAGCAATGTCCCCTGCCACATTCCCTGTGTCTGTCCCACAGGTTTTTGGCTTCTTTGCCACCATCGTGTTTGCGATTGACTTCTACCTGATCTTTAACAACGTGGCCAAATTCCTCAAACAAGGAGACACCACAGAGGAGAACACAGCCCAGAGGGCAGAAGGTCAGTGATTGCCCTGAGGTTTCTGCCAGGGAATCCAGCTGAACACCTCTAGGATCACTACTGGGGCCTTGTCCTCCCTTGGGGACACTTTGCTAATCTGAACCTGACATAGGGCCAGGAAGTGTTTTTATAGCCTCATTGTCATATCCCCTCATGCAGTCACAAAACCTGTCCTACCTAGGGCCTCGGACTTTCAAGGAGAGGCAAGCTGAACACATGCCCAGACCTTTGGCCCTTCAAGGCTCCCATCATAGATGAATCCTCAGGGTAGCCAGTCATTCTCAGGACAGTTCTCCACCTGGGATCCAGAGTAACCACCTCCCTGGATCCTGCTTCCTCTGTAGTCTAGCCTGCCTCGGCCTGGGGACCAGGGACCCAATCTCTCATCCTTTCCTGCAGCTCCCAGGCAAACCAAGGAGTGTTTGGGTTTTATTCCCATGAAAGTACAGTAAACATTCTGGCCTATCAAGCCATCCTTGTCCAACTCAGAAAGGCCAGCATGCATATTACCTGATCTCTTAAAAAAAAGAAAAAAAATGTGGAAAGTTAGAAGGTTCATTGATCTATCTGTAACAACACAGCCATACTGTTTTGCCTTTAGGTGCTTACGCTCTGCACAAGGCCTGTGTCAGGGGCTCTGCACAGGTTTATCAGGAAGTGCCACAGCTAGTTTGGAACTGCAGCCTCTCCAGGGCCTGCCTCAGTCACAGTCCAGAGAGGCAGGAGGGACGGCATGGATATAAGTGCTGACCTGGAATGGAGTCCTCCTCAAGGGCTCTAAGGCCTGTTGCCCATTTCTCTGCCCTGCCCCCAGGTAGACTTGAAAAAGAGGCCACTGCAGCTCAGAGACCTTGCAACTGGGTTGATGAGATGTTTGGCTTAGCACCAACCTCACACCATCCTGGTGTCCTCTGTGCTTGTCCCGGCCTTTGTGTCACCCCTTCTTTGACCATCATGTGCTGGCACTAGGTATGCACAGATGGACATGAAAACTCAGTCACAACAGGAGTTGAACCCCAAAGCAGAGTTACACTGGACATAGCAGGGCATGTGCCATACTAGGGGTGCAAGAGGAGGTATCAGGGAAGATCTCCAAATGGGGTGCCAATTATAATAAAATGGAAGCTAACAGGTAAGAATAAAGCAACTGAGGGTGGTCCACTGTGTACCAGCCTTATGGAGGTAACCAGAGACTTATGGAGGAACCTGGAAACCCTAGAGCTGGATCTTGATGGATGTATAGTAGTGTGCAGGAAGAAGAAATGGGGCTGCTGGGAGGAGAGGAAAGCAGAGGATAGGGTGCTTGGTCTAGGTGAGATAATTCTATCAGTGCTCATAGCTGGGCAGATAAGACAAGGGAGCTCTCAAGGCCTATAGGCCCCACCTTGGAGTTGAGACCTTCCCACTGAGTGCCTGTTGTCCCAGGTGGGACCCATGCTTATTAGGAACCACCAGGTTCCCAACAGCTGGGCTCTAGGGCCATGGAGATCTGTGCAGCAAAGATGAGGTTGAAGATTCTAAGAGTGCTGGGCTGGCCACAGAGGAGACAAACATCTAAAAACAGCAACTGGCACTGGGGTTGGGGCAGGGGTGAGGTGTTCTCCTTTCCTGGGCTGGGGAGTTCCAGAGGGCTCTGATCTTCAGTAGTGGGATTTCAGGAACCCTGAGTCACACCTCACTGACAGGCCCTTAACATTATAAAACTGTGATTACAATATCAAACAAGGAAGGAGGAAGAAATTTGAAACTATGAAACAGCTAAAAATGGACTGCTGAGTTTTCGTTATATTTTAATTTGGGGAATAAGAAAGTAGTTATTTTTGCCTTCTCCTGGTAAATAAATTGGGGATATCCTCTGGAGTCTTGTGAGGGTATAGAGAAGGGGCAACCAGACTTCAGTCTGGAGTGGAAGTGTCCCCATCCCCTACTCAGACTGCCTGGGGCTCCTGCCAGCGACCTAGCTGTGCCTCTCCAGGGACTACTCCCAGGCACTACTGCCCTAGAGACTCCTCTCTGTTTTCCTTTCAGAGGAGAATTCCGACTCTGACTCCGACTGAAGGCCTGCCCATGCCAGCAACCTGAACCACACAGGACCTGCAGGCCAGCACCTGCCTGACATGCTGAGGAGCATGTCCAGGGGAAGCTATGTGTCAGGAGGAAGACTGCCCAATGGCCCTCCCCACTGCCTCAAGTTTACATTCCTGAGCCCAGCACATGAGACTGCACTCCTTGGCTTAGTGCTGTTGAACCACTCCGCAAGTGAGGGCATCTTGAATATTCCACCTCTTCCCATTCCTGTCTGCATACCTTAAGCCCTTCAACTTCAATACCAAAGACTAGCACAAAGAGATGCAGCAGACAGAGCAGTCAGCTCCGGCTGCAGGGCTGAGTCAGGGCGGGAGGGGGATGGCCAGTTTCAACTAATAGGCATGAACGGAGACAGAACCGCCGCAGGCCAGCCCACCAGGGCCCCGTGGCCTTTGCATGGAGTGCCCCTGCTCACGCAGCACTTTGGTAAGGAATCTTTTGTTCAAGGAGCACAAGTTCCTTCCTCATTGTGAAACAGGAAGGAAACTGACCTTGGCCTTACTGTCCAGGAGTGGATGATACCCACCCAGCACTTCACACTTGGAAACATCTTCAGGTGAGATAACTGTTCCAAGTCTAACCCTGTTTCAGACAGGAGCTCACAGATGTACAGGTCAGGGCAACACAGAGGAAACCCATTGATCCATGGCAGTGACCATGTCATGGGCAGCTGGGCAGGCCCAGCCAAACCTTTCTGGTGACAAATGTTCTCATCATCCTTCCTTCTGGATACTGGGGCAGGTCTACTGACCACCTCATGAGAGATGAGCCCTCTGTGTTTGCCTAAGGATTTTTTAGTGTTATATATCTTTGATGGCATTTTGTACCTTTTTATAATTTTTTATACAAAAGCAGCTTTAACAAATGGCATTTTCTGTGAGGCAAGAGGCCTCATGAATGAGCCAGAGTTCTGACCCATATCTTGGGCACTTATAACCTTATTCTTCTCATGCATGTGAATCTCCTAACCTGAAAAAAGGCATTTAATGGATTAAACCAGACTGACTACCTGCTTACAGTGTGATTGAAAAACTCTTCCACCACCCAGAGCAACAATGTGAAATATCCTAGCATGCTTCAGCACAAACTGGTAACACACGAGTGAACCCTAACAGCTATAGGTCTTAGCAACAAGGCATGCATATTCACTTGTATGCCAGGCCTAGCATAAGAATCTGGCCAGCATTTGATCCTCTTATTTCATCTCAGAGTCAAGAAAATGGAGAGAAAGGGTAGGACTCTGGCCCAGGGCCCTATCACACATCAGGATAACCTCCCACAGCAGCCAGACCCTAGGCCTTTTGAACAACGTACCTGAGTTGCAGCCTGGAGGACCCTGGTGAGTGTCTGGCCCAGGCTGATGGGAAGAGGCAACTGTCACACACAAAGTGTCCTGAAAATGTGTTAAAAGTAGAATGGGAAGAAGCCGACAGAGGTGCATGGTGGAGTTTCTGCTTCACCTTGCCAGTCCAGCAGAGCTGGTATCACAGAGGCCATTGCATCCTGTGGACTGGGGCTCTGTTCCACCTCCACTGAGCAAGACCATTTCAGAAGCTGGGTCCATAGCCTTTTGGGGGGCAGGGGCAGCAAGGCAGAGAGAAGAGACAATAGCATTTTTATATGTTCATTTATTAAACAAGAACTCCTTCATGACAATTTAATACAATATTTATTAGCGATTAGTGTTGAGAAAATTATTTCCCTCTACATACAAAAATACAGATTTGAACAATGAAAACAATCAAGACAAGTACCATGAAAAATTGGTCCTTCAAAAGAAATAAAGGGGGAAGATCTAGGGTAATGTTAGGCTTTGTATGCCGTCAGGGACAAATCAACAGGAGCAAATGCTTTGGGGCCCACAAACCACATCAAATGTGTAGGAACAAACCCAAGAGCCAGTCAGAGCCACAGGAGGCTCACCCCACAGCACCCATGTCTACTTGAGAGGCCAGGATAGAACTCTGTCCCAAACAGCACAAACCAACATTTGTCCAGTGGCCATCACCTCAGAACGCCCCATAGCTGTGTCCATAAACTGCCAAAAATACTTTCCATAAGCAAAGTGGGACAATTAACATTGCCCCCCAAAAGTGCCACTAGCTGAAGTACCAATGAATGATCTGTTGGAAAGTTATTATTTAGCTTTTGACTGGACTTCCGTCATTATAGAATTACATGTTTTGAATCTTCAGAAGGACAAAAAAAATAAAGCTACAATTTCATGTTTCAGTAAATATGTACCTTCATTCTGCAATGGCTCAACTGGTTTACTCAAGATTATCCTTGACCAGACATCCTCAGTCCTACAAGGGTGGGAAAGCAGAAGGAGCCACTATAGAGTCTGCCTGTGCCCTGGTTTCACCCGTTCCTCGCAGCAAAGCAGCTACTGCATCCAGGCCTGAAACCCCAAGAGGGCATGAGACACCCAGGTCATCCGTGAACCTACATAAAGTCTGAGAGGAAGTGATGCCTAAAGAAGGCTACTGTGTTTCTGGGAACCAAGTGACACCCAGACTACCCTGGAAGACTCCAGGCCTTAGAACACCTTCAGGTTCCCAGGGGAACGGGACAGGGAGCTAGACACGCACTTTCCACCATTTCAGACTCAATGAATGGGAAGTCAGGGCATGGGCGACCTTTTCTTTTGGAAGCACTTTCCTCTTACTGTTCGAGGTGAGTGACACTTAGTCTCTTCTAACTGAGCAAAGGATTAAATAATGCCAAATGCAATTATATTGACTCATAATTGTTTCACAGAAATATACTATTACTCTCAGACTATTTAAATAAGCAGAAACAAGATGTGGGGGACATTCAGCAGAGAAGAGACAGGAGTAGCAGGGAAATTTTTGTTGTCGTTGTTTTGTTTTTGTTTTCTTTTTTAAAATACATATTAAGTTTAAAGGAAAAGTGGCCCAAACCTCAAGACCAGCATTGTTGAAAGGAAAGCAATATTAAAAGGACACAGTCTAAAATCATACTACAAAAATAGTGTTATCTGTTTTAACTAAATGTACATCTTTTTTTCCAATTCCATGACTGACAAGAGTGCTTACGTGACACATGGAAGGCACCAAAGGTGAAGTGATTATTTATCTTAAAATATACAAAGACAGAATTAACTGCTTTGAAAAAAAATACAGTCATACCTGTAATAAATAGTTTAGTGTTTAGCCTAAAATTTCAACATATACAAATAGTTTTAATCCCTAGCATTCTTTTAGAGGGAACCACGTCAAACTAAGTCAAGTTCCAAAAGCACTGATTTTATGCAAATAGATCAACTTCATTGTGATTTGAAAACTCATTTTTAAGAGGTCAAGAAGAGAAAGCTAGAAGCAGGTGGCCCCAGCTGGGCCTGGGTCAGTATGGGGTTGGGGAAAATCCTAGGCATCCTGTCCTTGCCCATGTCCTCCCCAGCCCAGGGACCAAGCAATTTTCCCTTCAAGGCCTGAATATTTGCATTCCACACTTCCAGAGAGAGGAGAAGGAAAGCTTGACACTTGTAATATCAATTTGGGAAAAATCGGAAAGGCAAAACAAGAGTCTGGAGAGGGAAGCAGTCATCAGTTAGGCCGGGCCTGGCCTTGGGTGGGCACCAGATCTCCCTTCACTGTCCTTAGTTCCTGGTCACTCCTCGGGTGCCTTGCCTTATAAATAGGGGATACTTTCAATGGGGTGTCAGCAGCAGCATCCAAGACAACTCACACTAGATGGTTCAGATTGTTACTGAACCCCACAAATCATCAGAACCTTATTTCACACCATTTCTTTTTTCAGGCATAATTATGAAAAGAAACTCTAGACCTTGCCCTAAATCGCATCAACAAAGATGATTAAAATAGTGCCAGACACATTCTTACCATAACAATTAGAACCTTAAAAGTTCCAACAGCTCACCAGAGTCCAAGCAGTATTAACCCTTCACCAAAGGTTCGCCTGAGTTCAAGTCTCATCACAGTGTGTGAACAATTAGCTCAATGAAACAAATCTGCTAAACTTCATTCTGGGCAAGCTGCCTGTTGATTCAAGCTCACTGGGCTTGTGGGTCATTCTTTTCTTTACTGTTAAATTTATGGAATAAGAAAAACTAGAAAGGAAAAGAATTCCAAAGGTTAAGAAATTGTATTCAAATGGAAAAAGAATATATTCCAGACAAAAGAAGGGAAAATATAAGACTGCTGCCTCTGTTTCAAGCCAAGGTGTGTGCCTCTGTTTCAAGCCAAGGTCATGAAGAAAATTCGGTTTCAGAAAAAAAATTTTCTAGATCTAACATACTGAAGGTAACTTTTAGAGACAGTTTATAAATAAAGGAAACATAAAAGGTTAAATATTTCAAATTACTTTCTCAACCAAACAGATCTTCTGATTTTTAAGGTATCTGCTGAGAAGAAAGATTTTAGAGTCAGGAAAGTTTAAAAAGCAAAAGGGTGACCCTCTTAGGTCTGTGTCCTTCCTGGGGTGCACCTGAGCCAGGTCAAACCCAGAGTAGATGCCAGGAGGCAAGAGCATGGAGGAATACCAGTCCCCAATGGTCAGCTCTTGTCTTCAGGCTGATTCTGAAACCCAAGATCTCACCCTTCTAAACATAAGAGCATAGGAAGGTGGTGAGCCGAAAACACATTCCTTAAGTAGCCTGAGGTATAAACACACCTGGTGCCAACAAAAGCCCCCTTTCCCTTCCTCCTCACTTCTTAACCACCCCTGTGTTGACCTCATCTGCCCACCAAGTCCCTTGCCTAGTTGGTCCTAGGAGTGGGTACTGATCAAAATCAGATAGACCAAGGAAACAGAAGACTTGGATCCTGCAACTTCTCAAGAAACTTAAAAGGCACCTGGAGACCTCCCAGGTAACAGCAGTCCCTAGAGCCAGAAACAACTTTTCTTCTGCTCATGAAAATTGCCCAGCAGCTCTCAGCCTAGAAAGTGTGTTACCAGTTCTGCTACTGCTCCACAGACAAGGTCTAGAGAAAATGACAATCAGGTAGTGGCACAATGATTTCATGATTGCTTTGTTTTGGACACAGATGGCACAGCAGTAACCACTTAATACTAACTTGGCCACAAGTCTTCATGCTCCTTTTTTTTTTTTTTCTTTTTTCTTTTTTGGTTAGGACAGGTCCCAAGACCTACCCACAAGAAATCTGGCACAGACAGACATGAGACCCTGGTCCACCTCTGAAAGCACATTGATAGGTAAGGGGTTTCTTCCAAATAGTGCATGCAAAACTAGGAGTAGAGGTGAGCTTGGGCCACACACAAGGGTTATCTGAGGCTCATTCACAGCAAGCAAGAATTCACATACATGTGCAGATAAGAGTTAGGGCTTCCTCTCCTCAGAGAATGCCTGTGGCTTAACCCACATCTGAGTCACTAGGAAAGCTTTACAGAAGGTGGATAAAACTGCAAACTTGAAGAGAGTAGGAATGTTTTCACAAGGCTCTTACCAGAATCATCTAGTCCAGGGTGGAGGCCAGATACCCTTGGCCTGTTGCAGGGGATGGTAAAGTGGACCCAGGGCCAAGCACTCAGAGTCTGGTGCCCTTGCTGATTTCCCTGTAGCTGTGCAGCCAACTGCAGCACTTCAGTGACCATTGCTAAGAAGGATGTGGGCTGGAAGTAGGGTCATTACTACATTTTTTTTTTTTTGTAGATGAAAAACATTCTCCCTTGGATGTCTCTTTGTTTTAAATCAAATTCCACTGAGAAGATTTTAATCTGTTGCCCTTACCATAGGCCAACAAGCATTTTTAGGTTTTCATGGCAATAGTCTCTCTGTATGAAAGGAAAAAGGGGTTGCCTTCCATGTCTTCAGCAGTACAAAAAGGGGTAAAGGAATCAGAAAAGAAAAGCACCCAGCTAACAAAATCAGTGTCAAAATAAACTTCCTCTGAAGATGTCAGTGTATGCATCCATCAAAACCGCCATAGGTTCTACCAAGTGCTGCAGGTTGCCACATCTCCAGGAACACATCTCCCTTCAAGTTGTACTCCAACAATGAAAGCCAATTCTAATTGCTAAGGCAATCTAAGGTTGCCTTAGCCTTAAAATACCTCAAACCTAAGTGACACTGTTCTAAACTGGAACTACTAGTTGCAAAACTGCTTCATCAATTTGCTAAGAGATCAATTTAAGACCTCCAAATCTAGATTGTCTTTTGTTTGTACACAGAGGCAACATAAGAAAAATGCAGGTTTCTTTACATTCGCAGTAGACAGCCGTATTCCCTTCATAACTTTCCCTCACCACATTATGGGTATGTGAGGAGACAGGGCTATGCACTACACCAACTAGAAAGTGTACAGGCCACTTCATGGAGAAGCCTCATGACAAATGATATTAAGTAGTTACAGGGACATAACCAGTCCAAAGATTCTGTCACTAAGATGCAAATTAACTCCAAAGTCTGAGTATAGGCATCATCACTTTTTATCATGCCTCAGCATTTCTGGTCTTGATTGGCCTCAGAACTTTTTTCAGCTGACAGTACTTATTAGGAGGCAAGTCAACAGTCTCCTTTCATCAGATGATAAACTGGTTTTACTGAAGTGACTTGGAAAACTTGAGCAATGATCTTGCCTGAATGGTTTTCTCTTTCAGTCTCACTTCAAAAGTAGCCTTAATAAAAGGCCAAGTTAACTCGACTCCCAGCAGATATCTGATAAAGTTCAGAGTGGTCCTTCCAAGTAGGCCCAATCCAATGCAAGCCTCAGTCTTTGTGATCCTATTTTAAGTGGAATTCTCTTTTTTAAGTGGAAGATAACCTCAGTTTTGATTATGTAGACTCACTCATCAATGCAGAACAAATATGTAAAATGAACAGATAAAATTTAGATGTCATCAGCTTCCCACACATCATTACATATCACAGGTGCAAAGTTTGTGAAGCATGCTACGTACTTACTCACAACAGGCACGGGAAGAGGGCTCCATCAGCCACACTGCACACTATACCCAGCTGTAACCAGGCCAGGCTGACCTCTGTGGGAGAAGAGGGGAGTAACCACAAGACTAGCTGGGTCATCCTCTGATGCAGACTTGTGCTTGAACATGTGATCTGGGCCACTGTCTGGACAGGAAGTGCACCAGAACTGATCTATACTGGATGTTGGGTTAGGGAGCTAACCTTTAACCTGACCACAAGGCACAGCATGGCACCACTTCCTGTAGAGTTCTAGTCTAGCAGACACCCATCCTCACTGTTGAACAGGATGCTGCTCTTTTCTGAAGAACACAATGCCACACGTGCACTGGAGGGGGCTTCCTACAAATATTCCTCTCCTTACCTCAAACATATACCACCCCTCTTCTCTCTTCCGGGTTGTCTACCTCACAAGACATTGCTAAAGCTATAAACAGTCCTTAATACAAGATTCTGGGGTTTCTCCAGACTACTACAAAATCCTCCCACCAGTGGTACCTTTTCCTTGGTGAGGGCTAAACACAAAATGTGAGAGCTACAGTGATGTCTGTAAACATTAAACAGTTTAAAGAGTGAAAACCTGACAAACTAAAACAATCTTTTCATTAAAAGATATTAGTTTTTAACAACAACAAAACTATAACATTATAGGGTCTTATTTAACCCTTTCATTCACCACACACACACACAAATCTTCACTTTTATCAAGAATCAATCAAAAACCTTAAGTAACTAGGACTTCCCCCAACAACTCCCAAGAGCTGCTATTGATAGTGATGGCGCTCAGGCCCCCAGGGCAAAAATCAGTGCCTACTGAAATGTCAGTGGGAGGACATGTCCTGGTGCAAATTCAAGTATTTTCAAATCCTGGACAAATCTACTCAGAATCACTTTAGAACTCACTTAGAAAATGAACACACACCCCTAAAACAGAGGGAAGTGTTTGTGTGTGCTAATTTGTAACACAAACGTGGTCCATGAAGGCAGCAAACAGGCAAGTGCTTTGGCTGCTAAAATGTATTGTTTCTTTTGTGGCTTTTACCTGAGTCGGTAAAATTACAGACACCCCACAATTCATTCTCAAAGTATTTAGGGTAGACAGGAATCTGGAAAACAAGGTGGTCTCCATATTCCTGGAAAAAAATCTGGGACTCAGGAAGATGATTCATTTGAGGAAGAAGCAAGTGATTTCTCAGCAGAGTAGGAAAGAAAAAGTGACTCTCCTGTGAATCAGGCAGTCCTGTGGAGCTGTCCTCCCACAGGACACCAGCTTTTCCTGTCCCTGTTATGACCAGGCAGAAGATCTACCAGCACATCCATCACCAAAACCCTCAGAGTCCCCTGTGGCCTTCAGGATGTGCTAGCTGCCTGGACACCAGGTGCAGGGAAGATGAGGAGAGTGGATCCTGGTAGCCAGACTCAATAGCTGCCCAGAGCACTGGTGACTGTTTTAACCCTAACCTTCATTCCTTGACATGTATTTCCCCTCTTTAGCAGCCCCATTTAACCCAAAGTCTTGACTCATCACAAATACATGACAGGATGGCTCAGAGTCAGATGGGAGCCTGCACTCTGGGACACTTAAGCCCTAGAGTAGACACAGGAGGTCAGTGGGGCCAGAGGCTGCCACAGCCACCCAACACTCGAGGACATGGGTCTTTTCAGGCCACCACACACCTGTCCACTGGGCCACTCTGGATGCTCTTTCCCAAAGTGAACTTAAGAAGACAAAATTCAACTAAATCACATGAAAGTTTGACGTGCCGAGGGAAAGAAAACTTGATTGGAAAGATGGGCATGAGGATGAGAGGAAGGAGGACTCCAGCAATCCTCACGTGTCCAGGCACTGGATCTCGGGGCGACTGTCCACGTCTCTGGACTCAGTGCGGGCTCGAATGTAGTCATTGGCGCTCTGCTGGTGGATACTGACTCTCCATTTCTGCACAGCCAGGAACGTGCTCACCGCATAGGCTGCTGTGGCCAAGGAGCCAAATATCTAAAATACAAAGACACAATTCACCTCAGGCATGCAATCCAAGTGGCTTCATGGGGACCCCAGCTAGATGCAGCTCCTTCTAGCTGCACCCCATCTACAGCCCTGTGGAATGTATGGCTGTCACACCTGGTGGAGGTGCTCCTCGTGTGATCCACAGAAAATCCTGCCTCAATCAAAGCCAGCCTCAGCAATTTAGCAAGGCCCTGTCTCAAAATGAAAAATAAAAAGGGCTGGGGACGTAGCTCAGTGGTAAAGCATCCCTGGGTAAAGCACCCTCAGCCCTCTAGTGTCATCTTTCGTTGTTGTTGTTGTTTACTGGGTTAAACTTCGGTACCCTCCAAATACATTTTGGACCTTTTTTAAAAATCACATAAGTATCTCTTTTACTGTTTGTATCTTCATGCCCTTTAGTCTCAAATGTGAGAATGTAATGCAGACAAAACGTGATGAAGAGAGAATAATAAGAGTCTCACATGTAAGCCTCGAATCAAGCCACAGAGCTAAATTCCAAATCCCACCCCCATCTGCTGCCACTCACCCAGGCAGCTCCAGATGAGACATGGTGGGGTTTTAATTACTTGGTAAGGCTTGGAGAATCTACTGCGAGGCACTGGGAGAGAAGTCTTTTAACTCTCCCCAACTACAAAAATGAAACTTGTTCTTTGTGAATCAACAGCAACGCAGAAGCCTGGAGCGTGGGGAGAGAGCAGATCCCACGCATCTCCCGACCCTCCACGTCAGCCTCCACACTCAAGAAAGAACTCAAGGAGGATGAGTAGTAGGACACATGCCAGAGGACAAAGGACAGAAAGTCACAGGAGGTGTGAAGTCAGCCTGCATTTTACCAACTCAAGTTCTCTTACCATAGCAGCAATTTCTGCTCCGGTTTTGTGGTTTAAAGCAGCCAGTACAATTGAGGCAATAAAGAAAAAGAAAGTGCTGAGTCCAGTGTTGACCAAATCCTAAACAAAAAAAATAAAAATAATTTGAAAAAAACAATTTGAAAATCAACTGAAGAACTTCCAAAATAGGACGCACAACATGCAACCTCCAATGGCCGAGAATCTCAGCCTTGAAGACACAGAGATATTGGTCACACAAAGGAAGACAAAAATAATAGTTCACGGTTAATGGTTGCTTGGCAAACTGGCACAACAAAATCCACATCACCAATTCTTAACTTAAACAACAGCCATTATTTACTGTTTAGCGTCCTGGTATCTTTTTAATTTTTTGCAGTGCTGGGGTTAGAAATCAGAGCCTCACAAGTGCTGGACAAGAGCCCCACCACTGAGCTACACCCTCAGCCCTCCAATGTCATCTTTTGTTATTGTTGTTGTTTAATATTTTCTTAGATGGTGCTGGACCTTTATTTTATTCATTTGTTTATATGTGGTGCTGAGAATCGAATCCAGTGCCTCACACATTCTGGGCAAGAACTCTACCACTGAGCCACAACCCCAGCCTCTCCAGTGTCATCTTTTTAAAAAGATGCTCACACAATGGTCTTAGTGTGGACAAAGCATCCTAAGGGTCCAAATGTACTGAGACTGATGCAGTCCCCAGCATTCCTCGCCTCCATGTGTAAGGTTTAAAGCACATTATTTTCAGACATTGCGAACACATGTTCTTACCTAGATTTTCAAACCTCTATGTCACTAAAGTCACTGCAGAATTTTCTCCTAAACCTCTTGCAAAGCAAATGAAGTTACTTATCTAGTGTTTCACAGACTTAACTTCTGTCTTATTTATGAAAAGACTATAACACACTGATTAAGAGACATAGCCAGCAGCCAGGCTCAGTGGTGCATGCCTGTAATCCCAGCAGCTTGGGAGGCTAAGGCAGGAGGATGGTGAGTTCAAAGGCAGCTTTAGCAAAAAGCGAGGTACTAAGCAACTCACAGACCCTGTCTCTAAATAAAATACAAAATAGATCTGGGGGTGTGGCTCAGTGGTTGAGTGCCCCTGAGTTCAATCCCTGGTACCAAAAAAAAAAAAAAAAGAGTCATAGCCAGCCTAGGGTCTAACTAATACTATGACTTCAGATGAACTGCTATGTTCCTATGTATCTTATGTGGAATAGCAGCCCCTTCTCCCCAGAGCTGTTCTGGAAGACAAGCAGAACTATGTAAGTGACAAGCCAAACACAACACCTGACCCACAGTTGGATCCTCTACACTGGTACTTCTGTTATTGCTTTGGCACTAGACCCCAATAGCCTGGGTCATACTATATGGCCTCTGTGAACTATAAAAGGGATGAAAATTCAGGAAAAAGACCAAACTGCTTAAGTGCTGGTTGACTTTACCATCAACACCTGGTGGTTCATCCGGTCTTGCCTGACTTCAAGATTGACTTGTTCTTTTTAAAGATGCAAAGAGACAAGTTTCAATTTATTTATTTTTATTTTTTACTTTTTTTGGCAGTGGCATTTCTTTTTATTTTTTTTTTAATTTTTATTGTTGGTTGTTCAAAACATTACATAGTTCTTGACATGTCATATTTCACACTTTGATTCAAGTGGGTTATGAACTCCCATTTTACCCCGTATACAGATTGCAGCATCACATCGGTTACACATCCACTGTTTTACATATTGCTATACTAGTGTCTGTTGTATTCTGCTGCCTTTCACAAGTTTCAATTTAATAGTACTGAGTCTGGGTAGTAGAAACCACCTGGAGTTCCACCACGCTTCTTCATGGGCTAGGGCAAAACTGCAATGTAGGGACTGTGAGGCTCTCTTCAAAAACACCTGCCAGCAGGACAGGGTTCAGATGTGATCTGTGAAACCAGGGAAATTTCTCACAAATTCAAGCCAGAAAGTGTCTAGATATACTTGGCTCTGGGATAAGATACTATTGGGGTGAAAAATATAAAACATACTTCCCAAAGCAAAGATTATTCAGAAAAGGAAACATATTTTATGACATAATGTTGGAAGTCAAGCATCAAGCAAAATTGTGACTATGTAAAAATACAGATGTGATAAAAAGGGCTAGGAAATTAAAAAAAAAATTTAGTTGTGATGAACACAATACCTTTATTTAATTTATTTATTTTGCTGTGATGCTGAGGATCGAACCTAGGTCTCATACTTGCAAGGCAAAGGTTCTGCCACTGAGCCAAAATCCCAGCCCAGGGTTAGGAAATTTAAGGAGAAAAATTTAAAAATTGTAGAAGTACCAGTGATTTTAAACTTGTTTTAGCAATGACAATTAACATTAAATAAAGACTGAAAAGATAAATATTATCAGAGAATATAGTAAAAAAATTTAAAAAGATGTTTTACAAAGACAAGATAATATCCTACTATGATCCCCCACCAGGTTATTCAGCCAATAAGATGAAACAAAGGGGAAAACACAAGCAACTGTTAACATGAGCACGTCGGCCTTCAAATTCCACTGAACTAACCCATTTTTGAACTGAAGCCCTCGCCTCAAAAATGAACCTGCTCATTACTGTGCTTCTAGAGCTGTGCTGTCTCAAACACATGTGGCTACTGGACATTAAACCCACTGAGCTACATAAAATAAGAAGTTCCGTGTTTCAATCACATTAGTCCGCTGCAAGTACTCAGTAGCCACCTGCAGCTCATGGCTGCACACAGAGCAGTACAGATCAGAAAACATTTCCACTGTTGGAGAAGCTTGTTGGCCAGAGTTGCCCCAGAGCCAATAACCAGGTCACACACAAGTCAGGGACAGAAGAACAAGTAAAGCCTCACCACCAGGGCGCTTGCAGCTAACTCCAGACTATAAAACGCTTCACAGGATAGACAAATGACCCAGTGTTTCTAACAAATCAATAAAATAAAAGGAATGAATGGAAGGGGGTTATTTGTGTAAACCTCATGTAGACTGTGACCTGAATAAGACAAATGTAAAAAGATATTTTGAGACCAAGGGGAAATTAGAGTATGAACTGAATGTTAATTAATATTAAAGAATTGCTAATTTTATTGATATAACAATCATATAACGCTATCTTCTAAAAAGAAAGATAGTGAAGAAACAAAGGATTTTGCTAACTAATGAAAAAAATCATTTAAAAAATTCGTATTTTTATTTAACACTATAAACCAAAATAAATCAAGAAAATAAAAATTATATGAATAAAAGCAAAACCAAAAAGTCCCATGTGTATGTTTAAAAACCCTTCACAAAAAATACTTTTTAAGCTTTACACCAAATAAGACATCCAATAAAATCTTGATAAATAGTAAACCTTTAATAAACATTTGATAAAATGACCAATATTCTTAAGAAAATGTAACAAAATAAGGAAAGGCCATGAATAAGCAAAAATTTTTTTTCCTTTGATAATGGGGATTGAACTCAGAGGCACTCAACCACTGAGCCACATCCTATGCCCTATTTTGTATTTTATTTAGAGACAGGGTCTCACTGAGTTGCTTAGAGCCTTACTGTTGCAGAGGCTGTCTTTGAACTTGCTATCCTCCTGCCTCAGCTTCCCGAGCCACTAGGATTACAGGCATGCACCACCATGCCTGGCTATAAATAAGCAATTTTTTAAAAGTATAAATGGGGCTGGGGTTGTAACTCAGTGGTAGAGTGCTTGCCTTGCACATGTGAGGCCCTGGGTTTAATCCTCAGCACCATATAAAAATAAATAAATAAAAATAAAGATATTTTTAAAAATACAATGGAACTTTAAAAATGAATAAAATTTTTTAAAGTATAAATGGCCAATAAGGAAGAAAAATGTTCAAATTTACTTGTAAGCAAAGAAGTGAAAATTAACTTGGCAATTGCATGCTACTTTTCTGGAAAAGACTACAACTCTGTATATGTATGTATGTATGTATGTGAGAGAGACAGAAAGACAGACACTGACACACAGACCAGCCAGCAGGGCTCACAGGACATAACTTTCAGGAAAACTATTTGCTAATAGGCATACAAGATTTTGAACAGGTTCATATTGTCTACTTATAAATTCCACACTTGGAAATTCACCTTAAGTACTAATAGAAAGTGCTAATATACCAAAGGTCTAAGTATAAGGAGGTCCTTCGTGACATTATTTAAAGAAGTGAAAAACCGAAAGCAGGAGCTGGGGCTGTCTCAGCAGAAGCGCACTTGCCCATGTGTGAGACACTGGGTTCGATTCTCAGCACTGCATGAATATAAATAAATAAAGGTCTATCAACAACTAAAAAACTATTTAAAAAAAAAAAAGCAAACAAAATGCTCAAGAATAGGGTATTTTACTAAATAAAATGGAATTTCCATAATAACACCATGCAGTCATTAAAAATAATGATGTAGCTTGTTATTATTGTAGTTTGGGTACGAGATATCCTCCCAAAGCTCTCTATTAATGAGGAAGTAAAATGATTAGATTAAGAGAGCAGTGATCTCTGATTAGGTCAGAGATTAGAACAGTGATTAATCCAGTGGATTAATCTATTTGATGAATTAATAATTTGAAAGAAGTAACTGGGTGGTAACTATAGGCAGGTGGGACATGGTTTATACCCTGTAAGTATTCATCTTCTCTGAAGCCCCTTCTTTCCCTCTCTCTCTCTCTCTCTCTCTCTCTCTCTCTCCTCCCTGACTTTGCCATGAGCTAAGCAGCTTTACTCTACTGAGCCCTTTAGATTAATGGTATCACATACACTGACAAAATGGAATTAGGGGCATAAAGTCTAAAGGAGAATGGCATAGTTCATCAATAACACTTGAGAAAAGATATTCTCATACTGGCAGCAGCCCTACTGGTTTGAGAGCTTACCACATGCCATTATTCCCATTTTCTTCATTTTATATTTAAAACAATCCTGCAAGGAAAATATTATCTCCATTTAACCAATAGTGAGACTTCACTAATAGAAGGCTCATGTGATTTACCCAGGTTCATGCATAGCCCTTAAGAACAACCCTGGACTTGATCTGACCAGGTCTATTGGCTTAAAACCTCTGATCTTAACCTTCCCAGAAGCTACTTCTTTGTCAAACAGGTCTTTCTATAGGGTGTTGTATGCTCTAAAGCCCAGCCTGACTTCAGAAAGCACCTACTGAGAGGACCTTGGAAACAACAGGCAACTGGGATACCAGCAAACAGGATGAACACCTTGACCTTGTTCCCAGAGTATGCATTAGTTGGGAAGGCTGCAAGGCTCACTTAAGCTATCTGTCTACTTCACTATTGGTTGACACACCTCAAGCATTTTTTAAAAATATTTTTTAGATGTTAATGAAACTTTATTTTATTCATTTACTTATATGTGGTGCTAAGTATCAAACCCAGTGCCTCATACATGTTAGGCAAGCGCTCTACCACTGAGTCCACAACCCCAGCCCCCTAAGCATTTTCTTACATATAACACAGACTTCATCTAAAAAACAGTTGAAATGTTTAAACTTCTCACAAAAACTTACAAAGTGCTTCCAGTTATCTTTTGGTTTTAGAACAAAGTTAAATTTAAAATACCATCACATTTTCCTTAGCTTTCAGTGCTAAGACAAAACTTGTAGAGTTTTCAACTGACATTAACTTTTCCAAATCAGTAACTCTCCTTTCATTTTTCTCCCCAAAACAGTTTGTGGGAGCATTCTGTCAGGACAATCTTCCTATCTGTACACCCAGGGACACCATTGCTAGCAGCCTTGCCAGGCAGAGCGACAGCTCAGGCTTCCTCCCACAGTGTTGCCCCCCACTCTGCATGGAGCACCAGCCAAAGAAAGAAAGAGGTGCTCTGCAGTGCTCTCCTCATACCCCCAACAGCTATGAGTCCACAGGCTTCTCTCACAAGCACAGAAGTATGAGGTGGCTGGTTGTACTTCTGAGTTTCTCTCTCACTGATTCCCCCTGAGCTCTTGCACATGCTTATTTACAAAGAAATATTAAGAAAACCAAATTATATTAAAATTCCTTCTTGTTCAAGAACAAATAAGGACAACTAACACAGTTTAGAAGAGATAGCCTGGGATTGGCCAGCCCTCAGCTTCCCATGCCATCTGACAGGGCTGTCTAAACAGGGCTGAGAATTCAAAGTATGGAGACAAGTGGACATGTATCCACTCAAGACTTTCTGATCAAATCACCCAAACCTTCAGTCCTCCTAGTTACTTTGAGTTTAATAATATTCCTAGGCTTTACACAATATTGACATTTTCAATTCTTCCAGAATCAATATTTTTATAAATGGCTTTTGTGTGTAGTCTGAAAAATATGCAAATATATTAATTCCATTTCTTTTCCCATATTCTGCAAATACCAGTATAACTAGTCTTCTAAGGTGATCATAAAATAGAAATGACAACTTTAAAAGGACCAACATAATTTTGTTATGTTTCTACCATTAGTTAAGATTCAATTTATTTATTTTTTCACTCAATGCAGTAAAGAAACATAAAATTTCACAGCTGAGTTATAAAGGAATGTTAAAATATCAAAATAAACTAGAACCAAACATGTCATGGAGAGATTCCAACTTTCCCTTGGGGCCAAGCAGCATTTGATCCTTTCACAGAAAGAATAGTAACTTCTACTCACTGTCAGGTTCCAGTTGATCTGGGGGATCCTCATGTGAAGGTTGAGACTGAACAGAATCAGCAAGACTCCAGTCACCACAAATGCACTACAGCTTACAAACTCAAAAAAGTAGAGGCCTTCACATGGGGAGCACTCCATGATGGTCTCGATACAGATGAATGCAATCAGGGCCAAAATCTAGGAAGAAAATTGGAAACATACATGCATGTATATATTTAGTACACATCTGTGAACATACATGCCCATCATATTTATGTTCAGCTGCAGAGTTTTCCTCTGGGGACAGCAGTATAACTGTCAGAAATATGAACTACTTCAGTTTCTACTTAGGTAGAAACAGGTAGAGGGGCCTGAATGAAAGGTTGAAATTTCTAATGTAAACAGCGAAGGCTCTACCACTACACCAAAACCAGTCCAGGGAGGAATGTGAGTCACTGGCCCTGGGGAGGAAGGAGGAAGTAGAAAAGAACACCTCTGTGACATTTTAGTTCTTCCTTTGCCATCATAATTTCAAGTTGCTTGTTTCCAATTTATGGCCTCTACTACAGTTATGCCAGACACTGAGAGGATGGAATCTTGTGCTATCTGCAACTACCTTGGTGATTCATGTTGGGGTCACATAGGCTAACTAATGATTGGTACAATCTCCTCTTTCCTCAATTTGAAGCCCCTAAAAGAAGAGGCCCCCTAATTAACCCATATGCTTGTGAAAGTGTTATCACTGGACTATATCACAAGAAGATAGAGTGGCAGCTTATTAAAAATTTAAAAATCTGCCATTAACAGAAATAATTTCTTTCTGAAGAACCAAAGTAACATTATAAGCAGTATGTCTCACGAATGTAAAAATCATAAAGTCAAACAGATAAAAATGGAAATTACCAAGTGAACTTTTAAAGATAGAGTTCAGGAGAAGAGGTGGCCCAGGGTTAAGCTGTTGGTCCTAAGATCAAGGGAGGTCAAGTAGTCTTGAGCAATGAACAGCAGTTCAGCCTTGGGCTCCTGGCCTCACCTCTGTTCCCCAGTGTCTCACAGCCCACCCCATGTCAAGCCCACACTACCATGTCCAGGCCAATCCCCACCCTGCAGCTCAAGGCAGAAAAAGCAGGAAGGCAGATGCAGGCAGCCCCACATCCTCCAGAGACATGTCCTCCAGGGCCAGCCTCCCAGCATCCCAGGAGCCTTGTGAGCAATAGGGAAGCTCTGCCTCCCTTCCTTGTCCTGTGGAGTCAGAATCTGCTTCCTGACAAGATCCCCAGATTAACTGTGAAAAGCAGCCAAGACACAGGCTGTTCTGGGGCTCTTCCCTGCCTACTCAAGTCCTACTCACACATACCAATGCTCCATTCTCAGTGCCACCTCCTCCTCATGCTGTCCCTGAATTTCTCCCTGCCACATGTCATTTTATTCTACCCTGTCCCAAGAAAGCGTTTTACTCCTACCCCATGCATCTCTCTGCACCTTGAGTGTTCGGTGTACAGGCCACCTCTGTCCCTTCCTAAGGCACCAAGCACAGTAACTTGCAGAGTTGGCAAATGTGGGCACAATGACTTGCAAAGCCCTACGCTTTCCTGTCAGAGTCTCTGTGTAAAAGGAAAGCTGTTTCTGCTATTACCATTAGGGACACTTCCATGCTAATCTTATGTGGTCTTCTTACCTTTCTAGTCCAAGTTAACATATTAAAGATGCAGATCTTGTTGAACAAAGGATACAAGATTTCAGTTTGCAAGGAATAGTTTAAGAGATCTATTGTGCAATATAAGGGCTACAGTTTTTATAACAATGGATTTATTTTGAAAATTTACTGAGAGTAGAGCTTAAGTCTCACTGGAAAAAAAATAAGTGAGGTGATGCTCATGTTCATTAGCTTGGCTGGACCATTCTACAATGTATACGCATTTCACATCATATTGTACATAATTAATATGTACAATTTTTAGTCATCCATTAGAAAATGAAAGACAAGACAGGGATCTCTAAGTACACGCTTTGTACTTTTCCTAATGACTCTCTTTATAATTCTCCACAGGACCACAGCCTTTAATTCTCCATCTGAATTACATGCTTAACTTGCAATCAATACACAAAAGAAACAGTTCATATAAGGCAAACTCCTAAACATCCTTTTTTTTTTTTTTTTTCCCACTCTTGTAATCGGATCTACTAATCTTGGGCAAGAAATAACACACTGTACTGATGAGTTACAAATGTTTCTGGTATGTTAACTTCAACCATATTTGTGTGGAAAGGTAACACCTAAATTCTTAAATATTAAAAAAATGGCTTCAAGAAAATGCAAATCCAATAGGCTGTTCATTGTAACAGTGAACATAAGAAAATATCCCTGCTCAACAGTTCATAATTTAAGTGTTTTAGTTAAATAAAAAATAAAGTAAGTTAGACAATGATAAGAACAAAGGAGAAAAAGCAGGGAAGGCAAGTGAAGTGTAACTGGGGCCAGGGTGTGAAAACTGTAGACTGTGGACCCTAGAAGGCCCAGCTGAGAAGGGTCTGAGAAAGAACTACAGGAAGGCAGTAAGGTCCTGGCTTACAGGAGGGAGGATCAGATACATAGAGCCCAGAGACATGGGCAGACCTGGATGTGATAGCCTACTGTGCTCTGAGTGTGAGGAAAGAACTAGAGAGAGGCACAATCTGATTTGGATCTTAAAAGGGCCACCAGCTCAACAGTCCAGAGGCAGGAGGCTAGGGCAGAGGCTAGAGAAGGGCTGGAAGGCCTCTGCGACACCCTGGAGAGAAGATGGTGGTATGGATCAGGGTGGTATCTGAAGGTGATCAGCCCAGATGGTGAGAAGTGTTGAATTCTGGGTGTATGTTGAAGGCAGAGCCACAGGATCTGTGCTGACACATGATGGGATGTGAGAGGAAGAAGAAGGCAAGCACATTTCTAAGGTTCCTACTTGAGCAACTAGAAGAATGGCATTGCTGCACAGGGAGAGGGAAGCCTGCAGGGGAGCAGGTTTGGGGAGGAGTTCAGTTTGAGACATGCTAACACTGTAACAGCTATCAGGCTTCAAGCGGAGCTGATTGTTAGATATGTGAACCTTGAGTTCTGGGGAAAGATTGGAATGGAGATGCAATTGGGAATTGGGGGACAAGATGGAATGACCACCCAGAGTGTGAGTACAGACAGAAAAGAGGGCTAAATGCTAAGCATGTGATACTCCAACATGTTCATGACAGAAATAGCCACACAGCCTAAATTTCAATTTGAGTTTGCCAGCTACCAACTGGGTGTGGCAGCCAATCCCTCCAAGATGACTACAAGGAGTCTTCCTAGTAGTCTCATCTCTGTGACACAATGAAGAAGGCTGACCCTCTTGCAGAAAGAACTTCACAGGTTAGGCCAGAAAACTCAAGTGTGATTTCTTCCTTCCTCTCTGTCTCTCTGGGATCACTTACTCTGGGGAAAATGAGCTGTCATGGTCATGAAGATACTCAGGTAGCCTTATGGAAAAATCTAAGTGCCAAAGAACCAACAGCCAACAGCTATGTGAATGAGGGGTCTTAGAAGCAGGTCCTCCTGTCCCAAGTGGGCAGGCCTTAGGTGATACCATCCCAGACAACAGCCAGACTGCAACCACACGAGAACCAGAGCAAAGCCACTCTGGGATTCCTGACCCGCAGAAACTGAAGGATAATAAAGTTCTGTGGTTTTAAGCCACTAAGTTTTGAGGTAATTAGTTAACAGTAATGGATAATATATTAGGGAGGGAACCTCAATAATACTATAATCACTAATATCATTAAAAATTAGCTACCAGTACTGGTTACCTACCATTTCTCACTCTTTACCATTTAGTCCCTGACACAAACCTATGAGGTAACATTAGTCCCATTTTATAGACAAGGAAACAGAGGTCCTATGAGATAGATAGCAAGAAGGAATGCCAGTATTTCACAGTCAAGATTTGATCCTCATCCTCTCTAGTTTTTATTACCTTACTATGCTATTCTTCTTATCAATTCCTCATCCCCAATAGCTGTCTTCTTTGCATATCTCAAATGGTCATTATGTTCAAAATCAAAATATACAAATGAGAACTCAAACAGTAACATGCTATATATAAAATAAGGAAATAAATGGTGTATTAAGAATTGTAATAAATAAATTTTAAAAATAAGGAAATAAAATTATAACCTATACATACAGTTTTTAAGTCAGAAAACATGTATTATACATCTTGTTTTCTAGCCTTTTTCTTTTACATAGTATCTGCAAGCATTTCCATATAAAAAGAAACATACATGTTATTTTTTTGACTACATAGGATATATAAATACACAATCTATAATTTCATCAATACCCTGTTGATAGGTGTTTAGGTGGTTTCCAATACTCAGCTATTACCACCAGTACAGTCTTTTTTGGAGGGGAGAAGGTACCAGGGATTGAACTCAGGGGCACTTGACCACTGAGCCACATTCCCAGCCCTATTTTGTATTATTTAGAGACAAAGTCTCACTGAGTTGTTTAGTGCCTCGCTTTTGCTGAGGCTGGCTTTGAATTCATGATCCTCCTGGCTCAGTCTCCTAAACTGCTGGGATTACTGGTGTGTATAACCACACTAGGCCCAGTATATATATATATATATATATATTTGCCTGATAATTAGCACAGCAAAATATCAAAACATCTTCCAGCACTGTGAAATCTAATAATCACTGGTGAATTAAGCCCACCTATTGCCTGATAAGGAATCAGACCAAGTCAGATTGGAAGCCAATAACTTGTAGCAACAGAGGAATTAAAAGTAACCTAACTTCTAAAAACTTTGCAGTGGACAAATATCAAGTATAAAAATATATATAAAGATGTTAATGAGATATAAATATGGGAAAGCTAAGGTATTGCTAATCAGAGAGCCTTTTCTGTGTAGTTCTTACCAGCTGATCTAGATTATTTTCGTAGCTGGTAAGTAAATTGGCATTATAAGATTGTCAAATTTACCTAACTGTGGCTAATTAAGGTTGGCAACATCAAAAAGGAAGAGAGGAGGACAAGGGGAGGGCTGTCTTACAACACTTTGTAAATGCTCATAAAGTCTATGCTCATAAAGTCCAAAGTTAAACTGCTAAGAACTTTCTGGAGGCTGTGACGTGAACAGGACTGTTCACCAACACATCCGAGTCTCCTCTATCCAGGCACATGGGGGTGCTGCAGAATTTTCCAGAGGCAGATTTTCTCTAGAAGACGACGCTGATGCTTCAAAGCCCCTCCCTTGTGTCAGCTCCAGAAATGTGTTCACAGGGTTCTGTTTTTGTAAAACCTAAAAAAGCAAGTTATTTTAACTGAAATTAGCCAAGACCACTCCCTACCTCCTTCCATTCCAACTTCCTCTTTGGGCCAGGTGATGATGAAATAGCAATGGACATTTTGGGGATCCTGCTAATTGTAAGTTGAGGGAGGGATACATTAAATTTGGTGTTAGCTAAAATTCCCACATATGGTTAAATTCCTATAGCCCTCCCAGGTTAAGAATGGCTTCCAGATATGCTTCAACATCCACTGCACTGACCGACCAGACAATGTAAAAAAGGGACAGGCCCCCAAATTCATGAGATAAACATACCCTACAATGCCCAACTAGAATAGTCTGTGAACAGAGGAGGAAATATAAGGAGCTAGAAGCTCATCTGTGGGAAATTCATTAAACTAATAAACTGTGAGTGCCTCCACAGAAGCTGTGCCTTATGGGGGATATACTCAGTAATGCCGCATCTCTCTCCAGCCATGAGTGCACTCTACCTTTGCCTCCCTTCCATGGTGGAAATCACATGAAATTGAACTCATTCCAGGGCTTGTAGGTCACAAACCTATAGTGTAGAACAGATAGCAAGTACACATGTGGGAGGCTGCAGTTTTGTGTATCTCAATATATTGTACTGAATTTTGATATTTCTGACAAATTTTGAACTGACAAAGTCTGACAGTTCCAATTAGAATGGCACACAAAAACTGCCTGCAACTCACTGAAACATCCTGAAGAAACAAGTGTTTCAGTGACAAACTCCTACACATATTCACCAATAAATCAATGTATGTAGAAGAGCTTTTGTAGGGGGAAGGATGAATGCTAGGGATTGAATCAGGGCCTCACACATGCTAGGCAAGCACTAGACCACTGAGCTAGTGCCCCAGCCCCTTAGAAAAGAATACTGATTGTACAACAATGTTCTTAATACAAGGTACTGGCAACTAGAATCTTAGAATTTCTTGTGTAATAAATCTAAACTTCAGAGTGATTTTGTGTACTTTTTCAAAATACCTAATCACACTGAAATTGAAATACAATAGGAAGGATCCATTTTAATGGAGGCCAAAACAAAAACAAAAAGCCTTCTGAATTCATAATTTAGTGTGCTTCTTATTCTAAATAAATATTTACTATTGTACCTGGTAGATTCACAACACTGGGATCTACTTCTGGGCTTGGACAATAAAACATGAATTTGTGAAACATCTGTTACTTCTGAGAGTAGCATTTAGGAGCCATGAGCAATTTTACCATGTGCCTTTCCCTAGCCATGGCAGCCAGCAATGTTCCAGACAAGGGCAGAGGGTGAAAGGGTTAAACACATGGACACACACACTCAACAAAAGAAATGCAAATTGGGATATCATTCTCACCTATCAGATTTATAAAAATATAAAGTGGTATATTGTGCTAAAGCAGAACACCCCTACACCAATGGAGAGGGTACAGACTGGTCCAGCATTGACAGTAACCTTGAGATTCTTCTCAAAATTATAAGTGTCCAGGGCTGGGGTTGTGGCTCAGTGGTAGAGTGCTTGCCTAGTATGTATGAGGCACTGGGGTTGATTCTCAGCACCACATATAAATAAATAAATAAAGCTATCAAAAAAAATAAATTTTTTATGGGACTGGGGTTGTGGCTCAGCAGTAGAGCGCTTGCCTAGCACATGCGAGGCCCTGGGTTCAATCCTCAGCACCACATAAAAATAAATAAATAAAGATATTGTGTCCAACTAAAAAATAAATATAAAAAAATTAAAATAAATAAATAATTTTTTTAAAAAATTATAAATGTCCAGCCGGAGAGCAAGGTTAAATAAGTGATAACACATCTACATGAGAAGCACAAAGCAGAGAAACAGGTGTTTGTATGTGCTGGAGGGGAAAGATGTCCAGGGATACTTAAAGAACCAGAGGGCAGAATATTAGGCCTATAGTAACCCCATTTTGGGGAGGCACAAAAACCCTGAGGCTATCTGTGTTCACAAAAACATAAACACTAAAAAAAAGTGGAGACCTCTATGAGTTAGAATTGACTAGGGTACAGGAGAATCAGGGAGATTTCTTTTTTATTTTAAACACTCCTGTAGTATATGAATATATAAGAAAGATGTACACTTAAAATTCATGCATATGCATTCATAATACATGCATACATATTAGAAATATAAATGCACGTATAACCAACCATATGTATGAATACATAATATATATAGCACAGGAAGATTCTACAGTAAAATATTAATCATATTAACCATATAGGATAGATGGTTTTATTTTTTGTAGGCTTCTTTTATTTTCTAAGATTTCTACACATAAAAAGTGTGTTTAAATAAAAAAAAAAAAAGTAAGTGTTCCATTATGAACACTTTTGAAATATCTAGGTTTATTTTGAGTTAAATGTCAGTGACCTCTAAGAATCAACCCCTATTTGTTTTGAACTACTCATGAATATTTTACAGTGAAATTAAAAACTTCAATGGAAAATGAAAGCCACCCTGCAAGCCTATGTTGATTCCATTTCTTTATCACAAGAGTTCATCATTCCAGAGTCTCTTTGATGGCATGCAAACCTATTTCCTGGCCACCAACGAACTACAAGCTGATAAAGCAAGTGCATAGTAAGAGTCTCCTCCTCCTGAACATACTGACAAAGACAACCAGGAAGGAACAGTGCCATTAATGTCTTGGAAGGCATCTATAAAGATTGGTCAAAATTCACCAATTTATCAAAGGATCTGATGAAGCATTTTAAAATATATGTACCTAAAAACAGCAGCATTTAGTACAAATTTTTTCATTCTAAACTACTTAAGAGGCCTTAAACACTACCAGATGCTAAAATGACTCCCCATTTAAAATGTCTACAGCAACACAAGCCTGGAGTACTGTGTGATATTCGCAGGTGAGCTTCCCAGCATTCTACAAAACAATGCTTCTACTGAAACTGTTTCCAGGGTCATGTTTCATAAAAACATCACAAACATTGAGAAATAACCTAACCATTACTGTGTAAAATGAATTCCAGTCTGTCATGATAGCTGTAGATGTCCTTAGTGCTGATTATCAGATATTTGATGATCCAGAACATGAGATGCCTCTTCTCACCTCCCCTGAAGTAGTATGGAACCAGGGGATTAATTTTGGCTAATCAGATGTGTGTCAATTTCAGGCAACATAGTTTATTGCCAGTGAGATTTTCCTCTTAACTCTGCCTCAGTACCAACAAGATTTGGTAGTCACTCCAGCAGTCTGAGTCCCGAAGTAAGGATGCATGGAACAGCCTTGGTTTGTTGTTACTGCATTATAGTCTAACTCACCCTAACAGATAAAAGAGATGGGGCCTTCCCCTATTTGGGAATAAGAGTATCTACTAAATCTGGGGTTTTCAGTCCCCCCATAATATTTTAAGGAATGTTAGTCCCCTCATTGGCTCTAAGACACTACATCCTCAAAAGTTCCTTAGATGTCTGGGGCATTTGTCTTTAAATTTTAAAAGTCTCAAAGTAATATTAAGATGATTATTATCCCTTTATTTAGCTAAAATTAACTGATCATCTGCGATGGGTCAGGTACTACTCTTACTCTAGGGAGGCAGCAGTGAACAAACTGCAAATGTGTCTTCCCTCCGACCTTGGTTTCTTCTCGTTTATATTCCTATTTTTTTTCTTCCTGCTGTGTGTATATACCCAAATTTAATCTTTTTAAAAAATATTTTTTAGTTGTAGATTGGCACAATACCTTTATTTTTTTTTTTTAATGTGGTGCTGAGGATCAAACCTTGTGACTCATATGTGCCAGGCAAGCATTCTACCACTGAGCCACAACTCCAGCCCCCCACGTTTAATCTTAAACAAGGCTCAGGCATAGCCTCGTGATGAGTTCACATCCTCCTATGACACACAGGCCACAGAGTGAAACCATCTGCTCACGTGAGACAGAACAAGCTCTTCACCCCTCCTCTTCCTACAGCATGGCTTCCTCTGGGCTCCCAACCTCAGAATCCTGATAGAGACTGGCCAAGCACCAGGCAAATTGGAGGCAAGGTAGGACAACTGTTTGTGTGATCCTGATTGCTCTGTGGCACTTGGGAGGCTTGCTGTGCTTGGGTCTCACTCTAACCCAGCCAACCTATCAGCTCTGTTATACACACAAAATCAAATAGCTAATGAGGTGCCAGGGGATTAGTGTCCAGGAAGGGGTGAAAAAGCATTGCTGTGGTGTCGAAGAGGAGGGTCACTGAGGACTGAGATAGCGGTAGAAGACTTGAGAAGCCTTCCTGGACAGCACTGGACTTTGGACAAGCAGGCAGGAGAATACACAAAGCAGGGCCTTGCTTTCCAATTGCATCCTTGGCTGGGGGAGGCATGAAGGATTGGGATAAACCTAGTCCCTCATCAAAGCACTTCTGTTTTATATTCCTATTAGCAGTGGTTCCTAAGCTTTTTCTGAACTAAGGACAGATATATTTTAGCCTTCTAAATTAATGTCCCAGGAAGAGTGGTTTGCAAAGCATCGCTCTGATTTCTACGTTAGGAAAATATTTCTGTTGGGCTTACTTTGAAACAACTGACACAGGCTGACAATTTCAGTTATGGAGAAGTAGCTCAAAATTCACACAAGTGTGCATGGCTAGGGCCAGAGCAGCCACGCAGCTCTGCGTTTGCTTGTGCTAAGCCCTGTGCTATTTCCACCTTAACTACATCCCTAGTACTCATAGCACATCAGCATCTTAACAGTTCTGAAAAGTGCAGTCAAACCTGTTTACCTTTATTTGATATGCGCATTATGTTACATGGACTCAGAATTCCCAACCCAGCATATCTATTAACACTTGGCACAGAGGTGTCTGGAGGAAAACTGGTTTGGGAAATATAAAAAGCACATGCTGATCCATACTCAACTTTGTCAGATCATGCACAATTTTCAGACTAAAACACAGAAACTCATTTACTCAGCAGGGTAGCAATGACACAGGACACTGTTAACTGAGTGATGACCACATGTACACACAGCAGAGTCCACAGTATCTTCAGAACCAGGCAGAACTCTAATCAGCTCCAGCACATTCAATATTAAAATGTCTCTTCCCACCAATACTGAAAACATACTTGAGGAGAGAGACATGGTTTTGGTTTGGATTCAGCCACAAAGACACAGCAGGCAAGTTGTTCCAGCACTGCTTCTGCTGAAAGATCTGCAGAGATGGCAGGAAGTGTTGGGGACAGGGATTTCTCTTCAGAAACCAGCTCCATCCTCTGCTCCCACAGAACACATTAAGATGGGACCCTGAAACCAGACAGAATAAGAAAGCCTCCCACCAACACCTTCTGAGTTCCTAGAACAGGGATTTTACGCTGCTACGCATACATCCATGTTGAATGGCAGATCCCCTTAAAATCTAAACAACTGGCCCAGTGCCAGTAATCCCAGCAGCTCAGAAGGTGGAAGCAGGAGGAGCCAGCCTCAGCAATTTAACGAGGCGCTAAGCAACTCAGTGAGACCCTGTCTCTAAATAAAATACAAAATAGGGCTAGGGATGTGGTTCAGTGGTCAAGTGCCTGAATTCAATCCCTGGCATCCACCCCCCCCCAAAAAAAAAAAATCTAAGGAACCAGGTTAGAAGTCATGTTATATTGTCTGTTAAGAGGCCCAAATTAGCTGTGCCTTGCCAGGCACCTTAGAATAACAATAGCTTGTAACTAGAGAGCATCGATAATGTAAAGATACCATCTGGCTCTAGGACCACACATTATCTCTGATCCTCACACATTTAGGAAGCAGATGGCAACTGTGTGTGGCCCAGGTTTGTTCAAGGGCTCAAGTACAGTATCTTTCCCCAGTACCATGATCTCCCACATGCAATAACTAACATTAAGTTATCTGGAGTTTTTTCACACCTTTGGCCACAGGAAAACCATTGGTTATGCCTTCTCTTCAAGAAACACAGCATGAGAGCAGGGAGGGTAGCAGGAGGAGCCCGTGCAGTCAGTGCCACGAGGGTCTCATAAAAAGCACACAAGATCATCATTCTCCAAAATGATCCATGGGTTTTTCCCTCTTGAGAGAGGTTATTTCATGAAGAAGGTGGATTTAAAAATATATCCTCTTCTCCCCTGAGACAATAGAGCAAGGAACAAATATTTTTTGGTTCTGAAACAAAGAAACTGACTGCAGGTGTAAATTATTTAACCTGCAACCAATGTCCCTGCATGTGATCTTCGGTTTCACTGTTTTTATGCAGCTAAATAAACAGTGCCCAAGCTACAGTTTTAAGAGTTGCAAAGGAATTAAAGAATAAAAGAAAACTACCTGCTCCTGAAGGTCAGAAACCAGGAACCAACTACCCTCACACCCCATCCCACCCCCACACACTAGCAGATGAACAAATTAATCAGTAGCAATTAGCTGAGCAAAGGAGTCAAGAGGCAGAGGCAAATAAGTTCTTTATTGTTAAGAGATAAGGACAAAAGGGTGGGGCTACCAAGGGCTCAAGGCCATTTGGAAGAAAGCAGGGGGGGCACCCATGGGAGTTCTCAGAGGACTGCAAGGTGTGGCCCCAGTGGGCAGCCACACTCCCAACAGAGGTGCCTTGGCCCCTAAGGTTTTGTTTCCATGGAAGAGAGAAGAGTGTAGGCTGTTAATGCCCCAGGAAGCTGTGCTTGGTTTGATCTGAGCTTGGCCTCCATCACAAACACCTACTCAAACAGTGATCCTGACAGATTTTTCAAGCTGGGTTCTACTGTGTAAATAATTTTGCTATTTTGGAATCCTAAATCCATAAATAAATTATGAGTAGAACTTTGAAAATTGCATTCAATTTCAGACTCATTTTTTTTAAAAAAATTTTATTTGTTCTTTTTAATCATACACAATAGCAGAATGTATTTCAAATCATTGTACACAAATGGAACACAACTTTTCATTTCTCTGGTTGTACATAATGTAGAGTCACATCACATGTGCAGTCATACATGTACATAGGGTAATGATGTTCAACTCATTCCACCATCTTTCCTACTCCCAAGCCCTCTCCCTTATCTTCCTTCCCCTTTGCCCAATCAAAGTTACTCCATTCACCCCGCACCCCCACACCCCCCCACCCCGCATCATGGGTTTATCAGAGAGAACATTCAGTCCTTGTTTTATTTTTAAAATTTTTTAATTTGTTTTAATTAGTTATACATGACAGTAGAATGCATTTATGCACTTAGATATATCATACATAGATAGGATATAATTTCTTATTTTTTTAAGTATACATGTTGCAGAATTATATTGGTCATGTAGTCACATATATACATATAGTAATAATGTCTGTTTCATTCTACTATCTTTCCTATTCCCACAGGCCCTCCCCTCACTTCCCTCTACCTAATCTAAGATAACTCTATTCTTCCCTAGTGCCCCCCACCTTATTGTGAATTAGCATCCACATATTAGAGAAAACATTCGACCATTGGTGTTTTGGGATTGGCTTACTTCACTTAGGGTGATATTCAGACTCTTCTTTTTTTCTTTTTTTAAAATCATACATTTTGAAATTTCCAACGTAAGTAAGCTCTAATACACACATTAAACACACAGGACACTTGTCAACAATAGTTGATCATAAGATATCGGTTGCAGGCAAAATAGAATTATTTTTGGATATCCAACTACTTAGAGGGTTATCCAATGAAGTGTAAAACTCTTGTTTTTAAAAAAAAAATCTAGAAAGTTTTATGTGGTTTGATGATATAATTGCACATGATTTTAGAAAACCACAGGATGGTCAGCATCTTTCTTGCCAAGAGAATGTCCACAGAATTTTACAGCAAATGCCACCCTGCCCCAAAAGCTCCATTTTCAGACCATTTAGATTAGTAATGGAACAAAAACAATGTACATGCAGAGGACACAGGAAGCACACTGCCTTCAAACCATACACATCTGAAGGTATTTAACAATGCCGTTGGCATTAGGATTTTCTTTACAGCCTCCCTTTATCATGGTCCTAGTTTTATGGATGAAGCTGAAACCCAGCAGGCAGGCATCCCCTTCTCCTTCCTGTTTTAATTCCTGGGCATCTCCCCACCCCAACATCCCTGAAAACCCCCCTTAGCCAAGTGGAAATAGGGCACTGCATTTCTCACTGAATGAGAAACCAGCAGGCCACAGCAGCTTTTTACTAGAGACTGATTAAGGCCAAGAAAGTGAATGTACATTCTCAGAGGCCAGGCGTAAGTCTGGAAAGTCCAACTCACTGAGACCTACTATCCTGACAGCCCACCCAGCATTTCAGCCCACCCAGCATTTCTGCACCATCCAGCCATATTTCTGCCGGAGCAGAAAGCAGTGAGCTATGGAGTAACCAAACAGGGAGGGAGGCATCCCTATGTGCCCAAAGCCACCATTCCTGGAGCCTCCATGCTTAACCTACAGATTGGGGGACTACTCTGTTCAGCAGTGTTTGTAAATGGTGTCCCCAGCTCCAGGGATAACAGCAGCCCTTAAAATGTGTGACACCATGGCTCTCCTTAAAAATCATCTTCTGCTGTGGCTTTCTACTGTGGGTCAAATGCTGTGCTGGGATAGACACTGCCATAAGCATTTGCTCCTTTACACTTTGTTTATTTATTTATTTATTTATTTATTTATTTATTTATTTATTTATTTATTTATTTATTTATTTATGTATGTATGTCTATGCTGTCCAAGATGGCCTCAAGCTTACCATCCTCCTGTCTCAGCCTCCAGGGTAGCTTGGACTAAAGTATACACCACTGAACCCCATTTAATCTTCATTCCATTCTGTGAGGAACAAGATTGGTTAATTTTAAACTGAAATACAATTTATAAAATTCACAATTCAGTAGCTTTTAGTACATTCAAAGTTGTAGCCATCACTATTATGTATAATTCCAGAACATTTTCATCACTCCAAGAGATACATAGTTTTTGTTTTTCATAAGTGCTGAGGCTCAAGTCTGAGGCCTTGTACCTGTTAAGCAAGTGCTCTACCACTGAGCTACACCCCAACCAGGGAGCACAATTTTTAATCTTCATCTTAGTGATAAGGAAAATGAGGCAAAGATTAAGCAACACTCCCAAGATCACACAGTCTCACTAATAGCAGAGAGAGACAGAGCAGTCCCCAGAACCCTCTGCAGTGCTGGGTATTAGTGAACATCCCCCAACTGCCTTGAGTTCCACTGCTTCTTTTCGTCCTGCCTCCCCTCAAACAGAGGGTGCTCCCCAGGGTTCTGCCTCTGCTGTACTCTCACCAGATACACAGGCATACCAATAGATTTCCTGCTTCAGACTCCCACTCTCAGATCTACTTCCCCAGTCTAAACTCTTCTCTAAGCCCCAGGCCTCAACACTGTCCCCCTCTAAAATTAGGCATCTCTACCCTAACATCCCCAGGTACCCATTTGGGAGTGCAGAAGTACCCTTTCCTAACTCAGTTGATGGCATCACTACTTAGCATAGCAATTTAAGAGCTGGAGATCTGTGGAGTCCCACAGTCCCAAATTTTGATCTCAGCTCTGCTACCAATTAGCTCTGTGAACCTGGGCACATTTACTGCTCTTCTCTGAGCCTCTATTTAAAAAATTGTTCAATGGGTGTTTTTTTCCTATTTTTCGGTAAAATTGATCAAGGAACAGTTCTGTGGCTGTGAAGATTAAATGTGAAATACTTAGTGCCATGCCTGGCATACAGAGAGTGTTAATTAATAGTAACCAGTATCATGGTATGTGGAAGGTCCAACAGAACTCAGACATGCCTGCCTTTACCACACTCAGATCAGGGGTATGAAAGTGACAGGAAATGCATCACTACTGTCTTCCTTTGGCCCATACCACATTTTACTTATCTGTTCATCTTTCAATGACCACTTGAGTTGCTTCCACATTTTAATTATTGTGAATGATGCTATTATGAACATGAACATGGTGTACAAACATCTGTTCAAATCCCTGCTTTCAATTCTTTTGGGTATATATACTTGGAAACAGAATTGCTGGATCATATGGTAATTCTATTTTTATTTTTCAGGGATCAAAATTTGAAGCCTAAGAGAAAAGAGATGAAAGTATGAAAATCAAAGTAACTTACTTTTTCTTTTTTAAAAATAGCTATATCCACTAAAAAGGCCTAGAAATAACAACTCAGCAATATTGAGCCCCCCTTAGTTCCCAGACTGGCATATCGAAATATTGTTTCCAGCTAAAAGGAACAAGGATTTCTCTGTGAAATGGCTAATTCAGTTCTGGAGGAAGATAACACATATACGTTATATATGTATATCCAAATTTTGATTTCTAAATACTAGCATTTTTCACTTAAAGGAACCAGGGTGTCTTAAAAACTTCCAGGACTAGGGGAAGAGAGTCCAAGATGTATCTGAATACTTTATACTCAGAGAATGAAAGGAGCAAAGTTGGGGATCAGTTTAAAGGGGCTCCCATTGGCCAAATCTGGGACAATGTGAGCATCAAAATAAATAATGGGGGCTTGGGTTATAGCTCAATGGTAAAACATATGATTACCATGCATAAGGCCCTGGGTTCAATCCCCAGCAAGAAAGAAAAAGCGTTAAGTATAAAAATTACAAATAAAACCCAAACTCATGAGTTCATATGAATATAAATATATTTATATTCATATATATATATTCATATATATATATATATATATATATTGAAAAAGGGAAAACTCTTTCTTTTAGACAAAAGTTCAATTAATAAATACAGAAGGAAGGATAGATTTATAAAATCACCTTTTAGCAACCATCATAACAATACTTGATTTAGGCAATAATCACCAATGAACATTAAAACTAATGGATGAAAATTTGAGAAGATGCAAAGTATTTCACAGTCTAAAAGTATATCACCATAAAAATACCTAATCATCACATAGGAAAAATAACAACTTCACAATGGAGAGTGCTGGTAGACAAGGCTTTAACCAGGTTAAGATGACCAGTAATGGAACAAATCTACATATTCACCTCTGATATTACTCACTGAAAAGATGTACCATCATTTCTGTGGTATTCCTGACCATACCACAGGATAACCAGAATCCAAACAGGAGAAAACATCAGACAAACCCAAATTGAGTGATGTTCTACAAAAGAAGTGGCCTGTATTCTTCTAAAATGTCAACAACATAAAACAAGGGATGAGGGACTATTTCAGACACAAGGAGATCAGAAAGACATGGCAAGTAAATGCACCACACAATCCAGAGTTTCTTTTGAGACAAAGAGGAAACATAAATAAGATCTACAGATTAGCCAACAGTATTAAATCAGTGCTGATTTCTTTGTTTAGGTTATTATACTGTGGTTATGTAAGAAAGTGATCTTTTCTTTAGGAAACTAAAGTTTTTAGAAATAAAAAAGCAAGGGCTGGGGTTGTGGCTCAGCAGTAGAGCCCTTGCCTTGCATGTGCAAGACCCTGGGTTCGATCCTCAGCACCAAATACAAAAATAAATAAGTGAAATAAAGGTGTTGTGTCAACTAAAAAATAAATATTAAAAAAAAAGAAATAAAAAGGCATCAAGTCGGTCTGGGATTGTGGCTCAGAGATAGAGTGTGCTTGCCTAGTATATGAGAGTCACTGGTTCGATTCTAAGCTCTGCATATAAATGAATGAATAAAATAAAGGTCCATCAACAGCTAAAATATATATTTTAAAAAAGGCATCAATCTGCAATGTAGTCTTCCACAGACTTAAAACATACATAAATATATAGATATGCAAATATAGACAGAAAGAGAAAGAATAAAACTAATGTGATAAATATTTGATATTTGGAGACTCTAGGTGAAAAAAAAACTATTTTTGTACTACTCTTAAAATCTTAAAATTATTTCAAAATAAAGTCTTTTATTTACTTATTTATTTTGGGGTACCGGGGATTGAACTCAGGGATGCTTGATCACTGAGCCACATCCCCAGATCTATTTTGTATTTTATTTAGAGACAATGTCTCACTGAGTTGCTTAGTGCCTCACTGGCTTTGAACTTGTGATCCTCCTAGCTCAGCCTCCTAGCTCAGCCACTGGGATTACAGGCGTGCACCACCATGTCCAGCTTCAAAATAAAGTCTTTAATGACTGCCAAATATTGAAATATATTAAATGTGTATGGTTCCACAAGTTTGTATTGAGATTATGAAGGGGAAGAACAATATTTGTCATTTAAAATTACTCATCAACTTTTCACCAAAAGGTTGATGAAAGTATCAGTTTGTTATTAGAAAAACTGATAAAAGAAAAGAGTCAAGCATTCACTTTGCTTTTTCTGTACAAAGTGCACTTCATGGTAATCAAATGGATGACGAGAAAAACTCCTCAAAGAATTCCTGCTAATAAACACAGAAGGAAAAAAAAGAGAAAAATCACCATTTTGTAATGCATCTAGTCCAGGGTCTCTGTATGGTTGCTAGACTCAACCAAAAAATACTCTATAGCTAATCTATTCGCTTACCAAAGTCATCCCCATCAAGATAACTTTTTTCCACTAAAGCTTTCTCTGGTTCATTTCTCAGCCCAGACCATTTTATCTCTAATTTCCTGCAGCCCTTGGTTCACCTGGGAATTTTTTCAAAGACCGGATACCCATGCTGCATTCCAGAACAGGTTCTCTAACTTGGTCTTATTGCTACTTTAAATGGGCTCAGTCTTTCTTGTGAGGGGCAGTCCTGTATACTGTATGATGCTTAACAGCCTCCACCCACTAGGTGTCAGTACTCAACACACACCAGGGGTGACAACAAAACATGACAAACATCTAAAGGGGATATTGATTGGAAGGGGCCAAATCTCCTCTCACTCCCATGAGAAAGGACTGATGTGAGCCATGATCATCAAAGGCTATTAAAGTCACTAGGTAAAAGGTTGATGAGGAACTGTAAGTAAATGGCCCAGCACCCACCAATCAATCTCACTGAAACTGAGACAACAGTTGCCACTGCCTGCCTGCTGATGTGTCTGCAGTGGGACACATGTGGCAGGTCCATACAGCTCTCTTATACTGCCTCCCAGCCCCACCCAAACCTCCAGAGGTCACCAGGTCATGGGAAATGGAAGAATGAAAAGAGCAGATTAAAACTACACTCAGGAGGCCATTGGTCAAAGCCAAAACTTGGAACCAGCTTCAATAAATAAACAGCACAAAAGGAGGGGAGTGGGCTCTTAACATATCAAGCAAATGGAATTGTGAATCTTGTTTAGATCCTAATTCAAACAAACCAAAAAGGCACTGGAGCAAGTTAACATATACTGGTTATTAGATATTATTAAGAAATTATTATTTAGATGCATTATTGATATAAAAAAATGTTGTTGTTTTTTTTTTTTGCAGTACTCGGTATTGAACCCAGGGGTACTCTACCACTGAGCTACATTCTGATCCCTCTCTATTTTTCAAGAGAGGGTCTCACTAAGTTGCTAAGGCTGGCCTAAAACTTGTGATCCTCCTGCCTCAGCATTCTTCCTGAGTTTTGGGGATTACCAGTGTGTGCCATCACACCTGGCATAGAAAAAGTTCTTAACTGGTAGAGACACACACTATTTACAGTTAAGATGCAATGCTATCTCAGACTTGCTTTAAAAATTACAACAAAAAAAATGAAGGGAAGAGTTGGTGAAACAAAAGTGAAAAACAATGATCACTGTTAAAGCAGGATGAAGACACATCAGGATTTGTTATGCTATTTTTTTACTAGTATATGTTTGAAAATTTCCATATTAAAAATCTAAAGTTTTTAAGAATGTTGAAGAACATACCCAGAATATAACATCAAAACTCAAATAAATAGTAACAAAGTAATCCATCTAAAAAGTAGGTAAAGCATATGAACATACCACTTCATGAAAGATGACAGAGAAGGCAAATAAACACATGAAAGACCCTCAACATTCTTAGCCATTAGGGAAATACTAATTAAAACCACTAAAACATTTCACACCCACTAGAATGGTTATAACTTTTTTTAAAAAGAGAGAGAGAGAGAGAGAGAGAGAGAGAGAATTTTTTTAATATTTATTTTTTAGTTTTCGGTGTACACAACATCTTTGTTTCTATGTGGTGCTGAGGATCGAACCTGGGCTGCACACATGCCAGGCGAGCGCACTACCGCTTGAGCCACATCCCCAGCCCCTGTTATAACTTTAAAAATAACAACTATCAAAGGATGGCCAGGATGCAAAGTAAGCTGAGCTTCCACACTACCATTAGAAATGCAAAATAGGATAGCCACACAGAAAATGATTTGGCAGTTTCTTATAAACATATATTGACCACATGGCCCTGAAATCCCACACATAGGTTTTACCCTAGAGAAATGGAAATTAAAATCATACAAACACCTATACACAAATGTTCATAGGAGCTCTATTCATTATCATCAAAAATTGCAAACAACCCAAAAGTTTAGTGTGTACATAAGCAAGCAGTGGTACATCCACAAAATGGAATACTACTCAGCAACGAAGAGGAACAGATACACCTAACAAGAATAAACCTAAAAGGAACTATGCTAAGAGAACAAAGCCAGACTCCAAAGCTCCATACAGTACAATTTTATTTATGTGAAATTCTGAGGAAGGCAAACCCATAAGGAAGGAATCAAGCCACAGGTTGTCAGGCATCAGCTGCAGAAGAGGGAAAGGACAAGGATGTAGCTCAGTGGTTGTTGTGGTCAGCTCTTTTGTTGCTCTGACTAAATGACCCAACCAACACAACTGTAGCAAAGGAAGAGTTTATTTGAGGGCTCAAAGTTTCTAAGGTCTCAATTCATAGACAGCCAGCTCCATTCCTCAGTGCTCAAAGTGAAGTAGAACATGATGGTGGAAGAGTGAGGCAGAGGGAAGCATCTCACATCATGATCAGAAGCAGAGAGACTCCACTCACCAGATACAAATATATACCCAAAGCCATGCCCCAATTCCCACCTCCTCCAGTCACATCCCACCACTCCATAGTTAATCCTTTTCAGAGGATTAAATCAACACATCATGATCAGAAGCAGAGAGACTCCACTCACCAGATACAAATATATACCCAAAGCCATGCCCCAATTCCCACCTCCTCCAGTCACATCCCACCACTCCATAGTTAATCCTTTTCAGAGGATTAAATCATTGATTAGGTTTAGACTCTCAGAACCCAATCATTCTTCTCTGAACCTTCTTACACTATCTCACACGTGAGCTTTTGGGGGCCACCTCCCATCCAAGCCATAATAGTGGTAGAGCACATGCTTAGCACGAACAAGGCCCTCGGTTCCATTCCCAGCGTACACATGTGAATAAATACACACAGAAACAAAAGCATTACTCACAATGTGAACAGTGCTCATCTCTGATTAATGAGATTCCAGAAAATCTGTTTGCTTCTTCTAATATACTGGTATTTTCTGATTTTTTCCCCTCAAATTGGTGTTGTATGATTTCCTTAAAAAGCAATTTTAAGACAAGCAGATAGAAAGATAAGGAAAAGTTCCTCCGTAAAGCCTTTCCCAATCCCTCACCTATTGTATATTCCTGTCACTGAACCTTTGAACCTTAAGTCTTTGTAGGTTAGAGTCTACCTGTAGCACCAGTCTGGCTAATGATTTTTGGTGACATCAGTTATACTGAAGTTGAATGCCTATCAGTTAAGGATGAAGCAAAAGATTTTTAATTTTTAGTGGGGAAGAGGGTTTACAAATCTTTTCTAGAATTTTGCTGTTTTCACATCCACAGCAAAAATCTATTTATTAATATGAAAAGATATTAATATTAAGTACAAACTTAATTAAAATGGATACTTCTACATGATTCTTACACATGCCAGGAATATCCCAGAGTGATATTTAAAACATTTTCTTACAATAAAAACAAAACAAACAAAAAAGTCAAATCAAAACACTACAACACTGTGACTTATCTCTAACATAAGCAAACCAATCGGGAAGCCAATAGCCTATTTGCTACAGACAACAAAAACAAATTAGAAAGCTTCCAAATATCACAGTTTTAGGATTTCAGTTCAATTAATGAAGTAGGTCCAACTCCAGCCTGTCTCTCCACTGAATGCTGCTACCAATGATGGAAACAATGCCTGCAGCAGGTTTTCAGAGCAGGATTCTGAAAAATAAATAGTAGTAGGCAGATGGAGAAGACGCCCAGAATTCAAAGCGCTCGTGAGCTAGCAGACAGATTCTTGTTTTTCCTCCAATATCCCCAAGCTTAGACCCAAGGGAACCTCAAATGCAGAAAAGAGAACCAGGTACAAAGTCAGGACAATCCCTCTAGTTCTGGCTAGAGAAAGTATTAAGGGAATTACTGACACTCATAGACATTGAAGAAATCCTAGGTTTTATTTTCCTTTCTACATTTTTTTCCTAATTTTCTCTTATCTCCTAGACCCCAGGCAATCCTGAGCAGCCGAGGCAGATGCAAATTCCCACAGTTCTGAGGATGTAGAATTTTCGTGTACCTTCAGAGGAACTAGGTGCTTTCTGCCTTTCCCTGTCCTCCCACCATGCAACCTAGAACACTGAATACAGTGTGGGAAAGGTATAACAGAGCAGGGTAACTAAGCAGCCAGCTTTGTGTTCACAGACCCGAAAGGGGATTCTAAGGAACTGGAGAGTATCTAGGAGATAGAATAAATTGGAAAGCAAATCCAGAAGTTGTTTATAAACTTCTGGACTCATCCCAAGTAGTACACATGTAGATCTGACTCTAAATAGCACAACAGAGACTTTGAGAATTTAACCATGGGATAGATCACCACCCAGGTCCCAGACTGACCACTGAAATGAAATATCCAAATAGCATTGCAAAGATTTTGAAAGAACTGATATGGAATCCTCACCGGCCAAATGACTGGTCCAAACCGACCACTTGAATCCAACCAGTCTGACTGCTTTCCGAAGCAAAACAGGCCAAAATCAACATTCTTCATAGCATTTAAACAAGACCAGATTCATAACATAACCGTCAAATGCCCATGATATAAACCAAAAATTACTTGGCAAACAAAGAAACACCAGGAAAACGAATGGAAAGACAGTCTCAGCAAAGACACAGAAGATATAAAGAAGAAACAAGTAGAAATTTTAGAACTATAAAGCACATATCCATAAAAAAAAAAAAATGGGTGAGTTCAGTAGCAGAATGTAGCTGACAGAGGAAAAGGATCAGTGAACTTGAAAATAATCTGAATTACAAAGAGGGTGAAAAGTGAACAGAACCTTAGGGTCTTATGGAACAATATGAGAAGATCTACTATCTATGTAATTTGAGTTCCAAAAAGAAAGGAAAAAGATTACTAAACAGAAAAAGATTTTGAAGAAATAATAGTTTCAACTTTCCCATATTTGGCAAAAGACATCAATTTAAAGATTCAAGCCCAGTGTGGTGGCACACACCTATAATCTTAGCGGCTATGCGACTGAGACAAAAGGATTGTGAGTTCAAAGTCAGCCTTGGCAACTTAGTGAAGCTCTCAGAGACTCAGAGACTTAGAGAGACCCTGTCTCAAAAAATAAAAATGGTTGGAGGTGTCACTCAGTGATAAAGCACCTCTGACTTCAACCCCCAGTACAATAAAAAAAAAAGAAAAAGGAAGAAAGAAAGATTCAATAAAAATCAATTGTGTGCTCAAATGTATCATTCATACTCAAACACTGAAAATGAATAAAGTTTGAAAGCAGCCAGAGGAAAATGATGCATTTTACACAGGCAGACAATTATCTGAATGATTTTAATGATGACGCAGAAACTTATCATTAGGAACAATGAAGGCTAGAAAGAAGTGGAATAACATTTTAAAGTACTGAGAAATTGACAACCTATAATGCTATATCCTTCAGGAATATAGGTGAAATAAAGACATCCTCAAGTAAAGGACAAGAAGAACTTAGCCAGGAAAATTACTGCAAATGAAATGCTGCAAAGTTATTCAGATAGAATGCAAATTAATCCAGAGGCAAACCGGGAACATTAAAGAAAAGCCATAGAAATGGTTAAATCGTAGGTAAATACAATATGCAATTCCTCTCAATTTCTTTAGACTCTGTGTGATAGTTAAGAGCAAAATTAGAAACACTATCTAATAGGGTTTCAATGTATGTGACAAATAAAACAAGGGAGGAAAAGGGAACTATGTAGTGGCAAGGTTTCTACATTTCATTGAAGTAATAAAATATCAAGTATAAAATAGACTGTAAGAGGTTAATGTAAAGTTAATTATGTATAATGTAATTCCTAGAACAAATACTTAAAAACTGTATAAAAAGGCTGGACATGATGGCACATACCTGTAATCCCAGAACTCAAGAGGCTGAGGCAGGAGGATCACAAGTCTGAGGCTAGCCTTAGTAACTTGGCAAAACCAGGGAACCTCCTCAACTTTAAAAAGACCATCTAAAGAAAATATACAGCTAACATCAAACTTAGTGGGAAAGAATGAATGCTTTCTTCCTAGGAAACAGACGTTGATGTCTGCCATCACCACTCATATTCAACATCATACTTGAAGTCCTAACCAGTGCAAAAAAAACCCAACTAAACAAACAAATAAATAAATAAAATACATACAAATTAGAAAGGAAGCCTGTAATCCCATGACTACAGAGGCTGAGGCAAGACGGTCCCAAATTCAAGCAAGGCTCAGCAACTTAGTGAGACCCTATCTCAAAATAAAAAATAAAAAGGGCTGGCGATATTGCTCAGTGGTTTAAAACCCCTCTGTTTTCAATCCCCAGTACCAAAAACAAAAAAACCCACAACTGTCCCAATTCATAGAAGCATAACTGTCAATGTACATAAGTAGATAATCCCAAAGTAATCTATAAGAAAGCTCCTAAAATAAATGAGTTAGCAAGACTGCAAGATATGGAGGCAACATTAAAAAAATCAATCACTGGTCTGGGGTTGTGGCTCAGCGGTAGAGCACTTTGCCTAGTACGCGCACAGCCCTGGGTTCTATCCTTAACACCACATAAAAATAAATAAATAAAAATATAAGTATTGTGTCCAACTACAACTAAAAAATAAATATTTTTTTAAAAATCAATCATTTCTACACTCTAGCAATAAATGATCATAAACATAAAAAGAAAAAAGTATGTGTGATGTGTATGTATATGTACATCTCAGTTATCACAGCTCTGAAGAGAATGAAATACTTTGATATAAATCTACCAAAACATGCACAGGAACTAAACACTGAAAACTATAAATCATTGAATAAAGAAATCAAAAGATAGCCTAAATAAGTGAACAGGTCTACTGTGAGCATGGTGGAAAAAATATAATTAAAATAACAATTCTTCGCAAATTAATCTACAGATTTTACACAATCTCAAAATCCTGGCAATGTATCTTTTAGAAATAAGCTGATCCCAAACTTTATATGCAAAGTCAAAGGAACCAAAATCAGCTAGTCATGTTGGATCCCTATGAGGGCTCTGTCCTAAGAATGGATTATTGTCACTATAAAAAGGACACATAGCAGCTCTGCTTCTGTCATGTGAGCACATAGTTTTAGTTCGTTTCTGCCCCTCTATCTTCTGTTACACAGGATGGAGCTAGAATGCTTCATCTGATGTTGGCACCTTGATCTTTACCATCCCAGCTTCCAGAACTGAGAGAATAAATTTCTGTTCTTTATGAATGACCCAGTCTGTGCTATTACGACTTGGTCTGAGTGACTTTGAAAAAGAACTAAATTGGAAAACTCTTACTACTTGATTTTAGTTACTATAAAGCTACGACATTTTTTTTTTCCTGGTACCAGGGATTGAAGTCAGGGCACTTAGCATACTGCCACATCACCTGCCCATTTTGTATTTTATTTAGAGACCAGGGTCTCATTGAGTTGCTTAGTGCCTCACTGTTGCTGAGGCTGGCTTTGAACCCAAGATCCTCCTGCCTCAGCCTCCCCAGCCACTGGGATTATAGGCATGTGCCACTGTAAGGGCTAGTAAAGCTACAATAATTAAGACAAAGAGATGTTATTAAAAGGATGAATAGGCTAATCAATGAAACAGAATAAAGAGTGCAGAAACACAAAAATAGAACCAACTGACTGTTGACAACAATGGAGAGATGGTTCAATGAAGAGGAATAGTCTTTTCAACAGTGTTGGAACAGCTGGACATCAACAGGCAAAAATCTAAACCTCAACCTAAACATTTCACCTTGAATAAAAACTTAAAAGAGATCACTGACCTTAATGTAAAATGTAAAACTGCTAGAAAATGGGGAAAAAAATCTTTATATACTGACATTCTTAAAAATAATATCAAAAGCACAATGCATGAGGGGAAAAAATTGATAAATTTCATGAAAATGAAAAACCTGTTCTGCAAAAGAGATGCTAAGAGGATGAAAAGACAAGCCAGAGACAGAGCTAAAATATTTGCAAGTCACATATCTGACAAAAGTAGTAGAATCATAAAAATTCATCACTTAGAAAACAAACTGTCCAATAAAAAAGAAATGACTTGGATAAGTCATCCAAGAGAAAATATACATTACAAATAAGCACAAGATGCATAACATCATTAGCCATTAAGAGAAATGCAATTAAAACCACCATGAGCTGTCACTACTACTACAAAGCTATTACCAATTAGACATGCACATACCCTCTGACCCAGCAATTATCTCCTAGGTATTAAACCCTGTGAAAGAAAAAGCTATGTTCACATAAAATTATATATGATTATTTATACTAAATATCATAATCAAATTCACCAAAAATTGCAAACAACCCAAATGTCCTTCAACAGGATGAATGAGTAAAGAAACTGAGGTACAGCTGGGCATCTATACTCCCAGCTACTCAGAAGGCTAAGGCAGGAGGACTACTTGAGCATAAGAGTTCAGGGCCCACCTGGGCAACATGGAAAGACTCCTACTCTTAGTGGGAAAAAAAAGAAAGTATCTGAGATACAAACCTACAATGGCAAACTACTCATCCATTAAAAAAAAAAAAATGAACTATTGATAAAGCACAACCACATGAATGAATCTCAAGTGCATTATACAAACGAAAGTCTCAAAAGTATATACTGTATGATTTAATTTCTATGACATTCTGGAAAATACAAAGCTATAGTCATGAGAAACAGATGCGTGATCACCAAAAACTGGGAGAGACTATGAAAGAATAAGTGTTGTGGGCTAAAACTCTTCTGTATCCTAATGTGGTAGTGACTAAATGAATGTGTGCATGAGTGCATATGTGCATGTATACATTAAAACTCATAGAACTGTACATCAAAATTTTTCAATGTACTGCATATTAATTTTAAAAACAGAATAGTGGAGATGACCACCATCGTTGGCATGTGCCCAAGCTTCTACAATGCAAATTTTTGCCAGTTTATTTATGCTCTCAAAGAAAATGATGTACATTCCCTAATTAGATTTTTTTGTTTAATTCAAATTCAAAATATGACAAATTATAAATTAGTTTTAGTTATTTCTTCCAGATTCAAAAGAGAAAACACAGCCTTCAATTTTGCCACTCAATCTTGAAACAAAAGATGAATTTTCAAAATGGTAACCAAAACAAAAGCAAGACTGTCTACTAGACAGGGCCAACCAGAGAGGCTAAAGCATACTGCTCAGAAATTTGCTGTACACATGATTTGTGCTCTTTGGTACATATTCTGTATTTCCATAAAAGGTTCTTAAAAAGCACCAGGTACAGAGGCACACATCTGTAACCCCAGCAACTTGGGAGGCTGAGGCAGCCTTAGTAACTTAGCAAGATCCTATCTCAAAATAAAAAGGGTTAGAACCTGGTGGTAAAGTGCCTCTGGGTCCATCTCCTAGTTAAACAAAAGTTCTTAATAACAAAAAACAAAAATTTCTTAAAAGTAACAATGTAAATTTATATTAGTAATTCCAAAAGCCAGTCTGTTTTATACCCAATGATGAACTATAGAAGAGCATTTATAATATCCCATTTCTTTTGCACACCCAGAAACAAGTCTAGAATGACACACCTAATTACTAATGAAGGTCATTCTCTCTAACTGATGAGAACACTGGCAATTTTTACTTGTTTCTTCATTTTTCCACTATAGTCTGATTTTCTTTTAAACAGACACAAATACTTTTATAATCAGAAAGTAATTTTTTTTCCATCCTGGAAATTGGCATTCAAGTTAAAAATGTGGTATTTATAACACAGACAAATGTGTATATGAATTTAACTGTGAGCTCCTTGACATAAAGGAGCTTTTTGTAAGCCTCGTCCAGCACCAGATTCCCCAAAGACACTTCGCCAGATGTGAGGCTGGAGCAGGAAAATGGAAATAGGGAAGGTTTCTCAAGAGAAGCAGTAACTTGGAGAGTCTGAATAAAGGGAAGTAAGGAATCAGACCAGTGGCAAGGGTGACTGGATGGAAGTAACAGAGGGAGAGTGGCTACTGGGAGAGAACAAAAGTATACAGGGGGACATGGACATGTGGAAGAGGTGTCAGGGAAAGAGCAGAGCTGAAGCAAAGGCCTGTCATGGGGACAGAAAGAGTGGTTTCATGGAAGACCAGTGTCTGACCCCTCCTGGAGCTGCCCTTCCCATCCCTACTCCTTTCTCCTTCCCCAAGGGAAGTGGCCCCAAGCTGTTCCTCACATAGGGTGTCAAGTTCAAGTCCCCAAGGTATCATTCACAAGGGGGATAGGTACCTCGCAGCAGGGCACCAACCCCCCTAACTTGGCCTAGCTGGGAAAACTCCACCCAGTCATACGCTCTCAGGGATTTAATCACCAACAGCAAACTGGCATCAGAGAGAGGAGGTGATCAGGAAAGAACATTTTAAATATAGTCTATCAGAACAGATCATCCGTATAATCTATTACATGTAGAAAACGTAATGCCTGCAACTTTACTTTAACATTTAAGACTCCTCTGACCCTTAAGAGTTGCTGGGGGCAGTGGCACACATCTGTAATCCCAGTTGCACAGGAGGCTGAGGCAGGAGGATAAAAAGTTTGAGGCTAGCCTCAGCAACTTAGCAAGATCCCAAGCAACTCGATGAGAACATACGTCAAAATAAATTAAATCAACTGGGATGTAGCTCAGTGGTAAAGCACCCTTGGGTTCAATCAACACCCCCCACCCCCGCCAAAAAAGTTGTTTTGGGAGGTTATACGAGTATAAAACAGAAAATGCCTAAGTGTACACACCATAGATTCTGAATGTTGTACTGCACTGTGTGCAGCCAGTTAACAGTGCAATGTGGCTTGTTCTACTAGGTCTCTTAATAAGGCATTCATTCCTTAAAGCCAGGGATTGTGTTTTCCACTGCAAAAGAGTCAGGCAGCAATGTTTTTCACATACTTCCCCTTGCAGTCTACTTACTTTCAAACACAGTATTTTCTCCTCTTGGCAGGGATCCACAGGTACCGAGAATACTCCTTCCCTTTTAGTTTGCACCTTCCACTTGCTCCTTGACAGACTCACTCATGGGACTCTTTCAGGCCAATGATGGCCAGTTCTCAGCTGTCTAGACAAGACAGTGCCATATCCTGCCCTCCATATTGGGGCCATAGGCCCTGTATCACACCAAGCTCAGACCAAGGCAGTCAGTGTTCATGAGTCCCTGGCAAGCACAGACAAGCCTGACAGATGGGTAACCCTCCATAAGTTGGCAGCTCTTGGTTGGCCTCAGGCTAAAGCAAGGCCAGAGTGGCACTGGGCAGAGCCAACATCACTTTCAGACAATACTGGGTCACAGTCTATGAAGGGAGCTCATGGGTCCTTTGGGTCTCCAGGGCCACAGGATGCCTTGACCAGGCAAGCTAGAAAGAAAAATTGAGCACTACTGAGTAAAAGTAAAAGCCCCAAGATTAGTGAGCCCCAGTTGCTGCCTTCCAGTTTCTCTTGAAGGCCTGGATTTCCTGCAGCAAATCCAAAGGAACCTCATGAACCTACACCTGACAACTGAGAGCTGACCAGCACCCGCTGCAGTACGAGCAGCAGCCTGGCCATTCACAAAGGCCTCTTGCACATCTCAGCAGAAACCCCAGAGTGGAAAGCCCATGGTAGTTTGCACCCACCTCTACTCTTGTTATGGTTTAGTTGTGGTGTCCCCCCAAAGCTCATGTGAGACAATGCAAGGAGGTTCGGAGGAGAAATGATGGGTTATAACCTTAATCCAATCAGTGAATTAATCCCTAGTGGAATAAACTGAGTGGTAACTGAAGGCAGATGGGGTGTGGCTGGAGGAAGTAGTTAATTGGAGATATGGCTTTGGGTTATATATTTTATACCTGGAGATTGGAGACCCCCCCCCCTCTCTCTCTGCTTTCTGATCATTATGTGAGCTGTTTCCCCTCTACTGCACTCTTCCACCATGATGTTCTGCCTCACCTCAAGCCTCAAGGAATGGACCAGCCTTCTATGGACTAAGACCTCTGAAACTGTGAACCCTAAATTAATCTTTCCTCCTTTATAGTTGTTCTGATTGGGTCCTTTAGTCACAGTGGTGAAAAAGCTGATTTAAAAAACTACCCAATGGTAGTTTTGATAACTTAAGTTTTGACTTTGATAACTTAGGTTTTGAGAGAAACTCGGAGTTTTTAATTATATCCAACAAATGAAAGCTCTAGCTAAAATAAATTGGCAAGTCATCTGTTTATCTGTATTCATTCAGTCAGTCATTGGTTTTGAATGCATCATCATCTGCACACATGGAAGAAAATGCTGGAAGGTGCTGCATATGCTTATTAATTCAAAATAAATCTGTTTTAAATACTGTATCTGGAGCATATCTGAAGTACACTTTTGCTTGGTTTATAATCACCCTCCTGTTTAACTTATCATCACAGTTAAGCCATATCTATAAAATAAATGTCCCAATTAAATAATCAAGACATAAGCTATTGGGAGAGCATTTGCCTAGTATTCCAAAGACCCTGGGTTTGATCATCTAGCACTATCAAAAGGTAAAAATTAAGAATTAAAAAATAATAAGCCGTTCCATATAGTACTTTTGTGCCAATTCGGAAAAAATCCTGGTCTGGATGGGAGCTTAGCTTCAGCAGAGGATAGCAAATTTAAAATGGCAACCCCCTCTGAGCTGACAAATTGAGAATAGACAACCTTTCCTCCCAGCGGATACTCCAGACCTGGGACATATGACTGGACAAACTAATTATGCAGTACACAACCTGTCCAACTGTATAAAGTGGCCTTAGACTATAGTGACTTACAGAAGTATGTTGGGGAACTTTCTTTGTTCTTCTTCTTTTTTTAAATATTTTTTAGTTGTAGATGGACACCATACCTTTATTTTATTTATTTTTATGTGGTGCTGAGGATTGAACCCAGTGCCTCACATGTGCTAGGCGAGCGCTCTACCATTGAGCCACAACCCCAGCCCCTCTTTGTTCTTCTTTGAAAAGAAGATCATTGAGTCAATCTGACTAAATTCTGTACTTGGAAGGTCTAAATGATCTGTGTGTTAAGTATTAAGAAGTTTACTGTTGCAGGGCACAATGCCACAGTCCTATAATCCCAGCTGTTCAGAAGACTGAGGCAGAAGGATAGCAAGTTCCAGGGCAGCCTCAGCAACTCAGCAAGGACCTAAGCAACCAAGACCCTGTCCCAGGGTCATACACATAAACATAAAAAGAGCTGGGCACATAGCTCAGTGGTAATTATCCTGGGTTCAATCCTCAGTATTTAAAAAAAAAAAAAAAAAAAAAAAAAAAAAGTAGTAGTTTACAATTGTATACAGCTACATTTTTTTTTCCAAATTTAACTTTGTTTTCATTTATACCAATCTGGTCCTGAGACACAATAATAGATTTTATAATTGTTTGAAAAGAAAAATGCAAGCAGCCTTCAGAACTCCATGAAGCTAGACACAATGTTCTACAAACCACTGGCCCTGCAGGGCTCCCCTTGGGCTTCATTCAGCCTGGCAACTTCATTCATCTAACTAGCTTGACAACTCCTGGGCCTCTAAAGCTGAAGCTTTTCCAAAGCATCCAACAAAGATGATGGAAGTGAAGTGCAGGCATCCGCAGCATCTGCCTGGCAACCTTACCAAAGCCTTGGAGCCAAACACCACAGGAACACACTCACCAACATCCTTGCCATTGCTGTGTACTTCAGTACCACACACACCATCATGCAATGCAGAATGACTTACCTGTGACAATGGGGGCCTTTTTGCCCAGTTTCAGCTCCAAAACCACACTCTACAAAGAATATAGACAAATATGCTGACAAATTATCCTGATCTCACTTCACTAGCATAAAAATTAAGGAACTAAAAAGCAAAAGTACATCTATCAACAAGGAGGGTATCTTAGGGGCTCGGGATGTGGCTTAAGTGGTAGCGCACTTGCTTGGTATGTGTGAGGCTCTGGGTTTGATCCTCAGCACCACATAAAAATAAAATAAAGATATTGTGTCCATCTAAAACTAAAAAATAAATATAAAAAAAAAGAAGGGCCTCTTAAATCCAAGTCTGGGGCTCCTGACCAGCTGCCTGGTCCAGTATATTCACTCAGGCAATTTGCCTAGATTGGAGTCCTTTAAACAGAAGAGCAAAGATGAAGACTTGATTTGTCATATATAGTGTTTCTTTCCTAAGCTACTATCCTAAAAATGCCTAAGGCTCTTCACAATTCATTAATCTCCCCCATAATCACATAATGAATAAGAAAGATTATCAAGGGGTTGGGGGATGTAACTTAGTGGTAGAGAGCTTGCCTAGCATGTGTGAGACCACCAAAAAAAAAAAAAAAAAAAAAAGACAGAAATAAGATGAAAATTCATAAACTGTCCCTGTTATAGTTTGGATCTGAATGTTCCCAGTGGTTCCCAGATGGTGGTGCTATTGGGAGGTAGCTGAAACTAAGAGGTGCAGCTTAGCTGAAGAAATTAGGTCACTGGGGGTATGCCTTTGAAGGGAATACCAGACTGACCCCTTCTTCCCTCCTTTTCCCTCCTCCCTCCCTCCCCCTCCCTCCCTCCCCCTCCCTCTCTCTCCCTCCCTCCCTCTCTCTCTCTCTCTCTCTCTCTCTCTCTCTCTCTCTCTCTCTCTCTCTCTGTTGCTGCCATAAGGTGAGCAGCTTTGCTCCACCATGTACTCACTGCCATATGTTCTGCCTTGCCAGAGGCCCAAAGGTAAGGTTGAGTAACCATGAACTGAAACTATGAACCAAAATAAATCTTTTTTCCTTTTAATTTTTCTCAGATATGTTGTCACAGTAACAGAAATCTGATTACTACAGTCCCATATCTGGCTTCACAATAAGGAAAGGATCAAACCTGTACCCCAGGCCAAAGGAAAGAACACCAGCCCAAGATTCAGGTTCCAGGACCACCAACAAACTGGGTTGCCACTGGCAAGTTACAACTTCTCTAATGGTCGGATTTCTCATCAGTAGGACAAAGGAGAAACACTTGTGGATGGTCTCAAAATACTGAGTTTCTGACTGTACTGAGAAACACTGAACTTCCATTATTGATTGATATCATGCTGTCACCTTCAACATGAATTAGCTCTTTTTCTTTTCTTCCTGGACTTGGGACTTGTACCAAACTTATCAATCCATCAGACAGAACTTTTATGAGCTGGCAAACACTTGCCAAACATCCAAGAATTCACCACTATGGACCCTGAACAGAAGAAAATAAGGTGCTCGGGGTTAGAGTCATGCCTCAGTGGTAGAGCACTGCCTAGCACATGTGAGGCACTAGGTTCAATCCTCAGCACCACATAAAAATAAATATAAAATAAAACAAAGGTATTATGTCCATCCACAACTGAAAAGAAAATAGGGTCCTGCTATGTAAATAAGTACAAACTTATCACAATAAAACACAGAGATCCATCATCCAAGTGTGTTCAGAAAGCCAGTGTCTTGAGAGAAGGACACACGTGATGTAAGCTAGTGCTCTACCTCAGTACATCACAGGACACAGGACATCAATCAAGACAAAGAATAAACAATGAGGAAGGGCCAGCAGGAAGAGGGAGGAACAAAGGCCTCTGCCTCACCCCAACCCAGTCAATTCTTGGGGTGTCTCCTGGCTGAGCAGGGGGCGGAGCAGTCCTGCAGCAGCAGCCTGCTACTGCAGAGGAAGAAGTTTCCAGCCAGGCTAAGGGGGCAAATATATTTGGATAGAACCTAAAAAGAAGACTGGCTGGACCAGAACTTGGCCAGATAAGGCAGGAGGCACTGGCAATCAGTAATGGCTAATATTCACCAAATTCTAGTCTGGGTTGGATAACTTCCATTCAATCTCACGCCAACACTCTGCTGGCAGGTAACCCTCCTACCTGTACTCCTGACCCTCTGGGCCTCACTTGAGGCTCTTAAAAGCCAGTCTGAGGACTAAAAGGCATGGTTCTATGTGCAAATGGTCAAGATCTACTTTTCTTAAGAAAAATAACCAGAGGGGCTCAGGTTGTGGCTCAGTGGCAGAGCACTTGCCTAGCATGTGTGAGGCACTGGGTTCAATCCTCAGTACCAAAAAAAATAAATTAAATAAAGGTATGATGACTATCTACAACTACAAAAAAAGAAGAAAGAAAAGTAACCAGAGAAAAACAAAAACAAAAAACAGTAGAGAAATCTAGAGTGAGGACCAGAAGGCCAAACAGGATGCTCATCCAGCAACCCAGATACTTAAGGATCACCCTCAAGCTACAGGAGCAGAGGAAAGGGAGAAAAGGAGATAAATGAAATTTGAAGAATCTGACATGTATGGCTTAGATATAAATATCTGCCCAAACCCTTTCCTCTGAGGTCACCATCTCAAGATAAACCGAACAATTCTGAAATGGACCAAAATGGTTACTGAGTAACTTCAATGGAAAACCAGACCTTGTTACTAACTTTCCAAGTTCTAATCCTGTGGAACTTGCACTCTTCCTATCTTTGAGTTATATTACAACTGTTAAGCTGTATATAACTAACAGCAGTGCAAATGGTTCCTGTCCATAGACAGGCAAATGAATTCTGTCTGAGAAACAGAATTGATCCCACTACAAGTAAAGCTGCATCCACTTGAAATCCATTTCATGGAATGTATACATACCTACTCTAAAAATTTTTCTTTGAAGAGTTTATAAATATATATATATATATATATATATATATATATATATATACAAAAAAAAAACCATACATACACACACACAAATATCTTTTATTTATTTATTTTTATGTGGTGCTGAAGATTGAACCCAGTGCCTCATGCATGCGACGCAAGCACTCCACCATTGAGGTACAACCTCAGCCCAGTTTGTAACATCTTACTGGCTCCCTCATTAATAAAATCACTTATATTTGCATGAGTTGTGACATTATCCTTTAAAAATTATCCTCTAAAACTCAGAAACCCAGGGCTGAGGATATAGAGTGGTTGCCTAGCATATATGAAGCTCTGGGTTCAACCCCCAGCACAAGCAAAAATAAATGCACAAAAAATGAAAATGAAATTCACAAACCCAAGTCCAAAAGAGCACAATACTCTGTATTAGCTGCTCTAAGAAGGGTAAAGGTAAAGGTGAAGTGCCTCTGGGTTCAAACCCCAGTATTAAGGGGGAAAAAAAAAAGGAAAAGGCCCCAAAGGTTGATAATTCTTCCAACCCCAATACTCTGCTGGCAAACTGGAGGTCCATCTCATGTCTCTCTCCCCCACCAGCAATCAGAGGCTGCAGCTTACTCCTGAGTTTTGTCTAAGCAACTAACCTGATCCTGGCACTCAAATTTATATAAAGAAGTATCCACCAAACTGGGTGTGGTTACATATGACTAGAATCCCAGATACCCAGGAGGCTCCAGAGTCTGAGGCTAAATCAGGCCACTCAGACCCTATCTCAAAAACAAAACAAACAAACAAAACAATAAAAAAGAAAAAAAAGAAAATCAGCAACTACCACTAGAAGAGTTGCTACCCCTGGGTTTTTCTTCCCTTTTCTTTTTCCTCCCCTGACCCCCACAGCCCTGGCACAAAAATCGTTGAGCCTCAAACTGTTTTTCATAGCTTTGCTGGAATAAATGGGAAACCACAAAAATGAAGGCTTCTACTGCTCCCGTCATCAAATCGCAGTGGCAATAAAGAAATCATCCAGAACTCTCCACGATTTAACTTTGAGCATTTTAAGTGTTTGTTAACTCATTTAAGTCCCAAATTTAATCAGCCATATGAAATTTTCAGAAACAAAATTCAATATTTTTTTTCCAGGGTGAACCCAGGGTGTTATGCACACTAGGCATGTGCTCTATCACTGAGTTATACCCCAGCCCCCAAGTCAAAATTCTGGACTACAGTATTTCTTAGGACCCTTTCCAGCCCTCATTGAGATCACCCCATGGTCTTTACTTTAAATCAGAGAGCTTTGTAAGAACAGCCACTATGACCCTTGGCCCCAACCCCAACTGGAGTTTTTTACATTTACACTGTCTACTACTCTAAGGGGTCTCAAAATATACTGGCTTGGCAGAGAAGATCAACTCTTTCTTTCTCTGAACATGTTAATCAGAAAGCGGACAGCTTCAATAATGACAGAATCCCTGGTTTTCATTTTACACTTTTCTAAGCAAAACGCTTGGCAAAGCTTCCTATGGTTTCCCCCCACTTTTACAAAAATCTGTCTCCTAAGCAAAAGCTTCTGTTTCCCAGTGGCAGTAGACACTCTTTAAAAAAAAAAAAAAAAAGAAAAAAGTTAAAAACTGAAAAAGTCATTACGATAGCATTTTATTTCCATATTTTCTCCCCAATATTTTCCACTTAAAACAGAGTCCATTAGTTTATAAATATATATTGTTTTTCCATGAATTCCATGTTTTCAAATAACTTGACCACACAACTGTGTTAATTATCTAATATTTTTTCTTTCTTTTATCAAAACAAACACATACTCAACTGTTTATTCAGCATCTTATTAATACCAGGCACTATTTTAGACACTGGGCACACAGCAGAAAACTCAACAGGAAGACTCTACTCTCATGGAACTTACCAACAAAGAGTAATAAAGCAGCGCAGGAGGACAAAGAGTGGGAGAAGTGTCCTGCCATAAACACAGTCAATAGGGAAGCGCTCTCTTTGAGCAGGTACCTGAAGAACAGAGCCAAGTGGGTATCTTCAGGAACAGGGTGAAGGATGGAAAAATAAATCCCAAGTGCCAAGACTGAGGTAGAAGTATATTCATCTAAACATTAGCCAATACTAAGAGTTGGGGATGTGGCTCAGTGGTAAAGCACTTGCCATGCCATGTGTGGGCCCTGAGTTCCATTCCCAGCACCACAAGAGAAAAAAAAAAAAAGTTAAACAAAGCATCTGATCCATATAAATAATCAGTACAATAAAATTCTAGTTAAATAAATTTGCCTTATTTTGCTTAGTATAGTTTATATTAGTGTTTCTGAAATATAATTAGTACTCAGTCCTTCATTCTATCTCAGTCCCCCATTATTTCCTTAATAAATTCTAAGGATGACCCCAGAGAACCCCATTCTGAAAAACAATGACCAAACCCTCTCATTGTATGCAAAACAAATCCACACTCAAGGCACACTGGGATGAAGGCTGAACCCCTTTTGAAGGGAGTATTTTTCACACAAAAATCCTCCCCATCAGTAAAGTTTTTAAAACAGGGCAGTTTCAAACGCTAAAAAAGCACAATCTTTTCTCCAAGGAGGTGCTACTTTCTGAATTCTGTACTCTTCCACTCATTTGTCCCCTCTTCAGCCAGATGCAGCCTCACTCTTGAGCCCTGAACCACTCTATACTGAGTTTAAATTGGCTCTTTGCTGCCACCCAGGATGCTGAGGTCACCCCCTTAGGCAGGGCTGCCTTGCTCTCTACTGTTCTTCCTCCTTCTGAAGTCTATCCTTCCTCCTTCTGAAATCTCACATTGCTAAGGAATCCAAATCCCATCTCATCCTGCCCTGCTTTTTACTTCTCTTGTATATATAGCCTGTCTCCAAGGAATAATCTTATTTTTCCAAATAAAAATATCAGGACACATTGTAAATACATAGGTATGTGTTACATGAATTGCTATAATACAGTGTCTGAATTTCATAAATTAAAATAATTTTTTAAAACTTAAGACTACTCTTATTCATAGTCTGATGAAGAAACATAGGAAATTGGGACTGTTTAGAAAAATATATTATCTGTGATCACTGTCACAGGCCTTCTGTCTCTATTCCATAAAAAATAACCTTATTTTTCCAATGAAATCTGACCTCATCCTACAAAAGGATTTAAAGCTACTTAATAAGGACACAAGAGGCAGTGGTAGCAGCTGTTTGTTAAAGGCTAAAATGCTGCTGTGTGCAAGTTACTTTAACACCACTGGGAGGATCACTGAGGGGTTAAAAAAAAATCAGCTGTGATTGTCATAAACACCTCAGCCCTAATGGGGTAAACCAAGCGAATGGTGCAGCTCAGGTATATCCTGTACCACATCTAGGCTGGAAATAGGTCTCTCTTAGGCACTCAGGTAGGCATTTGTTTTAGTCAACAACAGAATACCTGAGACTGAGGTAATTGATAAAGAAAAGAGGTTTCTTTTGGCTTACAATTCTGGAGGCTGAGAAGTCTAAGAGTGTTATGGTTCAGATGGGGGTATCCCCAAAAGCTCATGTGTGAGACAATATAAGAAGATTCAGAGTATATTTGGCTTGTGAGTTGTTTTTTTTTTTTTTTTTTTTTTAGAGAGAGTGAGAGAGGAGAGAGAGAGAGAGAATTTTAATATTTATTTTTTAGTTATCGGCGGACAGAACATCTTTGTTTGTATGTGGTACTGAGGATCGAACCCGGGCCGCACGCATGCCAGGCAAGCGCGCTACTGCTTGAGCCACATCCCCAGCCCCTGGCTTGTGAGTCTTAATCAGTGAATTAATTCCCTGATAGGGATTAACTGGGTGGTAACTGAAGTGGAGGGGTTTAACTGGGTGGTAACTGAAGTGGAGGGGTTTGGCTGGAGGCGATGGGCATTGAGGGCATGGCTTTGGGGTATATACTTATATCTGGCCAACAGAGGACTCTCTCGGCTTCCTGATCATGATATGAGCTGTTTCCCTCTGCCACACTCTTCCACCATCATGTCCTGCCTCACCTCGAGCTCCAAGGAATGGAGCCTACTGTTTATGGATTGAGACCTCTGAAACTGTGAGCCCCTAAGAAAACTTTTCCTCCTCTAAAGTTGTTCTGATTGGGTCCTTTTAGTCACAGCAGCAAAAAAGTTGACTAAAACAAAAGCCTGGCTCCAACAGCAGCTTAGCTTCTGGTGAGGCCTTCTGTTGCTTCAACTTATGGTGGAAAGCAGAAGAAGTAATGAGCATGTACAGGGGAGAGACAGAACATGAGCAATAGACTTGCTTCATAACAACCCATTCTCATAGTAATGAATCCAGTCCTGCAAGGGCGAGAACTCACAGGAGAAAGGCATCAATCCATCCATGAGGGCTATATACCCATGGCCTAGACAATTCCCATTGCGTCCCACCTCCCAACACTGCTGCACTGAGGAATTAAGGTTCCAACTTAACCTCTGAGGGACACACTCAAACCATGGCTTCATTCATTCTGGCAGGAGAGAAACATCCAAGACTCAGGAGGCACACTCAAGTCCTGTCCTTGCCTCTTGGAAACCTCTGCTGTTCATGACCTGGGAGAGATGCTCACTAATTTCTAATTAAGAAAAGTTCCTTCAGGGCTGGAGTTGTGGCTCAGTGACGGAGTGCTCACCCAGTTCTTATGAGGCACTGGGTTCCACCCTCAGCACCACATAAAAATAAATAAAGGGGGCTGGGGATATCTCAGTTGGTAGAGTGCTTGCCTCACATGCCAAGACCCTGGGTTTCATCCCCAGCACTACAAAAATAGATAAATAAATAAAGGTATTGTGTCCATACAAATAAAGAAAGAAAAAGAAGGGCTGAGGCTGTAGCTCAGTGGTAGAATGCTTGCCTACTGTGTGTGAGGCACTGGGTTCGATCCTTAGCACCACATAAAGGCATGCTGCCCAACTACAACTATTAAACAAAAATTAAAAGAAAAAGCTCCTCCAGAGCTGTCAGGAAAAAAATAATTTGTTCCTGTAATGGTTTATCTGAATTGTCAACTTGATTAAATTAAGAGATGCCTGAGATTAAGAGGCTTCCAGGTGAGTCCCTGAGGTTGTGTCTAAGAATGATTGGGATGTGGGATAGCAAATTGAAGTGGAGACCCTCCCTAAGTGGAGACCCTCCCTAAGTGAGCAGCACAATAGGTTAGAGGTTTGGATGGAATAAAAGTTGGAAGAACAAGGAAGTAATAACAGATACAAGCTTTTCTTCTTTGTGTACAGGTTTTTGACTGCTTCAGGGATTGCCTGAGGACATGAGACTCCAGCTCCTTCACTCTCCCAAAGTGGACTCTGCCAGTGACTCTCCAGCAAGTATCCAGAAGCCTTTGGTCCCAGACTAGGGTAGCATCATTGATCCCTCTTGTTCTGAGGCTTTGGTGTATTGGACTGCACAGCTACTGGTTACTACAGCTCTCCAACCTGCAGATGGCCATTGTGGTACTATACAGCTTCTGGTTGTATAAGCCAATCTAACAAATCCCCTTTTATAAACATTCTTATATATACATATATGTATCTCCTGTTGGTTCTGTTCCTTCTAGAGAACTCTGACTAATACAGGCCCTGTGGCAGGGGGAACTATAAGGACTTACCGGAGTTCACCCTTTCCCAGTCATCTGTATATATGGATAATCATATGGGAGACCTGTCATACACTGAGCCCTTCAAGGTAGGTTGTGGGAGAAAATATCAACCAAACCTGGGTTTTATTTTGTTCAATTTTTTGGTACCAGGGATTGAACTCAGGGACACTTAACCACTGACCCACATCCGCAGCCCTTTTTTGTATTTTATTTAGAGACAGCGTTGCTTAGTGCCTGGCATTGCTGACACTGGGTTTGAACTCACGATCCTCCTGCCTCAGCATCCAGAGCCTGGGTTTTTTTTTTTTTTTTTTTTTCAATCTCAGGGATTGAACCTAGAGCTATGAGTATATTAGACAAATGCTCTACTACTGAACTACATCTCCCAACCCCTCAGCAGTATTTTTTTTTTTTTTAATGTTCAAGAATGTGATGGGGATTGCCATTTGATGTAGTAAAAACACTCCTTAAAATTTAATAATGACAAAAAAGTAAGTAACAGTTCAAAAGGGGAATTCAGGCTCTGTTCATGAGAACATTTACTATACAGTCTAATAGCAAAAAGTTTGGGAATCATGGTCATAGGACTTTGCCACAGAGGCCCTTATACAGCCTTTGGAAACAAAAAATTCCAAAGTCCTGATCATTTGAGCCTGTCATACTAAGATGATTTCTAACTTTCTTTAATGTTATAATGTTTTAATAAACAAAATCCATCAGCAGCAACAAATTTATTAATTACCTGATACTGTACATTTGAGAGAATCTGGGACTGATGAGCTCTACACCTTGGCTGTGGCCAGGACACAAAATTGCATCTTTGAAAATGTGGCTATTTTTACCTCATGTAGTTCCCTTAATTTATGTTCACAATGGATTTTAGTAAATATGCAATCTGGGATTTTTGTTGTTGTCCTTTGTTTTTTAATACTGTCCCACCCCGGGACATCCTCCAGAAGGCAATTTTCAGTCAGAATTGTATTGACTGTCTTGAGATGAAAAACTGACAAAATTCCCATCAAATAAAAGATATGCCATTACCCAACCTGAAATGCAAATACCTCAATTTGCCTTTGAGCTACCTAAGAAAGCATCTTATTTTAACCTCCTAATTCTTACACTTCCTAAAATTCCCAAATAAGTCAGACTTATTTGGTTAAGATTTCAAAATCAATACAGCTTAAAAACTGGGGAAGGTAGGGGGTAATAGTGAAGATTAAACCCTGGGGAGCTTTACCCCTGAACTATTTCCCGAGTTCTTTTTATTATTTTGAGACAGGACCTCACTAAATGGCTGAGACTGGCCTCAAATTTGTCAAATTCGGGATACTCCTGCCTCAGCTTCCCTAGTCACTGGAATTATAGGCATGTGCCACTATGCCTGGTTAACAAAGGTAAAATTTTAATTTAACATCTCCTATTACCTATCTTATGTTATACAAAGTCCTAAACAAAGCATTGTCAGGTAAACTGGGCATGGAGGGACTCAATAAAGGGATATGAAGCAACCAGAGGTTTCTGAAGGGTCTTTCTGGAACGGACTTGTCTTTGAGAAGCCTATCCCCTAGTTCAGTCAGTGGAGGAGCGCAGCACCCACAAGGGACCTACAAACTTAGGAATAGCCCACGAAGAAAGTAAAAACTCTTCTAATCAAGTCTGTCACAGCACTGGAAAAACTGACCCACAAGATACTAGGCTGCCTAACGACCATAAAAACATCTTGATCTGGACAACTTCACTATTTAAAAAGTCTTGTCCTATCCAAGGCCTGTTCCCACATCATAGTCTATACTATAGTACGCCCATTTCATCCCAAGAGCAAAACTCTACTTTCAACCATGTTGATTAAAAAATAATAAGCAAAAGGTCTACATACACTACACATATTTCATTAAATGGCATCTGGGAGCTAAAAACCAATATGCTCTCACAGAATTCACACTTGAGGAGGAAGGGGGATAATGTAACTCAATTGTTCAAATCAACTTTTTCTACAAAATGTGAACATTTATTGTTTGATAGAAATACTGTTGACATTGTCCCCAATAAGAGATAAGTCCGGGTTTTGTTCTGAAAAGATATAATCTATGCAATTGCACTGATTAATTTTCATAATAATTCAGATTAGTGTTACTATCAAATGACATTCTACTTAAAAATTTAAATCATCAGCAAGTAAACCACATTTAATTAAAATATATAATTATGATGGAGGGGCAACATTTCAATCACATTTCCTTAGAGACAGAAAATATTAATCAGCAATAATGACAGTTAACATTTATTACACACCAATTAAATATCTAATGAGATAGCTGCTGATTTTTATATGTTATCTCATTCTCTTAATCTTTCAAGAGAGGTACCGGCTCATTTTCCAGACAAACCTCGGGCTTATGGTTGACTTTTATTATGAGTGGTACTGTTAGAGCTGGTTGTAGCAGCTATGGGAGATTTTTTTTTTTAAGATTAAGATGACACACACAGGTAAGTCTCACACATGTTTGACCACCTGGGGAATTTTATTAAAATGCAGATTATGATTCAGAAGGTCAAGGTAAATGAAGCCCCTGATTCCAAGAAGCTCTCAATCTCAAGGGGATTGAACTTTGGGGCACTTTACCACTGAGCTACATCCCAGGCCTTTTTATTTTTGAGACAGTGTCTTGCTAAATTGCTGAGGCTGGCCCTGAACCTGTAATCCTTCTATCTCAGCCTCCCAAATCACTGGGATTATAGGCATAAACCAGCACATCCAGACAAAAACCCAGATTTTTATCAAGGCTGAGCATCCAAGTACACCAAGACCACCAAGTCACCACACCCTTCAAGTAGGTAGGTCCCTTTCTCTCTCTCTCTCTCATATATATATATATATATATATATATATATATATATATATATATTAGTTGTAGGTGGACACAATACCTTTATTTTATTTTTATGTGGTGCTGAGGATAGAATACATGCTAGGTGAGCACCCTTACCACTGAGCCACAACCCCAGCCTGCTGGCTATCTCTTGATGTTTAAATTCTAAAGAACAGACAAATTGCAGAGTTAGGAGAGATTTTAGGGGCTGAGCCCCAAAGTTCTTCCAGATTAAAGCCCCCAAAACCACAATAGTACTTTTCTGAAAGGTAAATAAATACCATTGACTTCCATTCCTGGCCACAGGTGAAATGTCCCACTAATGAGCTGATAATGCACACTCTGTACAAACTACTGAATTTCAATTATTTCACCAGATCTGTTGAGTGGCAAGTTAGTTTTCCAGTGGCAAGTTCTATTCACTTTCAAAGGCCACAGAGTAAACAAAGCAAGGTACTTGACAAGGTATTGTATTCCAACCAGGTCCAAGTTCAGTCCTACTGGGCCTTTTCTTATTCGTTTCTGATTATCTGTACTGTATTCAAACACTGGCTAGCTGCTGCTTTTAAAAAGTGATTATATAGCTCCTCCCCACCTCCTACAGCAATGATACCTACCTACAAAACCAATATACCTTTGAAAACATTCTGGTTTACTATATTAAGTTCAGTTTAAAAGTCTAGACAGATAACCTACTCCATTTATCTTTCTTTAAAATTCTTCAAAAATACCCCCAGCAATCATCAGAACAAGCCTCTCATCCATGATAGAGATAAAACAGTCTGTGATTCTGTGATTTACAAACACTAGGACCTTATTTAAAGGGTGATCACACATGATATTATTCCCAAAGAATGTTTATGTATGCACCCAAGTAAGTAAGCACAGGAGGACCAATGCTTAAAGCAATGAAATACTCTTACATTGCAGTTCCATACAAATGCCTTTTGAGGCTAGGGAGGTCTACCTATGTAGAGGAGTATGTGGGACACACAGGTTTTTTCAAGCTGCAGTATGCCTTGTCCACAATTGAGCTAAGCAACAGCCCAAAGAGGCCTGTCTAACAGGAACAGAACTGACAGACCCATCCCCTGAACACCATGAGGCTAAAAATCAGGACCCTGAGAAATGAGTTCTACTATGGACAAGTCCAACAGAAAGTTCCCTGTTTCTGTTACCTCCAAAACTGGCTGCCCTACTGGAGTGAATTAACTCTGGGTATCAACTGGGCAGTGCCAGACATCGTTGTTGGGCAGAGGATTCCGGGATGCAGAGGACTCAAACCTCTGCAGTAGAAACCGGAGACAGCAGGCAGATCTAGGCTCTCCACTGCAATTGGGCTACATGCCTCCCATTCAACAAATATTTACTGAGCGTCCACCATACACTAGGCACCCTTCTAGGCGCCAGGGAAGAAACTAAGCAGCAGTCCTCAGTCTCCAGAGGCCGAGGCAAAGACCGTACGGTGGCTGAAAGGGGCCCCTAAAACCTGCCACAGGTTGCTAAGCCAGAAAACCGCAAGATCCCTGGCGCCAGGCTCCACACATCACCAAGTCCAGTAATGAAGGCGAGAGTGGACAGGTAGGCCCGGGGACAGGTATGCAGGTAGACGACACACCTGAGGCTACCAGTTTGGGGAGGGCAGGCTCTGGCCGTGGGCCAAAGAACGGGGTAAGGGAGGACGGCCTGGGAACCCTGCCCAAGAGAGGGGTACGAGAAGCAGGGGCTCTGGCCCCGGGACGCGGCGGAGGCCGGCGGGGCCTGCGCCCCCGCAGCGGGAGTGGGAGCGGGGCGCGCGGAGGGAAGGCGCGCGGCTAGGCCGCCGGCCCCGCACCTGGGGCCCCGCCCGGCACCTACCACTTGGGCGACCTTGAGGCGGCCGAGCGTGCCGCGCAGGTAATCGGGGTCGCAGCGCAGACCGGCCAGCCCGCGGCGCTGGCTCACCGGCTCGGTGGTGGGCTGGTACGGACTGCTGGCGCCCGAGATCATGGAGGTGCTCGAGGCCTCGCCCTCGAAGCCGTCCAGCTCCTCGCCGCTCCGCATGCTGCCGCCCGACCCGGGCCGCCTCGCGCGGCGGGCCCCTGGCGCCAGGAGCGGGCGGGCTCAGCGGGGACGCCGCATCGCCGCCGCCGCTGCCGCCCGACTGCCCGCCGCGGCCCGCCCCGCCGCCGCCTCCTCTGCGCCCGCCGCCAGCTGCGGCCGCGGCTCGGTCCGCTCGGGCTCGGCTCCCGCCGCCTCGGCAGCGGAAAGGGAGGGAGGCGGGAGCGGGCGCAGAGGGAAGGAGGCGGGAGCCTCGCGCCGGCCGGGAGGGGGCGGAGCGAGTGCCCGCCCGAAGGCCGCTCGGCGGCGCTCCGCGGCCAGGCGAGGTGCAGGCTGAGGGGCCGCGTCTCGGCCTCAGGGGCGGGGCGCCATCTTCTCGGCCCCGCCCCCAGCCCCGCCCTCACCTGCGCCGCGCGCTGGCCTAGCCCCTGGTGGTCGCCGGCGGTCCAAGCTCTGGAGAACTGGGGTTCCGGAAAGCTGGTCGTGGGGACCTGGAGGAATCGAGGGAGGGTCGAGGAGGGCCGAGGAAGCAAGGAACTGCTTTCCTAGGGCCTCAATATCTCCTTTGGAGAAAGTGGAGTCCTCAACAGGTAGCTGGGGGACTTACCGGTGAGGACCAAGATGAGATGTGCCACCTGAATGAAGACAAGAGTGACTCGGACTGTGTGACGGACAAAATGGGAAAGTGTGTGGGCTTCTGCGCGGGGCGCCCTGCAATAATCCAGTTGTGAGGAACAGCAGACTAGAGTGAGGGGTCGGGATTAGTAGAGTCTCCAGGACCCACACAGGTCCTGTCTGAATTCTGGACCCCCAGCCTGCTGAACACAATAGGTTCTTGGTGACTAATGCTGTTTCCTCTCTTGCCTCAAAAGGTTTTGCTACCTCTGTCTCAGCATCAAGCCAGGTTAAACATAGATTTTGCCCTGAAGACATTAATTAGGGACCAATTTGCAATTCAAGTGTGAAGACTAATTTCAAGTTCAAGTAAACCGCTAGCTTTCTAAGAATTGTCACTTGAATACTGAACCCTTCCACACCACATATATCTAGGGCTTCCCTTGCTCTAGGCACTGAGCAAGGCACTTGGATAGGGTGTTAGTATTACTGCTATTTTACAGAAAAGAGGACTAAAACTTCCAGAGTGGAAGTGGTTTGTCCAAGGTCAATTGGTGGGCAGAGCATAGGTACCAAGTTTTTTCAAAGATGGAAGGATAACGACTAATAATTTATTCAACCAACAAATATTTTGGGGGCACTTACTGTGTGTTAGGGAATATGCTAAGAATTGAGGAGAGAGTGCCAGTTTAACAGTTTAAATAGGGCTGGATGTAGGCTTTGATGTCTGCTGGTGTCAAGTATGTCTAGAAGTTGGGGGTAAATACAAGAACAAAAAATAAAATGGTCAATTGAAAATTTTTAAAGAGGGATTTGTCTTTCCCTGGATCCCCTTCCAAACCCGTGTTCCAACTTGGAATTATGTTCTCTGAAGGAAGTAAAACAGAAGGTCTCTTAGCCAGGGATCACTCAGCACAATGATTATCCAACACAGACAGTTGAGAAATCCCACCTACAGGCACAGACTTTCCAAGGAGCTTTTTAGGGCCCTACTTTGAAATATAAATGACAGCTAAGAGTCACCAAACATTTGAGAATGGCCTGTAATATAGTAGAGATCAAAACACAATAAAAAGCAAGGAGGGAATAAGATATATGTCATGAAATGTTATATATATATATATATATATATATATATATATATATATACATATATATATATATGTATATATATATATACACACACACACACACATACAAACCATTTTATACATACATTACTGTATGTACATGCATATCTATATGTAGCTATAGATAGATATTTGTATTTTCAGATAAAATTAGAAGATGTTGGTAACATAAAAAATTTAGAATAAACTGGGGCTGGGCATGGTGGCACACAATTGTAGTCCTAGCATTCTGGAAGCTAGGGTGGAAGAATCACTTGAGCCAGGAGTTCTCAACTGGCCTGGGCAACATAGCAGGACCTCATCTCAAAAAAAAAAAAAAAAAAAAAGTGCCATGTGTGAGTGTGCATCCTGTAATTCTCAGTCACTCAGGAGGCTGAGGCAAGAGAATCCCAAGTTCAAGGAAAGCTTGGGCAATTCAGCAAGATCCTGTCTCAAAATAAAAAATAAAAAGAGTTGAGGATGTAGCTTGGTGGACGCGTTCTTGTCTAGCATGCATGAAGCCCTGAGTTCAACCCCTAACACTGAAAAAAAAAAAAATTTAAAGAAAGAAAATGAGACAAATGATGAGAAAAATAGAGAAATAGTCCAAAAAATAATAGAATAAGACTTCCATAAAGTTAGAATAGAGGAAATGGAGAGGAGAAAACATAAAATGATAATTCAGTAACATTCATTGAGGAAAAAAAGAACAAGTTTTTTATTTAAGGATCCACTAGTGCCTAGTGAATATAAGTGGACCCACACCCAACCCACTTAGACCAATGAGGCAAAGAGAAGATACCTTGAATTAAAAAAAAAAAAAGAACAAAACAAGTTTTCATTATAAAGAATCATGAATCAGAAAGGTATCAGACTTCTCCACAGAAACTTTGAAAATCAGAGTGGAGCAAAGCAGGGCGCAGTGGCACATGCCTGTAATCCCAGTGACTCATGAGGCTGAGGCTGATGCAGGAGGAGCACAGGTTCAAAACCAGCCTCAGCAATTTAGTGAGACCCTAAGCAATTTATCGCGACCCTATCTCAAAATTTAAACAAAAGATAAAAGGGGCCAGGTGCAGTGGTGTATGCCTGAAATCCCAGTGACTCAGGAGGCTGAGACAGGAGGCTCGCAAGTTTAAAGCCAGCCTCAGCAAAAGTAAGGTGCTAAGCAACTCAATGAGACCCTGTCTCTAAATAAAATACAAAATAGGTCTTGGCTCAGTGGTCAAGTGCCCAGGAGTTCAATCCCCAGTACCAAATAAATAAATAAATAAAAGGGTTAGGGTGTAGCTCAGTGGTTAAGTACTCTGGGTTCAGTCTCTGGTACCAAAGAGAGACAGCGAATGAACAAACCCTTCCACATCATGATAGAAAATAAACCCCACCTAGAAGTCTGGTTCATCTGAGTAGAGGCCAGGTAGAGGGTTGATGAAAAACTCTTCGATGTGTAAAGATGACTTCTTTCAAGATGCTGCTGGAGGAGGACACCAAAACAAGGATTTAAATGAAGATAGTGGAAGATAAGCAGGAAAAAGTGGATGCAGCAAGAGGGAGTAAAAAGGGACCCTAGGATGAAGCAGCAACAGCCACTGTGCAGCAGGGCTGGGGTCCAGATGGAGGGCCAGAGTCTTTGAGAGAGACTGCTTTTAGACAAAATTAAGAGTGTGTTTGATAGCTGGACTTCTGTAGTACTAGCTACTTAGAATCTGAGGCCCAGGAGTTTGAAGCCAACCTGGGCAACATAGTTGAGATGCTGTCTCAAAAAAAGGCCTAAGTATGCAAGGCTCTGAAGTTCTAATCCCCAGCATCCAAAAATAAATAAATAAAGTATTGGAACACACAGTAAAGAAAATACATAGTTTGGGGATAGTTTGAGATAAATGAGTGATAAATGCTTAGAAAACTAAGCAAATGTCTATATTAACTTCCAGGAGAATAAAATGATGAATAGAAAGGAGGAAGTAAGAATGGCATAGCTCAACTGTGAATAGCATTTGCATAATTATAATGACATAAATAATGAATGCATAACTTACCTAAAAGACATACTCAGAGGCTAAGGCTGTAGATCAGTAGTAGAGCACTTGCCTCGCATGTGTGAGGCACTGGGTTCAATCCTCAGCACCACATAAAAATAAATAAATAAAGATATTGTGTCCATCTACCACTAAAAAAGTATTTAAAAAAAAATAGGGACTTGGGTTGTGGCTCAGCAGTAGAGCGCTCGACTCGCACGTGTGAGGCCCTGGGTTCGATCCTCAGCACCACATGAAAATAAATAAATCAAATAAAGGTATCCTGTCCAACTACAACTAAAAAATAAATGTTAAAAGAAATAATACATGGGAAACATTATTTAAAAAATACATACCTATATTAGGAAGAGAAGAAAGGGAAGTATGTTTGTATGATAAGGAGAAGGGAAGATGGGCAAGAGACTGGAACACTCTTCATCCACCTAAGGAGATCAGCAGATGCTTAAACTGAAAAATCTAGGATAGCAGTATATGTGTTAATTAAACCTATAAATATAAGACTGGTGCAGTGTGGCAGCCTCTAACCCCAGCAACTCGGGAGGCTGAGGCAGGAAGATTTCCAAGTCTGAAGCCACTTAGCAAGACCCTGTCTCAAAATAAAAAGTAAAAAAGGGCTGGATATGTAGCTCAGTGGTAAAGTGCCTCAAAAGAAAAGAAAAGGAAAAAAGAAGAAATACAAAAACTAGTTGGTTAAAAGAACTAAAAAGTGTTGCCTCTGGGAAGCAGGAAATGTCATGGCGATAATGGGCCTTTTAGAACTATTTGATTCCCTCAACTATGTGCCCCTGTTACTTCGATAAAAATAAAAGTTGGGCTGGGGGTGTGGCTCAGTGGCAGAGCACTTGTCTCACACATATGAGACATTGGGTTCTATCCTCAGCACCCATGAAAATAAACAAGCAAAATAAAGATATTGTGTCCATGTATAACTAAAAAAAAAATTTTTTTTAAATAAAAGTTAAATTTAAAACAAATTTTTAGAAAAGGATCTCAGGAGTCGGTGTTAAACAAGGCAGGCAAAGTCCCCTTCAGAGACATGGAGAGCAAGTACCGAAACCAGTAAGGAGAGCAGAGTGTGCTGAGTTGTTGAGGGAAGGGGAGTATTCATCATGGTGTATGAATTAACAGCAAAAGGATTTAATTACATCTGTGGGTCAGAATTTAAGCTGAGATCAGAAATATGAGCACCAGCTAGCTAGACAAGTGGACAGTAAGGGTTGGTGGAAGAGTATTCCGGGCAGAGGGAACAACATGTGCAAAGGCCCAGAGATGAGCACATTCCGCAACACTGAAGAACTCAAGTGCAGAGTTAGTTCAAGGAGAAGAGACAGACAGAACTGAAATGGAGCCATGGACCAGTGTTAGGAGGACCTTGGGGGCCATGTTAGGGGGTGGGCTCCAACCGGAAGAGTATTCAGTATGAGAGCCGTCCCAGGAGGCCTGCCTCATGAGATGCTCTCTCTGGCTTTGGTGCCAGAGAACACGATGGAGCAGAGGCAAGACTGGAGGCTCTTCTCCAGGACTCATTAACTGCTCTCTGTTCCTGGACACTCGCCCAAGTTTATTTTTAGTTCGAGAAACAGACTCAAGTTTTTCTCTTCTGATTTTTAACAGAAGTTCACAGACTTCCAAAGGGTGTTGTTGGGAATCCCACATGGATCCTTAAATAGTAGATAAAAATTAGCATTATGGTTCCTTCCTCTGTGTTAAATTGTAATACATCACAAGTCCCTGGCAAACCTGTGCTTCTGATGTCTACAAGTGCTAAAGACAAAATGAAGACAATAACTGACAAAGAAACAGATGCCCTTGGACAGGTCCCCATTCCAGGATCTGGCCCACGTGTCCAGGGCTGACTAAGGCACCCAGACTGAGAGGAGACTGATGAAGAAGCCAGATGCTACTTTATGCATTGTTGCCAGAGTACAGACTAGGCCAGGTCACAGACTCTTATCGCAGACCCTGAACATATCCTGATGAATCCTCTGAGCAGCCAGATTATGTGGAGGGATAGCTCATGCCTGCAGATGTGCTTGGGCTTTAGGAGACTCTTACAACAGGGTCTTTTTCAGCCTGGGCAGTTTTTGGATGCTGGCAAGTTCTTTATCATTGACCCTTTCTCTGTGTTTGCAGTTGTCTGTTCTTTGTACAGTGCTCAACTTGTAGCATCTTTACTTCTGGATACTTCCATTCACCTGGATCAGATTTAGCATCTCCTCTCACTGAGCTCTGGCTTAACTCCCTCCAAGAGCAACAACCTCCAAATCTGAAAATCCCCCACTGTACCCACTCTGCACGCACACATTCATGCACCCTGATTCTTTTGAGCATCAGGACTCGTGGAGACCTCTGATCTCAAAGCATTGGTCTTATAAGTTTAGATTCTAATTCCACAAAGGCCTGTGAGCAAAACACCTTCTCAGACTCTAATTCCTTCATGTTTTGTCCCTAGAGGCAGTGTCTGAAAATAATGAGAGGGGTTCCCACTTCATCTCTTAACTAGGCCTCTCCTCATTGTATCCTTGCCAGTGTTGGGGGTAGGGTAGGTTTTTCTGTAACTTCAATTAAGCAATTGATCTAATCTTCTTTTAATAAACTCAGTAATTAGCAGAAGCCTTTAGAGACTTCTACCTCAAATGGAAAATACAGGCAGTGGTCATAAGTAGATTTCAAGCATAAAGTATATAATGGAAAGCCTGATAAAGTTTATATTAACAATTATCAACATTAAGCAAAAAACCAAATGCACAGTAAATTGTATATTTAATGTTTCAAGACTAACAACTTGGTTTGAAATGATTCTACTTCAAAAGGCCTTTTTAGGTACCAGTATAACATATTTGTCTGAAAGATTAGACTGAAAGATGTAAAGATAAAATCCATTTTTGTGTTTGAAAGGACCAATGTCCCATCCCTCTCTTCTGTGGCAGTGCCAGACTCCTCCAGCAATGTTCCCACATGCCTGGGGCAAAGGTCCAAGGCCTGGGCAAATTCCAGGCAGGAATGGTTGAGGGGTTAGAGTTAACTGCGGCTTCTGCAAGAACTTGTGTCTTCAGCCGGAAAAATGCTTTCCAAGTCTCCTCTAAAAATAGTGCTTGCTGGGATTTTCCAGTTTGACATTCCTTTGGCTCCTATGATCAAGGACAACCCAAACAAATCCATTTTGCACCCCTCACTGTAGCCTTTAATGGCATCTTACCTTATAGGACCCCAATTTATGGTTCCTGACACCTCCAAGCCCTGCTCGTGCTTGGTGATACAAGGGAGAATTCATCTGCGCAGGAGCTGCAGAGCTTCACTCCCTCTTCCTTCCACCAGAGAGAAAGGGAGTGTTTTTCTGGGGAAGAAGAAGTTGAAAAAGTGCCCACAAGAAACGTGGGAACTGCCTTCATTTAACTCCAGTACTGGTGTGATTAGCCCTGTGAACCTCAGGGAGCCACTGAGGTCACCAGGAGGCAAACATCTCCTGATGTCCCACTCCCATCAGCCAGGTATTGAGCCATGTGCTGAGACAGCCAGGCTCTTGACTAGAGTGCTGGGGTTGGGAGAGTAACTGTGGAATTATGGTGGTCCATTCAGCATCTATTCCCTTCATCGTTAGGCAATGGTACCCTTCCCTGTTCCTGGACAGGTGGTGCCTACCCAGGAAGAGTGAACAGCTGACCCATGATTCCCTTCCAGCCTAAGGATCAGCTCAGGATGGGTACGGGATCTGGGTTGAGCCAGTAAGAATCCTACTCTGGGATTTTTCTCTCTAAAATGGAGGGATTCTCAAATTTAAGGTGCACAGGAATTACTCAAGGGGTAGATTCTCAGTATCTCCTCCAGATACTCTGATGTGTAGACCCAAGAGGGGGACAGGTATCTGCTGCTACAGGTATTGATGGAACTACAAGGTCAGTACAACCACCCGGGGTGGGGAGAGCAGGGAAGCCTTCACTCAACCGTGTGTGATCCTGCCAACTCCCCCACCTTCCCACTGAGTTTTTGGTGCTAGGGATTGAACCCAGGGCCTCCAACATGTCTCCTGTCCTCTTGAGACAACCTCTTGCTTGGCAAATAGACCCCAGGTAGGATTTTCCTCTCTGATAGAGCAGGACATGACATTTACACAGTGCCACCTTTGTACCAGACACTACTTGGTTTTTAAATATTAACTCACTTAACTCTCATAACAGTTGAGTGAGGAAGGCTAACTCCTGCACATCCTGTAGGGCTCAGCTAGATGGGAACACTTTCCTGAGTCCCCAGGTTCAGTCAGGTACTCCTATCCTGGCTTTCACAGTCCCTTGCATCAAAAAATTTATTACACTATATTATGATTCACAGTTTTCTTATTTATATGCTGTCCTTCCAGAACATGAGTTCCTAGAGGGCAATGCTTCACTGATCTCTGGCCTGGTTCAGGGCCCAAAGCATGGCATAGCAGTGTAACCTCAGACAAAATATTAAACCTCTGTGGGTCTCAGTTTCCTAATCTGCAGATTGTAAACAGTTTACACTTGTGCTGAAACAAAGTCAACACTCTGCAAATGCCCACTCACTGTTGGTGTCATTGTTCTAACCAAGGAAGATAGGGCAAGGCATTCTGGAAAGAGGAGCCTGTTTTAAGCTCAGGACCTGGTGGAAAGGCCAAGGGGTTCAAATGGAAGTAAGTAGTCTGGGTTCTTGTTGACACATGGGGAGGGTTCAAAGGTATGTGAAAGGAAAGGAACAAATGGGCAGAAACAGTAAGTTGGGACAGATTCTGAAAGACTGCTATGGTCCCTCAAAGGCCCATATGTGCTGGACATGGTGGTACACATCTATAATCCCAGTTACTAGGGAGGCTGAGGCAGGAGAATCTCAAGTTCAAGGCCAGTAAGAACTTGTTTCAAAATTAAAAAGAAACAAAAGGGCTGGGGAATGTAGCTCAGTGGTAGAGCACCCTGGGTTCAAATCCCTAGTACTGCCAAAATAAAAAGTCCATGTGTTAAAGGTTTGGTACCCAGAGTGGGAAGTGATTCAACCTTTGGAAGGAGGGGCCTTGCAGGAGGTCTTTAGATCATTGAAGGTGTGCCCACAAAAGGGAATCTGGGGGCTGGGGATGTGGCTCAAGCGGTAGCATGCTCGCCTGACATGCGTGCGGCCAGGGTTCGATCCTCAGCACCACATACAAAGAAAGATGTTGTGTCCGCCAAAAACTGGAAAATAAATATTAAAAATTCTCTCTGTCTCTCTCTCTCTCTCTCTCTCACCTCTCTCTTTAAAAAAAAAAAAAAAAAAAGGGAATCTGGGACCTGAATCCATCAGTTTTCCTCTCTTGCTTCCTGGCATGAGCTGAGCTGTCGGCTCCACCATGTTCTCCCTGCATGTCCTTGCTATCCTAAGCCCAAAGCGGTGGGATCACCCAATCTTGGACTGGAACCTTCAGAGAACTATGAGATTAAGAAACCTTTTCTAAGTTAATTGTCTAGGCGTTTTGTTATAGTCATTTAAAAAACTGATTAATACAAATCCCTTGCAGTCAGGGAGCCACGGGAGCTGCACTTTGTTCTATAGGCAAGGGACCAAAGTGATTAGATTTGGGTGAAAACAATAAGTACAGATGAATAATTCAAAGTCTTATCTTTTCAGTATCAAACAGATAGTAGAGAAACTATTACCTTGAATAATATATAGAGTCCTTTCAGAGGGAAAAAAGTCTCAGGGACCCTGAGAGTACATTTGTGGATGGTTAGGGATCCCCAGACCTATTGGGGGAAACCCTGGAGCAGCCAGAAATACACCAAGACTTCAGGAAGTCAACTCCATAAACAGCTGAACTAAACTTTTTTTATTCAGTTTTAATTTTTTTTGAAGATACACCTGACAGTAGAGTGTATTATTTATTTATTTATTTTTAATGTGGTGCGGGGGATTGAACCAGGGCCTTGTGCACACAAGGGAAACACTCTACCAACTGAGCTATATCCCCAGCCCTAGTAGAGTGTGTTTTGATATATCATACATACATGGAGTATACTTCCCATTCTTGTGGTTGTACATGATGTGGAATTACACTGGTCGGGTATTCATACATAAACATAGGAAAGTTACATCTGATTCATTCTACTGTCTTTCCTGTTCCTATCCCTCCTCCCATCCCCTTATTCTCCTCTGCCCAATCCAAAATTGTCCCATTCTTCCCTAGCTTCGCCCCCCCCCCAAAAAAAACATAATGGATCAGCATCCACATATCAGAGAAAACATTTGGCCTTTGTTTTCAGGAGATTGGCTTATTTCACTTAGCATGATATTCTCTAGTTCCATCCATTTACCAGCAAATGTCATAATTTCATTCTTTATAACAGAGTAATATTTCATTGTATGTATGTGTGTATGTATGTATGTGTGTATGTCTGTATGTGTGTGTGTGTGTGTGTGTGTGTGTGTGTGTATCACATTTCCTTCATCCATTCATCTGTTGAAAGGCACCTAAGTTGGTTCCATAGTTTGCTATTCTGAATTGAGCTGCTATAAACATTGATGTGGCTGCATCACTATAGTATGCTGATTTTAAGTCCTTTGGGTATATGTAGAGGAGTGGGATAACTGGGTCAAATGATAGTTCCATTCCAAGTTTTCTGAGGCTGAACTAAACCTTGAGAGAAGGATGGGACTTGGGCAAGTAGTCAAAACAGGCAAAGAACACACGGTGGTAGGACATAGCAAGTCTCTACTAAGAGATTGGGGAGGAGTTGAAGAATATATGTATTAAAGAAGAAGTGGGGCTGGGGAGGTTTCAGGGGCCATTTTGAAGGGCCTGTCATGCCAGTTTTGTTCTTAGCCCACATACATGGGCAGACCTGAGTGTTGGTTATTTTAACTTATTTATTTGGAAACAATCTCAAAATTACAAAAGAAAAAAGTAAGTAAAATACAAAGACCACCATTTTTTGCCCTGAATTATGTTAGAATAAGTTAAAAACTAATACCCCATCAAATACTTTAGTGTAGTGTTTATTTTTACAACCAAGAATACACAAAAAAGGAGGAAATTATTACTGATACATTATTATCATTATTATCTAAACCCTCAGATCCAATTCGAGTTTTGCCAAATGTCTTTTATGTTTTTTGTAGCAAAATGATGCCATCAGGAATCATAGGTTGCCCTTCACTGTATCTATAGTCTCTTTTAGACTAGAACAGTTCCTCAGACCCTCCTTGACTTTCATGATCTTAACATTTTAGAAAATGACAATTATTTTCTTTTTTTAAAATAATTTATTTTATTTATTTGTATGTGGTGCTGAACCCAGGGCCTCTCATGTGCTAGGCAAGCGCTTAACTGCTGAGCCACAGTCCAACAATTATTTTCTATAAACATTTTTTGGCAGAAATAACTTCAAAGTGATATATTCTTTTAAGTGCGTCCTATTCAAGAGGCTTATGATTGTCATTTGTCCCATAACTAATGATGTTTGCTTTGATCAGTTGATTAGACTTATGTCTACCAGACTTCTCCACCATAAAATACTTTGTATTAAATATACTCGGGATAATTTGAACATCAAAATAAATAAGGATTGTAATGAATTTCAATAAATCTTATAACTTTGATGTTTTCTTTATTTTTATTTTTGAAGACAGGGTCTCATTAAGGTGCCCAGGTTGACCTTGAACTCTTGATCCTCCATGATCAGCCTCCCAAGTAGCTCAGATTATGGATTACCACCAATGTGCCCAGCTCAACTTTGAAGTTTTGTTAAGGGCTGGAATGCTGTTTCACATGGAACTTGTTCTTTTACAGTGCTGGGGATCTAACCCAGAGCCTCACACTTACTAGGCAAACACTACCACTGAGCTACATCCCCAGCCCCTGGAACTTTCAATTTACTTATTTATATCAATATAGACACATTACTTTCTACTTCATTTGCTGGTTGATAATCCATTATCTACTTTCTTTTTCCTTTTGGTACTGAGGATCAAATCCAGGGGTACTTTACCACTGAGCTCCATGCCCAGGCCTTTTTATTTTGAGACAAGGTCTTGCTAAGTTGCCAAGCTGAGCCTTGAACTTGTGATCCTCCTGCCTCAGCCTCCCAAATTGCTGGGATTACTGGTATGCACCACTGTGCATGGCTGGCTGGCTTGCTTATTTGTTTGTTTGTTTATTTATTTAAATGCTCAGATTGTCCCTGGTTTGGCCAGTAGTTTTTTGTTTTTTGATATGTCTTGGTCTTCATACTTCTTTATGCCCTTATTTTCTGGCACAAATGTTCCAGACTCATCTTGTACTTTTCCTATTCTAGCTCTGGCATCTGTCATTTCTCCAATGAGCCCCAAATTCTTTTTGAGGTACTGAAGATTGAACCCAGAGCCCTCATTTATACTAAGCACATGCTCAATCACTGAGTTACACCTCAGCCCCTCAGTTTATTCTACTGGAGAATGATATTTAGAAACCAAGATCTTGGCACAAGATGTGCTCATTGCTATTGGGCTGCTGCTGTTCTCAGGTCCTCTCAGTGAAAAAAGCTAAGGGATACATGTATGCACATGAACACATGCATATGTATGCACATATTTACATCTAATTGTTTTTATGTCCTGTGTGTATAAAACCATGTCGTCACACTGACACCTCCAATTCCAATCCAACATCATAGGGTTCATTCTAGTTTCCCTCCCTTGTCTGCCAGTGAGAACCCCCCTATTATCCTTTATTCATTAACTTACTACCAGCTCTTATAAGGGAAGGGCCTCCCCATTTCCTGCACATAGTGTGTCACCAACCCACCCCCACAACTCCTTTCAAGTAGAGGTAAGGAAGAAGCCCCAGGAGGCCACATACTTCAACCACATACCCAGATGCTCATGCATTCAGATGGCAGAGAGCTGCCTTGCCCAAGAAAGCAGGCAGTTGCCCAGGTGATGGAATTTATGGTTTTGAGAGCTTGTCTGCCTTAAAATAGCTCTCTTGCTCAATCTAAAGTAGCAATTTATTCCTTCAGCTTTAAGACTGGGGTTTGCACTGCCTGGCCTGGGGAAGTGGGCAGAGTGGGAGAGGAAGGCAACATGGTAACACCAGCATTCTCTAATCCTGCTTTGTGTGGATCTTGGCAATAATCCTCCCCCCACCCCTTGGACCTATTTTCCCATCCTAAGATCACGATTTTTAAGACCTTTCTAAGAACTTTTAAGGTCTCTCCATCACACAATTAGTTCAGGGCTGGTTCTGCTTCAGGACCCTTTCTACAGAGGTACTGCACTAAGCACTCATCTCAACCAGTTTATCCTGTCTCCCTGGGAAGTAGGTGAGAGTCTCCTTGCCACTCAGAGGACAATGAGATCTGAAGAGGCAAAGGGATTTCTCCCCAGTCACACAACTGTTAAAAATCCTTGGGCCAGAATTCAAATCAGTCTGACTGGGTTCCCAGCTGAAACTGCCCAGGTGTCAGAGCTGTGACTGTGGGCTAATTTTCCTTTTGTCGGAACAGTTCTGGTCCACTTGATTGCCAAAAATACTGATGTTCCCAAGTATGGGGAGAACCATCTGGCAGGCAGAGTGGCTAGATTGAGGCTGTGTTTGGTGATGCTTCCCACAAGGACCCAGCACCAGCTGCAGGGAGATGTTGGCTTAACCTCCCTTTGTGCCTAGGACAGTAGTGCCCATGGGTACGACATGAGAAACCAGCTCTTGGGGGCAAAAACTGCCAGGGATGTCCTAGTCATAGCAAACCCACCAATTCTACAAATGCTGGTTTCCTTTAAGGTAACAGAAGGAGGGGCAGGAGAGAGGGTACTGAGAAGCTGCAGGATACCATCCATTTGGCTGTAGAGTTCAAATTTCAAAGATCATAGAAACACGGACTTTTTAGAGTCTCAGAACCTTGCATGTGAATGTTCTCAAGAACATTCTGTGGGGCTGGGAAGATAGCTCAGTTGGTACAGTGCTTGCCTTGCAGGCACAAGGCCCTGGGTTCAATCCTTAGCACCACAAAATAAAGAAAAAAAAAAAAAAAAGAACATTCTGTGGAACCTGAAGGTTCTCCACAGTCAAAGCTAGGTGGAAAACCCCAAACACATGCCTTTCTGAAGAGTCACACCAGTCATCAATAAAATAAATTAAAAAATCTGTTTAGTTTTGAGTATTCCAAAGCTGCTCAACCACATGTTAGAAGATGTCCTCAGAATACCTTTTGGAACACCTAGACTTCAGCTTTTACAAATGGGAATGGACTGTCAAGAAGGAGGCAGCCAGCAAGGGGCAGAGCCTGTGCCAGAACTGTGTGCGCTCCAGTACTGTGGTCTGTTCGCCTCCTCTGGGCCTGTCGTGAGAGAGAATTCATCCTCTCAAGGTGCAAAACCATCTGACGTGAACTAGAACCTCTGAAATGCCATCTCAACATGCATACATTTTCTGTATGCAAAAGTTAAATGATTTGTTTAGTTTCCTATATACACCCAAGCTTAATTCCAGGCCAGCGTTTGTTAGATGAGTCTGTATAGGTCAGAAATGGATTCATAGTCAAATGATGCCAGATATTTTAAATATCAAGGACAGATATAACATGACACAGGTTGCTGACAGATGTACCTTACTCTTTCAAATAAACGACTGCCTTAAAAAGGAACATAGTTTTAAAATTGTTGAGTTCTTCCCAAAACAAAAATGCTTCACATTGTGTTTCTAGTAAGACTTTAGTTCTTTGCAGATGCTGATGGGATGAGCAAGTTGTAGGGAGGGGAAAGGTCAGTGGGGAAGATGGAGGAGGCTGATGATCACTTTGGAATGCTGATTCAGTTTTCTATGCAAAAAAAAAAAAAATAGATTCCATTAAATAAATGTCAACAGATAAAATATTGCACATGAAAATACCTCACTGTTTTCATTTATCTTTACTTACTTGATAAAAACAAGATGGGACACAAAGTATTATTAACAGTACTAGAAAAATCTGTAATTCTACCCCACAAAGGGATTTCTTAACAGGGTTAGAAATACTCGGAAGGGCTGGGTATGGTGGTGCATGCCTGTAATCCCAGTGACTCAGGAGGCTGAGGCAGGAGGATAGCAAGTTCAAGGCCAGACTCAGCATTTGGCTGCAACTTAGCAAGACACTGTCTCAAAATAAAAATTAAAAATGGACAGGGCTGTAGCTCAACGGTAGATGTAGCTCAATCCCCAATACCAAAAAACACTGCCCAAGAGTGGAGAAGAGACTTCCTGACCCACACACAGACCTGATCCCTACTGTTCCAGAACCCTATCCCCACCAGTTCCCGGTCTTGCAACACTTGGCTGTAAGCACAAGCTTCTGTCCCTTCAGGCCATGAGATGCTATGGCCTGGCTTATTGTTTGGCAGCAGGGCACACTGCCTTATCTTTAGTGGGAGTTTTCACTTCTTCCTTCCTCCTGCTCTCTGGACCACTGCTGCTGGCCTGTCATCTCGGTCTCCCATCAGAAAACACCATCTGTGCCTCACCCAGCAGTCAGAGCATCAAGAGAGCAGTTGGCATCCTGTTGGCTATCTGCAGGCCTTGCAGGGTAAAGAAAACAATACCAAATACCACTGTCCTACTTTCAGAATTCAGTGCTCAGGTGTGGCACCTTGTAGGAACTGCACCAGGAATTTTGAACAGGGTATCAATTCCTCTACCTCCATTTTCCTAAGAGATGAGTTTAAACTACAGACTGATTCCACAAACAAAATGGGTGGGTCAAAGGATGGAGTTGCTAGAACAATGTTAATTAGGGATTACTTTCAATCAGCAACCATACTGAAGACCTACCATAAGCCAAGCATATGTGCACCTTCTGTGTCATGACTGGAAAGAAATTTCATGCCCATTTTACAAAGTCAGGGAAAGAAGGCTCAGTGGGGAGAAATTTCCAATTTTGTTTGTGTTACTTTGTTTCTTTATCAATTTTCTACTCTGTCTAAACTGCACTTGTTTGGTTCAATGAGAGAATGCACAGGATTGGAATCCACTTGAGCTCAACCTTTTCAACTTCAGTTGCCTCCCTTCATGTGCTGATCCTAATCTAGAGAAGGCAGGCCAGGGAATCCAGAGTGGTTTATCAGTGTGTGTGTGTGGCCCCCTAAGACACTTGAGTAGGAAGACCAAGTTTTTGTGCAGCCTGTTTTCCCTTTGCACAAATGCACTGGATACTTGCTCTTTGGATACATTCTGTCATTTTTGTCCACCTAATAAAACTCTTGCATCCATGACAGCAAGGGAAACAGGTGGAATAGCAGCACACAGCTGCAGAGGACTTCAGATGAGAACACTTTCTTCTTCTTTGGCAGTATTGGGGATCAAACCTAGAGCCTCACACATGCTAAGTAAGCAAGCACACTCCCACTGAGCTACATCTACCATCCTTTCATTTCATTTTAAGTCAGGTCTCACTATGTTGTGAAGGCTGGCCTCACATATGATCTTCCAGCGTCAATCTCCCAAGTAGCTAGGATTACAGGTGTGCACCACCATACCCAGAGAACACTTTCAATTGCCGTATTTCACCATCTGCTTTGAGGGAGCAACACAAGTGCCAGCAGAGCATACTGTCAGGGTTGAATTCTGGCCCTAACTTCAGCAGCTGCTTAGCCCGTCCCTGGCCTAAGGGTCCTCATCTGGAAACTAAGATGGTAAGAGTTATATTTGCCTCACAGAGATGTGAAGATTAAATCAACTTGTACAAAACATCTAAAGTGTGACTGGTATATAGCAACCTCCAATATAAGTATTTGCTATTACAGTGTTACTGGTAGTATCATAAAATGAAATAATCCCTCATACCACCCTACAGATTGCTTGAGAGACCTGAGGTACATCACCTTAACCAAGAATCAAACCAACATCACCAATACAGGGACAACTCAATGTGAAAGTAGAACATGTACAACCTCATCTATGCAGTAGCATTCTTTTTTCTTTTTTTAAATATTTATTTTTTAGTTGTAGTTGTATCTTTATTTTATTTATATGTGGTGGATCGAACCCAGGGCCTCGCATGTGCTAGGCGAGCACTCTACCGCTGAGCCACAACCCCAGCCTATGCAGTAGCATTCTTACAAAAATGTCAAGCCAGAATCAAATTATGAGGGAAACACTAAGATGGAACTTTCTATAAGACCACTGGCCTGACCTCATCTGAAATATTTAGGGGTAAAATATCCCGATGTTAAAAACTGATGAATCTATAAAAAATAATACGGGTGTTCAATACATTCTTTTTCAACTTTACTGTAGGTTTGCAATTTTTCAAAGTAAGTTAAGGAGATAAGACAGTCTCTCACAAACCCTCCTGCATTCTACATACAGCTTTGAACTCCACAACTTTCAAACTATGGCTTTAAATGTTTTTATCAGAATTCCTGAATTTTTAAGTGAGTGGTATTTTTAGCTACATGATCAGATAGGCAAACAATGGTTCTCCAGTGGGATGATTTATTTATCAAAAAAAAAAAAAAAAAAAAAAAGTCACCAAAATAGTAAGCAGTCTGGATTCGTGTTTATTGAAGCCAGTAATTAGAGACATCTTTTTTTTTTTTTCTTTCCAGCACTAGAGAGTAAGGTTCCACAAGACTGCATACTGCACCCGGATAGAGCCACACCCCTGGACTAAGGCTGGTGGGGGATAATCTGCAGTCCTATTTTAAGTTAAAAACACCAATGAATTTAGCATACAGACGACAGTGAACTTTCACTTACAGCATCAACATTGTTAAGGTCATGATGTACAGAGCAGTCACTTCAAATTCATTAAATTAATAAAACATGACAATGTTTTCAGTTTAAATACTGATTTTAAAATGCCAATTAAAAAAAAAGTGCAAACAAAACAAAGTAATCTAGCAGCATACCTGTTGCATTTTTAGGAAAGACCAATTCATGGCCTTTATGTGGGCCACATCTTCTAGGTTGGGCTTTTTTTTCTTTGATTTTTCCATTTTAAAAACAAATAGCAGATGTAACCACTATAATAATGTGTATAAATAAGTCATAAAATTGTCTTTAACTGACTACCTACATGTGTATTCTGCAAATAAAATGAATTTTATTTTAAAAAGTAAAGGCTGCTTATTATTTGGCCTTTGGTTCCAATGCTTGAAAACCCCCAAATAACAGAAATCTTCTCCCCTCCCACCCTCTAAAAAGAACCCTGAAGCTCCCCCAAAGTTGGTAGACTTTGGCAACCACCGAGCACATGACACTACGCATCAGTTTCTTCTGACATTAGGAACATCCATTTGTCATGAGAATAAAAGTGGTCTCCAAGAAACCTTCCTTCACAAGACCGGCACCTTAGTATTTTCATAGGCTTTACTACATCTTACACTGACACAAAAAGTGCTTATCAGTTCAAATGATAAAAAAAAAAATTAAATTTTGCATTACTATTTATAATCACACTGTATCCCTCTTAGGCATGTGCCTTTCCAAGAATTTTTTTCTTGTTTCTGAGGTTATTCATTTTGCCCCCAGCTACTACAGAGGGATTAAGTGACCCCCACCTTTAGTGTGGCCATGAACTGTTTGGCATCTACTGGTTGCTACACCACAACTACCACTCCACAGTCAGTTTACTGCCATCACCTAGACAACCTGGTAATTGGAAGCCACGATACATGTTTAAAAAAAAAAATGAATTAAAAAAAGAAAAAATAATATATTTCAACAACAAAACTGGCACAAGAAACATTTTTTCATTTGTCAGAAAGGCAAGTGAATACGCAGCTTTCTCCTTAACAGTGTTCAGACCTTTACAAAAGCAATTCAAGACAATTTTAAGAGTTTTGTTATATAACATAGGATATTAAGTTATGCCCAGTATTATGTTAGTGGTCAATCAAATCTGGTATGTAAAAGTAATGACATTAGGGAAGTTATGCTGAGACACAGTACAACAAACATTTATATAAAAAAGTAAACGCCACGTAAGTGAACTGTGGTATTTCCCTTGGTTTGACAACAAATGTTTTATACATTAAATTCATGGTAGTGTTTGCATTTAAATGCTGTGTCATTTATAAAATTAAAAGTGCCATCTTAAATCCACAGAATTCATTCCCAGAATGGTGATGTGACATGACAATGTGCATGAATCTGCCCTAAATGGGGAGACACCTAAAACACTCACTTCTGTAAGAAAAAAAAAATGCTACATTTTATGAAAAACACAAAAGAAATTATATCATTTTTGTTTTCACTATAAAACATTCACACTTATTTGTCCATCTGATAGCAATGATCAGACCAGGGAGCTAGGACAAGACCTTTTGCATTAGTGGAACTCTATGAAAGTTTCCACAGACTGTAAGGCAGGGATTGGTGCAAGCCAATTAACCAGAGTACAATTACATTAAAAACCTCCCCCAAACTTTCTGTAGCACATTGCATTATGGTAGAATGAGAGGTTGATTACCCATTTTCTACTAGTAGGCCAGCCTGTGGTAGTTTAAAAAAATAAAATAAAATAAAATAAACAATAACAAAGCAGGAGCTATTTAGAAAACACAACTCAAAGTAAACTAATTTTGCTGACTTTGATCACAGCCCACAGTGACTGCCTGCCCCACGATGCACATGCATGGAGCCCAACATCTCCCCAAGGACAAGGCTTGAGCCAGGCATGTGGGTCCTGGGCAACTGACATCTTCCCAATCCTGTGTCAGATCAACCTGACTCAGGCCCCCCACACTTAATGTATCCTCCATAAGCTAAATGCATTCAGAACGAGTCTAAATCCCATTTTTCTTAGTGTTTAGTTTGGAAATGCTTCTAATTTTAATTCTTAAACAATGATTATTTGACTTCTACTGAACACACAGTATTTACTAACAATGCTCATCTCTCTTTCTTCCTCCACCTCCCTCAACGTCCGGCTTCCCCTCCATCACGTCTCTCGTTTCTCATTTCTCCTTTCAATCTTTCTCTTTTCTGGACTTTCTGCTACTTAATCTGCTTCCCAAGAACAAGTGAATTTGCTAACACGCAACTGGTCAGACTAACCACCATCTGATAATGATTTCCTGGTCTCATTTGCTCCACCCCAACAGAAAAGTGGGCCCCCTTTCTCCGCACTACAAGAAGCCCAGTTACGCTCGCTTCCCACGAGAGCCACATGCCCGAGAGTCCAAGGGTTATCCTTAACAAGGGGTCTGCCACGTAATCTTCCTAAATGTGCATTTCACACTCGGACAAGCCAATAAAGTTTTTTTTTTTTTTTTTTAAAGAGTTCATCTCCCCTTCCCCCAAAAACTGATAGCATGTGCCATATCAGAAAAATCCTGGTCTTAGCAGATCAATATACATAGTTATTTGGTCATTTGACATGTGCACTTTTTCAGGAGGATCAGGCTTCATTTTCTGTTGAAGAGTTTGTTACCATGGAGTCTGGTTTTCGAGTCATTCTATCCAGTTCTTCCTGAACATTTGACAACACAGTCTTTTGTCCTTAAAAAAGGCAAAAGAAAAAAAAAAGCAGCAATGTGAGAACAGGAAAAGATTTTTAAAAAGAAACATTTAAAATTATACAGACTTCTATAATCACTTGTGGTGAACAAAAATGGGAAAGCCATTTATTCAAGAATCATGAAACAGACCCTAACTCAGTCTTTTTAATTTTAAATGTCACAAGTCTGTGCTCCCCCAACTATGTGGCTGCCTCTAGCAGGGGTATCTCTGTGCCAAATGCAAGGGCTTTTCTGAAAACCGTCTCACCCTCCAAACCCCAACCCCTGAGCACTCTCATTAACATCTTCCTAGAAATGGTCATCTGAGTTTCAGGTATATGGCAAACTGCTTTATTTGCCCCGGGCAGATAAGTATTCAGGTTTTTTCTAATCACAGCACTATGGACTGACTCAGATGCACAGCCTGAAAACACCATGTGTCAATATGAGATGAGACCAAGACCAGGCAGTTCAATCCTGCACAAAGTTGGTGTTCATATTTTTCTGTTTCAAACACTAACAGGGCCTAGAAAATGACCCCAAATTCTGATAAGTGAAAAATGGTCATGGCCATGACCAAGGCCACCAGACTCTAAGAACTTTGGAGCTGCCAAAGGTCCAGGCTGTCCAGGAAATGGAGTGATCTCCTAAGGGTTTCATGGGCTCTGGAAACATTAATTAGGGAAAACACTGTATTATTATACCTTATAGTCAGTGGAAAATTAAATGCAAAGCCCCCCCCCCTTTTTCTTTTACTTCTGGGTACTGAGCTACATCTCCAGTCCATTTTATTTTTTGAAACAGGGTCTTACTAAGTTGCCCAGGCTGGCACTGAACTTGTGATCCTCTAGCCTCAGCCTCCTGAGTCTCTGGGATTACAGGCATGTGCTACAGCACCTGCTGTAAAGCAAAGACCCTTTAAAAATATTCTTTTAGCATGTGCAAGACCCTAAGTTTAATCTCTAGTACCACAAATAAAATGAAATGTCCTCCAGCTTTCTGAGAAAATGTGTGATTCTCAAGGAACTTGGTTCTTTTGTTTCAGAAATCTCCAAGAAAAACTTGGCCCACTAGCCCATATGGAAGGATAGGTGGGTGGGCCACCATAGAGTTCAGAGAGGAAGAGATGACTCTCTAGTGAGACTGAGGGTTCACAGGCTCTAGCCCATGGCAAGACTAAGAGCAGTGGAGTGAATAAAATCCTTCAAAGTATCACAGAAAAATAAACAGAATAAACAAAATGTCAATAGTTTACACGAGCCCACAATTTCCGGTGACGAGAGCTTCTATAATAGAGTCACATGTACAATTCAGGCTGCGCCTCGACTCACCTAAGAGCCTAAATACATATACATCACTTTATTTGTTTATTTAATTTAGTTTTTGGTACCAGGAATTGAACCCAGGGGTGCTTAATCACTGAGCCACATCCCCAGCCTTTTTTGTGTTTTAGAGATAGGGCTCACTAAGTTGCTCAAGGCCTTGCTAAATTGCTGAGGCTGGCTTTGAACTCGTGATCCTCCTGCCTCAGCTTCCCAAGCTGCTGGGATTAGAGGTGTGTGCCACGGCGCCTGGCTACATCCCACTTTAAATGTGCCCGGGAAACCTATTGGTACTAAGGCAACCCCACAGAAAGCACTCTGTTCACTATGAAACATAGTTCTACTTCCACGTGTGGTTGTTCAGAACACCATAAGTCTGCAGGCCAGGTGAAAGTACACAATCCTGTATGTATTCCCATCCTTCTAGTACAGCTTGGCCATAAGGGCCATGAGTCAGTCTCCAAGGACCCCTTTATACCTGACTTCTTGGTTGTGCTCTGCACTCCGCCAGCACCAGGACTTCCAGGAGAGCCTGTTTTTTTACTCAGAAGACTATTGAAGAAGCTGGCCAACACCCCTTCACTGGCTGCATTATCTAAGGAAACAGTAAGCAAAGAAAGCATCACACGAACCGGATGACTTAAAAAAAGTAGTTCTCAACTTGCAATTAGCCATTTGTGGCCATCACCATCCTACGATCAAATTCATTTACTCTGAGTCCTTACAACACTAACGCTGAGGCTAATTATGTGTTGGCATGATTACTAGGTGGAAACACATTATAATTCCTACTTAAGCATAAGGATAACACATGCTCCACACCATCTCCCTGTCCTCAAAGCAGTGTTTCTCAAAATTTTATAAGCCCTTAACACTCCCAGCCTGCCACAAAAAGCTCATATCCTAAGTAGAAAATATCCATCAAACATTTGAGAATTAAAAAGGATTTTGTTTTGATGGTTTTACCCAATAACTTTGGGTATCAATAAGCTGCTGGAAATAACAGCTACTTAAACTAATAAGTAATTTAGCTTGACAAGAGCAGTGAAGGAGAAAAAAAATCTCACAATTTATAAATAGTAATAATATAAACATGAGACATAAAAAACTCAAAATAGACATTTTAAAGTAATTTTCTATTTTGCATTCCTTTCTGAAAGCATCTGCAGGACCTGAAGTCTTATAAAACAAAGAAAAAAAAAATAGAAAAAAAGGTTCATGGGTCACCAATTCCAAGAAAGGAACAGATCTTGGTTGCTGCCATCCAAAAATCCCTCCCTCTAGAAGTGGAAAGAAGTTCTTCTTCAGGGAGAGCATAGCCCCAAGCTTTCTTAGATCTTCACTCCTACAGACCTAGAACTAAACAATTCTCCATAAACAGAATACTTACTTTTGATGTTTGGGTCTGGCTTCTTTACTGACGTTCCTGGGGAGGCACTTGGTACACTGGCTGGCCCTCCCCGGCCCTGGGTCCTTGGAGAGCCAGAAGGTCCTCTCGCAGGGGATTCCTAAGTCCAAAACCAGTCCAGGTGACACACATAAAATAACACAAAAATAACAGAAAAATACAAATCTCAAAAGTGAAGATTTGATTCTGCCAGAAATTTTCCAGAGTCTAGGTGAAGATCTGGGAGTTTGCTCCTAGTTCAGCCCCTTCCTAGGCCTCAGTTTCTCCTAAGAGGTCCTTTAGAAAGACCAAATTCCCACAGAACATGAAATGAAAGCCTACCTAAATATAAGCTCTCATAAATAATGGTATAAATTCTGAAGATACCTGTGACACAGGCCATGACCCTTTGTGTGGTATAAAGTACTCACGGAGGCTCTCGTGGGCGTGGCCGGCTGCTTGGCAAGGAGTGACTGCAAAGAGAGGGACAAACTGGCCATTAACCAAGGCCTGCAGAGTGCACTTGGGTTGGGAGAAAAACTTACTTAGTATTCCACTAGAGGGCGCCATTAACAACCACCAAATTGTATTTTACTCTACTGGCAAAAAAACCTATTTGGTATATAGTGAAAAAGATCCAAGTAACCAGGCTTTAAATTTTTATTTATTTATCTTTGGTGATCCTGAAGATTGAACTTTAAGACAGGGGCACTCTATCTATCATTGAGCCACACCTTAGTCCTTTTTTTATTTTTGAGACGGGGTCTCACCAAGTTGCCAAGGTTGGCAATGACATTGTGATCCTCCAGCCTCAGCCTCCTGAGTGGCTGGGATTACAGGCATACACCACCACGCATGCTTCCAACCAACCAGTTTTGAAGCTAAGGAAGCAAGCAGGGCATAGAAAAGAGGAAGAATTGGAAAAATAATTATCAAAATCTTGGACCTGCCCATACCCTCAGAAAAGGGGGTGAAAAGGAGACCTGGTCCACATCCCTATAATGCTGCAAGTTCTCTGTAATTCTCACTCGTACGCAGCCCCAGCCTCACGCTAAGGAATTGGCATTCCAAGCTTGAGAGGGCCGCTGTTTTAATCTCCCAGTCTTCTTACCTGTTGCTTCATTAGGAACACCTGCTCATCCTCTGCTGCCAACTCTTTGTCATGGACCAGCTGGGAAGAGACATAATATATTTGTGGCCATGGGTCAAGAACACTCTCAAACAACTGAAAATTCATGCTGTAAGGGGAGTCTTAGGCTCCGGCCTCCACATGGATCTGGAAGATCATTCCTGAGATGGTATATTTTTCTTGCCTGGTACAGACAGTCTCCCAAAATTAGCCATAGCATTGAGCCATCTGACATTTTTAAAGTCTGGCAGATCAGGGTCTTCAGATCCCAACAGAGAGGAGATCTAGCAACAATAATCCAGAGGTGGCAGCAACACTATCAGGACTCACTGGGACATGCCAGCTAGCTCTATGTAGGTGCACCTTTACTCATGCTCCACCATAATGAGCCACCCACATAACCACTAGACCTCACCTGAAGATTAACAAAAAGGTCTCTGGATTACTTATTTCTTCAGAGCAGTACAATTAAGATCCATTTCTTCTTCTTCCCTTGTAGTGCTAGGGATGGAACCAAGGATCTTACGCATGCTAGGCAAGCATTCTACCACTGAACTACACCCCAACCCAAAACCTGAATCTTTTTAGGTTTCTTTCCCCATTAAAAGTGTTTGCTGTGGGTACCTTTCTCACAGGAGGTTTCACAATGAAGTCCTCATATGCATCTTCTGGCTTCACGGTTGTAAAATTTTCATGTAAAATAGCTATTTTCTTTTCATTGTCCCAACCTGCAGGTCTAAAGGCAAAGAGGGATTGGATTGCTTTTCCTGGGACTGCCTTACAAAATACAGAGCACATAGGTTAGAAAGCATTCCTGGATGAGATCCTATCCCATAAGATCTGGTCTGCAGCTGCTGAGATGGTTTGCAGCTTCCACAGCATGTATACCTCATCAGATCAGCATGGCAGGTCCTGCTCCACACAGAGCTCACGGGCCCCAGGCCTAGGAGGTCAGTCTGAGATCTGACTGACCACATATGGCCCCCATTGGAAGCATTCAGAACTCTCCCCCAACTGCCCTTATAGGAGCAAGGACACAATGGGACCCTGTCTTGACAAAGAAGAATGTAGAGAGTAAAAGAGAGGACAAAGCTTGGGTGGGGACTATTTCTCTTAAGCTTTGGCATGGAGTCTTCCCTCCTATGGGTTCTCTGAGGACTATCTTTTCTTTCTTTTTTTTTTTTGGTGCTGAGGATATTGAACCCAGGCACTTTACCACTGGGTTACATCCCCACCCCTTTTGAGACAGTTCCTTGCTAAGTTGATAAGACTGGCTTTGAACTTGAGATCTTCTTGCCTCAGCCTCCTAAGCTGCTGGGATTTTTTAAGACCTTGTCTCAAAATAAAGAATAAAAAGTAGTTCAGTGATAAACCTTCCCTGGGTTAATTCCCCAGTACCAAAAAAAAAAAAAAAAAAAAAGCCAAAAGATGTTTTTCTACTCCAGACCAGTCCCAAGTCCAACCAGGCTCCCACTTCCTCTTAGAATTGTATGGGATTTGGGTACTGAAGGATTCCAAAACTCCACTTATTGAGCTTCTGTCTTTGGTACCTGCCTGACTGCTCTGGATGATTCTCCAAAAGCACATTTGTTGTCTAGGCTAAATCAGGCTCTCCTCAAATGTGCAGGAGGTTACCCATTCAGTTTCCTGGGGGTACCTGGCTCTCTAGCCTCTCATGGCTGCCCCTGCCCCTCATATCTACTGAGGAAACACTGTTCATCTTCCAGCATCACTCCCTCTGCCCTTCTCTGTTGCTCTTCCCCTCTTTGGCTGCTCCTATATCTTTTTCAGTCCCACAGAAGGGAGCACATTTCATACATTTCTGTGTCCCCAGCAGAGAACCTGGGCACCAAGGAGATGCTGAGTAAGAACTGCTGAATGAAAAAATACAACTGCTAAGTCAAAAGGCCACCTGAGCCTGAACATCTACCTGCTAGCCCAAGTCCTCTCAGAGAGAGCACAGCTTCATCATTATTTATGTGTTCAGAAACACAGTTCTCCAGTGAAAGACACAAACTCAGGAAAACAGGTATACAAGTTGCTGGCATGACAATCAATCCCAGTAGCTCCCAAAATGTGAAATGCTGGAAATTAAATAAGTACTGAGTGTGGCCAAAATCCACACTGGCAGGGATGTGGGAGGATCACCCTTATCAGCGAGCAGAGGAACCAGATGCCATAACAGAAGACATTCAGGATCCTTAAATGAAATCATCTATATTTCAACTACCTCCCCCAGTCAGTACTTCACCAGTTGATAAGTGCCATATATGGCTCGATTATGTTTGGGCAACTTGGTCTCATTGAAGAAAGGCAGCACCCCTGGCCTCACCACTCACTTCCCTCAGACAGACTGTCTCATAGTCCAGAAAGAGAAGAGGGAAAGATGGGTATATCTACCACCTCTGAGGTCCAGCCCCAGCCCCAGCATTTTCCCCATGGCAGCCAGAGAGCTGCCTGCACAAGACACGGACAAAAGGCACTTTATATGAAAGGGTAAAATGCATAGCAAATGAACTATGAAAAGAGAAGGGGTTAAAAGCATCACCTTTAAAGAACTCACATAAATACTGCATCCTTTTCCACTACTAAGGCAGGCGTGGTAAAGTGGAAACCATATGTTTTATGAACAATGTACTTATATAACAAATCAAGATTTTTCTCCTCCTTCACTGATGTGTAAATCAAGGCAGCTCCATCTAATCAATTTGCTTAAGGAAAACCAATTCACTGCAAGCAAAGACAAAATCACATACAAGTACAATCCTTACAGTACTACTCACAAGTCTTATCATTTTTGATTAATATACGAACATCAAAAATATATTACAATTTTAAAAACTAAAAAGGGAATTGTAACAGATGAACCAAGTCAAAAGCATGAAGTATGCTTATGTAGCAGGTTATACAGTTGCTTTTTTAACACCTCATGTTGTCCTGCTCTCTCAGGTTGTTTCCCAGAAAGCAAAGTATTAATGGCTCTGGGGCTGGCCTAAGAGAACACCCTCGACCAGTTAAGGTGTGTGGATTCTGTCCTAGGCAGAAGCTCACAAGTGAGCAAGTTTGTCATTAAGCATACCTTTCCAGGAATGGGTGTTAACAAGCTAATGGGCTCAAAGGAGATGGTTAGAACCCATCTGTGTCCTCATATTCCAGGATGTGACAGTAGGGCACCAACAACTATTGGCTCTTCACAAAAACAAGACTTCAGAGACTGGTGACACAGCATCTCTCTCATAGGTAGCACAAAAAAAAACACAAACACATGAGAAATACTTGTAGCACCTAAAACACCAGATTATTAACTGTCCCTTCCTGAACAAAAGCAAAGTCTAAGAAAATTTCTAAGCATGGTACAATTATTTTAATAACAAAATCATCACTCCTTAATATGAATATCAGCTCCTTAATATGAAAGCCTATGAGGGGCTGGGGATGTGGCTCAAGCGGTAGCGCGCTCGCCTGGCATGCGTGCGGCCCGGGTTCGATCCTCAGCACCACATACAAACAAAGATGTGCCTGCCGAAAAACTAAAAAATAAATATTAAAAAATTCTCTCTCTCTCTCTCTCTCCACTCTCTCTTTAAAAAAAAAAAAAAAAAAAAAAAAAAAAGCCTATGAAATGTACAGCCTTAAAAACAAAGAGTAACCAAATACAGGCACAAGTTAATAAGCCTCAAATCCCAATACAGTAAAATATAAAATTAGTAAAAAGATATACATAAGTTCTCCCAGGAGAAGACTACTCTGAGTTCAGGAGGGATTTCTAAGATGCCCCATTTAGTGGGAATCCATGTCCCTGGGCTCCAAGGATACACTGGAGGCAGAACCTCCGCAGGTGCGACTGGATGAAGTCCAAGTGCTCGTCCCTGTAATCATGTTCCTTCTCCAGGATGCTCACTGCATCACACTGCAGGGGAGAAAAAAGAAAAAGAGTCATCTCTCTGCTTCTCTGTCCCCATGGAGAATAGGAAAAGCACCTTTTGCAGAAATAAAGTATCATAGCTCCAAAGAAGAAAGCCATTACAAAGGGTCCAAGTATTAATCAGAGTACAGTAAAAAGGAACAGGAGATTTCTCTCTTTCATCCTCTCAGCTTCTTCATCTATAAAGTGCATATACAATATCCCTGATCACCTCACAGTTGTTCTAAACATTAAACAAGGTCACATGAGGTCCACTGTACATCACAGGGTACCAACTCCACAGGGCTCCACTCTCAACAGGATAAGATTGGCACACCCTGCTGTTCGCAACCAGGGTGGCTCTGATGGGAATATCGTACTTTTGATACCTCAAACGTTTTTAAAACTACTTTTTTATTCTTGTGTAAGAGACACTTTAATTGAACTCAATTTCCACCCCAAACTCATCATTCTATTTTTTCACCATCAATTTGGACCAGATGAACTGGTTAACACGGCCTTAAGAAAACTGCTTTTAATTGAGTTTCCCATACAGTCTACAGTGTTTCGTGGAAATTAACTGAATAAAAGTGAACCAAGTGATGTCACATTTCCAGCAACAACGTTAAATGACAATTTGTTCTATCCTGAAACATTCAATGAACCTTAATGGTTCCCGAATAAACTCAACTCTCCCTAGGGAAGAAACTTCATCAAAGCCTCTCAATCTTTCTTTGAGACAGTGATTGTTCACTGGCCAAACCCAGCCAAGCTTACAATTCCTGGACGCACCTTTGTGCACACCACCAACACTGGGATCCCCAGGTTATGAGTCAGCACGTTGTCACCTAGAGGCAGGGCAACATTTTCTTCATCTGAGCCTGAGATCAGAGGCCCTCTTCTCTGTGGGGAACCCTGACAACCTTCTTCAGGCTCAATATAGTCTTGGAAATCTTTCACAACTAAAGAGGAAAAAGGAAAAAAAAAAAACAAAACAACATATATATATATATATATTATACACACTCAAATAAAAACACACATTAACTGTAGTAAACTGAAAAATGTAGTAATAGGCAGAAAACAAGCAGCTGTGTGCACCAACCTTCCCAGTTACATCTGACTGCAGAATCAGAGATTTGGGAATGGTGATGCAAAATGACAATTCTGACTTTCAGTCTGAGCTTCATAACTTCTAAGCAGCAAAGACATTTCTCTGGTGTCTTCAATTGCACCAACTCCTAAATAGTTCTTTTCTTTTTCTGTTTTATTTTAGGCTTTTCTAGTTCCAACTATGAAAAGAATCACTTTTCTTAAATTTCCTACTTTTCAAAATACCAAATTAATTGAACTGATACTTCAACATAGGTGACCACTGGGAATCATTATAACTAATAAAACCCAGAATCCTTATTAGAAATGCTTACTAAATTACTGAATTCCATAAGAGCATGCTGTTTCCACATGGCTGAAGGATGTCAGCACTAAGTAACAAGACTGAGCCTGCTTACCACCAGCCAAATTTCCTCCTTGCTCTCACTCATGTGAACTCGGTCTTGTTTTAGAGATCTTGAGTCACACATGCCATGTGTATGGTCTCTCCCTGACTAACACAACAAAGGGTCAAAGGCACATCTGCTTCTTGGCGCACACATTGACTACCCTAGCTAAGAAGGGCCTTTAAGCCAAGTGCTTGATGGCTAGTCAAACCAAGGGACCACAGACCCACAGACCTGCACGTGGATGTGGGGCACTTCAAAGCTCATATGTCAGGCAGATAACAAAGACATGATGATTAAAGCTATTTTGAGCCAAAGGAGACAACAGGCAGCTCTACCCTTTTAACAAGCCCAACAGGACTTAAGAACCACAAGGTATTTTACTATTATCAACAACATATTCGCCAAGTAAATGCAAATAACAGCACTACACAGGGCCCTAGAGAAAGGTGCAGAGTCTTCTCTTTTCCCACAGAAATGTTTAAAACAGTAAGTTTTTATTTACAGAGATTTTTGGTTATCCTTGCATGAGCTTCTAAAATATCTGCAAGCTCATCATATTTCAAATAATACTAGGCAAACTGAAAGCTAATTGCTTAAGCTCTCAAGTGTAGATGTGATACTATTTCATATCCACAACTTTCACTTTAATTAAGTTCATGCATATAATTCATTTTCAACATAAATAACCTAGTTGAGTGATCTTCACTCCATTTTATACAACAAAGAAAAATCTGAGGTGATTACTGAAAGACATCAGAAGAAATCAAAGATTCTCATATTTTCTCTTTAAAAATTTAAACAAACCTTTAAATAAAAACGAAAAATATAGGGACTTAACAGTCTAGGTATCACTGAAGGCCCTTGGCCAGGGCTTCCCTGACAGTGAGCAGAGCAGAGCCTGGAGTCAGGGAACAGGTGAACTAGGTTACAGCGGGAAGTGAGGCCAGGCAGAGCTCAGGTGCCTGGAATCTCTCGGCAAGACCTAGTCATACTATAAAGGAAAGACTTTAATTGTGGTTTTTCAACAAGAGTAGGAAATTGACATCTTTCAAAATAACTCGGCATTTTAGAAAGCATACTGGAAGGCAGAACAAATGTGTACAACATACAGGTAAATGAAAAGGGAAGATTAAAATAGTGAGGACTGTGTAACTCAAAACATAATATGTGCATTTTCCTTAGGGGATATACATAGTGCAGTATTAACAATTCTCTCTGCCTGGTGGGATGGCCAGTAATTTTATAGTAGGGGCCATCCAACTGGAATGCATTAGCATGAAGACAGAGTAGGTTCAAGAAGGCAGTCACAAAGTACTCTACCTTCCCTACTCCTATCTTTCCTCTAATACCCCACTGATCACCCCACTAGATCCACAGACCTGAGAGTCCACAGGCCTACATAAGCAACAGAGTAAACTACGAACGAGCACCACCTTCTGGCAGCTCTGAGAGTTGCTTCCCATCTAGTTCTGGTTCTTGCAGCCAGTTATCACAGACACTGAATCACTGGAGACCCTAACCCTGAAAGAGAGTGGCTGGCCACAGAGGAACTCTCCAAAATCAGAAGACTGAAGGTTGGTTGGATTAGAAACTGAGTTCGACACAACCTTTCACTAGTTCAATACAATTCAGAGTCCAAATAATCTGGAAATCAAGAGTCCTCTGCACAAGAATATGTCCAGCTACTTTATTAAAATGATTATCTAAACTTAGCACAACAAAGGCACCCCTTCAGCATGCAGCACAAAGGCATGGCTACCATTCCCAACATCTCAAGCATGGGTGGTAAAAGCAGAAGCCTTCAGAAGGTGAACCAGAGTCAAGAGACATGGACTTGGTTCCAGCAATTGCTAGTTGCTCTCAAGTGTCTTTCTCCTCTTCCTCCTTATAACCAAACAAAACCCTAATTTTCAGAACCAGAGCCATACAGAATAAAGACATTTCCCTTTCCTTAAAAGACAGCAAAGCTGGGCACCACGGTGCATGCCTGTAATCCCAGCAACTCAGAAGGCTGAGACAGGAAGGTAGCCAGTTGAAGGCTAGCAAGGCCCTAAGCACTTATTGAGGCCCTGTCTCAAAAACAAACACACAAACAAACAAATAGCTGGGGATGTAGCTCAGTGATAAACACCCCTGGGTTCAATCCCCAGTACCAAAAGAAAAAAAAAAAAAAGAGAGAGAGAAAGAGAAAGAGAATAGGCATAGACCCATCAGCCCTTCCTCTTTCTCTATCCTGATGTCTGGAATACAGATGTAGAGGCTAGAGCTCTAGTTGTCAGAAGGAAATGAACCACACCCTAGAAATGACAAAGCAAAAAGCACAATGGAGCCAGGGTCCTTGAGCCATCTTCTGAGTTCAGTGCTGTTCCCTAGTCCTAAACTGCCTACTTCTAGATTTCATTTCCAGGGGAGAAAAATAAACCTCTGTCTTGCTTACGCCATCACCATTCCAGGTTCTGTGTCACAAGCAGCTGAATCTAACACTGACAAAAACATCAATGACTAAGCCGACAAAATAAACTCAGTGTCTCATGCAATAAGCTTCCCAAGAATAGGTATCTTGACTGCTATGTCCCCAGCACCTAGAATTGTACCGAATGTTGAACAGGTACTTTCCCTATCCGGGAAAGAGCAATGTCCTTGGCCAGTCTCTTTTCCTCTGTTTTAAAAAATCTTTACAAGGTTATCACTAATAACACAGGTTCAGAGAACTGGTACAAAGCTACTGGACAGTGGACTGAAAACAGTTCTTCAGCCTTAGAACTATTCTAAGAAGCTGTCTTCAGGGTTTCTGTTTCAGAGGAAAAAGAGACATTATCTACAAAGGTCAGTGGCTGATGACAGACAAGCTGAGCTGCATAACAATCACTACAGCACACAGGTGGATGACCCAGGAAATACAGGCAACAAATCAAAGAAAAAAAGCTAAACTCTTTGTTTTAGCTAATGTGGAACAGGGCAAGATGAAGTGTGGGACAGGAAGACACACACCAGGAATTTAATTTGAATAGCACATCAAAATTTCTGAACCCTTCTGCCAGTAAGTGTGATGATCCCACGTGCCATGCTCCAGAGCTCTCATCTATTCACTAAAGGAGTGATGTCATCCTGTGGAATCAAGCCAGACTAGGCCAAGCCTGTCCTGACCAAGACAGTTGCTACTGCCACAATTCCAGTCCCTGCCCCTCCCATTTCCCTGGCAAGAGGACAGAAGCTGATGTAACTGCACAGAGGCAAAGGAAAGGAAAAACAAGCTTCTGAACCACATTAAGGAAAAAACCAAAAAACTTCCTTTAATTTGAAAGTTCTTTTTTCTCAAAAGAACTCTGACATCCTAAGCCTTAAAATAGAATTTCATTTAGTTGCCCCCCAGATAACCTTTTTATTTCTAACTAAAGCCACATTTGCTGGGCTCCAAAATGAAGTAAGGTAGGAGATGAAAGATCTGTCTTTTTCAGGGCTCCCACTAAAGTTGCCAACAAGAGGGTACACAGGGCCATCATGGAATTCCAGGGCTGTTGACTCAAGCTGCAGAGACCACAGCGAACCCCACATCCTGATGCTAATGCAGCAGACTATAGTGACATAAAAGCCTGGAGGCCTACAACACTAATGAAGTTTTAGGAGATGAGAGAAGAAGTCTTACAGAAGTCTAAAACAGAATCAATGAAGATAATAAGAAATAGTCATTCCTCTTATTCAACAACTGACACTTAAGATAAAGACTGCTTTGAATGCTTTTTTCAAAGTATTCTTGATTTGATATTTACAAAAACAACTCTGGAATCAATGGTGCAAAATAAAACATAAATACTGCAAGGGAAACCTCTCAACTGTAAAGGTGGTTCCACCCATCCCAAAAGACTAGTGAATTTTCCAAGAAAATTTTAATTTACTTACACTTCCGCTCCAGCTCCCTCATTTCTTCTGGTGGAATTTTCATTTTATCAATGTGTTCACGCAAAACACTAGCCCACTTCTGTAAAGATTCCATCACAGTCCAAGGTCTAGACATGTCTGCAACAAAAATGACCAGGGTCTCTGGCAAAGATTCAGCAGAAACTGCAAACTTCAACAGGCCTTTGTGGTACAGATCTCCATCCAGAATCCATACATTGCAACGCGTGTGATCTAAGAAAAGAAATGAAGCCAACAACAGTCAGGAGCAAGCTATCTGAAGAGCAGATATAGGAAGATCATGAATTCCACAAAGAATGCAAACCTAACTGAAAAGGTGCAAATGTTCAGTGGACAGCAATCCTAGGTCCTTGTGGTTAATGAACTATTTAGACTTTAAAAAAATTTAAGACTATCATATATCAAAGTATCCACAACTAAGGTGCAGAGTAAAGGTAAATAGCTTTCAGTAAGAACCAAAAAATCTAACGTTCAGTGGTCAACTGTGACATGGTCTAAATAATCTTTTGTCCTAAGATATCAGCAATCTTGTGAGGTGGCGAGTAATGCTGAGAGCTTCTGGTTAAACAAGGCCTTGTTGTGTCAGTCACATTAAGTGGTGCATTCACATACCACGAAGGGTACCAAGAGACAGGTCCTTTGTATTTAAATGTCAAGATAAAATCACTACTGATATAAATTGAGACATGAATTGCTGGATGCTTGATGAGATTAAGGAAATACAGATATTCCTGTGGTAATAACATGGTTACATTTTCTATCTTTTAGATACACTCTTAGAAGTATTCATAGATGAAATGATACAATGTCTAAAATCTGCTTCAAAATAATCCATTATGGAGTGAAGGGAGAAAAGGGTTATACTTGAAATAAAATTGACCAAGAATGGTAATTATTGAAGACAAGTGATATTTACATTGTGGTTCATGATACTGGTCTCTCTACTTCATATATATTTTTTGTTTTCTATAGTAAATTTAAAAACCTATATGCATAATTGCACGAGTACAGACATTTAAAAGAATATAGTTCCAAAAATCATATTTAGATGATCAAACTGTATACAACAATTTTCCAAACTGATAATATATTTTAAAAAAATTGTATACATTTTTCTTGGTAACTTTTTTTTTTTTTTTTTTTTTTACTGAGGACTGAACCCAGGGGTGCTTAACCACTGAGTTACACCCCCAGCACCCCCCTCCCACTTTTTGAGACAGGGCCCTAGTAAGTTGATTAGGACTTCACTAAACTGTGGAGGCTGGCCTTGAATTCATGATCTTCCTAACTCAGCCTCCTGAGCTGCTGGAATTATAGGCTGTGCCACCACGTTCATGGTAACTTTTTTTTTTTTTATAAAAGTAACTTGAAAGACACGTTCATGGTAACTTTTTTTTTTATAAAAGTAACTTGAAAGACACTTCTACTATCAAAAATAACTTAATTTTGCATCAATTCCAACATAAACTTACAATCTATCTTCCACTAACTATCTTTTTGGTGTAATCAATACATTCATATGCTATAAAAATATACATTTATGACTTTATTTCAACAGTATAAGATATCTAAATCTAGCTCTACTTTTAAACTCTAATATATATATATTATATATTAGATATATTATTATACAAATAATGTATAATATACATAATATGTAATATATATATAATATTATATAAGTAATATAACACACACACACACACAGTGGGAGGAGGGTACCAGGTATTGGACTCGGGGGTACTCAACCACTGACCCACATTCCAGACCTATTTTGCATTTTATTTAGAGACAGGATCTCACTGAGTTGCCTAGACCTCGATTTTTGCTGAGGCTAGCCTTTGAACTCACAATCCTCCTGCCTCAGCTTCATGAGCCACGGGGATTACAGGCGTGCACCACCACACCCAGCTTCTAATATATATTTATTTATGCTGGGGATTGAACCCATGATCTTGAGCTTGCTATACAAGTGTTCTACCACTTTAGCTAGTGGTTTTAGTTTAGATTCTGTGAATGCCTTAAAAAAATACTGCTCTGTACCCAAAATCCACAGGTTTGAATGCCTACCTACCAGCTAGTACAATTCTTTTTTCAGCCTCTCTTGGTACTGTTCACTATACATAACTCACCCAGTGCATGAAGATCACACACACCCCACATAGCATTAGATGGATCTCCCAATCCGGATGCAGAGATCCTTTGACATGTCATGTCTCACCACAAACCAGGTACAAGTCAGAGACTATTTTCGTTATCTGGGTGACTGCCTGCAAAATGTATATTTATAACCCAGTCACACCGCATAATAAAAAAGACCAGGGCTGAAAGATATATAATTAACCACGGGTAAGGGCAACTGTTTCATCAAATAGGAACTCACAGATAGTCAACAAAATGGTTTTCAAGTAATCAAAATCCATTAGTCCCCAGTTTTTAATTCTACAAATATTTCAGTGAAATTAACACAGGTACATTAAAACAGGTTTTATTTTCAAAAGCTCTTATCATTTACCTATTACTTTTCTCAGAAAATAAAACAAAAACAGACCTCTCAAAACATATTACTTCAAAGTTACCCTAAGTAGTATATTTGTTGCTCAATTTACATTTTAATAAGTGTTCTTTATCTGGGACAATGGGACAAAATGGGTAAAAGGGATCTGAAACAGAAGTTACCATGTACTTAAAGTCACGTAAATATGGTTACGTGATGCTTTGACCTGAAATGTGCTTGTGCCATCTTGAAAAAGAGGCTCTGAAGATGCACAGAATATTTACACCAAATTTTGTCCTTTCATTCTGTCAACCTGTAAAATAGGCACTATAACCCTATTCTATACATGAGGAAATTGAAGTGTAGCGTGGTTAAGTCAGTTGCCCAAGGTTACTCTACTGCTGGTTATAGGAGAGGCCTTAGGAACCAGTTCTGACTCCAAAACACAAGATCTCTCTACAATAACCATGGTGACCTACAAAAACAGGAAGCAAAACAGGTAACACAGACATGAGAGGTCCTCTAAGCCTGGTTCAGTGGGCCCCAAAGTCCCAGCACTACAGCTACCAACTCCAATGGGCCTAGATGGATACCTGATGCCTGTTCATCTGACAACAAAGACCTTGGCACCAGATCAATCTCCTGCTTTCAAGACGTTCAGGGAATATTCAGCAAGAGAAAGGAAGTCAGGAAAGGGGAGCAGGAATAAAAATCCCTGGGGTTCTAAAATTACCACTAAAATTAGTTTATACAACGTAAGGTTTTGTTACAGTTTGGATCTGAAATGCCCCCCCAGAAGGCCAGATACTAAAGGCTTGGTTGCCAGCCTGTGCACTATTAGTAGTTGGTGTAAGCTTTAAGAGGTGGGGCTTTAGTTCAAGGAAGTAGGTCACTGTCCTTGAAGGGTATATTTTATCACCCATCACCGCTTATTCTGTGTGCTTCCTAGCCTCCTTGAGCTGGGCAGCTTGGCTCTGCCATACACTCCCTGCCATGACGTACTGTCTCACCACAGGCTTCAGGAGCAACCTAAAAGCAATTGCGTCAAGCGACCATGGACTGAAAACTCTAGACACTATGAGCTCAAATAAATCTTTCTTCCTTTATGTTGATTTTCTTATGTATTTTGTCACAGTAACAGAAAGCTGACTAACACAATTTCCAAGTTGAGATGGCAGAAGTATAGTGCAGGCAAGAATCTTGGTTCAGACTTCAATTTAGCAATAAGGAAGTGGGGGACCAGAGGTGGTAGGATTAGTTCTCCCTTATAAAATTAATCACCTTTACATCATGATCCTTCCTGCTTAAATGGTAAAGTCTATAAAGAACTTATTTGGTACTGGGAACTGAACCTAAGGGCACTCTACCACTAGCTATTTTCCCAGCCTTCATTTTATTGAGACAAGATCTCACTAAGTGGCCAATACTGGCCTCAAACTTTCAATCCTCCTCCCTCAGACTCATGAATATATGGGATTACAGATGAGTGCCATAGAACCTAGGAAAGAATGTATCATCTTTAAGCTACAAAGGTAACTTTCCTTCATACACAAAAAAAGACCTAGGGATCCATATTACTTATTTTACGGTTATTAAAAAAAAAAAAAAAAAAAAAACTAACACTGCCAAGTACAATGGTGTAGCACACCAGTTATCTCAGCAGCTCAGGAGGCTGAGGCAGGTGGATCAAAAGTTTGAGGCCAGTATCAGCAATTTAGTGAGACACTGTCTTAAAATAAAAAATAAAAAGGGCTGGGGATATAGCTCAGTGTTAAAGCATCTCTGGGTTTAATCCCTGGAACAATCCCCACCCCCCAAACCCTAAAATAAAATCTAAATGATTATAAAGGAAGCATTACTAACTAGTTGTAACCAAAATCATTAGTCCACCCATCTCACAATTAAAAGAATTTTAAAATGATATCTAATCCTTGTAAGAATGCTTACCACATGCTTTTAAATACCCTACTGTGTAGGTAAAAACCATTATGCTCTGCATTTTAGAGACTGTGAATTAAAGAACATTATCACCCCTGTGCCTTTATTCCCTCCCACCAAAGAAATACAAATTAGCATTTCTTAATAGTCACATAGAGATTCAGGAAATCCTCCTGAGTGAATATACATTAAATTTTACACTCTGAACAACACCAATTACAGACTCTCTGTTAGAACCAGGCAGAGAAACAATACTGCCAGATTAGTATGCCAAGCATACTCCAAAGCTTTAAAAAAATCTTTCTTACTACTTTTACATGCATGTGAAACTTTATCTTCAGTATCTCCTTTTAAATAGAGGCTAAACAGAAGAGCAATGAATGGCTCCATTCTTCATTTTGCTAACATGCTCTATACAAAATCCTGTGAATGACACATATTTCATTTATTTCCTTATTACTAATTCTCTTAAAAACCAAAAAGAAAAGTTGATAACCCCTGACATGTCATAGGAGTCAGAGTCCTGCATGTATCCCTTACCATGGATCAACGCTTCACTCACCATCTCGGTCCTCATCATGGACACTGAGGTAGAGATACTCTAGGCCTCTTCCTTTTTTGCCATGCTCTGCTCCTTGTAGTTTAGTCATAAGAGTTGTTTTACCAGAACCATCTTCACCTACAAATGATGTTTGCAAGAAAGACAAAAATGTACTGTTTATTTTGGACAAGGATGGCATGTTATATCAAAGTCATGACATTCACACAACAGGGAACAACTAAGAATGGCACCGACCACTGCTGAGGTCTCATTTGCTTTCATAAACAAAGGAGATTTTGCTCTAAGAATGACTGGTGGTGGGGGCACGAAAAAGCAGAAAATTCCAAGATCACATTGACATTCTACTGCAGTTTTCCTTACTTCACAAGGGAAGGCATAAGGCAAGTCCATCAGCCTTAGCTAGATTTTCTAAGACACGCATTTGGAGAAATTAAAGGAAAAGGTGGGACTAGTTTCTCACAAAATAAATTTCTTCCACAAGAATGCAAGAAATCTTCAAAACACAACTAACCTCAAAGTCTAGGAACTCTGAATTATTTTTTTTTTTTTTAAGTCTGATCCTGCCTCACCATCAAGAAGAATGGATGTTATTTTTCTCACTTGATTTTAGTACATATCCTTCAAAAGCATTCTGAAGGCTGAGAAACTAAAGAAAATAATTACAGACCTAAGCAATGGGTACAGTCTGAGTAATTACCATTTTTTCATCTCCAACAATCTGATATCTCCTCCCCACACCAAAAAGAAAAAGAAAAAAACAAAAAAAAACAACCACCTCTCTAAACAGCAGGTAGAACCACTAGCAATAATCATCACTAGGCATTGCTGGGACTTAATAATATAGAATTATAGAGGGAGCGAAAGGCATTCCACAGATGAGACTCCCTGTCCATCCACAATGCTATTATTACCTTTTTGTCCTCCACATCCCAGCTGGATCATTGTAAAAGTTAGTCAGCCTAACTTCAGTACCCGCTCATCCTTAGTTACTTTCCACTCTACAGCCAAAGTTCTCTTTCTAAAACACAGATCTAGTGCTCTTAACCCTTGGTTTTTGAAGATCTCTAAGAGTCTGCTAACCTACCACAATGAACATCACCTGAAACCCATTTAGTCCCCTCAGAAACTATGGGGAAACCATGAAGAAAATGATGCCCAAAAGTATAGATGGAGGTAAGATAAAAGGGTTATAAAAATCAGAAGCCTTCAAGAAGCATTAACTCTTCCAGCTTTTCACAATCTGCCCCCAACTTCCTGTAGTGGCATTTACCACAAGAAATTTTAAACAGTTTCCAAACCCCAAACCCTTCTGTCACTTTTGTGTCCTGCATACTGACACTTATCCTTCAGAACAAGCCCAAATTTCTTTCAACAGCACAAGCAGCCTGATGCTCCCACAAGAATCTGCCCATGATAGGCATGGTGTAGTGCAATCACCAACATATCTGTTTCTGCTAGACTGAGGTTCTTGTGTGGAGCATCAGAGCTGTCTGTGCTGTCCCAGCCCGCAGGTCCCACTACACAAATGTGTGTGTTGTGCGAAGGACCCTGACCACCTTTACTTGTATGCGGAAACTGAGTTCGCATAAGTTAAGGGGCCTAACTCAAGTAACCCAGCATTGATGGCAGGACTAATGGCTGGAAAGCCCAGGGTACTGACTGCAAAGCCTGCTGTCCTTGCAGACTCCCTAAACCATCCGACTGTGCACTGCTCATAATAACCGAGGAAGGCTCCTGCGGCAGCTCCGAGCCCAGGTCATCTAGTTCTCCCGCCTACTCCATCTAGTCTTCTCAACTACTCTCTCCCTTCTCTCCACCCTCAACTTGAACAGAGAAGACTAGGGGCGCAGGAAGTCAAGTCGACTTAGCGGCCAAGTGACTAAAGGAAATGTGCGGACCACCCCACACAGCCCCTCTGGACTCCCAAAGGGCCAGCATCCCACCGTCAGGCGTGGTGGGCTTGGCGATTCTCCAGCTGCCATGCCAGCGCCTAGAGAGCCCTCCTGGGCGGCAGACAGGCAGCAGGGAAGGAGGGGAACGCTGGGACCTGTGGGAGAAGCGCCGCCTCGCCCACCCGGGCGGCCGCGGGCAGCGCCCCGCCGCTCACCGAAAACCAGGATGTTCTTGCCGGACGGTAGCTTGGACCTGGCGCGGGTGGACACTTCACTCAGGATCGAAGACCTGCAGCGACAAGGGGAAGAGCGGTCAGCTCCGGGGCCGCCCAAGACCGGCCGTCTGTGTCTGCCCAGGGTCCGGCCGGCAACCTCTCCATCCTGCCGCGCCCTCCCCGACCCAGCCTGCTGCCTCACCACAGGCTCTGGCCCTCCTCCTCCTCACTGGTGAGGTCGCCGGCAGCAGCCACCGCGGGCCCGTTGGGGCCCAGCAGCAGCTTTTTCTCCACCCCCACCGGCGCCATCTTGCCAACTGCAGCCACAAAGAGGGCCCTCCCCCGGGCCCGCCGAGGACCCACAAGGACCCGTGAGGACCCTGGCCGGGCCGCCCGTCGTCCCCGCGCCGCGCCGCCCACCACCGGGGCCGTTCAGCTCAACGCGCCCCGCCGGGCAGGCGATGTCTGCGGGCTCCTACGGGTCGCGCGGCCGCTGCGGTAGCGGTAGTCAGGCAATTGCTAGGGCAGCCTTGCAGGAGGAGGTAGGAGGGAGGCGGGCGCCGCCCGGACTCAGAACGCGGTGGCGGCCTCTGCTGGCTGAGGGGCGCGGCGCAGCGCCCGCCCCAGGACCCAGCCCGGCTCGCAGTTACCTGGGTCTGTCTAGTGCTAGGGAGCCCCGTGGACTGACGCGGCAACCCACTCTTCAGACTGATGCTCGACAGCACCACGTAGCTAGCCCTCACAGTGTGCCAGGGCCACACACTATCCCAAGCTTACTACAGGCACGGCGGCCTACCCCTGTAGTCCTCGGGACTCGGGGGTCTGAGGCAGGATTGCAAATTTCAGGCCCCAAAGACAGCGAGAACCTGTCTCAAAAAATAAAAGGGGCTGGGGATTTTGCTCAGCGGCAAAGCACTCTTTGGATTCAGTCCTCAGTACTACCCGCGCAAAAAAGACCCAAAAAACAAAAACCAAAAACTTACCCAACCCTTGACCGATGAGGAACCTGAAGTTCAGAATTTGGATGCTAGAAGGTGGCGTCTTGGTACTTATTGTACTCACTAATCTGAAACTACTATATCGTGAATTTAACCTAATCTTCATCAATCCCTGCAGTGAAAGATCGGCCTTAAACAAGATCCTCAAATCCTCATAAATATCCTGCTTTTCACTTCCACCTTCGTAAATCTTATTAAGACTGTTCACCCCGGTGAACCATGTGTTTGGGTTTGCCTTACAAGAGTTAAAAAAAATATTTTCTGCGGGCTGGACATGGGCTCAGTATTAGAGCGCTTGATACTTGGCTAACATGCCGAGGTCCTCCTGGGTTCAGTCATCAGCATCTGAGGGGAAAAAATTTTTTTTCAGGCATCCAGCTTTTGACACCAAAATTAAACTTTCATTTCCTTTGGGGGGGGGGGGGCGGTGCATAAGAAAAGGGGTAGCCATGGCTTAGTACAGGTTGTATATCAGAATTTCTAAACATGAAAGGTACTTGAAGTTTTTTTGCTATTAACTGTTTCAAATTTAACTGAATCAGGGTCAGAGAACGTAGCCTATATGAAGAAGACACTTGTGATGTATTTAAACTTGCTATGGTACATGTTCAATTTTATAAATAATTTCCTGTGATCTTGAAAAGCATGTGTATGACTTAATTTTTAAGTGTGACATTCTATATGGATCTAAATAAATCAAGCTTATTAATTATGTTATCTTGAAAAAAAAAGAAAAGAAAAGGGGTAGGGGATGTGAAAGAGGAAGGTGCAGGGAGAAGGAAGAGGAGGAAAGAAAACTGCACAAGGGTAAAGTTAGGTGTGGCCTGAATGTTCTCAATGTTTTGATGGAAGCAGACTACCATTTACAAGGCACTGCTAAATATCACAAGTAAATGGGATGACAGAAGAGCAACCACTTAAGTGGGTTTCACATGATAGTGATCCTGGCTCTGCCAAAAAACTGGGCATAGTAAATTATAGCATCCAACAAATGAGCATATCATCTGCAAACCTGGATATATTTTAAGCAAAACATCAGGAATAAAAAAACATTAAATATATTACATCCCTGGAAGCCTGGGAAGATCAAGCAAAGTGTTAGAAATTATAGAAGGGTAAACAGTGTCTATTTCACAGGCAGAAGATGGGAGTTGAAAACTGTTAAGCCAGTGAGCTTAAACAGCACTAGGTGATACTCTAGTTGGAAAACAGCATTAAATTTACACAATATCTTATCTTTTCTTGGAGGAATACCACCAGGTAGGAGGATTCTACAAACATAACAAATGCAGATTTCAAAGAGCATTTGACCATTCTCAACATAAACAAAGTAGATGATATCATTAAGGACTGTCAAAGAACAGGCCAGAAAGGACTGATGATGATGCCTGCCCCAGCCAATTCATGGTGCTATCATCACTATAAGCTTATGCCTTAGATAATAAAGATAATCATTATTTGAAAATAAAATTATAATATTAAGAATTGAAACTGCATTAACTATAATCTGAGAGTTGATCATGTAGAACGCCAAGAAGTGTCCAGTTCATAAACCTCACAGGGTCATAGTCAAGCCACATTTCTTAGGGTTACACTTCTCTTTGAACACATTTTATAAACAGATGGCCTGTGGTCAGTAACTAAGGTACATAGCACTGTTATGCTGCAGTATGTTATCCCATTAGCACAAAGCCTAAAAGATGTATAGGGACAGAAGGGGAAAGTAATAGATACTTTTAAAAAGCTAAAGCAAAAACACATACACCAAAAAGTAAATCCAACTACTCAAAGCAATATATGATTAGTTTTTAGAAGAAACATTTTGGCTACTTGCATGCCTATAATCCCCTCCTGAGGCAGGAGGATTGAAAGTTCAAGGCCTGTTTCGGCAACTTAACAAAGCCCTGTCTCAAAAAAATAAAAAGGGCTAGGGATATGGTTCAGTGATAGAAACCCCTGGGTTCAATCCCTAGTGTCCCCCCTCCCAATTTTTTTTTTTAATTAACAAAATGTAAAACATTGATTTAGTGGGTGGGAACCTCAGTTGAACAGTTTGAGAAAACATTCTGAGTTCTAGGGAGGGAATTTGGCACTGAGCAAAAATACTAAAATCCATATGTCCACATAATGTTCATTGCAGTACAATGTGAAATAATGTTTAAAAGCCAGAAAGGAGTGATGATGATGTATTTCACCTTGAGGCTGCTATCTAGGAGGCACTGGTATCAAAGTGCTGGGTCATCCTTAGAAATTCTTACCCTTGCAGGACAAGACTGTTGGCCATCCATCCACCTTTCCTCTGAGCCACGTTCTCTGAGCTTAAGAATTAAGTCATATTCCTAAACATATGTTTGACCTTATGGAAGAATTTTATATGACTATGCACAGTGAAATTGTATTTGCTTTAAAAATTATTGTAATAATTTGAAGAGTTCCAGCATCACAAAAACTGTTTAATTAAACTTGTTTCTACATTCCCTGCCTCATGGGGATTTAGAATAATATTTAACATTTTATCTTTCAAGGCACCATACCTATAGTCTAAACTAAAAATTGACAAAGTCTCTTCCAATCAAGGAGTTGTACACATGGGGCGTTTGATCAGGTTGTGGTATTTTTGAGCAAGGTCTACAGCTGTCCGTCCTTGCTGAAAGGGGAAAGACCACAAAATTGAATTCCAATGATTTCCCATTTTCTTAACTCCACAGAAAAGGTAATTTACTTCTTCTTTAGTAAAGTTTTTACGAATTCTTCTTTTTTCTGTAATTAATGAGAATTGTAGAACATATTAGTACTTGGTGAAAAAAAGGAGTCTTCTCGAAACCCAAATGAATGTGTAATTTACGTATGGATATAAACTAGAGTGAGAGTATTTCATGCCTGGGATATTCATCATATGAAAATCCACTTCAATTTTTAAAAATCTGAGGGCCTACTATTTTAAGTGCTACTATTGGTACTTCTTCAATTACTATAACATTTTTTTATAATGATACATGTAACATCTTTCCATCAAGAAACAAAAGGTTATAAAACATTTGGTTAATTCAACATTCCTGTAAGGATAGTTAACAGTTTACCTATCTTATAGATAGTTTTCCCAAAGGACTCCATAAGTTTGTAGAATAGAAAAGAATATCAATACTTGTTAAATACTAGGTTTGACTGATATTTTTTTGAAGAAAAAAATTAAATCCGTTTATTCACAGATGACTTGATTTTTTATAAAATTTATTTCTTTGTTCTAATCAGTTATACACTACAGCAGAACACTCTTCAATTCATTATATACAAATGGAGCAAATTTTTTTTGACTTCTCTGGTTGTACCCAAAGTAGGATCACACCATTCGTGCAATCATACATGTACCTAGGGTAATGATGTCCGTCTCATTCCACCATCTTTCCTACTATCTCCATGACCCCTCCTCGCCTCCCCTTTGCCCCATTCAAAATTCCTCCACTCATCCCATGCCCTCCTATTATGGATTAGCATCCACTTATCAGAGAAGGTTTGATTAACATTTTTAAGAATAAGGGTCTTCTGAAATTTATTTTACAAAACATGTTCACTACCAATATGGGTGCTCAGCTTGATCAAAACTCAAAAAGATAGAAACTTCCTTCACCATTATGTGGCCTGACTGTCTGGATTAGGGATACTTTCTAAAACAAAGAATCCACGGGGTAAAAATGGGAGTTCATAATCTGCTTGAATCAAATGTACGAAATATGATATGTCAAGAGCTTTGTAATGTTTTGAACAACTAATAATAAAAAAAGAATCAAAATAAATAAAACAAAGAATCCATAGTTGGTAAACAGATATCTTCTGGTGATGATTACTAGGAAGCAGTATTCTTCAAACCTAATTCATTAGTAACTCATATAATCATAAGTCATGTAATTATTGTAGGTAGATGCTGGAAAGTAGTTTTTTGTTTTGTTTTGCAGTACTGGGGATCAAATCCATAGCCGTGCACACGCTAGGCAATGCTCTATTACTGAGCTACACCCCCAATCCAAGGAGGAGGTTTTGTATTTCACCTTGAGGCTGCTATCTAGGAAGCACTGGTATCAAAGTGCTGGGTCATCCTTAGAAATTCTTACCCTTGCAGGACAAGACTATTGGCCATCCATCCACCTTTCTAAGAGCCACAGTTTATACTTTTTAAAACAGAAAAGAGCTGGGTGTGGTGGCACATGCCTGTAATCCTAGCTACTCAGGAAACAGGTAGGATATCACAAGTTCAAGGCCCATCTGGACAATTTAGTGAGACCCTTCTTAAAATAAAAATGGCTAGAGAGGGCTTGGGTTGTAGCTCTGTGGTACAGCACTTGCCTAGCATGTGTGAGGCACTGGATTTAATCCTCAGCACCACATAAAAATAAATAAAATAAAATAAAATAAAGGGAATCTAGCTCAGTAGTAGAGCACCCTTGGGTTCAACCCCTAGTACTACAAAAAGGAAAAAAAAAAAAAGAAAATTTTACCACAGGCTGAGAAATCAATGTAAGTAACAATACTTAATATTATAAATTAAAATGCAAGCTCTATGAAGGCAGAGATTTTTGTTTAGTTTATTCACCACTGCATCCCCAGTGTCTAGAACAGTATCTCAAACATAGTCAGCGATCACTAAATATTTGTTGAGAGTAAAGCTATTTATTTATTTATTTAGAGGCACTAGGGACTGAACTCTGGGGCATTCAACCACTGAGCCACATTCCCAGCACTCTTTATTATTTCTTTTAGAGACAGGGTCTCACTGAGTTGCTTAGCATCTTGCTTTTGCTGAGGCTTGCTTTGAATTTGCAATCCGCCTCCCTCAGGCTCCTGAGCCGCTGGGATTACAGGCGTACACCACAGCACCCGGCTCCCGGTCATTTTTGAAACAGGGATCTCACTAAGTTGCTCAGGCTACTCCTGAACTTGCAATCCTCATGCCTCAGCCCCCCAAGTCCCTGAGATTACAGGCATGTGCTACTACCCACAGCTTAGTGCTCTTATTAGAAATCTAAAACAGCAGACCAACTTATCAACTGGTTTTAACTAAAGTAAGTCTGACCTACAACACAGATACACAGTATTTATAGTGGAATGTTACAGTATTTAGGATAACTCTATATAATCAATGTGTAATTATATCTCTGCCCATTTCATGAGGGTTTACAGGTGATTCTTATTTTGTAAAATTTTTAGTTGTTACATATTTGAAGACATGATTGTTGAAAAACTTACTATTAATTTGCTGATAAGGGATGGGGTTGTGGCTCAGTTGTAGAATGCTTGCCTAGCACGTGTGAGGCACTGTGGGTAATCCTCAGTACCATGTAAATAAAGTTATTATGTCCATCTACAATTGAAAATGTTTATAAATAATAATAATAATAATAATAATAATTTGCTGTTGAGTCCTTATCAAGAATAAGATTTTTTTCAAGTGTAAAAAATGTCTTGGGGCTGGGGTTGCTCAGTGGTAGAGTACTCATCTAGCACATGTGAGGTACTAAGTTCAATCCTCAGCACCACATAAAAATGAAATAAAGATATTATGTGTCCACCTACAACTAAAAATAATTATTAAAAAAATGTCTTTATGAATAAAAATACACATATTCTAAGTGTCTACAGAAAATATGATTTAAAAAAATGGGCTCCTCTATAGTGCTACTATACTTTGGGGGAGGGGCTCTTAACAACTGAGCCACATCTCTAGCCCTTTTTTTTAATTTGAGACAGGGTCTCACTAAGTTGCTAAGGCTGGCCTTGAGTTGTAATTCTCCTACCTTAGCCTCCTAAATTGCTGGGATTACAGTTACGTGCTACCAAGCCCACCTTACTATACTAAATTTTACTTAAATGTATAACTTTTAACTTAATAAAAGGCCCAGATCTATAAAGTAAACTTGAGATTTCTTTTAAGGTTTTGGCATTGAGAATAGCCAAATAAGTGTTATGTGAGGCAAAATGTTAACTAGATGTAAAGTCCAAATGTCTCTGTAATAAGTAAGAGTGGTTCTATTGATGTTATTAATCTCCACATTACTTTGACTAGTAATGTTCTCAACTACTTATTCTTACTCTGCAGGTACTAGCTTCATATGAAAAGAAGAAAATGGTAATGTTTTTAAATCTCTTTGATATATGTTGACTGGTGATAAACCTGAAACATTAACACTTTAGTTAAAATTTCTATCAATTAACTGTTTAAAGAAGCATTTTGATTTTTAAGTAGGGTAGTAAAGGCTTATGCTATTTGTCTCTTCAATTTTTTTGGTGGGGAGAGTACCGGGGATTGAACTCAGGGTCACTCAATCACTGAGCCACATTCCTAGCCCTATTTTGTATTTTGTTTGTAGACAGGGTCTCGCTGAGTTGCTGAGCACCTCACCATTGCTGAGGGTGGCTTTGAACTTGCGATCTTCCTGCCTCAGCCTTCTGAGCTGCTGGATTACAAGCGTGCACCACAGCACTGGGCTGTCTCTTCAATTCTGATCATTTGAAGTGCTATAATTATGAACAAAAACCTTCTGCAAAGTCTCTAAAGCACCTGTACATAGAGCAATTTTGTTCCTAAAAAAGAAATGTGACCTAAAGGATAGAACAAGGGCTTCTGGAGAAAGGCTTGCATTTGAGTCTAAGTTCTGTTATTTACTAACTTATAAGAATTAAAGGAAATAATCTCTATAAAATACCAAATACAGAACAGCTGCTTAATACATGTACATTTCCCCCTGCTCCTTTCCCAGCTGGCAGGCAGTAGGTTAGCAAACACCATTAAAAAGGGAAAAAGGATGTTTTTTTCTTCAGAGGTATAACCGTTATTAGAGCCCAGGGCTATCATTTAAGAGCCCAACAATGATGAGACTGAGAATAATGACTCAGCTGCTCTCATCTTAGAAATATACAAAATTTAAGTTTATTTAAAAATTAAATATATTCACTTATTTGTCCAGGAGTAGTAGATTCATTATTGAGTTGCTGTCTTCTGTGTGGGGTCAGCAGAATTTCTGAAAAATATAAAAAACATTTAGCATATGTAGAGTTTCAATCTGAGTAATAGCATATTAATCCATTAGTATATTTCCATTTTCTCCCTTCTAGTAGAAATACTTAGGTGGGCCAAGGAAGAATTTTTAAACCACAAGAGACTATGTCTACTCCCTGGGTACATCTTAAATTACTAGTTGCTTAGACAGATTTTCAACATTATTTTACCATCTAGCTTTTAATATACATACTGCTTTAGATGACACTTTGAAGGTATAGTCATAATTACAGTTTTAAAACTGCTGGATTAATTACTTTTGTTACAGATAAGTGATTTCCTTAGTTCACTTTTATATCTGTCTTCAGCTTCCACAATGACTTTGTGACGATCACATTGGTATGGGCAAGAGTGCAAGAGCTTGCTAAAATTTCGGCTATTCAGGGATTTTCCTACTGCTATGCAACCTAAAAGAAAACAAATCAAAGTGATGTACAGATGTTACAAAATATGCACTAACACATCTATGAAAATAAATATCTATATGATTATAACTAAAGTTAAATCAGGAACTATACATATTTCAAGAAACTCCAATTCATGCAAAATAGTAAAGACCACAAATACACTACAATGAAATAAATATTGAGACAGAGGTGTTAACAGACAGTTATACTGATATAGAAAAAGAGCCTCTAGTTTGCCAGCTCTGAAGGAAGACATCCAGGAGATGTAATCATTAAGAACAGTTGTCTGTTTTAAACATTTTCTTTCTTACAGAAAATTTTAAACACACAAGATTAAAGGGCAGAGTATAATGAACCCTCATGTATTTATCACCCAACTTCAGTAACTATTAAGCCATGGCTAATCACATTTTATCTACATCTCCACCTATTCTACTCTGTCCCCATGTGCACACTGGAATTTGGATTAAAGTATCATTCCATCTGCAAATACTTCATTTGTATCCCTCATGAATAAGGGCTCTTTTAAACACACACACAATATCATACTCTAATCAGTATTTAAATTTCATCATTTTTTCTTCCTTGCTTCCCAATCATTTCAAAACTTTTTTAAAAACAACTGGTTGTTGTGGGCTGGGGATGTGGCTCAAGCAGTAACGCGCATGCCTGGCATACGTGGGGCGCTGGGTTCGATCCTCAGCACCACATAAAAATAAAAAAATAAAGATGTTGTGTTCACTGAAAACTGAAAAATAAATACTAAAAAATTATTTCTTCTCTCTAAAAACAAAACAAACAAAACAAAAAAAAAACCACAACAACTGGTTGTCTGAATCATAATCTTAAGTCCACCATAACATTTGGTTTGTTTTTTAAGATGCTTTTATTTATGTATTTATTTGTGGTGCTGGGGGTAAAATCTGGGACCTCACTCCTGCTGAACATGTGCTCTACCAATGAGTTGCTTTTAATTTACCAGTTCTCTCTTCCTTCTGTGTCATTAGTATCAGTTTCCCAAATGCTAGGATATGCCAGTACATCCTAGTTGTATCCTTTAAAATGTTCTCATGTACTCTATAAACCAGTAATTAGATATAGATGATTGATCAGATTCAAACATTTGGGTATTTTTGCTAGAATTCCTAACAGGTAGTATTGTGTCCCTCTCTGTAACATACTAAAAGGAACATCTTTTTTTTTTTTTATGTTAAGATGGAAATTAGAGTCAATTCATGTCAGCCACATCCAGCTACTATATCAGTTATCCATTAGCCTGTCACCTAATTGTATTTGTGGCCTATTCCTAAAGGATGAGAAGTTGGAAATGCAGATTTTTGATTGGAGTAGGGGCATTTTGGATATAATAAACATGAACAAAAGCACAAAAGTGTGAAAAAGTATTGTGTGTTCAGAGATTCATAGGTACTCTGATATAGTATAAGAAAAATATTGAAGAGAAGATAGAGCTGGGGAAGTTTGCAAAGAAAGACCAAGAAGGGTTTTGAAAGCCCTGCTAAAAATTTTTAACCGTCTTCAAGGTAATGGGGAGGAACTGAAAGATATTTATGAGTAAGGAAGAAGACATGATTTCTTGTCTTTGGAGAAAGGTCATCTGACCCTCAAAGGATCACTTGAGAGGTTACTTTAATAGTCTAGAAAATAAATTAGGGGATTTTGAAACAAGACAGTTTCAGAAAGAATCAAGACATTTCTAATCTAAACTGGCAGAATTTGATGAATAATGAACTGCTGGGCCAGGCACAGTGGCACATGCCTGTAATCCCTGCAATTCTGGAGGCTGAGGCAAGAGGATCTCAAGTTTAGGGTCAGGGAAGCAACTTGGTGAGACTCTCAGTAACTTAGCAAGATCCCATTTCAAAAAATGAAAATAACTCAGGATGTAGCTCAGTGGTAAGGCACCCCTGGGTTCAATCCCCAGAACTAACTAAATAAATAGTTTATGGGAGTAAAGGAAAACTTTGGAGTAATTCTCAAGTAATTCCATAATTGAATGGTAAAGTTTGGAATGAGCATAGCATATTTCTGGCACTGAAAGCAAGCAAATATTCAGTACAATTTAGCAAGTGGAAGCAGGGCAAAAATCTACACAATTTTGAAAGCCAGGTGGGGGAGCTGATTGTCAGTGAGTTGCAGAAAACTGCTGAGGGTTCTTTAGCATGGTGATAAGATAAAAAACACATATTAAGAAATTAACAGCAATATGGATACTATAGTTGGTGTTTAGAGACATTTGAGAACAAAAGACTGCTAGAAAGTTGCTGAAATAATTTAAGCATGACGCCAAAAGTCCCATGTAGGAAAGAATAAAGAACCAAATTTGATAGACTTAGAAATTGGCTGGACTGGTGATGAGCTCAGTGGTAGAATGCTTACCTAGCATGTGTGAGGCCCTGGGTTCAAGCCCCAGTGCTAGGGAAAAAAAAAATCCAGAAATTGGGAAATGAGAAAGAATAGTCATAGATGATTCAAGGGTTATAGTCTGGGAGACCTGAAGAATAGTAATAATATTGACAGAAACTGAGTTGCTGGGGGTAACTTTAAGAGGAAGAAAGATGTTTAGGATACATTAAGCTTGAAGTGGTATGTCCCAAATACAACTCAAAGTGGAAGAATATGCTATAAACCAAGGTAGAAGTTAAAACTTTATTTATTTATTCTTTGTACTGGGGATTGAACTCAGGGGGTGTGTTTAATCACTGAGCCACATCCCCTGCCTTTTTTTTTTTTTTTTTTGAGACAGTGTCTCACCAAGTTGCTTAGGGCCTCACTAATTCGCTGAGGCTGGCCTCAAACTTGTGATCCTGTCTCAGCTACCCAAGTCACAGGAATTACAGGCGTGCACTACTATATCTGGCTAGAAGTCAAATATCTTTCTTTTCTTTTTTTTTTTTGCAGTGCTGGGGATTGAACTCAGAGCCTTGTGCATACAAGGCAAGCATCCTATCAACTGAGCTATATCCCCAGCTCTTAGAAGCCAAATATCTTGACTCAAATTTGAAAATAATCATTAAAGGGCTGGGGACACTGACCACTGGTCATGCTTGCCTAATGTGTGCAAGGCCCTGGGGTTACAACATAATATCACACACAAAAATAAAATTAATTAAATATAATTTCTTAAAAAGAAAAATCAGGAAAATGAGACATGATAGAACAAAAGTCATAGAGTTAAGCAAGTATTACAGATCATGCCTTAGGAGAACACCTACAGAAATTTGGCAGTAAGAAAAAAAGCAGTAAGAACCAACTTCTGTACATCTTTTATCCTAGTATCTGCCACATAATGTTTGTTGAAATGAATAATGGTCACTAGGGAGGAAACAACCAGGAAAAAAATCACTCAAACTAAGGGATGAAAGAAATGGGGTTAATAGTTACAGAGCATTCGCTCCACCAAATAGATACTTCTGATCAGAGGTTCTTGGTTCATGGTACTCCCGGGCCAAAAGAAATGTTTAACTATTCTGTTAGGTCCCAAACAGCTTCCTAATTACTTGTGTTCTAATGACTTAGCAGCCATTTGAAAAAAATAATACAACTAAATTGAAAGAAAACTATAATTTGTATTTTATTCTTATGAATTACACTTATTATGGACAGCATAACTTCTCAAACACTGGAGTAAATTAATGATTCAATAACTTTCATTCCTGTTCCACATTGATTTTCTTTCTTTTTTTTTTGAGAGGGGGAGGATTTTTTTAACATTTATTTTTCAGTTTTCAGTGGACCCAACATCTTTATTTTATTTTATGTGGTTCTGAGGCTCAAACCCAGTGCCCCACACATGCCAGGTGAACATGTTACCACTTGAGCCACATCCCCGCCCTCGACATTGATTTTCATGTGGTGTTTGCTTTTCATGACAACAACCTCTAAAAACCTAGCTTCATATGGTATTATTATACCAGGCATATAAGCATGTGCCTATAGTCCAAAACTACTGAGAAAGCTGAAGCAGAAGGATCAGTGGAGCCTAGGAGTTCAAGCCCAGCCTGGGCAATATAAAAGATCCTATGGCACACATCTATAATCCTAGCAACTTAATAGGCTAAGGCAAGAGGATCCCAAGTTGGAGGCCATCATGAGCAACTTGGTGACACCCTATCTCAAAATAGGAAATAAAAATTAAAAGGGCTGGGGGTATAACTCAGTGATAGAGTGCTCTTGGATTCAATCCCCAATTGTGAGGTAGGGCCAGGGGGAGACATGGCATCCTCAAGAGGAATGTGACACAATCTAATGTTGAAACTATGAACTACCTTGAGTTAGGAGTTCATGAGTTGTCCATCAAATGTTGATTATTGTTATATTTCCCTTATTAAGTCAAAAATATTGTGTAGTACTCTTGTGAGTTCATTACAGAGCTCCAGGGAGCCTGGGTGGAAAATTTTGGAAAAATGTAGCTTTAGACTCCTGAGAAGAAGAAATTTAAAGGAATAGTAGTTAACAATGCGGAGATACTAAAGTAGATAAGAATTTATTTTTTAAAATCACAGGTTTTAGGGGGGGAAAAGGTTTCAGATAAGCTTTAACATTTAAAGTTCAGGAGAAAGTAGGAAAAAAGATCCATGTTTCAGAGAGTTAAGAAGGGAATAAATACTTGAAAGCAGCAAGAGAAGAATCTTGCAATAAATAGTGGAAAGAAAAGTGAGTGGATGAATGCTTTTTAGGGTATAGGGTATAGGACTTTTAAGATAAGGGAAAATAAGCATAGTTTAAATGGCCCAAATAAAGTTATTGGATAGAAAGGAATTGACGAGAAAGATTTTATAATTATTAGAGTGGGAAGAAAAGATGATACAGAATTTAGAGTATGGCTAGCCATCAGCATTAGCATGACAGAGGTAAATATCTTCATCCGAAATAGAAGAATAGTGATGTTCTGAGCTGAACCTCAATTTTCTTCATAGAGCAGATGGGCGCAGTAAATGTGAACAAAGAGAAAATACTGGAGTGTGAAGGAAAGAAGGAATGGATAAGTACTGTGGAACATTTTCAGAAAAATAATAATGGGGCATGGGACAGTAGAAACATTAATGTATTTATTATAAATATAAAAAATAGGCATTGTTTAATTCTTAATATTATAATGTTTACAGCAGAATCCAGAATACATACATATTTGCTCTCTGAAGACAAAACTGTGTTTTGCTCAATTTAAATTTAAAGATGATATTGTGACAAGACAGTAAAAAAGTTATAAAGAGGTATTAACTGCATTGTTTGTGTAAACAAATGTTGGGAGCTCAGCATGATATAGGTAATAGAGTATTAATTTGAATGTTTGATGCTCCAAATTGTCATTTATCCAAAGGAAATGAAGTTTAAGTCACAAAGGTAGAACTATTATAAATTCTAGTTTTTATTTAATATCATATAATGCTTCAGTTATAAAATAATTACAATTAAAAAATACTTACCTGAACACCTATACTTCAATATTTTGGAACAATTTTCAGTTGCTTGAAAACTGACAACTTCCTTATTTATTATGTCTGAACATAATACAAATGGATCTGTAAAAAATTATAAAATGCATGATTTTTTGATACATGAAAATTTGTAAGATTTATTAAATCTCAAGATTTTCATAACTTTATCTCAGTACTATAGAACCAGTCATCTTGGTTGGATTAACAGAAAGATTATGGATGTCAGTAAAAGATTTCTCAGGCATTTACATCAGAAAGGTAAAGGTGTGGCCTATAGTTCATAGGGCAGACATACCAATGTAAATTTTTAGCTATATCCATCACCTAAATATCTATTTTCTTGAAAAACAAGAAATATTTTAAAACATACCTGTTACTGGTAACTGTTGCTTTCTGTTTTTTACAGTATGAGTAGGATGTTTAAAAAAACTGTCACTAAAAGAAAATAGATAAGAGATCATTAAAAATAAAGGTAACTGTTTGGTGGACAAATATTTCTGTAAGCAGTGACGTGATTCTGGGTGTTGGGCAAGCAGGAGTACAGAGCCAGTATCTACCAAAATATACTATGCTATGCTCTGGATACTGAATGTCCCCAAAAGTGTATGTGTTAAAAGCTTAGTCTCCAGATTGGCATTATTAGGAGGTGCTATGGATCTTTGAGTAAGGGACTTGTAGAACGTCCTTAGGTCAATTGGTGTGTACCTTTGAAGGGGATTATAGGACCCAAGCCCATCCTCTTTATTTTGTGGCTCATGCGGTGTGGTCTATTCTATCAGGTGATCCCACCATAATATGCTGCCCTTGCCAAAGGACCCAAAGCAATAGGTACTTCATTCCCCTACCATTTTAGATTTTGTAACCTCTAGAACCATGAGCCAAAATACATCTTTTCTAAGTTAACTGCCTTAGTTGTTCTGTAGTAGCAACAAAAAGCTAATACTTCTGCCAAAGTAGGGTCTGCAACTGTCATAGCCTTGTTTTTAGAAATGAAGTTAAACAAGACTTCCTTCAGAGGGTCAATAGTATTGATGTCAGCAGAAACAAAGAAAAATAAGATTATGAAAAGAAGAAAGAAAGGAAGGAGGGCACAAAAGGAGAGAACAAAATTAGTGAGAGTAAAAAAAGGAATAGCAAAGTATATTAAAAATAATCATTTAAGGACCTGCATTTAAAAATTCTGGGGCAGGGATGTTGGGGTTGTGGCTCAGCGGTAGAGCACTCACTGAGCATGCGGGAGGCCCTGGGTTTGATCCTCAGCACCACATAAAAATAAATAAAAGTATCGATAACTACAACTAAAAAATAAACATTTAAACAAAATTATTCCTGACTGCCAAAACATTTGTGTCAGTGACAAATAAATCCTTAATGAATAAATGTAAGTTTTGACTATACTGTCACAATAACAATACCAAAAAGGTCAAGAGTAGATAGAAGACAGATGAAGCAAGAGTACCTCTATAATATCTATTACATGTATTTGTAGAAAGTACTACATAGGAGGGGAAGTGTAAACATTAATAACTCAGCTGACATTAATATTATAGCATTAATAACACAGCTGAGGTAAAAACACAGTCAACCCTAAAGGAAGAAGGGTATGGGTAGAAGGTTTGGGCCAGAGGGCAAGAACTGGCCTCAAAACATATCTCACTGCTTTGAAATTCCACATCCTAAAAAAATCAAATTAAAACTAACACTGGCTGTGGCTCAGTGATAAAACACCTTTTGGTTCAATCCCTGATACCAAACACAAAAAAACAAAAATAAAACTAACATCAAGAGTAGTTTTTTTGTTAGTTTGCTTTTGTTTTTTGGTACTGAGGCTTGAACCCAGGGGCACTTTACCAGGGAGCTACTTCCCTAACCCCTATTTATTTATTCATTTATTTTTGTTTTGGTACCAGGTACTGAACCCAGGGGACTTAACCAATGAGCCACATTCCCAGCCCCTTTTTATTTTTTATTCAGAGACAGGGTCTCATTAAGTTGCTTAGGGCCTTGATAAATTGCTGAGGCTGGCTTTGAACTAGGAATTATCCTGCCTTAGCCCCCCAAGTTGCTGGGATTAAGGTATGTGCCACTGCACCTGGCTCTTTTTAATTTTTATTGAGACAGGAGCTCAGTAAATTGCTGAGGCTGGCCTCAAATTTGTGACTCTCCTGCCTCAGCCTCCAGAGTCACTGAGATTATAGGCATGTGCCACCATGCCCAAAGGGAGTGGTTATGGTGTAATTCATCTTCCTGATAATTGTTTTATCCTGCAACCTGCCCAGACCACAACTTCTTCATCTTCTTAAGCACAGAAACCATCAGAAGAGGACAATACAAAAGGGTTTAAGAAGAAAAGTTACAATTCTAGGCTAAACTTTGAGGGAGAAAGGGTATGTATTGGAAATGAAGTATGGGAAACAAAAGGGCAATGCCAAACTAGATTTTCACCACAGCCTATTCCCTTTATCATACTGTTATCATACTGTTACAAACTGTTTTTTTGCCACATTGCCAGCAGATATGCTTGCACTAATACTTTGAGTAGATTGCCTCATTTAGGTTTTCTTTTATTAGTATACTTTCTAAAATTTCAATCTGATTATGTCACTCAATGGCTCCTAATACCTTATCAGTTAAAATAAAAAATCTTGTATGACATGCAAGGTGCAACATGAATTGGCCAACCTCCTCATCCAATCTCTTTTGCCAAAATTTCCTGTTTTAGGATCCTCCCAAGACCATGTTTTCTCATTTGTATATCCCCAATATTTAACAGTGTGGCACAGAGTAGCGCATAATAAATGTTGGCTGAATAAATGTTACAATTATTAAACTATACCTTGATTGAGAAATAGAATTCTTTTTATCAAAAGTCATTTCTTCACATATGTTTTGATTGCAGCTTGAATTAGCTTTACATAAAGTCTTATTTTGCCAACTTTCCCTATAGCAAGCATTAACTGGATTAGTATTCTTTAAGAGTGTCTTCATTTGGTCATCATTTGCACAAGGTTTAGATATCACTCCACAGGATTTATAACTCTGGAGCTGTCTAGACTGGCTTTTATTCATATCTTCTGCTTTGGTGCCTCCAATCTTATCTGCATGGAGATGTTTCAATGTATTCTGAATATTTATGTTCATAGATGAAATATTACTCTTATACTTTCCTCTTGGTATTTTTTCCTATAATGTAAAAATGACAAGAGTTTTTAAATAATCAATTTTTATAATCCACTTTACATTTCCTTTAAATAATGTAGAGAAAGTTCGTAATTGTCAATAGAACATATATGATAAAAGGAACAATTTACATTAGGAGAAAAAAGGAATTTTTTTTTCAATAAATGATGTTAAGACAACTGGGAAGACATCTGGGAAAAATATAGATATCTAACAGTCTACATAAAAATAAGGTAAAAATGAACTTTTAAATTTAAAAAATAAAATCATGTATGTTCTAAAAGACTATGATATTTCAACATTATTAAGGGGTGAAGATCTTTCCCAGCACCACACAAAATCAATAAATCATAACACAAGAAAACTAATATGCTTATCACATAATTAATTTTTATCAATACTGAAGATTGAACACTCAGGGCCTCACACCTAGTAGGTAAGTGTTCTGCCTCTTAGCTACATCCCCAAACCTTTTTTAAATTTGAGATAGAGTCTTATTAAGTTGCTGAGGCTGGTCTGGAACTTGAGATCCTCTTGTATCAGTCTCCCAAGTAACTGAAATCACAGGCATGTGCCACCACACCTGGCATCATTAAAGAAATTTTTTTTGATAGCTCTCTCAGAACCATGAACAATGAGGAGTTAGGGAGTCACAAAGGAAAAAAGGCCAGAAGCAAAACCATGGCAATCAAATTTTTTCTTTTTTCTTCTTGATACTGGAGCCTCAGCCTCGGAGCCATTAGGATAAATAGGTGTGTGCTACTATGTCCCACCCAATGGCAATCAAAATACCAGGAAATAATACTGGTCAAGCTATTATAATGAAATATTAAAAAGATCAATGGTAGTATAGAAAAGTAGGTAAATGGTATATAGGGAAGCAGCAAAGATGAGACTTGAATATAAACTATGACAAGATCATGGAGAATCCTAAGAGGAGAATCTGCAAAGATGGTTTAGCATCACTGAAATTAAATGAAACTGGATTGGAGTTGTAGCTCAGCGGTAGAGGGCTTACCTAGCATGTGTGAGGCCTTGGGTTCAATTCTCAGCACCACATAAAAATAAATAAAATAAAGCTGTTATGTCCAACTATAACTAAAAAATAAATATTTTATAAAAAGAAACTGGATTTGCATCCTCCCCCAAAATAAAACACAATAAAATGAAATAGCAAAGTAGGGAAAAGAAATGAACAGATAGTTCATAGGATAGGAAACACGTATCTCCTAAACACATGAAAAAATTCTCCATCCCACTTGAAATGATAAATTAATATTAAAGCTACATTCAGGTATCTTCCTCATCTAGTAAAGATTAAAAGAGTATGGAGAGGGTTGGGGATGTGGCTCAAGTGGTAGCGCGCTCGCCTGGCATGCGTGCGGCCAGGGTTCGATCCTCAGCACCACATACAAACAAAGATGTTGTGTCCGCTGATAACTAAAAAATAAATATTAAAATTCTCTCTCTCTGTCTCTCTCTTTTAAAAAAAAAGTGTATGGAGACACATACTCATGAACACTACTGGTAAGAGTATTAACTGTTATAACTTCTATGAAGAAATAATTTAACAAAAATTTTCATAATAAAAATTGCCTATTTGTACAAAAAATTCTATAGATTACTTTTACACATGTATGTTATGTTATTAACTACAACAATATTTGTAACAGCTAAAAGTTGGAAAGAACCTTAATATGTCAGAAGAACTGCCAGTAAATCTATTCAACAGAATATAAAATAACAGATTTCTAAAGAAAGATGAATTGAACACTTATATTTGATTGTGGACCTCTTAAAAAACCATTAAAACAACAATTTTTATAAAGGCATAAACTCACAAGAGCAAGGAGCAATGGAAGAAGAAATAAAGGCAACAAAAATATCAAGACTAGCTGGGCGTTATATGCCTGTAATACCAGTGGCTTGGGAGGCTAAGGCAGGAGGATCTGGAATCCAAAGCCAGCCTCAGCAAAAGTGATGTGCTAAGCAACTCAGTGAGACCTTGTCTCTAAATAAAATACAAAATAGGACTGGGGATGTTGCCCAGTGGTCGAGTGCCTCTGAGTTCAATCCCTGGTCATCCCATCCAAAAAAAATTCAAAACTAGAAAGCAGATACATAAGTGACAATCTACTCAGCAAATCTGGTAAAGCTGAATCCAAAGTTGATAAAGGGAAAATGCAAGAAATTAAGATAAACCACCAAACCCTCAAAAGACTTATGAATTATAACTACCAAGAAACTCTACAAGGTGGAATGTGAAGGTAGAGTTAAAACGAGTGGAGCTGGGTTTGGTTCTGCCTGTGATTTCAGTGAGTTGGGGGTGAGGACTAAGGCAAATGGATAATCTGAGGTCAGCCTCAGCAATTTAGGGAGATCCTCAGAAATTTACCAAAACCCTGAGTCAAAGTAAAAAGTAAAAAGGACTAGGGATGCAGAACAATGGTAACGCATCCCTGGGTTCAATGCCCAGTATCCACCCATACACACATACATACACATGCACATACATAATTATAAAAATAAAACAAGATTGGATGAAAGTCTTTAAAAAGCAGCTAGGCCAGGCATGGAGGTACATGCCTGTAATCCTAGTGATAGTGACTTGAGAGGATGAGACAGAAGGACCACAAGTTGGAGGCCAGCCTCAGCAACTTAAGCCCTAAGCAACTTAGCAAAACCCTACCTCAAAAAAAAAAAAAAAAAAATCAATAAAAAGAGCTGTAGGCATAGTTCAGTGGTATAGCACCCCTGGGTTCATTCAAGCAGGTACAGAGCAGTTTTTTGGGGAACTACTGATCCTAACTCCTAACAGGGGGTCATCGTTCTTCTGCTTCTTTCCCAAGGCTGGCAGTTTAGTCAGGGGGCTAAAACTTAATCTCTGCACTGAAGTGCACTAAGCAAAGCTGAAGACAAAATGCTAGTCAAGAATTAAGACTCAGTAAATATTACATACTGTATAATAGAACACCCACACTCTCTTCTTCCATTTTGACTCTAAAATACTCACTGCCAATCTCTAGGCAGAAGATTGGGCACCGGAGGTTCTCCAAAAACAAATAACAATGAAACAGACTCACTGAATGAATCCTCAATCAACATACTTTTAAGGAGACTTTTAGTGTCTTACTCTTAAATATAAGCCACAACCTAAAACCACCAGAAATACAAATAAAAATGCCAAATGAAGGAGAAAAAAAAACCTTTAAAAATGAAAACTACCCTTAATATAGCTAAGAAAAACCTGGCAATTTAAATGAAGACTTAAATCCATGATTCTTTTAATGGAGGTAAAAAAGAAACTTTGGTAATTAAAAATATAACAGAAGTAAAAACTCTAATAGGTTAATTTAGAAAATAAGTGTGAGAACTTTTCCCAGATACACAACAAAAAGATAAAGTGAGGGAAAATAAGAGAAATGACAAGGAAAACCAATTTTGCAAGTCCAACTGCTTCAAAAAAGAAGTTTAAAGAAAATGGAAGGAAGTACGTAGCATCACAGACCAATGTAAAATTTTCCCTCATATTAAAGAACATAATTCTCCAGATTAAAAGATCCCACTAAGTATATAGCATAACACATGAGATTGATATCCATTTTTAAAATATTTTTAGTTGTAGTTGGACATAACAATTTTATTTATTTACTTATTTATTTTACTGAGGATGGAACCCAGTGCCTCACACAAGCAGTCTACCACTGAGCCACTTTTGCACAACACATCACTCATGCTTATGGTGATGCCAGTGTAAATAAATCTATTGTACTACTAGTTATATAAAAACAAAAGTACATAATATTTGATAACAATGTTGCTGGTTTACATATTTATTTATCATACTTTTTAATCATTATTTTAGAATGTTATTCCTTATACTTAAAAAAAAAAGGTCAGACATGGTGGCTCACACCTATAATCCCAAGTACTTGGGAGGCTGAGGCATTAAAAATGGTAAAAGAGAGGCCAGCCTGGACAATATAATGTGACCCCGTCTCAAAAATTACAAAAAAAAAAATCAACACACAAATCTTGTATTTTTTTTTATAATACTGGAGATTGAACCCAGGGGCTCTCTACCACTGAGAGACATTCCCATCCTTTTTATTTTTTATTCTGATACAGAATAAAAAATTCTATGTTACCCAGGCTATTCTCCATCTTGTAATCCTCCTGCCTCAGCCTCCTGAGTTGCCAGGATTACAGACATGGTATCTCCACACCTAGTAAAAACAAGTTTACTATAAAACAGTATGCTCTTTTAGGCTGGCAGCAGCCCCACACAAACTCAAGTTTATTGCATCTCTTGACTGCATCAAGAGATCATGTTGAGTGTATGACTTACACCATCTCAGTTTCTGTAATTATACTCTATGATGTTCACATAATGCTGACACTGCCTAACTACACATTTTTCAAAACATATCCCTGTGAAGGTACATTGTGTGTGTATGTGAATGGGGGTAAATTATTTGACTGATTTTTTTCTTTCTCAAACTCCTATAATTCAGATGTTAGATTTGTTGCCTCTTTCTTCAATATCTCTTAACTTTTAGTGATCATTTCTGCTTTTTTTTTTTTTGGTATCGAGGACTGAATCCAGGGGACTTGACTTTACTAAGCTACATCCCTAGTCCTTATTTTATCTTGAGACAGGTTCTAAGTTGCCAATGGTGGCCTCAAACTTGTGATCCTCCTTTCTCAGCCTCACAAGTTGTTGGGATTACAGGCATACGCTAAGGCACCTTGTATCATTTCTACTATTTAAAAATATCTTTTGTTCTGTATCCAAGGATGATTCCTCAATTATTACTATTAATTTTTTTTTGGTGGTGCTGCGAATTGAACCCAGGGCTTTGTGCATATAAGGCAGGCACTCTACCAAATTAGCTATATCCCAAAACCCCTACTATTAAATTTTACATTTAAAGTCATTAAAATATTTTTTAAGACTTGGGAAGAAAAAAATTTTTTACTCTCCAACTCTATATTTGGAAAGACTTCTATATTCTTGGAAACAAACAAACAAAAAATCCAACCTCATTTCCTTCTCTTTCAAGCTGTTCTATTCTGTATAGAATTTCCTTTGCTCTCTTCCAGTGCTCTTCAAGATTCTTCTCTTTCACATTTATGTCCTTTAATTGTTCTGCTTCATCTCCATCAAAAGAATACTCTCCTAGACTTAGAGATAATTTCTCAGCTTCATAAAAATGGGGGGAAATGATGAATTTATCCATTACCAGTAAACTCCAACACTTAAAGGATAATCACCTGCCCCATCCCATCCCTTCTGTAAATTTTGTCCATTCAGACTACTGTAGGTACTCAACTGGTACTGAAAATAAATATAAGATAAGAGTGTCTGGCAGAGGCCCAGAACTCAAACAGTCATAAATTAAGCAGAATTACAGGAAAAAGAAGAACATGAAAATGTGTTATTCCAGATACACTAAATACCTACTGGTTTTAAAAGTAGTTTTTTTTTTAGTACTGGAGATCGAACCCTGGGTCCCATATAGGCTAAGCACATTACTAACTAAGCTACCTCTCCAATCCCCAAATAGTTACTTTTAAAACAGTGTTCACAATGTTGTTCCTTCATATAAACTTTAAAATCCTTTCTTCACATCTTATATACAGTTTTTCTTCTACAAGGACAATAATCCTTATCATGGCTATTGGCTTCTATGCTCCAGCCACATGGTCATCAATTCCTTCAACATACTAGCTTCCCTCCTACCACAGGGCCTGTGTGCCTGATGCTTGGGATGAGAGACTTGTCCATAACAATTTCCCTTCTTTTTTACCTAATTAACTCTAGATAATCAGCTCTCAGATGAAGAATCACCTTCTCCAAAGCCTTTCTGCTTCAAGTCCTGGTCAGATTTCTTTCTTAAAGGATATCAAATATCCGCTGTCCACCCCTTCATACCCTATGTCAATTTACAGTAATATATAATCCCATTGGATAGATTATTCAATTACTGTCTATTCCTCTAATTAAGTTCTATGAGTACAAGGTTATATATTTTCTTATACTGTATCCCTAATATCTATCACATAATTTAGAAACTCAAAAATATTTTTTAAAATAAATGAATGTAATTTTTATTAGGACTTAAGTGATAATCACACTAGTTTCTTAAATTTAAGTCCTACAAACTAAATTTGTTATGTTATATAAAGTAAGTGAATTATGTCTATTGCTGCTCTCTATACGTTCTCTTACATATAGGTTTGTATATGCTGAAAATACCTTGGTTATCACAACCAAATTGTATACTCTGCTTTGCAAGTACAAGAGGAACCTGGAAGCTAATAGGGCTTGGCTTATTAAAGCATGTACAACTCCCCCTTTATAAACTTTGGTTGGTACCCTCTTATAGCAATAGTAAACTTACTAATTTTTTTGCAGTTGTGAAGTACAAAAGTGGCAGCTTTGTTTAGTTCCTCATTCTGAGATTCTGTTAAGGCTTGTATCATGAGTGGAAGCCCATTGTTTTTAAAAAGGTCATACTGATTTTCCTCTGGAAAATATATAAAAAATTAAAACAAGATAATTATTTTATCAAAAAACTAAATGCACAGATCATAATCCTTCTTTTTTCCTTCTTTTGGTATCAGGGATTGAACCCAGGGTTGCTTAACCACTGAGCCACATTCCCAGCCGCCACCCCACTTTTTTTTACATTTGGAGGTAGGGTCTCATTAAGTTGCTTAGGGGCTCACTAAATTGTTGAGGCTGGCTTTGAACTTGTGACCCTTCTGCCTTAACCTCCCAAGCTGCTGTGATTATAGGTGTGTGCCAAAATAGTTACAATTTTTAAAAGTACATTAAAATCCAATTTTAAAAGTAGTTTCAATTTAGGAAATAACTTGCTTATACAAAAAGCCTGACTCATGAGTGATGATTTCTGAAATGCAGCATACCTCAGAAAAGTCAACTGTCTTCACTTTGGATTAAAGAAAAGTAGAGTTGATACTAATTACATAGAGGCTAAGAGAAAGAATAGAGAAATGGATAGAGTAGAAGAATGAGTAGAAAAAGCAAGAGGAGAAAAAGAGAGAAGAGTAGAAAAGTGGAAAGGTGTAAGAGGAGGAAGATTTGAAGAGAGTGAGAGAAATAGAAGTGGATAGGGTTGGAAAGAAAGAATAGATTTGAGAGAGGAAATTAATAATAGGATGAAAGTGGAGAAAGGGAGGAAAATGGAAGGGGAAGAAGAAAGGGAATAGACAGGATAGAGTAATAGGTAGCAGAAGAAAGAACCTGCAAAGGTTTTCAACAAGTAATATAGGATCAAATTTGTGCAGCAATGTGAAAAGGGGACTGAAAATGGAGTTAGGGAAACTAGGTGTGGTATGCAGGCCTATAATCCCAGCTATCCCAGAGACTAAGGCAATAGGATCAAGTTCAAGGTGAGCCTGGGAAATTTAGCAAGACCCTATCTCAAAATAAAACATTAAAAGGGCTGGGGATATAGCTCAGTGGTACAGCGACTGGCATCAATCTCCAGTACTTAAAAAAAAAAAAAAGAAGAAAAGGAGCATAGGGAGGTAGCTATTGTGTGAAAGATGTTGAAGAGGTGCAGTCCTAAATTAGGAGGGTAGCACTACTGGCGATATACAGAAAGAGATAAGAAAGGAAAAGAAAAGTAGAACCACAGGTCTCGGTGAATGACTGAATATAATGTCTGAAGGAAGATGAAGAACTAAAATGATTAGAGATCTTAATGACTGGAAGAAAGGCAATAATTTGTTTATTTGCCATATTCATATTTGTGGATTGAGCCCAAGACTTTGTGCATGCTAGGCAAGCATTCTATCACCAAGGTACATCCCAGTCCCTTTTATTTTTTAGTTTGAGACAGGGCCTCATTAAGTTGCTCAGATGCCTCAACCTCCTGGAATTATAAGCCTATACCACCACCACACTAAGCAAAAGGCAATATTTTAAGCTTTTCCTATGACTAGGGGGGGAAACACCAGTGTATTTCCACTGTTTTAATAGCACACTAGGCTGGGGATGTGGCTCAAGAGGTAGCGCGCTTGCCTGGCATGCGCGCGGCCCGGGTTCGATCCTCAGAACCACATACAAACAAAGATGTTGTGACCACTGAAAACTAAAAAATAAATATTAAAAAATTCTCTCTCTCTCAAAAAAAAAAAAAAAAAAGCACACTAATTCAATACTTACCACAATACTCTGTGCAATGACCAAGAGCAAGTATAATGCTAAATTTTTCTCCTGAATCCAGACTTTCATTAGACAGTAATGTCAAAAGTTTGGAAACGATATGGTATTTGGATAGTACTACTCCGAAAGCAGCTATTAGTATAAAATAGAGAAAAAAAAGTAAGTGCAAACTTAAAACTTAGAAATATACATATGATACTTCTTTTTACATATGCTATGTTTTGAAGAGCTTATCCAGGAAGAATATTCTATCTATACAATATCTAAAATATATATAAATATCTATTTAATGTATATGTATAACTGAATTCACTGTAATAAGATGATGATTTAATGTAATAGTCTTCATTAATCCTTCTAAAGCAAATTTTTTGAAGAATGGTTTCTTCTTAATTATTCTGCACAATGTTGCATGTACATTCTGCTTTCCTAAAAGCTGAATATGTCCACTGTCACCCGACATATCGCCTCTTGTGTTCATTGGACAATAAAGACAATCTCATCTAATCCTATCCTAACATTGAAATATTCTCTTAACTGACCAAAGTTCTAGTGATGTTAATGATGTAATGAAGCATATGTGAACCTGTACTGAAGAAATGACAAAATTCAAAAGTCTACTTAAGTTATACTTCTCTCATGGGAATTTTAATAAGGTTCATCCAGAGTCTAACAATACTGGTATAGACAAGAATGCTGGGAATCCTTAAGGGACTATATTTTAATCTTTTTATCTTTTTGGAGCTCAACATATACAGGCATTCAATAACTTCTTTTTAAAAGACCATCTACATTTTTTTGGTTCTCTCTGAATGACAACAGAGTTTTTTTATTACAAAACTATACAGAAATCATTCCTCAGTGGGTTTTTGTGTGTGTTTGGTACTGGGAATTGAATTGTGGGGTGGTCTATCACTGAGTTATACCCTTATCCCTTTTTATTTTGAGACAGTGTCTTACTAAGTGGCTGAGGCTGGCTTCAAAATTGCAATTCTCTTGCCTCAGCCTTATGAGTAGCTGGAATTACAGGTTTGTGCTACCACACCTAGCAATGCCTTGCTGTCTGTACAAATGAGAAGCAGTCATGTGAACAAGTCTGGCTCTTCTAGTAGCTATGGAGTGTTGGGTAAGTCAGGCCAAATATTCATTAGAAAAAGGCATTCTTAATTCTTTATACAATTCTTAAAAATCTATAAATTGGGGGGCTGGGGTTGTGGCTCAGCGTAGAGCACCTGCCTAACATGTGTGAGGCACTGGTTCAATTCTCAGCACCACATATAAATAAATAAAGGTCCACCAACAGGGCTGGGGATGTGGCTCAAGCGGTAGCACGCTCGCCTGGCATGTGTGCGGCCTGGGTTCGATCCTCAGCACCACATACAAACAAAGATGTTGTATCTGCCGAAAAACTAAAAAATAAATATTAAAAAATTCTCTCTTAAAAAAAAAAAAAGGTCCATCAATAACTAATAAAATTATTTTTTAAAAAACTATAAATTGGGTTTTCCATTTCTTATGTCACAAAAATGGCCCTTGATTTCTCATCTAAAATATTTAATGCTGATTTTTTTCAGTGAAATAAAGGTTTAGGAATGATAGGATCTTCTCTTTTTTTGTTAATATTAGTTGTTGGACATTTATTTATTTATTTATATGAGGCGCTGAGAATCTAACCAAGTGCCTCAAATATGCCAGGCAACCACTGTACCACTGAGCCACAATCCTAGCCCAGGATCTTCTTTTGATTCTATCATTAGGCTTGAAGTCAGAGACCTATATGAATTCTTAGTGAAATCGTAATTTGCATGGGAAAATAAAGTATTAGACTAGATAATTTCTAAGAATCCTTTCCACTTGTGAGAAGCTGGAAGCCTAATCCATGTTAGTGTTTAATCTCCCATTTCAACCCCCACCATGCTAAATTCTAACAAAATTTAATTGTAGAAAACTTAATAAGCATTTTTACTTACGATTATCAGCAATACATGCATCCACTGTCTTTGTCACCACCACTGCAAGTTTAGCACTGGAAAGAGCTTTGTGAGAATCAGATTCCAGTTGTACAAGAACTTGGGACAATACATCCAGTCCACCCACAGATATAAAGTATTTCTGAACATATGCTTAAGGAATAAAGTAGCAGAACTATTAATATCTCAAACAAAACATGTGGTTTCATTCAATTAATTTGTACAACATTAACTTGACTTTTCAAATACTTACTAAAAATTTCCAAGAATTAAACATCTAGTCTTTACCTGTGCATATACATAATCATATGATAAATTACTTATTTATGCAAGCACTTCACTTTGACATAGTACAAACACGTGTATTGTACAATATTGCTTTCTTCTGTGTAAGAAGTTTTTCATTTCATTTAGTAATAACTGTTGTATTTTGTAAGAAAGACATTATTAAACTATCCTTCAACGATATTAAACAAGCCTTTCAATAGAGCTCTAAGGAATAGACTTAATAATTTAGCTTAGAATAAAAAATAGCAAGAGACCATTTTCTGAAATTCCAACATAACACAATTCCTTTGCAGATTGCTCAGATCTACAAAGGGCAAAGTATTTAACTGTTCCAAAACCATATCTCATCCATCTTATAAACAAAACTTTTTTAACTTCTTGGAGCATAAAACTATGTTACTGAGCTATAACAACTATTCTAGACAAAAGTTCAATGACAGGTACATATTTTTAAGTTTAAAGTCCATTTTTTCCCTGTTGCAAATGATTCTGAAGGGGAAATATCCCCGGGGGGTTTATGGATTCAATAGTCTCCATAGCCCCTATCCCCAAAACAGACTTAAAACAAATGGATATAATTCTGTTACAAATCTTTTGTCCAGTTTAGCCTAGTTCCAAAAAATAAAGCCAAGATGATTTAAAGCAAAAACTAATTTTTGTATTGTTTAATGTAATAGAACATTAATCTAAAAATATTACATCCAGAATTTTCTACATCTGAGAAAGAAACTGTAAGGAAATATTATTTAAGGACAAGCAAGCATTTTCAATATCATGGAGACTCCAAAACAGCTTAAAGAGTATTTTTTTTGTACATGTATGTGCATGGCTTAAAGAGTATTTTTAACTTAAAAACTTTTTCAAAGAGTAAATTCTAGCCAGGTGCGGTGGTACATGCCTGAAATCCCAGTAATTCAGAGGCTGAGTTAGGAGGATGACAAGTTTGAGGTCAGTGTCAGCAAATTAGTGAGGTTCTAAGCAACTAATGAAACTCTGTCTCAAAATAAAAAGGGCTTCACTTTGACTTCACTTTAGGGCTGAGGGTGTAGCTCAGTAGTAAAATATCCCTGGGTACAATTCCCTAGCACCAAATAAATAAATAAAAATTAAAAATAAAAAGAGCTGGGAATGAATGGAAGGAAGGAGGGAGGAAGGGAAGAAAGAGGGAAGGAAGGAGTTTCCCATCTCCCCACATCACAGCCCCTCCTCTTGTGCGAGAGATTAAACCCAGGGCCTAATGTATGATAGGCAAGGGTTCTACTACTGAGTTAAACTTTGAACTCTCCAAAAGGATGTATTAAGTATAGACACAACCATGTGTGTATGTATGTTCATATGTATGTGTGTATGTACGTATACGTGCATAGCCAGGGGCACTTTACCACCAAGGTGTAGCTGGGGGAGCTATACCGCCAGCCCTTTTTAATCTTTGAGACAGGGTCTCACTAAGTTGCCCAGGCTGGCCTAGAACTTGAGATCCTCCTGCTTCAACTTCCTAAATAGCTGAGATTACAGGCAAGTGCTGCTGTACTCAGAAAAAAATGAAGTATTTTTAAATGCTTAGATGAAAACTGGCTCTCTATTGCCACAAAGGTGCTTATTTATAGCCTAAGTAACAAAAATTCAAGCTTATATGCAGAGGAACATTCTGCTTTATACTTGTATGCTGAATATTTCAAATTTCCTCTAATTTATATTTGTTTTTGTTTTTACAAGCTACTGGGGATTGAACCCAGGGCTTCGCACATGCTAGGCAAGTATTTCACCTCTGAGTACATCATTAGCCCTAATTTATATTTCATACTAATTTTTTGAGAGTAATGAAGTCCTATATTTATCAATCTTTTAAGCAGGCATTGAGAGAAAAAAGAAATGACAAGGTACCAAAGAAATAGGTTTCAATATTCAGAATTCTAGAAATATAGTCCTCTGAGTATTAAAACACCTGAATATAGACTGTATCAGCAATGTATAAAAGTTCTAATTGTTCCACATTCTCACCAATATTTAACATTGCCAATTTTTTTTTTTTTTTTACTTTTAGTCATGCTAGTGCATAGATAGTGGTAGTGCACATGGGTTATAGTTTTCTCTAAAGATTAATGATCAAGTATCTTTTCAAGTGCTTATTTAACATACAATTTTTTTTTAAGAAGCTACCTGTTCAAATCTTTTGCACCCCCCCTTTTTTTGTTACCTTTTATTTTGTGGTGCTGGAAATTGAATCCAGGGCCTTGCACAAGCTAAGCAAGGTTTCTACCACCTGCAACCTTTCTAAAATCACTATTAGTTCTAGTAGCTTTTCTGGATGTTCTATAGATAGTCATGTCATTTGTAAAATAATAATAATAATAATATATCTTATTCCTTTTCCAGCTCTAGTCCTTTTCTTCATTTTCTTCTCTTGTTGTATTAGACAAGACATATGGTAAAAAGTGAAATGAAGCGAGAGTGACCGTCCTTATCTTTTCTTTTTCCCCAGTCTCACAGAGTAAGTATTAAAAGTCTTTTACCATTATACATGTTAGCTGTAGTATTGTGGAGAGGCCCCTTATCACAACAAGGAAATTCCCTTCTATTCCTAGTTTACCAAGAGGTTTTGTCACGAATGTATGTTGAATTATGGCAAATCTTTTCTATTGAGATTGTTCTATAGTTCTTTTTTTTTCTGTGAATGCAGTAAATTTTCTGTTAAACCAATCGTGCACTCCTGGGACATGTGTCATTTGGTCATAATATATTATCCTTTCTCTTTATTCCTACATTCGATTCATTAACATCTTGTTAAGAATTTTCACACCTCTGTTCATAAGGCAGTCTGTGTTGAGAGCCACAGCCGAAGGGGCTCCAGCAAACTTTCAGACTGCCAGCTGATGATTGGCTCACAGCGGCCCCAGCAACACCTAGCTGATTGGCTCCTCTGTGGAGATGCTCATTGAGCTGTTTCCCTGCCCTTTCAGACTACCAGCTGATGATTGGCTCACAGCAGCCCCAGCAACATCTAGCAACATCTAGCTGATTGGCTCCTCTGCGGTGATGCTCATTGGGCTGTTTCCCTGCCCTTTCAGACCACGAAGCTGCTCATTGGGGGACTTTTTTGGCTCCGCCCATGCGACCCAGCCAATCGGCCTCAAGAGCAGGAGGATTGTGGGAGGAAGAGGTTGTTGGGGTGTGTGGCTTGTGGGAAGCCAGTGGTGGCAGTTGGGCTCTGAGGGTTTTTTCCTGAGGAGCTGTTTTGTTTATCTTGTGTGGTTCTAAAAATAAAGTTAGTTTCTTTTGACAAGTGGCTCCTGAATTGTGCCCAGCCAGACTGCGGCATTTGGTGGCTCGCACGGGGAGCGACTGAGGGTAAGTAAACCGCTCGCCCCTGAGGGCAGGGTGAGAGGATGGGGAGCCATTTTAAGATTCCTCTTTTGTTTTGCTTCATTTTTGTTTTAAGTTGCCTGTCCCTGGAGATGAGTGAGACGGAAGAAAAACCGCTCACTTCTGAGGAAAAACTATTTACGTCTGAGGAACAGATAGGGAGAAAGGATGGATGCACATGTAAGGAGGATAGAAAGGCTATAATGAATTTTTGTTGTTCCATTTTTATTTCATTCTGTCTCGGTTTTCTTTGGCGTCATCTTGTTGGGTTGTATTATAGTAGAAATACGGGATCAGAAACTAGTAAAAAACAAACTGAAAGAGTGTTAAGTAAATTGTTAGAGGAAGAAGGCATTCCAGTAAAATCAAGAGCAGTCAGGGCATACGTTGATACAATGCAAAAATGTAGCCCATGGCTTTTTAAGGAGGAGTTGTTAAATATATCACAATGGAACCATCATGGTGAAGATTTAAAAAGAATAGAAAAGAACAGCCCAGGAACTCTGCCAGCTGGCACATTGGCATTGTGGGCGTTGGTATCTGGTTTGCTTAGTCCAAAGCCTTCAATTCAGACAAAGGTAGAGGAAGGAGAAGACATATTGATTCAAGTAAATGAGGAGGTCTCTCAAGTTAGTCAGAAAAAGGAAAAGATTCAAGTAAAAGAGAAGGTCTTTCGAGCTAATCAGACAGAGAAAGAAAGTTTAGAGCAGAAAAAGCCATCAGGGGGAAAGTTACAAAAGGAGACTGCTACTAAAACCTTTCTATCACCAGAGGGCTTAAGTGTCCAACCAACAGCACCACCTCTACAGGAGACTGCTACTAACACCTTTCTATCACCAGAGGGCGTAAGTGTCCAACTGACAAGGCCACGTCCATATGCTGAGAGGCCCCCAACCCCCGCAGTGGATAGTTCAGATCCTGAGACAGGATCTCAAGTATTAACATGCCCTGTATTTGAGGTAGGAGGGCAGCGAATTTACCATACTTTAAATTTCAAAACAGTGAAGCAGCTAAAAGAGGCTGTAACAACCTATGGTCCTCAAGCACCCTTCACTGTAAGCTTGGTCGAATCCATTACCAACTTGAACATGACGCCAGCAGATTGGGCTAATATGTGTAAAGCTGTGCTAAATGGAGGACAATACCTGTTATGGAAGGTTGCCAATGAGGAATTTTGCAAGGAGACGGCTAGGCGAAATGCAGCAGCTGGTTATCCTCAGAGAAATCTAGATATGTTGTTAGGAAAGGGACCTTATGAGGATCAGCAGCAACAAATTGCATATGATCCTGGTGTATATTTACAAATTGCTGTAGATGCAGTTAAGGCATGGAAGACTTTACAAGGACATGGAGGTTTACAAGGTCAATTATCTAAGATAATACAAGGAACTAATGAATCTTATGCTGAATTTGTAGATAGGCTTATTCAAACAGCTACCAGAGTTTTTGGGAATACAGAACAAGCAATGCCATTAATAAAACAACTGGCTTATGACCAAGCGAATCGTTGGTGCAGAGATATCATTAGACCATGGAAACATGAAGATTTAAACACATATATTAAATTATGTAGAGACATTAATGAACAAGAGCAAGTCATGGCAGCTGCAGTAAAACAGGCTTTAGATGCCAGAGACATTAATGAACAAGGGAAAATTGTGGCAGCTGCAGTAAAACAGGCTTTAGATGCCAGAGACATTAATGAACAAGGGCAAATTGTGGCAGCTGCAGTAAAACAGGCTTTAGATTCCAGGCCAAGAACATGCTACAATTGTGAACAAACAGGACATTTTAAAAGGAATTGCCCCATAGGAGGAGGGTTTAACAAAACTAGGTATCAAAGGAGTAGAATACCGGGTATTTGCCCACGATGCCGTAGAGGGAGACATTGGGCTAATGAATGCCGTTCTCAAACCACCATAGAGGGTACTCCATTATCAAAAAACGAACAAGGACCAAGTGTTTATCCACGATATCGTGGAGAAAGGTACTGGGCTCCATTGCCAAAAAATGGACAGGGGGGCCCAATGCTCCGGGGCCCAAAACCACAAATATACGGAGCACTGGAGGAACCCAGCAACCCCATCAGGGTAGTGCCCAGGACACATTGTCCATCAGATCCCTCATCAGACAAACCAGAGGGAGCGCAGGGTTGGACATCTGCGCCTCCGCCAGATCAGTACTAACTCCAGAGATGGGAGTTCAAATCATTCCCACAGGGGTGAAAGGACCTCTTCCCAAAGGAACAGTAGGCTTATTATTGGGACGCAGCTCTTCTACTCTAAAAGGACTTATGATAAGTCCTGGGGTAATTGATCCCGATTATGAAGGTGAAATAAAAATTATAGCCAGTTCTCCAAATGGTATATCAGTAATTTCACCAGGAGATAGAATAGCACAGTTACTAATAATACCAAGCCTACATGATAAATTTTCCAGTCGTGCTATAGAAAGAGGTTCCAAGGGATTAGGCTCCACAGGTGTAGATTGGGCTATGCTGTCTTTAAATTTAGATTCTCGCCCCATGCTAAAACTAAATATTCAAGGACATGAATTTAATGGGCTACTGGATACAGGTGCAGACCTTAGCATCATCTCTCGTCAAGAATGGCCAAAACATTGGCCATTACAACAAGCCACTCAAACGCTTCGAGGCCTAGGAGTGGCGACTAATCCCCATAGAAGTGCAATGGTATTAGATTGGAAGGATCCTGAAGGATGTGAAGGAACTATACAGCCATATGTATTGGATTATCTTCCTATAAATTTATGGGGACGAGATGTCCTAGATCAATTAGGTTTGACATTAACAAATAACATCAACCAAAATGCACCCACTATTATGACTAGACAAGGTTTTAGGAAAGGAAAAAGATTAGGAAAACAAGAACAAGGTATAGCAGCACCAATACAAATAGATCAAGGAACAGACAGACATGGGTTGGATTTTCAGAAAGGGCCACTGAGACAATAAAAATTACTTGGAAATCAGAAAGACCAGTATGGGTTCCTCAGTGGCCCCTGACTAAAGAAAAGATACTAGCAGCCCATGATCTGGTCAAACAACAATTAGCAGAAGGACATATACAACCTTCTGTATCTCCCCATAATACTCCCATTTTTGTCATCAAAAAGAAATCTGGTAAATGGAGATTATTGCAAGATTTAAGAGCCATTAATAATGAGATGATTATTATGGGACCTGCTCAATCGGGGATTCCTCAATTGTCTGCTTTGCCAAAAACTTGGTATGTTTTAGTTATAGATATTAAAGATTGTTTTTTTTCAATTCCAATTCATCCTGAGGATAGTCCACGTTTTGCATTTACTATCCCTGCACTGAATCATGAAGGTCCTGATCAGAGATATGAATGGAAAGTACTCCCTCAAGGGATGGCTAACAGCCCAACTATGTGTCAAATTTATGTTGACAAAGCAATCCAGCCACTTAGAAATCAAAATCCTGAACTACAAATATTTCACTATATGGATGATGTATTATTAGCACACAAAGCTAAAAACACATTGCTAGACTGTTATGCCACACTTACAAACTTATTAAAAAATTATAATCTAGAGATAGCAATAGATAAAGTACAATTAAATTTTCCAATTAATTATTTAGGAGTTCTATTATCCTCAACCATGGTCCGTCCACCAAAAATTCAAATACGAGTAGATCAACTCAAATCACTTAATGACTTTCAAAAGTTATTAGGAGACATAAATTGGATAAGGCCTTATCTAGGTATACCAACAGGAGAGTTGGGACCTTTATTTGATATCCTAAAAGGTCCATCAGATCCAAATTCACCCCGAATGTTAACGCCTGAAGCAAGAAAGGCATTAAAAATCATTGAAACATATATGGAAAATATGCATTTGGATAGAATTGATATAAGTTTGCCTTTATTATTTATTGTAATACCAACAAAAAATATTCCTACAGGAGTATTTTGGCAAGAAGGCCCATTATTATGGATACATTTATCTTATTCTCCTAACACTATTCTTACTAGGTATCCTGAGGCTGTAGGACAATTAATACTCAAAGGAATAAAAGCAGCAAAGGGAGTGTTTGGAATTTCTCCCAATAAAATTATTACTCCATATACTATGAATCAAATTGATGAGTTAGCGAATGAGTTAAATACTTGGGCAATAATCATGTGCAAATCTAATGTTTCATTTGATAACCACTTACCATCTAATCCTTTATTGTCTTTTTGGTCATCGCATCCTGTAATTTTTCCAAAAATGACAAGAAAAACACCTATCGGGAATGCTCCAAATATATTCACTGATGGATCAAATAATGGTACAGCAGCAATAGTTACACCTGATCAAACTTTTACATTTTTAGTACCCAAACAATCAGCTCAAAAGGTAGAGCTTAAGGCAGTATTACAGGCTTTTGTGATGTTTAAAAATTCTGTATTTAATTTATTTTCCGATAGTCAGTATATAGTTAATGCTATAGTATCCCTTGAAGATGCTGGTAGGATTTCCCCTTCCTCCACTATTTTCTCTTTGTTTTCCACTATACAAAGTCTAATCTGGGACAGAAAAGATCCATTCTTTATAGGACATATCAGGGCACATACAGGATTGCCTGGAGCCCTTAGTTTGGGCAATGATTTAGCAGATAAAACTACACATGACATACATATTTTCTCTACACTAGAAGAAGCTATAAATTTTCATAAAAAGTTCCATGTCAATGCTAATACTTTACAAAAGCGTTTTAAAATAACTAAGGAACAAGCTAGACAAATAATAAAACAATGTCAAAATTGTGTGACCTTTTTACCACAAGTTAATCTTGGAGTCAATCCTAAAGGATTGATACCTAACCATATTTGGCAGATGGACGTCACACACTTGCCAGAATTTGGAAAATTAAAATATTTGCATGTTACAGTTGATACTTCTTCTGGATTTTTGATGGGCTCCCTTCATGCCGGAGAAAAAACTAAAGATGTTATAGCTCATTGCTTACAAAATTTTGCCACTGTGGGCGTTCCAAAACAGTTAAAAACAGATAATGCCCCTGGTTATACTTCTACCTCTTTTAAACAATTTTGCTCATCATTTGGCATTACTCATATAACAGGAATCCCATACAATCCACAGGGACAAGGCATTGTTGAAAGAGCTCATCAAACTATTAAAATGTACTTATTAAAGCAAAAAGAAGGAATTGGGAAGGGGTATATATTCCCCAAAGATAAACTTAAAATAACCCTTTTTACTCTAAACTTTTTAAATTTGGATTCATCAGGGCTTAGTGCTGCGGAAAGGCATATGTGTCCAAAAAATGTATATAAGCCCAAGGTACTTTGGAAGGATATTCTAACAGGACAATGGAAAGGTCCTGACCCAGTAATTGTCTGGAGTCGGGGGTCTGTTTGTGTGTTTCCACAGGGAGAACAGCAGCCGATTTGGATTCCAGAGAGATTAACTAAGGTCCTGACCCAGTGATTGCCTGGAGTCGGGGGTCTGTTTATGTGTTTCCACAGGGAGAACAGCAGCTGATTTGGATTCCAGACAGATTAACTAAAGCGATTTCTACAGACCAAAAAGAAGATGTGATATCCAGAACTCCAGTTTGGTTATTCTTACATCTGCGACAGAACCAGAATGCTTTTTTCAATATCTATTTTATTATTGCCCTTTCCCATATTTTTTTTTTTTTTTGAGCTCATACAGACCTAGGTTAATGTTTTGCTGATCAGTTCTATTTTTTTGACTATAGAGTTTTTAAACATTGCAATGAAGATTTCACCTGTAAAAAGTTATAAGGCCTTTACTATTATGTTATGTGTCGTATGTATTATGTGTGCACACTTGTGTTTTGTGTTTGAATGTACGTATGTCCATATGTCATATATGATGAGCGCTCATGAAAAAATGGATCCAAATAATTTTTTTTTTATTCACGTGATTTAAATGGTTTAATTTAAATTGGGTAAACAGCTGTTGAAGATTGTTTTAAAATGTGAACAAAATAGGAGGTTAACAGATCTGTTTGTTTACTTTCACCTTTCCTTTTCATTATATTTAATAATTCTCTTAAAGATAATGTAAATTGTTAAGAAAATTGTTTTCTTTTAATGCCTTCTGGGACGTTACATAATTTTTTCTTTAGCCATTATTGCCAGAATTCCTATCTTCAGTGAAGACAATGTAAATTGTTAAGAAAATTGTTTTCTTTTAGTGTCTTCTGGAATGTTATATAATGTTATATAATTTTTCTTTAGCCATTATTGTCAGAATTCCTATCTTCATCCCAGTGCATGAAGACAAAGATAAAACCAATCTACATCTTCTGCAATAGCCATCACTGAACTGCTTGCAGAACTTGCCTGGACTATGTATCACTTATATGCATTGTGAACTCACTTGTATGCATTGTGAACTATCTGTTGGTGCAGCAACTTCTGGTAGTGTTGGGGTATTTATGCTGATGGTGTCATCGGTGGTACAATTTTTCCAAAAGGAGCCGTCAGCTGGCTTGGTGTATCTTCCTCCCTTCTGTTTGTCATGATCGTTCAGCTAAAATTTGGGGGCCAACAGAGGTGAGGCAAAGAACCTCACCCCCCCCCCCGCTGGTACGAAGACCTCTACACAGGTGTGGCTGTATACTGGACTGGTAGTCAATGACGGGTAAGATCCAATTACTATGGTACCAACCTAAGACAGGAGGCTGACGCCTTGAGGTCAGCTCATCCAATAACGGGTAAGGACCATATGTACTATTGGACAACCTAAGGCAGACACGGTCCCTAAGCCACATGCTTCTTGTTTAAACAGAGAGGGGGAGATGTTGAGAGCCACAGCCGAAGGGGCTCCAGCAAACTTTCAGACTGCCAGCTGATGATTGGCTCACAGCGGCCCCAGCAACACCTAGCTGATTGGCTCCTCTGTGGAGATGCTCATTGAGCTGTTTCCCTGCCCTTTCAGACTACCAGCTGATGATTGGCTCACAGCAGCCCCAGCAACATCTAGCAACATCTAGCTGATTGGCTCCTCTGCGGTGATGCTCATTGGGCTGTTTCCCTGCCCTTTCAGACCACGAAGCTGCTCATTGGGGGACTTTTTTGGCTCCGCCCATGCGACCCAGCCAATCGGCCTCAAGAGCAGGAGGATTGTGGGAGGAAGAGGTTGTTGGGGTGTGTGGCTTGTGGGAAGCCAGTGGTGGCAGTTGGGCTCTGAGGGTTTTTTCCTGAGGAGCTGTTTTGTTTATCTTGTGTGGTTCTAAAAATAAAGTTAGTTTCTTTTGACAAGTGGCTCCTGAATTGTGCCCAGCCAGACTGCGGCAAGTCTGGCCTACAGTTTCCTTATAATGCTCTTGGCAGTTTTGGTATGGGTATAATGTTGGCCTTTCAGAATATTTTGGGAAGTGTTTCTTCCATTTCTATTTCTGGGAATAATTTATATACAATGTTTTGTTTTCTTGAAATGCTTGGTAGGCTTCACCAGTAAAATCATCAGGGTATGGATTTCCCTCTGAGTTAAGGTTTTAAACTACAAATTCTATTTCTTTCATAGACATAAGAATATTCAAGTGATCCATTTCTTTTGAGTGAACTTTGGTAGGCTGTATCTTTCAAAGAATTTGTCCAATTCATTTAAGTCATCAATTTTTTTGACATACAGTTGTTCTACTATTCCTTTATTATTCTTTTAATATCTGTTATGGTCATGTGACTTCTCATACCACCACTGACAATTGGGGCCTTTAATTACCAGATATCTGGGGCTTTTCTAGATGTTTATTTTTATTCATTACTAATTTAATTCCATGTGGCCAAAAATACACATTTTCTGTTTTTAGATTTACCACCTAGTTGCTCTGTTTTATGAGGCTATGTGGTGAGATTAAAAAAAAAACAAAAAACTGTTTTTGTCACCATCTTCTAAAATATCCTCCCCAAAATATCTACTTTTTTAAAAAATATATTTTAATTGTTGATGTACCTTTATTTTTTATTTATTTATATGTAGTGCTGAGGATCGAACTCAGTGCTTCACTGAGCCCCAGCCCCAGCCCCAAAATATCTACTTTTAAGACAGTTTTATCTTCAAAACTCTAAATGCTTCCAAAATGACCCATATTACTAGAATAAAATCAACTCAATTCTATTAACAATATTTTTGTTATGCTTTGAAACATGTTTCTTCAAGAATGACCTAGAGAATAATAAACACTTACTGTTATTTGCAAGAGTAAGTCCAATAAATGAGCAAATAGGGCGAATTATCTCAGGTTTCATGCAATTTGTTAGCCATTCATTAGCATGTGAAAAAAGTGAACAGCAAAACATTTGATTTTCATCTGAAAGAAGACAATTAGTTTTTATTTGACATTTGAAAAATACCAGTTTTCATTACTGTCTTTATATTTAAATATTTGAGATAATTACCATTTTGAGGATTGTTGACACAGACACACAGAGTACTACATACTGAAGACCATAACTGATAACTCTGGAAAACACTTTTATCTGACAAATTCAACTCATATTTTGAAAGAACTGTCCTGTTAGGTTAAAAAGAAAAGTAAATTAACATAAATAGGTTAAGGTCTTAAGCAATGAATAACGATAAAAAAAATTCTATTTGCTTACCTGAATAATTGTGACAGAACTGTAATACAACCTGTTTCTCTCACAAGTGTTTGTCCACTCTCTTAAAAAAAAAAGTCATATATTACATAAATAAGACTTTTTTGGGGGGAGGGATACTGGAGAGTGAATTCAGGAGCAATTAACCACTAAGCCACATCCCAGGCCCCTCCCCCTTTTTTTGGGTGGTGCTGGGGATTGAACCCAGGGCCTTATGCATGCAAGGCAAGCACTCTACCAACTGAGCTACATCCCCAGTCCCCCAGGCCCTTTTTAATTTTTTATTTTGAGACAAGGTATTTCTAACTTGCTTAGGGCCTTGCTAAATTGCTGGGGTTGGCTTTGAACTTGCATCCTCCTGCCTCAGCCTCCTGAGTTGCTAGGATTACAGGCATGCATCACCATGTCTGGCTGAATATATCATTACAAAATATAACAGAATTATAGTAGATAAAAATTTATAACTAACATCATTATGGCAAAGACACTATTTATACTTAGAGATTGACAACACTCAAATTTCCTCTAAAAATCATAAAACACTGATTTTGCATCATGGTTCTCTGTTATAGTACCAAAATATGCTCCAAAGTAGAAAAAAATAAATTCAGTCTTTTATAAGTTTTACCAAAAAAACAAAGAGAAAATCTAGAAGTACTTTAAATGACCATAAAATGCTTGACAAATTGAAGAACTAAATAAAGCAATGTTAAAAAAAAAAATAATACTGAGGGGCTGGGGTTGTGGCTCAGTGGTAGAGGGCTCAAGTGCCTGGCAAGTGTGTGGCCCTGGGTTCAATCCTCAGCACCACATAAAATGAATAAATAAAATAAAGGTATTGTGTCCATCTACAATTAAAAAAAAAGTAATAATAATACTGAACAATAGATGTATTAGAACATTCTACATTCTATTTGCAACTTTTCTATAAATCTAATATTATCCTAAAATAAAAACCATTGCTGGTTGATACAGAAAACTCTGTAACTAATTCGTCAATTCAGTTAAAAAAAATCAATCAATTAAATTCATTAAAGGCTATGCTTTTTCTTGTAAAAGTTATTATATCTCGGGCTGGGGTTGGGGTTGGGGTTGTGGCTCAGTGGTTGAGCACTTGCCTAGCATGTGCAAGGCCCCGGGTTAGATCCTCAGCACCACATAAAAATAAATAAAATAAAGGTATTGTGTCCAGCTACAACTAAAAAATAAATATATTTTTAAAAAAGTTATTATATCTCAAATGTTCAATAAATAGTACAAATCACTTTCTATTTATTAAAATTAACATCAAATGATTAAATGTATTCTATTAATTCCTTTTTCTTTAAGCTAGTATTTCTCAGAAGTTAATAAGATTTAAAAAGGACACTGATATAAGGACTAGAATGAAAAGATTAACAACAATTATTCTAATTTATTATTTAAAAGGTTTTTAAACATTCATAAAAGAATATACTTACTATTGTTTGAAACCAGACCCAAAATAACATATACAGACATTCTTTTCAAATTTGTGTTTGAATCATCATTAGATAAGAATAAAGTTAGGTCTTCAAATAATTCTGAAGTACACAAAGTTTGCTGACAGTAAACTGAAATATAAAATTTAATTTTAATTTCAATCAATTAGTGAGAACTAGTTTTAAAGAATGCTGATCAAAATACAAAGCTGCCAAACTGAGAGGTTCTTCACCTGAACTCATTTGATACTTATTAGAAATACAACAAAATTCCTGACAAACCGATATATCATACTTAAGTATCACACTTTAGAACAGTAGTATCTTAACCAAAAGTGGGCTCTAGGCTCCAAACATGTATTAACATCCTTTACAGTTTTCAGTTAAAACCGAAATAAAAAATTGAATAAAATCAGACAAAAACTTAAGAGGATAAATAACTAAACAAACCAAGAAAAACAATTTAAGAAAATTCAGAAACTTGCTCTGGGGCTGGGGTTGTAGCTCAATGGTAGAGCACTTGCCTAGCACCTGTGAGGCGCTGGGTTCAATCATCAGCACCACATAAAAATAAATAAATAAAATACAGCTATTGTATCTATCTACAACTAAAAAATATTAAAAAAGAAGTAATGAAAAAAAATTCTGCTCTGGAAAACACAGGGACAAATTATATTTGTGCATTTTTGGAGACTTTTCTAGAAATCAAAGTCTTTCAAAAATAAAATAACTGACAGTGGTTATTTATTTTTTTATAGACACTCATGCAATAAGTAGAATTTCACAAAAAAATAATAATTTGAACACAGTAATATAGTAGGCATTTTATTTAGTGCCCTATACCAACTACTATCCCCTCTCTCAGAGGCAAAGATTAGTTATCCCTGTATCCTCAAAGCCTAGCACAAAACTTGGTCCTTAATATTTGTTGGTGACATATTTAGTTACTAGAAATATAAAAGTATAAATTTGGTTTGGTAAACTGATGGTTCACATTCAACCTTTTTTCAGGAACACAGCAGAAAAGTGTTCTTGCCAACATGAAGAGTTATATCCAAAGCATACAAGATGGTTGTGAACTATCTACATCTTTTGATTTAAATACCTGGATAAAGCTAATCAAACATGTAAAACAGAAATTTAATTTTACAATTACTTTTTGGTAAAATATAACACTTTAAAGATAATAAATAAAATTTTACATATTACCATCTTTTTCTGCAACTGCTCCTAATGTATATAAAGCTGCTTCTTTTACCATGCTATGCTCACTTGACTTTGCAAGATTTTTTACAAACATCAAACCACCAATTTCCCGAAAATAAACACCTGCATTACCTGTTGGGTATAAACAAAACAAAATAGAAATGATATTTATTTCCATTATTCTGTTGAGAATTTAAAAATCATTTGAAGAAAGTAATATAACATACAGAATAAAAGAGTAGAAGAGAAAAAACATGCATATTTGATATCACAGTACTATGTAACTAGAATCAGATAAAATTCATTATAATATCTTACTGTTTTGTTGACAAATTGAATGAATAGTGACCAAAGCTTCTTTTTGTGAAAATGGATTGTCCATTTGATACTTTAGACATTCCAATAATAAGTTCAGGTCAGTCTTCATTTCTAAAAAAGAAAAATTTGATTAATTTGAACTAAAAGTTTTCTTTCAAAGACTAATGATTCAATTGCATTTTCCCATTACATATCTTTGGAACGTTTAACTTTTGACACGTGCACGCGCACGTGCGTGTGTGTGTGTGTGTGTGTGTGTGTGTGGTGCTAGGGACTAAACCCAGGCTCCACTCAAGCTTGGCAAGAGCTCTATCAACTGAAGCAAAATCCTCAGCCCTAGAATGTTTGACTTTTAAAATAATAAGCATTTATTACTTTTATAAGCTAACAAACAAAAAATGTATAAAAAGAAAGACATTCTTTAAGTAAAAGCACTTAAAATGAACTTCTTCTAGTTCTTTGGTTTTACCCTAACATGGTATACAGAAATAGAATGTACAAATATTGTTCTCTTCAAGTAAAGCTACAGTGGTTTAAAAATCTGCCATTTAGAAATGAACAGAGTGAAAATGAAAACATATAAACATTTGTAGGATGCTACTGAAGCAGTATTTATTTATTTATTTATTTATTTATTTTTTAAAGAGAGAGAGAGAGAGATAGTTTTCGGCAGACAAAACATCTTTGTTTTGTATGTGGTGCTGAGGATTGAACCCGGGCCGCACGCATGCCAGGCGAGCACGCTACCACTTGAGCCACATCTCCAGCCCCTGAAGCAGTATTTATAAGAAAATTTATAGCATCTATAGATTTACCTATATATTTATATTATCTATAAATTAGTAATTTATAAATACCTATGTTATAAAAGACGGGTCTTAAATCAGAAACCTCAGCTTTCACCTTAAAAAACTAGAAAAACCCAAAGTTATCAAGAAAAGGAAATTATAAAATGAAAGGAGAAATGAGTAAAATAGAAAACCAATAGAGAGGGTCCTTTGAGAAGAACAATAAGATAAACTTCTAGCCAGACTAATTAGGAAAAAGAGTACAGACTCAAATTACCACTATCAAGAATGAAAGAACCAGGGCTAGAATTGTGGCTCACGGGTAGAGTGCGTGCCTAGCATATGTAAGGCCCTGGGTTCGATCCTCAGCACCACATGAAAATACATAAATAAAATAAAGGCATTGTGTCCAACCACAACTAAAAGATATTAAAAAAAAGAATGAAAGACCCAAGATAGGTGCCCTTCAACAGATGAATAGCTAAAGAAAATGTAATATATATACACAATGGAATATTACTCAGACATGAAGAAGAATGAAATTATGGCATTTGCCAGTATTGGATAAACTGGAACATGCTGAGTGAAATAAGCCAGTCCCAAAAAACCACATGCCAAATGTTCTCTTTGATATGTGAATGCTAACACACAATAAAGTAGGTGGAGGAAAGAATAGAAGTTCATTGAATTAGACAAAGAAGAATGAAGGGAAGGGCAGGAGGATGGGAAGAGGAAAAACAATAGAATGAATCGGACATAACTTTCTTATGTTGATATATGAATACATGATAGTGAAACTCCACATCACCTACAACCACTAGAATGAGATCCTAATTAGAATAAGTTATACTCCATGTATATATAATATGTCAAAATATACTCTACTGTCATGTAAAAAAAGAACAAATTCAAAAAATAAATCTTGTTGAACCAAAAAAAAAAAAAAAAGAATGAAAGAGATGGCTTTACCATAGATTCTATAGATATTCCAAAGATAATAAGGGAGTAGAGAGTATTATGTTTAATTTCATATCTATACAGTCCATGACTTAGGTGAAATACACAAATTGCTTAAAAGATATAAAATCACCAAAACTCTCTCAAGAGAAAACAGATAACCTAAATAGGCCTACATCTATGAAAGCTGAAATCATAGCTTAAAACCTTTTCATAAGAAAACACCAGGTTCAGATGGTTTCATTTGTAAATTCTACCAAACATTTAAGGAAGAAATAATACCAATTCTATACAAGCTTTTTCAAAAGTTTGAGAGAAGGAATACTTCTCAATTTATTCTTTGAAACTGGCATTACCCTTATACCAAAACTAAAACAACTAGAAAGAGAACTACAGCCCAATATCCCTCATGAGCATATATGCAAAAAGTCTAAACAATTTTAGCAAACTAAATCCAGCATGACCAAGTGGGCTTATCCTAGATGGAGGGTTGATTTAAGATTTGAAAAAAAAACCAAACAATATAATATAATAAAAACCTTTTGGTCATCTCAATAAATGTATAATAACATTTGATAAAATCCAACATTCATTTTTGATTAAAAAAACTGTCAGCAATCTTGGAATAGAAGGGAACTTCTTCAACCCTGGCAGTTATGAATTCAAAATGAAACAAAACCCTAGCATCATACTTAACAGGGAATATTATCTAAGACCAAGAACAAGACAGATTTGTCAAGTTTTAGCATCATACTAGAGTCTAGCTAATGCCATCAGTTAAGAAAAAAAGAAATAAAAGGTATATCTCCCAAAAAAGGAGATATAGCCAGGCATGGTGGCATACAATCCCAGTGACTATGGAGTCTGAGACAGGAAGATTACAAAGTTGGAGGCCAACCTCAGCAACTTAGCAAGGCCCTAATAAACTGAGTGACAACCTCTTACAAAATAAAAAAATAAAAATGGCTGGGGATGTAGCTCAGTGTTAAAGTATGCCTGGGTTCAATTACAAGTACCAATAAATAAATAATTAAACAAACAAACATACATACTTAAAAAAAGGAGATATATGTCCATACAAATCTCATGGCACCATTATATGTAATAGCCCCCCCCCCCCCCCGCAAAAAAAAAAAAAAAAAAACAGATCAACTAGAATATCTATCAGCAGATGAATGGATAAACAACTCATGGTATAACCACACAATGGAATTAACTACTGTTGACATGAAATAAGGATGAACCTCAAAATAATTATGCTGAGAGAAAAAACACATTATATGATTCCATGTATTGAAAAAGTACAAACTCATATAAAGTAACAGAAAACAGATTGGCGGTTGCTTGGGAAAAGATAGCCTGAGAAGGGGCATAGGGAAGGATTACTAAAGCTCATTGGAGGATATATTCACCATCTTGAATATGCTGATGTTTGCATGGTTATACATGTGTCAAAACTAATCAAGGTGTACACTTTGTTATAACTAAACAGCAAATAATACTATAGTCCTTAAACAATTTCTTCTCTTTAAGGATTTAAATACAATTATATATAGGCTCTGGCATAATTCCTGAATTAACATTCAAAGTTCTGAAAGATACAGAATGAAGGGAGGACATAAAAATACAGAGAAACACACTAAAAATTAACTAATTTCTATTATCAATCAATATTTAGTCTTCCTCTTGAAAGAAATCCAGCTGGCAATTTGTTTCAATGGAATAATTTGTCACGTAGTTTGTTAGTGCAAAAACCATAGCATAAGCTGTGTGGGCTGGCACATGCCTATAATCCAGTAATTTAGGAGGTTGAGACAATAGGACAGAAAGCTTAGAGCATCCTGGGCAACTTGTCTCAAAATAAAATATAAAAAGGACTGTGAGTGTAGCTCAGTGGAAAAGTCCCTAGTGCCATTAAAGAAAAAAACAGTACAAAGTCTATCACCAAGTTTTCTTTTGGGAACGAAAAGTATTTAGTGATCATTTCATATATTAACAAAAACTACACGATGGTAAGTTTTTATGGATATCAATAAGTTACATCAACAACGTGTTGATGGGACATGTGAATTTCAATTCTAGACACAAGGTACCGGGGTGCGAGAAATAACTTCCTTATGTACTTCTCCACTCTCTTTCATACTTCCATCTCATTTTAAAATCTCCTATCATACGCCTTCCCTTCCCAGTAAAAGCAACTGGGAAGGGAAGTCCCAGTTGACTGGGACTTGATAGATATATAATGACATCTATATCTATCATGTTTCATTTTGGATTTATCTTCTCTAGGCTGAGCAACCAAGTTCCTTCAATAATTCCTGAAGAAAACAAGCAAACAAAAACTGAAGCGCATATAATACCAAAAGCACAAGTAATAAAAGAAAATTTGATAAAAAATGGAAAGCTTTTGAGCTTCAAAAGATACCATCCAGAATGTGAACAGATAATCCAGTCTGGAAGAAGGACCTCCCAATCAGATACCCAATAAAAGGCGTATGTTCAGAATATATAGAGAACTCTTAAAAATTCAATAACAAAAAGGCAATTTAAAAGTGTGTGAAGGATTTGAAAATACATTTCTCCAAATATAAGTTAATAATAAGTAAGAAGAAAGACACCCAACATTGTTAACTATTAGGGTAACGCAAACCAAAATCACAATTAGATACAATTCACAATGTTAATAAATGAATGACCAATGGGAACTGATGGATAAATACCCTTCACCCTTTAGCTGGGATGAGTTGGCACACAACTCGTAGAATTTCCTAGTGGAGTTTTGCTCCAGAACCCATGATAATGTACTCTTCTGTCTGCCTTCCCTTTTCTATCTCATTTTGCAGCCAGTATTTCCTGAGATTCTTTTTTCAAAGAAAAGTACTTACACTCAAATCCTTGTCTAAAAGGTCTACTTCTGGGGGCAACCAAGTTAACTCATAAAATGAAAGAGATATGGAACTGAGGTTGGAGGGTTGACAAATGAAGTTTGATAAGTAGTCTGAGAAAGGCATTGCCAACAATTAACTCCTATCTCTCCAGATTGTTTAATTTCTTTTTCTCTGGAATCTCCATTCTCTCTTCAAAAATTCTTTGTCTCTATGACCTGGTAAGACTTCCTTGACAAGCTTGGCACTGTGGTACAAGTCTATAATCCCACTTCCTTGGGAGGGTGAGTCAGGAGGATCTCTTGAGTCCAGAAGTTTGAGGCCTGTCTAGGCAATACAGCATAACACACACACACACACACACACACACACACACACACACAAAGGAGTTTGGGGAGTATAGCTCAGCGGTATAGCATTTACCTAGCAAATACAAGGTCCTGGTTTCTATCCCCCCTGACACTAACAAAAAAAAAAAAAAAAGAGACTCCCTTGACATTTTAACCTCCAACTACTACTATATATCTTAAGTTTTTAAAAAGAATAAGCTATTCAATACTGTCTTCACATCTTCATTTCCCACACAAGACCTAAATATACTCCACTCTAATATATATATTCTAAATATACTGAACTTTATCAAATGTATTGTTAATAAAACTAACAACATCCTAAATTCAAAATCCAGGGGATAATTCAGTTCTCATCTGTGACATCTGACACTAATGCTCTTAAGCAATCTTTTTCATAAAGCATTCTCCTAAGACTTATTTTCAAGACATCAAATTCTTGACTCTTTCTTTCCCCCTTTCTGAAATGTCTCTGTCTTTTCTGAGGGTCCTTTTCTTCAGCTAAAACCATGGGATGGCATGCATTAGGGAATGTTATTCCCCATACTTTATTATTATTATTATTTCCTCTGTGGTTAACCTCCTCCATGTCTAGGGATTCTGTTTCCATCTTTCCAAGAATAATACTGACATCTACACCTCCAGGCATACTTTAACAGTGGTCCTCTCAGGTTCCCACTGTTAAAGTATATACTTTTATATACTATCATTAAATCAAGTATCATTCGGCATTCAGAACATTATTCTCCATTGTCAGTTTCCTGAAGGCAGGAATAATGTGAGAACCAGAGAAGGTGCTCAATATTTCTGTAAATTGCTAAATGACTCATTTCCTGGATCCAGTCAGATAATCTGAAGTATATCCCACAAATATACTATAGAACTGACTGCAGATATGATTCATGAATTTCTCACCTTGTATTTTCTTTGTATCCTCACTTTCCATGTTTGTCTGTTTTCTTTTTCCTTATATTACATCTGTAAGGTAGAGGAATTTTCTCAATTTAAATCCATTTTAAAGAATGCCAGAAATATAAATGTAAAGGAAGTAGGCAAAAACAGTTTTCCTGAAGCCAGAAAACCAGGGATTTAATCTTCAACTTAATAGATGTATGATACTGGGCACATTGCTTAAATTCTCTGAGATTCAGTTTCCTTACCTGTAAAATAGGACTGATATTTCTACTGTATGGAGTTGTTACTAGAATTAAATTTGAAAATGTACATAAACACATCTAGTGTTCTGAAGCACCATACGCACCCAACAAATTTTATTAAACAAATGACTGACTGATTAAACCTAACTAGTCCGCCTTGGGTCCTATTTCCTTATTTTCTTTCCTGTAAATCTCCATCCCAGTTTCAGTTGAAAATCCTTCCAGGAATCAGAGGTTTAAAACACAGATCCAGGATACTCTCTTTAGATCTCCATTTTTCTTCACAAGCTAAGTTTAATAATATAAAACATTTTTTTCATGGCTGGGGTTGTGGCTCAGGAGTGGAGTCCTTGCCTCGCACATGTGAGGCACTGGGTTCGATCCTCAGCACTACATAAAAATAATAAACAAAATAAAGGTATTGTGTCCATCTACAACTAAATATATATATATATTAAAAAAAAATTTTTTTTCACTGGAAATGATGGCACACGCCTATAATCCCAGGGACTCAGGAGGCTGAGAAAGGAGGATCACAAGTTCAAGGACAGCCTCAGCAATTTATCGAGGCCCTAAGCAACTTAGCAAGACACTGACTCAAAATAAAAAAAAAAAAAAAAAGAGGGACAATGCTGGGGACGTGGCTCAGTGGTTAAGTACTCCTGGGTTCAGTCCGTGGAAATAAGAAAAGAAAAAATACAAAACATTTTTCCAACAACACATGTATTTTCAGTGTGGTATTCTACTACTATGCCTAAATTTTGTATATATCATTTGTTAGAAGAATTTTTTTTATTTAATTAATTTATTTTGGAACCAGGGATCAAACCTAGGGATATTTTACCATGAGCTACATCCCAGGTCTGAAGTCTATCTATCTATCTATCTATTTAGATAGGATCTCGATAAGTTGCTGAGGCTGGCCTCAAGCTTTCAATCCCCCCCCCCCCCCCTCAGGCTCTGAAGTCACTGGGATTACAGGTGTGTACCCAGGAAGAAGTTTTAAAATAATTAGCAACTCTGATATGGCATTTTACATGTTCTACTTTAGAATGCTAAATTAATTATTTCAAAAACATTGTTCAATTAATTTAAAACAACAAATCAGGACTTATGGAATTCAAATTCTTGTTTACTCCAATATGTTGCCAAAGAAAGATACCCAATTATCCTTTTTATTTTTCATTCTTACTCTCGAAATGAAAATAAAATTCCTAAGCAAAAAAAAAGTTTAAAAAAATAACAAACGTGAGAATCTTTTATAAACTAGTGTAAAATTTATACTAGTTTTGCTATTTCTAACTTCTTATCACATTAAAAAAGAAATGGTGTGTGTTCAGCAGTACAGTGCTTGCCCAGCATGCGAGAGGCACTGGATTTGATCCTCAACAACACATCTAAATAAATAAATAAACAAATGTGTCCATCTACAAATTAAAAAAAAAAAGGAAATGATTATTACACTAGTGCATCTTCAGGATGAGACATTGTCATTTACTAGAAAATTCTAATAGCTAGGAAAAACACTTAAGTTACAAAGTTAACAAGAACAAAAAACACAAATTTGGGGCTGGGGATGTGGCTCAAGCGGTGGCGCGCGCGCGCCTGGCATGCGTGCGGCCTGGGTTCGATCCTCAGCACCACATACAAACAAAGATGTTGTATCCCCCGATAACTAAAATAAAATAAATATTAAAAAATTAAAAAAAAACACAAATTATGGCATAAAAGGCAAAATAAGATGAATAAACAGACAGAAATATATTAACAGTTGTCTTAGGGTGATTCTATTGTATTTTATTCTACTATTTCCTATTTTTCTACTTATTTATAATATATTGACTTATAATATTCAGTACATATCTACTGTAGGCCAGGCTCTAGGTTCTTTACACTACATTATTATATTATTAGTCTTTGCAAAAATTTTTATGAAGGTGCCATATTGATGAAGATAAATGACAAAAGGTTAAATGATTTGCCCAAGTTCAAACAGCTAGGGGTTGGAATGGGAATCAAGAAGATCTGAAGCCAGTAGATTTTATTCTTTATTAGACTGACTCATAGATTTTTTACCATTGAGCAAACTGGCTAACATTTGGAAAAAAGATTTTAAAAACTGTTATAAATGGACAACTGTATCATATAATGGTGTTTTTATTTTGTGGGGGAGCTTAAGAACTATTTCCTCATTTTAATTAGTCTAACCTAGGGACCCTCTCTCACACTCCCCTGCTCCCCCACGTTATTGAATCCAGGGTGATCTACCATGGAGTTACACCCATGCCCAGCCCCTTTCACCTAACTTACAAAATGTTAGATCAAAAACTTTTTTGGAACTTACATATTATCCCAAATTATCAGAAAAGAAAAATGACATTTTTCCGCGTATAAGGCTGGTAGAGAGGGCTGAAAATCCTGCCACTAATTGCCATCATTAACAGTGGCTACTTAGCTTTGACTCACACCTGGCGGAAAATGACCTCTTAGTGGAGAGGCTAGGAGAAAGGGCAAACATGCAACATGAAATAGGAATTTTCTGTTAGAACAGTTCAAATGGTTTGTGAAATAACAATCGTTCAGGTCCCAGGAAACGCGCTTAGGAATCAATTGGCTCCACAATATTAACGGTAGATGGTTGCACGACCCCTGGCCACCTCACCCAGTTAACACCGGGAATCTTTTCAGAAGGGGATCCTAACCACTTTGCTTCCTCAGATGCCATTCAATGATACCACGGCCTGGCTCACCTGAGAAGCCCAGGGCTCCTTCTGAAGAGCACAGGCGGTCCCCGGGGTCTTCTCCACCAGGCTCCTGGTAGAGAGCAGGCGCAGTCAGAGGGCGGCCTAGCCAAGCACCCTGCCCACTTACCCCCGGCGCGGGTATGGCCTCGGGCACGCGGCCTCGCCCTGGGTCTGAGCCGCTATCTCACCAGCCACTAGCACCTGGGAGGCACCTGGCGCTGCGCGTGCACAGACGCCTGACTAAGGGAAACAAGGCAAGGATCTCTCCCACCAGGAGCTGCGGGGGCTGCAGAAGGGAATGAGTGCCTGCTTTGGAAGGCGCCGCCTCAGCTCAACGCCTCGCGGTGAGCCGGTAAGTAAAGACCCTCGGGGGAATGTAGCATCCCAGGCACACAGGGCAGAACTGGGCAGCCAGTCTTCCACAGGAGGTAATGGACGGGACCCCAGGCTGGACTAAAACGACCCCAACGCGTGGGAGCGCAGTCCGCGGGCTTTACCCTCAGTTTGAAGAGCATAGGATGCCTTGAGCTCTCCTAAGCGCTGCCTTGACTTGAGTTTCCCGCTCAAGGGCCAGATTCACTTCCGCTGGCGGGACTTCCGGCAGGAACGCCTATCCTCACGCGGAGCCTTGCCTCCCCTAGTCTCCGACGTTCTTAAGAACAGGAGGAATCAATGTGTGGTCATCAAGATTTTGGATGGAGGAAAATCACAATTAGGGGAGATGTCCTGTCCCCTAATCTCACCGCCTCCAGGTTTTATGGTTTCCTTTATCCGGAAGGGCGTTTGCCCCAGAAAAGAGTGGGCTTGGATTGATGAGGCCTGGGCCATCGCTGGCACCCACGCAAGTATTGCGCATGCGCAGGCCTCAACCCAGATCTTCCCAGCCTGCCCCGCAGCCAGTGTTCTGCGTTTATTTCGTTTGTGCTGGATTTTTTTTTTTTTTTTTTTTTTTTTTTGTGGAGGGACAGTCCTGCCACACAGCCGCCCAGTCGGGCCTCAGCCTCAGTTCAGGCCTGGTGTACTTCCCTCCGTCTAGACTGAAAGATCAGGACTCTTGGGTCTCCAATTAGAGTTAAGGCCTCGACTTATCTAATGGTCCTGCTCCATACCTCTACAATAAAATCCAGATCACGGGAACGTCGGGGAGGGAAGTGAGTTACTGTGAAGGGTCAGTGCCTGCCTGCCTGCTGTGGGAAAGGCAACCCATAAGATGAAGAACAGCCAAGCAAGGGCATGACCCATTAGGATCCAAGAAAAACGAACACCCCCCCACCGCCCCCCGCACCTCATCTAACAAGTTCTTGCTTAGGGACACTGGCCTCAGAAACTAATTTGCAGGCAGTTTGGGGGCCTTGAAATATTGAATCATAACACACCCTTCAACTGTAAGTCGGAAACTCGGTCTTGCTCTCCCTTCTGGATTTCCAGTTCACCGTTAGGTCCATCTAAACAGACTCCCATTCTCACTATAGTATTCTTCAAAATGAAATTTAAGATTTTTACACATTGCATTTTAGTCACAGAATATTGTTTGAAGACCACCTTGGTTTTTTTTTTTTTTTTTTACAAAAGTTTGCTTTGTAGTCTTATATGTGGTTACCTTTTATAATTATTCCATGGTTCCTTAAAGTGTTGAATTCAGGATTCCATGTATCATTTAGATCAAGCTTATTAATTGTGTTGTTCAAATAATCTATATTCTGACATGTGTCATCTGCTAGGATTATCATTTACTGAAAGATGTGTGATACTTTTTAAATATGATTGTGAATTTTGTTGATTTCTTTCTGGAAAAGTGCTCCTTATGTCTGTTGGAAATGAGGTCAAGCTGCACGTTATGGAAAAACGAACTAGCATGGCTTATTTTAAGAGAATTTCATTTCTCAAGAATAAAGAAATCTAGTAAAAAAAAATTTATGTGGTGTGGATGGACTAACTCTAAAATTTCAAGGAGGTATAGGTGGCAAAACCTAAATTAGTTATGATGACTCATATACTTATAAGGGGATGGTTTTGTTTTCTGCTAAAACTACACATCCTGAAACATTTCTAAATTTTATTCACTTAAACAAATAATAGTGGTCCTAAAATGTCCATAGCTAAAATCTGTTCAATAGTAAGAAAAATATTTTATTTCTAAAAAACTTAGGGATACCTATGATAAGTAACCCTGAAACAGCAAGCCAGTATTAATGAACTCAATTAGAAATAGCTTTTATTCTCTGAGGAAATGATTGCTTCCTCTTCCCACCTTAAAGAATAAGACTACTAGTAGTTATTACAAATGAGAAAAAAAAGTTTATTGAGGAAACAATTTAACAGCTCTCCTTTAGCAGAATTTTACAGACTAGAGCACAACCTGAAGGCAATTACAGTTTGAGTTAACACTCTTCACAGAATGCTTTTTCTACAACTGGAAAGTTGCTGAGGTTTGTGACATGCCACTATAAATGTAAGTATTATTAAAAATTACAAATTGCTTGGTAATTATTTTGATAACCTCTTGAGCAGCAGCTCCTGTAAGGAAAAGAAGAGAAAAGCAAATATTTGAAAAGAGTAAATTTCAAGAATTTAAGATTTCAATTCTTTGTTACTATATTATTAAAGGAAATAAAACTTTTTGTAGACTTTTACACAATAGGATATTAAGTCACAAATTAAAAGAATTGAGTATTTTAAATTGTGGTGGTTAAGGAAGATTGGCAAGATATATTGAGGGAAAAAAATTTAAATAGTAGTTTGACAAGGGAACTTTTTTAAAGGATGCAGATGCATAAAATATCCTCAAAGAACACCCTTCTTTTGCATTTGATTTTTACTTGTGTGTGTCTTATACCAACAAAGGATATATAAAGATATGTTTGTTCAAAGTGCATTTGTTATTTAGAAAGGATCTATGTTAAATGTTGCCAGTATGATATAACTACTCAAAACAAAACACAAAAGAAAAAAACTACCATGGAAAAATGGTGAGGTCACAGCAAGAAGACGGCCATCTATGAACCAGGAGGTGGGCTTTCACCAGACACTGACCACACTGGCACCCTGATCTCAGATTTCCAGAACTGTTGTTTACAAGGTGCCTAGTCTGTGATATTCTGTAGCCCAAACCAAGAGAAGGAAGAAGTACAGTGAGGGAGGGAGGGAGACAAGTAAAAGGAGTTTTTATGAAGGAGGTGGCATTTTTTATTTGGGTCTTGAAGAACAGATAGGTTCTAGACATGTAGGAAATATATTTTTAAGGCCTAAGAGGAGAAAAGATCTAGGAGCAATAAAAGTGAATGTCTAGGGTAAAAGCAAGTGATTTAGTAAAACTAACCAGAAAAGCTGAGGGAACGAAAGTACAGGGTCTTTAATGTCAACCTATTGTCCCTGGACTTGTTTATGGGAACAGCTGGAGAAAGGGAAAGAAGGAAGGAGAGAATGTGTATGTGTGTGTAATGGTGGTACAGAAAGTTAAGTGAAGGACATGATCAAAACTATGCCTTAGAAGGACTAGTGACTCTTTAGAAATTTAACATGGACTACAGTGAGAGAGACAGAAGGAAGAAAGCAGCAGTATGGGGCAGGGGGTACTAAATAACATCCTGCTACACTGACCTCTGTAATTAAAATAGCTGAGAACAAAGTTCATATTAAAATAGCAAGTGTATTATGTATCAACAGATAAGTCATCGCATCTATGGAACTCACCCCCCAAGAATGCAGCAATGGTGTGTGGCTCAGCAGCTCCATATCGGCAGCTATAGGAAAGGATGGAAATATAAACTTAGATTAGCCTTATGACAGGTGGGGTATTCTCTTTTATGTGCCCTAAAGAATACTCACAATTCATGGACATAATCATCTTTCACCATTACAGATAACCCATATTCCTGAAGGAAGCCAGTGAGACAGGACTTCAACTTTCCTATATCTTCTTCAACTTGATAGTTAGATACACCTAAAAAAAAAAAAATTATATATATTATATATATATATATATAAATGTATGTGTATACACACACATAAAAATTAATTTTCATTAAAATAAATGATTCAAAATTAATGACTACCTCTTTTACTTAATCAGTTTCAGATGTTCTAGTCAAAATCGTAAGATTTGAAACTGAAGAAAAAAATAACAAGAATGAAACCAATTATTTGCAAATATTGGAAACTTATAATTGAAGAAACCAACTAAAATCTATTAAAAATTCAAGTTCACTAAGTCCTTATCAACTGCTCCCTACCCAGCATCTAGAAGAGTACCTGGACATTGGGGCAATAATTATTGCCTGGCATGCATGGGGTGCTGTGTTCGATCCTCAGCACCACATAAAAATAAAATAAAGATGTTGTGTCTACCGAAAACTGAAAAATAAATATTAAAAAAAAATTCTCTCTCTCTTAAAAAAAAAAGAACTAAATGAGAAAACATTCTATTTATATCATTTATAAAAAATACAGTCTTCCTTATTCATTTCTAAGAAACATTAAATGACACCGAGGACATAAAGTTTAATAATAGGTAACATTTATTTAATACCAATAGATGCTGGACACTATACTAAGTACTTCAATTATATTAATTAATTTAATCCTCACAACAACCCTATGAAATAGGTACTATACAGATGAGAAAACTGAGACATGGACAGATGAAGTTAGCATTTATCCTCATTTTTATAGAAAAGAAAACTGAGGCTCAGATTATACTATTTAGCTCATAAATAGCAAACTTAAGATATGAACCCAGAAAGTTCTTAATGATTAAACTATAATATCTCCAAAGGTAAACTATGGTTGTTACTGGAGGAGAAATACAATTATTATTAAAAACTTATCACTATTCTTCATAATAGTGATAGCTACCCTTTACTGAGCACTTGCAAAGGTGCTAGCAATGTGTTAAGTGATTTTCATATTTCACATATTTAACCATTACAATCTAGTAAGAGGAGATACTGCATCTGCCATTCATTGAGAATGGAGACATGGAGAGAAACAGTGGCTTACTCAAGGTCACAGAGATAGTGACAAATCTTGGACTAGAACCCATATTTAACTCCAAAGCCTATGCTATATGTGGTATCTAGTCTCACATAACAGCTCCCAAAACACCAACTGTAAGGTCTCATGTAGTCCTTTCCCATCCTTAATCTTAGCTGGCCCTATGAAACCAATACGACAACATAAGCAATGCAGTGTGGCTTCTAAGAGGTCATAAATAGCTTTGTACCTTCCATATGTGGAATTTTATAGGAAGTCAGACATCATAAAAGTCTACCTTTGGACTTCCATACTAAAAGGAAGTTCAAGCTTATAATCCCAGCTACTCAGGAGGCTGAGTCAGGAGGACTACAAATTTGAGGCCAACCTATGGCAACTTAGGGAGACCCTGTCTTAAAAAAAAAAAAAAAAATTTAATGCTGGGGATGTAGCTCAGAATTAGAGCACCCCTAGGTTCAATCCCCAGTATCACAAAAAACAACAACCACAAAAACCCTCAAATTAGCCACATGGAAATAGATGCCTAGCCACTCTCCAGTTGTTCCTGCCATCCTGACTGAGGTGTCAGGAAATGTCTTGTTGGATGTCTAACTCAGACAAGGCTTCAGAATGATTCCAGCCCAGGCATCATACAACTATATGAGAACCCCTCTCCTAGCTGGGCATGGTGTATACCTGTAATCCCAGCTATTCAGGAGACTTAAGGCAGATAGATTATTAAATTCAAGGCCTGGGCAATTCAGTGAAACCCTGTCTCAAAATAAAATAAAAAGGACTATGGATGTAGCTCAGTGTCTTGGATTTAATCCCAGAACCACACACACTCACACACACACACACACACAAAAAAAAATAGGGCTAGGGTTGTAGTTCAGTGGTAAAGCACTTGCCTAGCATTTGTAAGGCACTGGGTTTGATTCTCAGCACCACATATAAACAAAATAAAAGTTCATCAACAACTAAAAATGCTGTGGCTCAGTACCTGGCATGTGTGAGGTACTGAGTTCAGTTCTCAGCAATGCATATAAGTAAATAAAATAAAGGTCTACCAACAACTAAAAAATAATAATAATAATTAAATAAATAAAAAATAGAATAAAATAAACTTTCCTCAAAAAACAATTGCCTAAGCCCAGTTAATCCATAAAATCATGAGATTGTAATTTGTTTTAAACCACTGTTTTGGGGTGTTTTGTTATACAATAAATTAACCAAAATATATTCTAATTAAATAATATGTATAAAGCAATACATATTTGGCATTTATTCCCCTTTCCTCCCCCCTCTGGTAAATTTTCTGATTGTGACTGTAATCTGGAGGTTTAACTAGATTAGATGGGGCAACTGGCTGATGACAGATCTAGAATATATTGCTATGCAATAATCCTGCGCAATTAAAATTATCAAAAATAAAAATATTCTTAATAAAAAATAAATAAACATTAAAAAATAAATAAAAATTTAAAAAAATAAAAAATGAAAAAAAAATTCTTAATAACTGTAGATCTTTGAGACTATGCCAATTCTGTAATTACTACATTTGCAGACAAATAATGCTAAACAAAGAAATTCCAACATCTTCAGTGTTCTGAATTCAGAAATCACTGGAATACTTCTTGTGCCTTTCCTGTTCTACTGGATTAAAACCAGTGTAAGTCTTAGAACAAAATTATGAAAATTAACAGAAAAAGTTTTCCTTTTTTTTTTTTGATGCTAGGCTAAAAAAATCCCCAGCCCTCTTTCTTTTGAAACACTATCTCACTAAATTGCAGAGGGCCTACATTGCTGAGGCTGGCCTAACTTGCAATCCTCCTGCCTTAGCCTCTAAAAATTACTGGGATTATAGATGTTGGCCACCACACCTGGCAAAAAAAGTTTTCTTTTATTCACATCCAATCAACATTCCTCTATAACAGTTTAGAATCAAACACTACTTGCAAAATTATATCCTCTCTGAGATGAGCTAGGTCTAATCTGTTTACAACATGAAATTCAAATACTACTGTTATAAGTATCCAGAGAACCCTTTAAGATTAAATTTGACTTAAATGTTTATTCAACATTTTATTACATTTGGTAATTTCATTGCTATTCTTACCTGGATATCTACCATGTTGTTTATGAAATCTATCAACAGCCCGTAACATTAAGTATAATACTATCTCATTATCTGGATTGTCCATGCTGGAAACTGAAAGAGAAAAAAAAATGAATATAATTTGGGTAATTTGCAACATATAAACAACAAAGAGCCAAAGTTACTATATACTCAAGTTTCAGGATACAATATTACCACAAATTAAGTATTTTGTTACAATAAAATGAAAATGGTAAATAAAATAATAAAGGGAAATGCATTAAGATGTTACTCAGTGATTATACAACTAACAACTGGAGTCATGCAGTATCTACTGAAGTAGTAACATGACTTTAGCTCTTCTATACAGCATACAATGGACTCAGTGACCTCTATTATTTTTTGTATATATTGTTTTTTTTTTTTTTAATATTTATTTACTTATTTTTAGTTTTCGGCGGACACAATATCTTTGTTTGTATGTGGTGCTGAGGATCGAACCCGGGCCGCACGCATGCCAGGCAAGCACGCTACCGCTTGAGCCACATCCCCAGCCCCAAGTTTTTATATAATATGCATACATTATAATTACTGGGATAGGTTTATAGAATAAAATTAGTGTAAATATTTATATTATTTTTATATTATTACCATATACTTGACACAAAATACTTATATCTTTTAACCTAGCATCAAAAGGTTATTATACTTACTAATTTCATCCTTGTTAACTGTATCCAAACCATATTCTTCAGCTAATGATCGACATCTTACCACTCGAAGAAATGCAGAATTGCTGCCTGAACATAGGAAAGACTTTATGGAAATAATGGTTGTGACAGATGATTACTACAAATCTCAGGTCACCTTAAGAATAGGAAATTTTTCTATGTACACTTCACAGACATGGGAATAAGACAACATGTATTCTATATGGCTTTAATGGTTAGCAGAGAAGGCAGTAAAACACAAGTTATCTTAAATGCATAATACTGGCACAACAATTAGTTTAGCACTGAGTAAGAAGGTGGCACCTCTTTGAGCCTCAGTTTTTAATTTGTAAAATGGGGATAATATTATCTACTTTTGAGAGTTTTTCTGTAGATGAAATGTGGCATATATATAAGTGCATACCTAGCATAATGCTTGATATGGCTCAATAAATAGTAATCCTCATTTTTATGGATAAGTAGTCCTAAAGGAGAGTGGTGGTACGAAGGATTGAACTCAGAGGTGCTCTACCACTCAGTTACATCCCAGCCTTTTTTGTATGTGTGTGAGATGGGATCTTACTAAACTGCCCAGGCTGACCTTGACCTTAGGATCTTCCTGCCTCAGCCTCCTAAATCACAGGGATTACAGGTATGTGCCACTATACCCAGCTATATTAAGGCATTTAAAAACAAAAAAACCCCCAACTTTGTATTATGGAAATTTTCAAACATACCCTAAAGAAAACAGAACAGAGTAAACTTTCAAATACCCGACATTCAGCTTTTAATCTGGTATCATATACTCTAATAGAACAAACACCAATATTGATACAAGGTGCAAAACACACATCTATATCATTGAGACTGTGTAAAACTTAGAATTTTAGCTATTTAAAATTCCTGGGAACATTCCCTGTGGCTCATTTTTATCAAACAAAATAAGGAAATTAGTTCAAGGGGACTTACAGAGTAATTTTAATTCTTTCTCTGAAATGGACTCTGGTGCCTGTAAAGAGATAAATGGGAGTTCATAACCCACTTGAATCTAATGTATGAAATATGATATGTCAAGAGCTTTGTAATGTTTTGAACAACCAATAAAAAAAAAAGAGAGATAAAAGGAGGTCTGCTCCAGTACAATGAGAAGATTAACAGAGGGTATAGCACAAAACCAGTGGCTACGAGAAGTGGCTTGGAGACTGGCTATCTCCAAGACTGGGAGAGGACTTTAGAAACACCTTGTTTCCTTACATCTGGTGTCCTTAGGCAGGAAAGTAAGCATTCCCTCTCTCTCTAACCCCTTTCTGAGTGGAGTTACATAGTTAAATGTGTAGGGCAATGTACCATCAAAGGCACAGTGTACCAACAGCATACCTGGCCAATGGACTGCAGCAACTTGGCAACATGATTGCCCACAGCAGCAGCATCTTTCTTTGCTTTTTCACGGTAACTACAAAACAACAACAACAAAAACTACAATTAACAAACTTTAAGTTAGCAAAATTTAAATTATTATTGTGAAGCAAACAAAAAACTTCTTTCTTTTTCATGAAAAAATACTGGCCTAGCAACATGAAATACAAAAATGCTAAAGAAATGCTAACAGCAACACCTGTTAGTGGTTGAGGATCTTTCCAGTGTTGGTGATAGACTCCTGAAGCCCACTAAAACTGAGGCTCCCACTATAATTAAGAGCACCCAACTTCTGCCCTCTTGGAAGGGTCCATAACCCAGGGTTCTCTGACAGAAGACCTAATAAAATATATCACTAAAAAACATGACTTGCCTCCTTAAGTCAAGTCAAGAAAAGTTAGACTTCAAAACTGTCCATCTACAAATTCCTACAAAATTTCTCTTTAGGTCTATTTACTTTTCACCCTCTAAAAATGATCAGTGGTCAAGCTGACTACTTGCCATGTGAGGTAACACTTCTCAATTGACATTTCTCAGGTTTTGAATACTCTGAACTCTTAGACTATGACAACAAACTAAGATTTGTTAAACAATGAATGACATCTCTTGTGTGACATAATTTGACCCTTGGGGAAACCAAGCCAGTAGTCTGGATTCACTGGCATCCTGCCCCAGTTACACAAAGGTAATATCCATGTAGACCCATTCCTATAATAGTTTATCTAGGTCAGGCTAGTAATACTGGATAGCAGATATCTATCTATAATTATGGACTCCTTAAATTACGAAAGAGTAATTACAAAAAAAAAAAATCAAAATTAAGGACTTCACAGTTCAAAATTATAGACAGTAGGCCATGATTAAGAGTTAAGGCTCTGAAGGGCTGGGGATGTGGCTCAAGCGGTAGTGCACTTGCTTGGCATGTGTGCGGCCCGGGGTTCGATCCTCAGTACCACATACAAACAAAGATGTTGTGTCTGCCGAAAACTAAAAAATAAAATATTAAAAAAAAAAAAATTCTCTCTCTCTTAAAAAAAAAGAGTTAAGGCTCCGAAATTGGGTTTCATGGTGTTCGAATCTATGGTTCTGTCATTTACCAGCTGTCTCTCAATAAGTTACCTTTCCTAGGCTTTAGTTTCCTCATCTGTATAAAGTTGCTGTGAATCATTGTTTTAAATGAATCAATGCATAGACTAGTTCACAGTACAGAGTAAGTAATCAAACGGTAGTTTTATATTGAAATTTGAAAGAAAAAAATCTGTCCCCACATTAAGGAACTCTGCACTTCCCACTCACTTTTTTTTTTGAACCAAAAATTGCTCTAAAAATAAAATTTATCAAGAAACCAACCAAGCAACAAACAAAAAAATTGCTCCCTAAATTCTTTATTTTTATTTATTTTTTATTGGTTGTTCAAAACATTACAAAGTTCTTGACATATCATATTTCATACATTTGATTCAAGTGGGTTATGAACTCCCATTTTTACCCCATATACAGATTGCAGAATCACAACGGTTACACATCCACGTTTTTACATATTGCCATACTAGTGACTGTTGTATTCTGCTATCTTTCCTATCCTCCACTATCCCCCCTCCCCTCCCCTCCCATCTTCTCTCTCTACCCCATCTACTGTAACTCATTTCTCTCCCTTGATTTTTTTTTTCCCTTTCCCCTCACATCCTCTTATATGTAATTTTGTATAACAATGAGGGTCACCTTCCATTTCCCTACAATTTCCCTTCTCTCTTCCTTTCCCTCCTATCTCTTATCCCTGTTTAATGTTAATCTTTTTCTCATGCTCTTCCTCCCTGCTCTGTTTTTAGTTGCTCTCCTTATATCAAAGAAGACATTTGGCATTTGTTTTTTAGGGATTGGCTAGCTTCACTTAGCATAATGTGCTCTAATGCCATCCATTTCCCTGCAAATTCCATGATTAATTCTTTATTTTTAAAACAGCAAGGTAATAATAGACTTACATATGATTTCTGATAAAATGTTTATCTCTAATATAAAGAGGTTAAACTGTTACATAGTTTGGAAACAGTGACTTACACATTTTGTAGTTTTATATATTTGCCCGAATCTGCAATCATATCAGGAATTGTGCCTCGAACAGGTAAATTTCCTTGACCCTCTTTGGCCACAAATTCTTTTAAGGCACGGGCTAAAATCCAAAATGGTGGAGTCTAACACAAGAAAAAAATTAACATTAAGTAGTGTTTTATTTTGACCTAGAGGTTAAGATAGCATTATTTTTACTTGTTGTTACCTGTTTGGTGATATTTATGCAGCGATCGTCATTAAATATATCTTCAATACTGCTTGGAATCTAACAAAAGAACATGAAATATTTATTTATACTAAGAACTTGCCCACCTTATTTTCAATGTTATTTATTCAAGTACTTTGAATTCTCAGAGTGTAGAAAATACCAACTTCTGATTTGTTTAGTTTTATTAAGAATCAGAACCTGCTGGAGCTCAGATGGGGGAAGAAAGAATGAAACCAAGTCCTCTCCTGCCCACTACTAGCATTCAAGGCTGGTCTATTCTCCTATATCCGAAATGGAGTAAAGGAGCCCAAGTAAGTCATTTTTGTAGTTAACATCTCCAGATGACAAAGATAATGTAGACATCTGTACTAAATCAGATTTATAGTTCTTCATGGTTTTCCTGCTTGTCAAAAAAATTTGAAATCCTTGCACCTTAACTAGAGACTACTAAAAGAGACAACCACTCTGAAAAAAACTAAGATATTTTATTAGCAAGTAAGATCATCAAATATTATTAAAACTATACAAATTATAGGCTTTGATTCTACTATTATATGGAAAAAAGAAATTTCTTGGTGGAAACCCCCTACTGATCTTTCTGCTTCTTACCTCAGTCCCTTCCATTCTAGTCTGCTCACAAGAATCAAAATGAACTTTAAGAAATACAAAGCAGATTATTCCACTTCCCTACTCAAAATCCTTCAGTGGCCTACAAGGCCCTATTATGATCCAGTTCTTTCTGCCTTTCCAAACTCAATCCTTCCCACCACTTTCCCCCTCTTCACTTCAATTACACTGGCTTTCCTAATGACCCTTGAACAATGCCACGTTTCACTCTACTTCTGAGCCTTTGCATATGTGTTTCCTCTGCCTGAAAAGTTTCCACCAGAACTCTGCATATCACTTCACTCATACTTCTGCTTAAATGCATCTCTTCAAAAGTTTTCCTGACCCCCATCTAAAATTTGCCTCCTGAACCCAGACCACCTCTGACCTATCATGCTTTTGCCCTTTGTTCTGTTCTTATTTTTGTTAAAAGCAACCAGTATATTTATATCTGTTTATTAAATTTACTGTATTCCCAACCACTAGAACTTTATTTTTCTTTTAAGTGCGGTTCATTTTCTATTCAGTGAAATGCACAGATCATGTATAATCTGGTGTATCTTAATAACTATTCATATGTATTTTCAATATCATTCCAATTAAGAATTAAGAAATAGAAAATTTTGCCAGGCATGCATGGTGGTGCATACATATAATCCCAGGGGCGGGGTGGGGGGTGGCGCTGAGACAAGAGGATTGCTATTTCAAAGACAGTCTCAGCAAAAGCAAGACACTAAGCCACTCAATGAAACCCTGTCTCTAAATAAAATATAAAATAGGGCTGGGGATGTGACTCAGTGGTTGAGTGCCCCTGAGTTCAATCCTCTGTACCCACTTGCCACCAAAAAGGAAGTAGAAAATTTCCTTTACTCAAGAATATTGATTCACAAAGCATAAACTTTAATCACTCAGCAACACTGTTTCATTGTCTTCAAAAAAGTCTGCAATGATAGTTTAAGGACCTTCCTAATGCTGAAAAGCAGCAATTTTGCTGTTTTAAACTATAAGAAAATTCTAACTTAATTTAGCAGGTTTGTCATTCCAAAGATTCCCCAAAACTTCACAAGCCAGACTTCAACAATAAAACAGCAAAACAAAAAGCACCTAAGTTATCCTCCAAATAATTTTTAAAGTCTATAATATTATTTAGAACATATTCCATTATATCCAACTAATTACTGTCAGAAGAAAATGCAGAGTAGGGGCTGGGGTTATAGCTCAGTGGTACAGCTCTCGCCTCACATGTGCAAGGCCCTGGGTTTAATCCTCAGCACCACAAAAAAAAAAAAACTAAATAAAAAATAAAGTTAAAAAAAAAAGAAAGAAAGAAAATGCAGGGTAACAAAATTTAACTCTTCAGGCAACACTATTTTGGACCAGCAAAATACCACCTTAGTCATATAATCCCTACCCCAAAACGATTGATATTCACAAATTATATGCTTCACATAATTTATATAAGTTATTATATGGATGTTTTTATCACTATTAAATGATAAAGTATGCACATAACATTTTAACAAGTGCAATACAAAATTTTTTTTTCCCTTTATCCCTGTGGTGCTGGAGATTGAACCCAGGGCCTCCCACATGCTAGGCAAGTGTTCTACCACTGAGTTATACCACCAACCCACAAAATTTTTATTAAAACAAGCCTCAAGATGTGTTATAGATATTTTAACTATACATTTAGGAAATATTAATTAAATAAATTGTTTATAATCAACTTTTACATCTGAGGACTTTGGGAAACAGTTTTTTCTATCCTTTTTTTCTTCTTTTACAGTAACAGGGATTATGTTCAGTAGTACTCTACCATTGAGCTACATCCCCAGATTTTTTTTTTTCCAGACAGGGTTTAAGTCGCCTGGCTGGCCTCAAACTTGCAATCCTCCTGTTTCAGCCTTCTGAGTAGGGAAAACATCTTTCACATATGAATTACTCTGTGATTCTTTTAATACCTGAGTTGTATTTAGTGCTGTATTCACATTTTTAATAGCTTCTTCAAAATTCTCTTCATCTTCTGGAGCTCCATTCTCATTCTTTAAAATTCCTATTAAAATAGAAAATGGTTAACAAACAATAGCCCTTTTCTTCTCACTCCTGTCCACCCGCCACCAACACCACAGAAATAATCCTGTCAGAGTCTGAAGGGAGAATTAGAATATCGAACCTTAAGTAAAAATATGACTTATCATTTGTCCTCCCTTAAACTATACAAAGAATGGGCTCCTTCACCTCCCCAGAGGAAAAGTAAAATAAAAGTTCTGATATCATCTGATAAAAATATTAAAAGAAATCCACTAAACATCTATTTCAAGCAATTTGCTTCCCAAACTTTATACAATACTTAACCACATCCCATAATATTACCTTGTCTAATCAAATCTCTGAAGTCCTCTTTTTCTTTATAGGTTTTAGGTATTCGTCCATTTGTCTAAATTGGTTAAAAATTTTAAAAATCTAGTTATAAAAACTCAAAATATGGAAATTGAGAGTTTAAAGTTCCCCCATTTGCCATGAGATTTCACTGACAAATATATACCTCAGTGAAATCAGAGGCTCACTTGATAGAAAACAGAAACTGCAGGCCATTCCTCTATATGCATTCCCCCTGCCAGTTTCACAATGACATCTATTCAAATTTTGGTTTGTTAATAAAAATATCAATATTAAAAGAGGAACTGTTAGATTTAAATTTAAAAGCTCCCACCTGCCCTAATACCCCATGAGGAAAAAAATTAATCTCCCATTCCCTCCAAGAAAACCCATTATAATAAATAGAAATTAGTCACATATGGATTTTTTTTTTTTTTTTTAAAGGACATACTTCACTATACCACTGTGCTAGATATTTAGCTACGATCACAATCCAAGGAGTATGGCTATGGTCCTAAAAATAAGAGACAAATCAAAGAAAATATCAGTATTAGTTAATATCAAGTCTTTATTCTACCATCTTGTTTTCAACAATATTTATTTATTGATTGATTGATTGATGGTACCCTGTTTACTTTGAGACCGGGTCTCACTAAGTTGCTTAGGGCCTCAATTAATTGCTGAGACTGGACTCAAACTTGTGATCCTCCTGCCTCAACTTCCTGAGAAACGTAAAACGTGTACTTGGATGCCTGGCTACTTTAGAAATTTTTTTTAGAGGCCGTGTCCAATGTAACCCCTTGTATGTCAGGTAGGTATTATGTTCCTGTTTTTCTAGCAAGAAAAAAGCTTCAGAGGCTGCCGCTCAACAACAGTTCAAATCTCGATTTCAGATCCCAATCCTAGACTAAGAAAATGGAATATTCTCTGTATTTTTTGATGAACCAAATAGACACCTACATTTTAATTAATATGTAGGTGTTCTTTAAATTATATAGTTCTTTAAATTATATAGTCTGTTATAAATATTATATAGTTTCCTTGGTAATTTTCAAACACTAAAAATAAGTCTCAAGAGGCTCAATTTCAACAAACATAACTCCAAATTCAAACTATTTTTAAAAAATATTTATTTAGGAAAGGGTTATGAAGAGGCCTTCTGGGATTTTTTTTTTTTTAATTTTTTAATTGTAGATAAGACACAATACCTTTGTTTATTTTTATGTGGTGCTAAGGATCAAACCCAGTGCCTCAGCCATGCTAGGCAAGTTCTCTACCACTGAGCTACAACCCCAACCCAGAGGACTTCTGGGATGTTAATGTCCCATTTCTTGACTTAGGTGGTAATTACAGAGATGTTCAGTTTATGTACTTTTCTTCAATAAAGAAGTTTTTTGTTTTTTTTAATTTTGTGGAAAATAAATTTATTGGTAACAAGGAAGATAAAATGTTATTGTGTGATCTGGATGACAGGAATATGGAGGTTTATAGTATTGTCTCACATTGGTATAATTCAAAAACCTTATATTAAAAAAAAAAGTCTTAAGTCTACCTATAAATGTAAGGTTATACATACTAACCTTATAAATACTAACCAACCTTTTTTTCCATGTGATCCAAATCATAAGACTGAAAATGTTCTCTCAGTTCAGGAAATGGCTTATCCAGTCGTAGATCTTCTAATGCATTATCTGGATGAGATTCTATTACTGTGAAACAAATAATCCAAAAAGAAAAACTTAATTCTTTATAAGAACTTAAGAAATCTATAATTTTCAAATGGTCATAAAACCTACAGATTTTTTTCACCATGTTATGGAGGTCACAATTTTTTTTAAATATTAATTTTTTAGTTTTAGGTGGACACAATTTCTTTCTTTCATTTTTATGTGGTGGTGAGGTTTGAACCCAGTGCCTCATGTGTGCTAGGTGATCACTCTCACCACTAAGCCACAAACCCAGCCCTGGAGATCACAATTTATAAATAGTAAAATGCACAAATTTTAAGTGGAATATAAATTTTAATAAAGTAAAACCAAGATTCCTTTAGAACAGAATTTGTTATGATGACTCAAAAAACTCAAAACTGACAATGTATATGTACAAATACCTGACAACTTACTCTTGCCCCTCTTGTAGTCTTAAAAATCAGATAACATTACTATCTACCTACATCTCTTCCCTAGAAACCCAATGGTCATCTTGAGTTTTTGTTTCCTTGGCCCCAACATCAGTTGCTACCCACTTCCTAACCTCATTTTGTACACTGCTGTCTATGTGGGGAAGTACAAGAGTGTTCAATTTCAGTGCATGTTTAGAACAAGGTACAATTTTGTCACTTGATAGCTTAGGCAAATAACAATCTGTGTCTCACCTATAAAAAAAATAGACTATCTCATAAAGGTTTTAGAAAGAGTAAATGAAATAATCCATATGAAGGCAGGCACACAACTAGTAATGTTAACCTTCATTATTTACCTCCAATTTCCCTCTTCTCTACCCTATAACATCTTCCCTAAGTTCAGGGGTTCTCATTGTCTCTCTCTCCCTTTCCTAGACCACTGGAAATTCACTGACAGCAATGCCTGTAATTTCAGTGACTTGGGAGGGTGAGGCAGAAGGATCACAAATTGAGGCTATCCTCAGCAACTTAGAACCTGATTAAAAAATTTTTTTAAAAGGTGGGAATATAGCACAGTGTTTGAGCATCCTGGGTTCAATCTCCAATACCATCTATAAATACACACACACACACACACAAACATCAATCCCTGTCTCCAATCTTTGCCCCCTTTAAGCCCATTCATTCCCCATAACTTCAGAGTGATTCATTTAAAATGAAAAATTTTACCCTGTCACTCTCCCACTTGTAACTTTTAAATAGCCCACCATCAACAAACCACTCCCTAACTGCCCATAGATGGGCACACAATTGGCACAGGATTCAAACATTTTCTTGAGTAAATATGGAACATTGCATGAGCACTGAAAGAAAATTTTATGAAAATCTAAGGTTACAATTTTTATAAGTAAAGGGCTAAGATCAGTCCTGAACCAATGTAAGCCTACCTATGAATTACTTTGGTCTCATATAATATTGTTTCCTTGGAAACAATAGTCAGGTAAATGCCTTCCTTGTCATATGGAATTGCTCATAAACTGGGAAAACTGCAGGAGAATGGAATAAAAGGTTGGTGCTGGGCTGCAGATGTAGCCCAGTGGCAGAGTACTTGCCTAGCAAGCGCAAAATCCTAGGATCAATTTCTAGTACTAAAAAAAAAAAAAAAAAGAAGACGACTGGTAGGAGAAAAGGTGGTGTGTCTTTGTGTCAGGGTGATTCACATATCTCTTGTGGCAGCCACACATGCCCTATGTGGGTTAGGGGGCAAAAAAAAATTTAGGTACTTATATAATTGCTGGACCTCCTAACAAGCAGCAGATATACAACTGTATCTCTGCTTTGTATCATTCTGTAACGCTACGTAAAGCAATAGTAGATTAAAGCATACTGGGGAAAAAACAAGCATATTGAGTCAGACTGCCACTTTGAACCTATAACCAGAGATGTGCTGCTACAAATTTACTTCATATTTAAAATAGACTCTCTAAATTATCAAGTTTCTAAAACCATAACTAAAGCAACCAATAGCAAGACCCATATGCTCAACAATTTTACCTGGATGTTCTTTTATAATGATCCTCATATAACCAACCAGTCCATATGTCCTACAGATCAAAAGAGGAATTTCAGAATTCCAGAGGACATCTGCTAAACGTAGCAATGTACTATAAAGGAAAACAAAATAGAACATAAGCAAATGAATATATGCCAAATATAAAACATGCGAAACATGAAAATACATTAAAATAATGCAAATTTCTTAAGAAATAATAAATGCAAAGACACATTGCATTTGCATAGCGAGTCAAGAATACACTAAAAAGCAAGCAATTTCACAAGGATGCAGAGTCAAAGTATACCTTGAACTAGAGGTATATGAAACCCTAGTCTTTTGTATTAAGAAGAATATTATTGAAAAACACTTCCTAAACATTTCTATGACAGAAAAAAAAATTTATAAAACCTGGAAATTTAGAGACACCCTGTCTTAAAATACAAAGGGCTGGGGATGTGGTAGAGTACCTCTACATTCAATCCCCAGTTAAAAAAAAAGTAAACACACACCTCTGATAATTTCTATAATCAGCTCTAACTAGTTTTTAATCACTAAAAAGTAATCAATGTTCATTTTAAGTGCTCTAAATACATCTACAAAAAGTTTCATATCTGAGCATTTTCTCTTTTCCATCTTTTCTACACTAAAATATACATAAGAGCTTCAAACTGAAGATTTCCATCAAATTTAAGAATTTCAGAAACCATATCTTAGACTGTATAGAGAAAATAAAACTATACAAATCTAGTAACATTGAAATTAAAATATATATGTAATACATACATATATATATATATATATATATATATATATATATATATATATATTTTTTTTTTTTTTTTAACATCAAAATTTACCTTTCATGAAGCTGAGTTGCAACCACAACAGTAAACCTACAGAAAAATGAAGGATCATTGTCTAGGAGGTTTTCTGGACTCTAAATGAGACAGGGGAAAAAAATCCAATAATTTTACAATCATATTAAACACAGCAGAAACACAAGCTCTTGTAGAATAAATATGTAACAAATTCCAACTAACATAAATAATACAAAGATTCAAAATTCTAAGTTTCTATGGCTTTGAACTATTAAAAATTATTTTCCAGCATGGAAATAATAATGTGCATACCTCTTCCACAAAACTTCCAGAGACATCATTATTTAGTTCTTGTAAGAATTCCATGGCAGCTTCAGCTCGGTTCTTTTTAAATTAAAAACAAAGCATTTGGCTTCAATTAGAAAATACTTATTTACAATGTAAACCCCTTATTTACAGATCAGGCAAAACAGACTGTGAAACTATCAAAATTTCATGCATAGTATGACAACTCTGCTCCTCACAGTGTTTAAAACTACAGTTCAAGTTGAATACGACTTAAACAGGGCTAAACTGTCCTTATCCAGAGTTCTTAAATAACCACATTATTTGCCCTTGACTTTTCTGATTAGGCAAATAACCAAAAACCCTAGGTAGCAGGGAGGGATATCCCGGATCAAGTTCAGACTCACTCTAACCACCCACATCTGCAATCCTATACAAGTGGTCAATCCTTCAAAGAAATGTCACTTCCATTCAGAATATTAAACTAAGTTCATGAGCAAAATTTTGGGGAGGGAAGGATGGGGGAGGGAAATGGGGGCAGGAGAGATGGTGGAATGAGATGGACATCATTACCCTAGGTACATGTATGGCTGTACAAACAGTGCAACGCTATACTGTGTACAATCAGAGAAATGAAAAGCTGTGCTGCAATTGTGTACAATAAATCAAAATGCATTCTGCTGTCATATATACCTAATACAATACTTCTAAATTCTTAAACTACCAAACATATAAAAGACTTATCAGATTAGAAAAATAGGCTAACTTTTTTCTCAGAAAATAAGCTCTTTTTAAGTCAAAACTTTTCAGGTAACCAAGACATAGTGGCATTATTAGATGTTAATACACAACTGTATTCTGTAACAAATATTTACCTTGCCAATACTGCTTCTTTGAAGGAAAAAACTAAAGTGGACAGAATAAAAAAAACAATTAAAGGCTTATATGGCTATAAAGGAAAAGTTGATTATAATAACATGTGTATTGCATTTATAATATAAAACAAACACTATTTTTTTAATATTTATTCTTAAGTTTTTTAGGTGGACACAATATTTTTATTTTACATTTATGTGATGCTGAGGATCGAACCCAGTGACTTGTGCATGCTAGGCAAGCGCTCTACCACTGAGCCACAACCCCAGCCCAAACAAACACTATTTTGACAACACATTGTTAACAGTCTTCTTGGAGGAAGAAAATCAGATGAAACTTAAAAACAAAATTGAGCTAATAAATCAGTATTTCCCAAAGTGTGTACCACAGAATACAAATTTTACAAAATGCTCTGAGAGAAAAGAGTTCCCAGGTTAAAAAAAAAAGAAAATGGTGGGGGGGATACTATATGCTGTATTTCCTTCTTAGAAATTCATAAAATACATTATACACACAATATTAAAATTTTATAGTAAAGAAATTTTAACTTCATTAGACCCACTTCCCAAACTTCTTTGACCATAGAAGCCACTGGCCCATTTAACAGTTATTAACATTTCCTAGACCAATGTTCCTGAGACCACCCTGGGAAAATGCTTGCTTCTGCAAGAAACTAAAACAGATTTATTCTGGCTTCTTCCCACACATACTCCCATCATGTCCCAAAGCCCAATGTGAGGCTGCTTGTTATGGTTTAGATAGGAGGTGTCCCCCAAAAGCATACATGTGAGTCAATGCAAGAAATGATACAAGAGGAGGAGAAATGATTAGATTATGAGAGTTGCAATCTAATCAGTGGAGAGGGATTAGATGGATGGTAACTGTAGGCAGGTAGGGTGTGGCTAGAAGAAGTAGGTCACTGGAGGGTGTGACTTTGGAATTTATATTTTGTCTCTGAGTAGCAGCACTCTCTCTCTCTGTGCTACCTGGTTGCCATGTCCTGACTTTTCCTCTGCCACACTGTTCCACTATGATGTTCTGCCTAATCTCAGGCCCAGAGCTATGAAGTTGGCTAATCATGGACTTAACTATCAAAACTGTGAGCCAGAATAAACTTTTCCTCCTCCACACTGTTCTTGTCAGGATTTTTGGTCACAGCAACAAAAAGCTAACTGAAACATCACTGATCAACCAAATAAGAAAGAAAACAGGACTTTTTTTTTTTTTTTTAACCTATACCAATAAAGAGTTATGTTATGGATAGCCAGGAACTTGAAACTACTACCCAAAGAAATGATACCAAAGCTAAATATGAACTAAATTCTGGTTTTCATTGTATTTTCTCATTTGTTATTGTCTACCAACAAATACAATGTGAGATCCCAGACTCCCTGAAAGAGTGAACTTAAAATATAATTTGGGAAGGTTCTGAAAGTCTAACTATGATAATCTGCAAAGAATGATATATAGACCATATTTAAAACTATTTTTATAGAGGTAGTATATTATGGTGAAAAATTTACCTGGATTAAACTCAGGAGACATCCCCCCAAAAAGGTATTATTTTTCAATATTCTCATAATCCCCAAATACAGTGGTTGTGAATTATATACAAATACCTAAGAATCAACATGAAGATTTAGAAAGTGCACAGATTTCGCAAATAAGGGAATAATGACTATTCCTTTGAATTAATAACAACAAAAGTGGTGATAATGGGTATCTTTTGTTAATGGACTACTTTCCAGACACTGTGCTAAGTAGCACTTGAACTGTATTAACTCATTTCCTCCTCCCCATAATCCTAAACACATAGAAGACTTCCACCATATAGTCAAGTCACTGATCAAGTCACTGCTTTCCCTAACATACATATGTTTGAAAAGAAAAGAACATACTTGTTTCCAGCATCTTCTCCGCTGACCTGATTTCCATCAACAATTGTAAATGATCCAATACCTGGGAGATAAAATTGAGTTAATCAAGAATATATATTTCTAGACCAGAACTTAAAAGAAGATTGTGTTCTCAATTTAGAACACAACTACCAAATTACATTACCTGGAAGTACTAAGTTTTTAAGAATTTCAGTTCCTGTAGCTGTTGCATGTATTAGGCAAACATGAGCAGATTCCAAAGCTTCTTGCCCATGATCACCCCACAACCTAAAATAAGATACAATTCAACATTTAAAAAATTATCACAAAAATAAACCTTTCTCACTTTCTGAACAGTGATTTAAAATGTTTTTTACACAGACTAACTGATATGATAACCACAGCACTATGTCAGGCAGGAATAGATTGCAGGATTATATGGCAGAGTAACTGAAGATTCAGACAGGTTATATTTTGCATAATTCAAGGAGAAGCATCAAATCAGAACTACAAACTTGGGTCTCCTTGCTCCTTGTCCATCAAGCTTTTCATGTGAGATAACTTATAGAACAGAAAGTCTATAGTTATACTCATCAACATTAAAGAAATGTATTGTAACCAAATGCAATGATGAGTACCTGTAATCCCTGCTACTCAGGAGACTGGCAGGAGGATCCCTGAGTCAAGCTCAGGAATAGTCTGGATAACACAGCAAGATGCCATTTCTGAAAAAAGTAAAATACATCTTGCACCTAAAGCCTAATCTGTTCCCTAGTCATTTCTCCTAGTGGAAAAAGTGGATCCAAGTACATTTAAGATCTTAATATAGGACTTTTATCACCGGACATCTGCAAAAATAAGCAAAAGTTTTACCAAGAAAGCTAACCTATTATCTGAAAAGCCTCACACCAACTTCTACAAAGTGCTTTAAAATACAATACCTGACAAGCACTTTAATGGTTAGTAGATGCATTAACAAACAAATAAGTAATAAGAATTAGAAATTTATGTTATGAAATGATGTACACCAGCATATCATTAACAGGGCAAGGTACATTATCACACATGTGTCATGGCTTCCAGGCCAACCTGGTTACTTCCACCAAAAAAAATAAAAAACTCTTATCCTTTTTTTTGTCAGCATCGGGGAGGTCAAACCATGAGAAATGCCATAAGTCAAACAAGTAAGTACTAGCAGCCCAGAGGATTGAGAAAGACTGATGCGCTTTCCATGTCACCTGATATAAAGCAAATTACTCTTACTGTGTAGAGTAAATCATAACCAATGCCCCATTCTTTTTTTTATTTCCTTAGCATCCATCTCTCCATCCTAAGCTCCATAAGAGCCCAGACCACCCCTCTATATTCACCACTGGTAATCCAGCGCCTACCATAGATCACAGAACATCTGTCAAATGAATGGAGGAATAGCCTGGAAGAACTAAACAGACTGGAAAACATCTGTTTTTTCCAGGAAAGTAGGGCACAAAGACATATTTAATTGATAGAACCTTAGTAATTGGAGAATGGGTCTAAGAATAATGGTGTATCTCTAGGTTCTATGATTGAAGAAAGGAACCAAACAAAAAGACACTCTTTATCTCTAGTTGGCCTGAGAGCCAGGACCTTGATGTCTAATACATAACTTTGCTTCTAATTGCTTCCCTCTGAGACTTGCAAACCAATAAGCAGTTCTCACTATAAAAAATAAAGTTTGGTCCTTTCTTGGAATGACCTTGATTAAAAATCTTCTTTTGGTGCTTGATCATATATGATGACATCTTCATTCAAAACACAGATATTCCAAGAATTTGCAAGAAAACACCTGGTTACAAGGGCTCTGCCACTTTGTTTCTTCCCCCAAAAGCTTGGGAGTAGTGATAAAACTGAGTACAAGCTCTGAAAAGGTCAGAGGGCCTGAGTTTAAAAATATGGAGAACTCTGGGCAAGTTATTTAACGTCTCCAATACTCAGTTTCCCCTCTGTAAAAACACAAGAATGTCTACCTTCAAGAACACTCTCAGAACTGCCCAAAGCCCCTAACTAGTACTAGATTGTAGGTCCAAATGGAAGTTTCAGTCCTAACTTCTCTTTGATTTGGGGGCTCCAGGAAGGGGAGGACACATTTTTATTACCTCCACTGACTCAACACATAGAAGATACATAATAAGAAGTGGGAAAGCAATAAGGAAAACAGGAGGATGAAGAAGGAGCCCGATGGTTTAATTCTGCCCTATCCATTAAGGCAGTTACTGGCTATACATGACTACTTGGCACCTGATGTGAGACTAGCATGAATTAAGGTGTGCTCTAACTGCAAAATACTTGATTTATAGTATTTTGATTTGATTTCAAGATAACATGAATGAAAAAGTAAAATAGTTCAATAACTTTTTATATTGATTACGTGTTGAAAGGGCAATATTATGGACATACTAAGTTAAATAAACTACATTATAATAATTTATTTCTCTCTCTTTTTTTTTTTACTTTAAGGTGACTACTAAAAAATTATAATTACGTACATAAGTGGCCCTCATGACAGACTATTATTATATTGGTACTGGACAGAGCTAGTTTAGGACAATGCCTGACAGTCGGTGCTGCTCTCGGCGAATCGGAACGGGGTACAATTGATCCCACCCCTTTCTGCAAAATGAGAGGCTGGGAAGCCAGCTGACCCGGAGACCGCGCACTTGGAACCGCAGACCACGTGGCAAGTGGGCGCACCCCTCGGAGCAGGGTTGTCCTGGCCTTGCAGTAACACTCCGACCCCGGTCCAGGGCCCAGGGCGCCAGCTCCCCGCGCCCCGCACGGCCGGGCCGGGCCTGGCCAGAAGCCCGAGGGAGGCCCGCCCCCATGGTCCGCGCGCTCAGGCCCGGCCCGGACGCGGGGGAGCCCACCGGCCCTCCCGCTCAGCTCAGTGAGTCCCGTCTCACCTCAGCTGCCGGTCGTACTTCTGCTCCTTGAGCAGCTTCCCCGGCTGCGCCATGGCCGCGCCCGCCGCGCCACCAGCCCAGCCGCTGCCAAACGCCGCCGCCGGCTCAACACGCGCGCAGGCGCACCGAGCACCTTTCGCCACCACCGCCTCCTGCGCGTCGCCCGCAGGGGGCGCCGCCGTTGCACTGCGCACGCGTCACCGGAACGCCCTTGCGACCGCAGCCACTGCAGGGAACCTGGCTGAACTTGGTGGTCGGTTGTGCCTGGATACCCAAGTGCCGTTAATACGCCAGCCCAACCCTCTGTCGGTGCAGTAATTGTGGGGGACTCGGGCTTTGGAATCAGGCGGACTTGGATTTTAATCACTTCCTGCTGTGAGCATTTCTCTTTGCGGTCCTTAGTTTGCTCACCTGTGCAATGGGAATGAATGGGTCTTGGAGAGAGAGGTCTTTCAGCCTTAAATGAAAAAATTTTAATACACAGGGCCAGACTCACAAAGAATCTTGTATGAAAAATAATTTTCATTATAACGTACGTCATCGTTTACCCATTTCTTTCAACCTGTCATTCAACAAGCCCACACCTGAGGACAGGTTTTTGAACCTCAAACCAGCTGCTCCTGGCTGCAAAGCAACGAAAATAATAAATCTGGGTCCTGTTCTTGGAGAGTGCACAATCCTGTGAGCAGAGGTGGACAGAAAACAAGCGCTCACCAGAAAATGTGGTCCTCCCATTGAAGCAAGATGGGGGTGCACAGAAGAGCCCCACCCCACTCCTCCTCTCCAGGAATTCTTCCTGTGGTGTGGTGATGGAAGTGTGTTTTTAAGCAGAAGGAACAGCAGGTGTCATCTGTAGGAGGCAAAGTAGGCAAGGTAGGCTTTAGGTACAAGTGAAATGTAGTCAAGTGAAGGACCACGGAAAGAGAAGCCCTACTTCCTGAAAAACTTCTTTTTCAGAAAGAGTTTGGCTGTGCTGTGAGACATGAGGAACTGGTAGAGGGAGGGGGCTAGAGGCTCCATGACCAGCAGGGAGGGAGATAAGGATCCTTCCCTCTCTGTATCCCAGACCCTATAGGCAACTTCAGGTTAATAATTGACTGAAATAAGACCGAAAATGAGCACAGATCCCCACTGAGGACAGGGGAAGGGCACAGTTTGACAGTAATCATGCAAGATGATGAATGCCCTTCCCTGGGGCACACCCTCCCATGACTTCCCTGGTCCCTACCCAACCCTCATGGAGCACAACTGGTGAGAGACAGAGACATGAAGCTTTCCCAGATCATCATATGCTTATGTGATCACATTTCCTTCTCCATTTGGACAGGTAAAACATAAAGGATAATAAAATACACTCAGGGAATGAAGGAAGGTCAAAAGGTGACAGGTGGAAGTCCACCGCTTAGCCTCCTAGGCTCAGTGTGGTCAGGGAATGCATGAGAAGAAACATTCCCAAATTTGGTGAGTGAGGGAGGAGGGGACAGGGGGAGTCATACTGCCTATGAAGGAATGCATGACTTTGAAAAGGGTTGTGTTGGTGGTGTCTGTAAAAAGATACCTCGGGGAATTTGTTTCCTAGGACTGCCATAGCAAAGTACCACAAACTGGGTGGCTTAAAACAAGAGAAATGTATTTTTCATAGTTCTGGGGGCTGGAAATCTGAAATAAAGATGTGGGCAGGACTATGCTCCTGAAACCTATAGAGGAGCAGCCCTTGCCCCTTTCTGGTTCTGGGGGTTTGCCAGCAATCCTTGGCTTGCTGTTGTAGTGCTCCAATCTCTGCATCCCTCGTCACATGGTATTTTTCCCTTGTGTCTTGTTCTATGCCTCTTCTTATAAGAACATCAGTCATATTGGATCAGGATTCATTTAATGATGTCATCTTAACTTGATTACATCTGTGAAGACCCTAGTTCCAAAAGTTCACATTCACAGGCACTGAGACATTAGGACTTATTTAAATAACTTTTGTGGGATATACAATTCAACCCACTGAAGCATTTAAAGATTTCTTCACTGGAGCTGTGGAGGCTGATTAGATACAACCACTTCCATCTGGGAATTCAGGGCCTACTTGTGTGTTTCTCCTGCTGTGGAGTGCAGCAAACCAGAGGTACCAGGCCAGGATGCCATGACCTAATTCATTTAGGTCATTGGTTTACAAAGTGTCATCCTGGACCTACAGCATCAACATATCACTTGGAGACTTGTTAGGAATGCAGATTCTTTGCTCTATCCCATACCTGTTAAATTAGAAACTCTGGATTAAGGCCCAGGAATATGTAGTTCATTCTCTCTCCCTCTCCCCGCTCTTCCTCCTCTCCCCCTCCCTTTCTCTCTCCCCCCACATAGATAGATATAGATAGAGGTACATAGATATATCAAACAGGCCTTTGGCCTTTGACCTGCATCAACTCTTGTGATCACCCAATGCAACAGATACTGCTGCTAACCCTGCTTTACAGAGACAGCAGAGACATGAAGTAGAGGAGGGCAATATGAAAAATTAAGGGATGAGAAACAAATACTCCAACAGATCTGGCCAGACCCCTACTCAGGCCTGATATTGTATCCATTATTATGGTCTCATCCAAGGAAACCTGAATCTATGGGATCCCAAAGGTTTGCAAAGGTTATGGGACGCAAGTCAGGAAAAATGAGTCATAATCCAGAACACTTTGAGGGCCTTGACCAATAGCCCTCCCTGCGGGTCCTTGACCATCCTAGCCCTTGTCACTCTGTACTCATTGACTGATTCTCACCTCCCTCCCCTGTCCCGTAAACTCCCTGAGGCAGCAGTGAGTCTATAGTCTTCAGAGTTGTATTACCTATGCCTGGCCCAGCACTTGACATCTAATAAATTTTTATAAATGCTCACTAAATGAAAGAATAAATTTCTGAAATTAATTCCACCATATATCCTACACTTTAAAATGTTACTTGGCACCAGGCATGGTGGTGCATGCCTGTAATCCCAGCAACTTGAGAGGCAGAGGCAGGAGGAGCACCAAGTTCAAGGCCAACCTGGGCAACTTAACAAGACCTGTCTCAAAATAATTAAAAATAAATAAATAAATAAGGGCTGAATATGTAGCTCAATGATAAAATGTCCCTGGGTTCAATCCCTAGGACTGCAAAATAAAATAAGTTACTTGACAATTTGTATACAATCTAATTTGATAATCCCACTTCTAGCATTTATCCCAAGGATAAGGAAATCATCAGACACAAAGATGTATAAATAAGGATGTTTACTGCAGTGCTATCTACAATAGTGAAAACTGGAAATAACGCATGTACCAGAGCAATGTGAGAAAACTGTGTCAAGTTTTCCAAGTCTAATCAAGCAAGGGGGGAAAAAAAACTGGTCACAAAGCTATATATATAGTACTGATTGTTCTGTACATAGCAGGAAAAACCTGGCAGAATGGTTACTAAAGTGGTAACAGTGATGATTCTTGGTTAGTGACATAACTAGTGATTTAAATTGTATTTTTAAGTTGTTTCCTACATTTTTTCCCCCCTACAACAAACAGCCATCATTACTATAGTCAGGAATGTTTGGACTTTTTTTTTTTTTTTTTGAGACTGGGTCTTGCTGAATTGCCCATGTTAGCCTCTAACTTGTGATTCTCCTGCCTCAGCTTCCTGAGTAGTTGGGATTACAGGCATGTGCCACCATGTCTATTTGTTTGAAGTTGTACATGTGGCCAAGAAGTGAAGGGGAAGGGGAAAGAGTAGAGGTCCTAGGATCAGAGGATTGCATCCTTGGTCCCGGGAGTCTCACAGATTATCACCTCATCTGACCATCCTACTGATCTGTTAGTTTCAGTGCCTCACATGTGCTAGGCAAGTACTCTCCCTGAACTACAACCCCAGCCCAATCCCATTGATTAAAAAAAAAAAAACAAGACCCCAAAATTCAGAGAAGTGAAGCAGACTTGCCCAGGACACACAACCAGTGGTGCTAGCTAGGAGTCAATCACAGGTCTCTCTGAATCCACCGTTCAGTCTCCTTGCATCCCTGCATGTACACATACACATATATACATGGAGTGGAACATGTACGTGCGTGCGCGTGCACATGTGTGCACATATGATAATGGATATTAAACTCAATATATGCAATTTTAAGTACAGGGAACAAGACTTCTAGCCCGAGCCACTGACCCTACTCAAAACAGCAAGGAGGAGGCATGATTCTGCCCATTGTTTCTGCATTGGACACCTGTCATTTCAATGGATGTGCAAAGGGATCCCCATGAAGTGAGCAGGCAGGGACAACCCCCTGATCACCTTGTTTTGTAGAGCAAAACTACTGTCCTCTGAAAGGAATTGAAATCTGGCCGAGATTATTTGATAAGTGAGCCCATTGCTTTTCAAGCTGCTCATCATAGTTTCCTCATTCCCTTTCCTCCCCCATAAATAATGAAAACCAAGAGCCATTGATGTCAGTGAGACCAAAGAGTAAACTCTCAAGCAGATAAATCACTTCAGCTTGAAAGACAGCATGTAATTGAGAGAGGAGGCGTCTGTATGGGGGTATAGTTCCCTCCAAATTGACCTGAGTGGGCTGCTAGGGCAACTGGAGCTTTGCCTGATAAGGGCAGATGTCACTGGCTCCTTTCACTTGCCTGAGTTCCCAGCACCCAGGGAAAATTGCTAAAGACAGGCTGCAGAAAGGGAAGAACTGAATCAATTTTTAATGGTTGTTGAGGAGGCAATACACTGTATATACTTTAATTCTTTCAAAAAATATACATTCTGATTACTTCTAGACCTTTTGGCTAAGATGAAGTGTAGAGAGTACACATTTGGTACCCTCCCCTGCCCTTTCTAGTCTCTGAACTCCTCTCTGGAAGCACAACATTCTCCCTTGTTTCTCTAATTCCTTTTTGAGAGAACTTGAATATACATGCAAATGAGAAACACATTTGAAATTCACGTCCTCCCCTGTCTGTGATTTTAGACAATGTTGAGTGAACCGTAGGTTTTTATCCTTGCTCTGTCATTTACTGTGCATCCTAGAGCCCATCATTCAACCTCACGGAGCCTTGCTTTTGTCTTCTGTAAAATGGGGCCTAAATGTCCCTAGGGTTGCTGTGTGGATGAAGCTGGATGCAAAACTATATTAAGAATTCAAATTTTATTTTTAAGCACTATTTTTTTAAAAAAATAAGGAAAAGGCCTGGGTTGCTGTGAGGAAGATGTGGGTCAATGGAGATTGGGCCATTCCTAGATCCCTAGGTGCTGCATCTCCCCTGCAAGAACAGTGGCTGGATCCTCCAGAAGAGAGTCTCTAGGCCTTCCCTGAGGCATGCCTTTTTTTTTTTTTTTTTTTTTTTTTTGATCTGGAGGTGGTGTTTCTGGCTCGGAGACCTGGGGCTTTGGCAATGATATATTCTCTTTCACTTGCTGGTCGTGAACACCCCCTACATCTCTATCATGAGTCCTCTGACCCTACTCTAAGGTCAGATTTATATTGAGAGGGCCTTTCTGCTCTTGAGTCAGTGAAGGATGTCTCTGCAGGACTCGAAAGTCACTGGTGTTGGCCAAGCTAACTAGCTGTCAATTAATCTCCACTATTCTACCTGGGGAACTTGGAGAGGGAAACAGACAGACCCAGAGATACAGGGGAGCTAGGTAGAAGGAATGAGTTTCCTTCCCAAGGTCAATCAAGAACAGGACCTTAAATAGTGTCCCCTGGTCAAGGTCTGATCAGCAGACATTCCACAAATGGCTCTTCAGCTCCTGTTGGGTAGAGGGCCCTGGGTGGGATCATTTGTCCTTCCATCCATCCATCTGTTTATCTTCCCAAAACTGCCTGCTGAGGCCTAGCCAGAGACAAGCCCTATCCTTGGCACAAGGCCACATGCTAAGATGAATCAGATTGGGCCGGCTGGAGCTGGTGGGTGGAAGACAGAGGACATACCAGGAGGAGGGCACAGCAAAGCAAGGTCCAGGGCTCGTGGGTGGGGGAAATGTTTGGGCAAACCAGACACTGAGATTGAGTGCAGGGTAGAAGGCAGGTGTGCTGAGGGGCATGGGGAGGCAAGGAGAGGAGACACAAACAGCAGGCTGTGGAGGGACAGGCAAAGGGTCCCTGAAGGAAGAAGGAAGCAGCAAAGAAAATGAAAAGGATGGTGGGAGGCAGGGCCTCAGACTTGATTAGTGGGGGAAGCTAGTTAAGGTGAGTCTGTCTGACCCCATGCCCATTGCTGATGCCATTCTGCCCCACTCCCAATTTAGTGCTCTGGTTTCACCTGGGTGTGAATTGACCATCCTGTACCCCCATCTACTCCAGAGCTCCTGGACCCTCACTGGCCCCCAGTGCCAAGGGGGAAGTGGTAAAGCCCACCACATCCAAAGTGAGACAAACTGGGAATAAATCCCTCATTCCCTGATCAGACGACCTTGGGCAAATTACTTAACCTCTCTTGACCTCAGTCTCCTGCTCTGTCATATAGAGCCACTGTAAGCCCTCCACCATTGTAGCCTTACTGGGGGGGGGGGGGGGTGATATCACAGGAAGGACCCAAAGCTTGGCTTAGCAACTGCCAGGGCATCTGACCAACAGGGAAAGTTCCAGATCTGGACCCTTGGTGGTCAGCGCAGTTTGCAGTTCGAAGAGGGACTTTTCACCCCCAGAAGACTCAAAGCCCAGAGTCCAGTTCTTCATTGGTGGCATTTACAGCTCAGGGACAAGCCTGGGTTGGGGATGCAAAGTAGAAAAGTCCCTCAGCGTGGGTGGTTTCTCCTGTCCCAGAGTCCATACACGTGCTGGGGGAAAAGAAGGAGACTTGTCGGGTCTGGGAGTGAATAAAGATAGGAGGATAGGTTTACCCCCATCCCCCCCCCCCAACCCCCTACACACCTCCCATATCGATTGGGGACTTAAAGGCCTGCGGGCGGGCGGGCGGGGGCAGAGCAGGGCCGGCCTCTCTCGCCCTGCTGGGGGGTGGGGGGCGGGTCCCCGGGGAACTGCTCCTCCCGCCCGCCGCCGCTTTAAGAGGCTGCTCCGCGGCAGCGAGCTGGGCTGGAGCCGCAGCCCGACCAAGCAAGCGGACCAAGCCGAGCCGGCAGGTGCACGGCTGCGGGGACAGCAGCGGCATGACCGGCCACCACGGCTGGGGCTACGGCCAGGACGACGGTAGGCGCAGACCCCTGCCAGCCCTGACCCAGCTGGACTCGCCCCAGACCTGCGCGCCCAGCTGGGTTTCCCGAGCGCGCAACTCCCATGCTCCTAGGTCGACCTGGACCCCTCTCCTGTCCAGCCCCCAGAACCTGGCCCCCTTACCGGGCCCCAGCCCTGGTTCCCCTGCAGGCAGTGCAAAGTCCGCGCTAAGCTTGGAGGTCCCCCGCCACCAGCCAGGGATCCAGTGGTGGCACGCGTCCTGCCGCCACCTCCGCGCCGCCCCTGACTGCCGCGCTCCTGGGACTCCGCTGGGCACTCATTGACTCGCCCCAGGCGTGCGCCGCGCGTGGAGATGGCCCAGGGCAGCGGCGGGGGGCGGTCGCGGCGGAGCGCTGTGCGCGGGTGTCTGTACGGGGTGCGCGCACGGCGTGTGTGCGGGGACCTCCGGGAAACTGGGCTCCGCGAAGGCAAGGGCGCCGTGTCCCCGGGAAAGAGTTTCCCGGTGGAAGCGTCCAAGCTGCTGTGGCCACTGGTAAGTGAAGGAAAGGGGCACTTAGGGTGCTCATGCATGTGTCGAGGGTCCACACTGAGCAGGGTGTCTGAGCACGTCCGGTGTGAGGTGGGAGCTGGCCGACACCAGCCTACTGGTCTAACGGGAAAATAGATGTACCCTGCCATAGTTGCTATAGGATGCAGAAAAGGAGAAAGACTCAGAAGATGAGCCAGACGGCTTTTGTGTGGGTCTGGGACACGACAATTCCCTTTTAGGCTACTTCTTATCAAGCAGGGAGGGAGGTGTGGAGTAAGGGCTTCCTCATTTCCCTGAGATGAGCGATGTACCCCCAAGATCCAGGTTGTCGGTAGGGGAACCCAAGTAGGGCAGATGGGGGTTGGAAGGGGCACCCAACTCTCCAGCTCCATTATGAGGGTGGGTAGGGGTCCCTGGCCACAGTCTTAGGGGCCATGAAGTTACAGTGGATCAGAGGGAATCAGGGAGGTGCTTCAGAGTCTCTGGTCCCCTCAAACCCCCAAGGACAAAGGAGCATATTTTGGAAGTGGAACCCTAGATCTGGACATGCAGGAATTAGACAGAGACATTTTAAAAAAAAAGCAACTGAGACTAGCAAAGATGGAGGAAAAGGCAGAAAAGGGACAGATTGACAGCACACATTGGAGACCGTCTTCCTCCAGCAGTTAGCTTTTGGGTGCTTCTACCAGAGTCTGAGTCCCCTGACTTCAGCCTTTCCTGCTAATCCTGCCCACCAGCTCTGGGCATCCAGGGTCCTGAATGGCCTGTCCCATGGCCCTGCTGCCCAGAGGCAGTTGCCCTTCACCCAACTAGACATGGGTTGTTCTGTCTAGGGGCAATGAAGAAGCGAAGGACAGAGGACAGAGGTGCCGGCATGCAGCAGCACTCTCAAGGGCTTCAAAAATAACCCAGTGGGGCCGGGCCACGATTTGGAGTTCTGAGTCATCCATTGGGGACACAGCTCTGTCGGCACCTGCTGCTGTTTTCTCAGGAAAACTTAAGAAGCCAAAAAGGGGGAGAAGCACCAGCCGGCAGTAGCTCTAAAAATAGGCTGCATCTCAGGATGTTCCCCAGGGAGATGCTGAGCCTCTCGGCTGCAGATGGAGCCTCTGGGAGGCAGGTGGTGGGCGCCTGTGGGTGTGCATGCAGGTGTGTGTATGAGTGCATGTGTGTGCATGGGCATGTGTTTTGCTGTGGTCCTCTTGTGCGAACTTGGCTTTCCAACAGGAGGTGTTTGTGTGTGAGGGTGCATAGATGTGTGTCAAATGTAGTCAGTAGGGCTGTGTGTGTGTTTGAGCACATGCATTGTTCTGAGCTTGTTCTGGTGACCCAGGTACACATGTGTGCACACATATGAGGATCTCAGTGGACCTCTGGGCATGTGCCTGGAGGGGGCAACCAGAGATGGTACAGGTACATACCTTGTGTTTATACTGTGTGTGTGTGTGTGTGTGTGTGTGTGTGTGAACATGCATGTATGGCCCTCGGTCCTCTCATCTGTGACATGGGCATCATGCTAGTTTCTACTTCACAAGATGGTTGTGAGGAGCAAATACATGTCACAGAGCCAAAGTTAGGTTGATGTGGGTTTTTGTTATCAGTATCACAAACATCAAGTTTGCACTAAGTTACTCAGGATGCAGGAAGAGGTTAAATACTTGTTAAGGAAAGATCAGAGACTTCAGATACTTGGGGCCTCCCTGAGTGTGTGTTGGGGACTGGAGGTATGAGATTCACTACCTGGAACCACCTCTGAGTTTGTAGCTACCTGATTTTCCCTTTCATTCATTTCTTCTCTGGGCCTCCTAGCATGCTGGGAGGGGAGTTTTAGTGAAGCCATTTCCCAGACAAGGAAATGGAGGCTGAAGGGGAATTGGCAGAGTGGGAATGGAACTTCAGGCTGCTTCAAAGCAGAGGCTTACTGAATGGATGCCTGGGAATCCACCCCCAGGATTTAATTCAGCCTGCAGCTCAGAGATCCTGGCTATCCTGAGTCCTTGCCACATCCCTGCCTGCAGGCCCCTTGAATTGGCACAAGCTGTATCCCATTGCCCAGGGAGACCGACAGTCGCCCATCAACATCATATCCAGCCAGGCTGTGTACTCACCCAGCCTGCAGCCACTGGAGCTTTCCTATGAGGTCTGCACATCCCTCAGCATCACCAACAATGGCCATTCTGTCCAGGTAGACTTCAATGACAGCGATGATCGAACAGGTAAGTGGCCCCTGCCAAAACTTGGAACCTGTCCCTGCTAGGACTTAACCCTATTGGGCTAGCTCATTTGTTCCTCTAAAGAATCCACTTTTCAGATGGGCGAACAGAAGCTCAATGAGCTGGGGAGCGCCAGAACAAGCTGGTTCTGCTCCCCAAAGTCTTTCTCTCCAACTCACTAAAGGTCTCAACTCCCTTGGTCCACAGACAGGCCCATGGGAACTCACAGAAGCTCCTTCTTAGATCTCTTTGCCCTGGGATTAGAGTCCAGGTCCTTTCGTGATAAATTCCTAGGCAGAGGCTTTAGGAGTGCTCTTCAGTGAAGAGATTTTGTCCTTATGACTAGGTTTGTGGGAGTAGGAAGTGGGGTGAGGAGAATTTCTTAGGAAGTGTCCAGTTCTTTGAACCCTCACCCCCGACTTCTTACCCTTCCACACACATATTGAAATAGAAAAACAGAAGAGCCATGCTGGGAGGCTGAGACAGAAGGATCACAAGTTCAAGACCAGCCTGGACAACTTAGTGAGACCCTGTCTCAAAATAAAAAATGAAATAAGAAAAGGACTGGGGATGTCGCTCAGTGGTAGAGTGCCCCAGTACAAAAGAAAAAGAAAAGAAATTCAAAAGGCACAAAAGAAGAGGAAAGCCAGAATTTTCATGAGGTGATTGATCTAAATTGCTTAATCCTGAGTTCCTGGTAGGCTAGGGAAAAGGGAAAGAGAGTGGGTATAGTTCTTGTTGCATAAGGGAGGAAATCAAGCAATCCCCAGGAGAGAGAGGAAAAGCATTTCCTTGCACTGAGCTCCAAGAAAAGGAAAAACCTCTTAAAAAACTTTAGGAAGAGGACACTGGGGTCTAGATGACAGAATACCCAGACCTGAAGAGGCAGTGAGCCAGTGGGGTTTTGCCACTCACCTAGCACAGTTCACTCTGGAGGTCAAATGGGTTGGTGCCAACAGAATACTGAGGAGGGAGGAAGGAGGGTGGGCAGGGAGAGAGGTTAGAGAATGAGGGTTAGAGATACTTAGGGGTCCCAGGTGAAGCAAACTAAAGAGGTGGACGCTCACAGACCTATCTGGAAGCTCGGCCTGCAAGCCCTGTTCCTTCCACCTCTGGGAATAGGGTGGCCTTCCTGCCTCCTATCCCCAGACTCCCTTTCTCAACTTTTATCTTTGCCCTGGACAGGCCCTGTTTCTCAAGTAAGGCAGGTTGGGCAGCAAGAAGGGGCCTCTGGACTGTCCTGTTCTCCTTGAGGGGCCCCCATGTGGACAAGGACCTGCCCTGATCACTCAACGTGGAAGGGCCTTAGGGGAACTCTGAGCCTGGGGCCGTCACCTGATCTAGGGGCTCACATTCAGGCCTGGCTGGGGCCCCCTCCGCTGCCAGATCCCTTTCAGCTAGAAATTCTATCAGTCCCCAGGAGGCCTTGTGCATGGCCCCAGCTCACCGACTATCAAGGTGAGAAAGTCACAAGCTCAGAACAAGTGGGACCCTCCAGAGAGATCATTTGTGCTGGAGATGGCACTGAGGGCACTAGAGCCTGTCAAATAGGAGGGTAAGGATTCTTGGGAGCTGGCTTCCTGCTCTGGGGCAATACCATGTTCTGGGGGGCTCAAAGGTGGCAGGGAGGCAGTAAGGTCTGGTGATCAGGGGATTGGGTCAGAATTTAAGAAATACGGGTTTATACCATACCTCAGTGCCGTGCTATGTAACCATGGGCAAATGCCTTGCCCTCTCTGTGCCTCAGTTTCCTCCTTTATAAAATAGGAATAATAATATGTTCTGGCCCTTGTGGGCTACTATGAGGACTAAACAAATGAATCCTTCCAAGCCAGCCTGGGTCAGGAGCCAGATGGGGGAGGTCTACTGTTAGTGCCAAGGGGGGCCTGGAGGCAGGGGCCCAGCTTCCACAGAAAATCAGAAGGAGTGAAGAGAATGGCCCTAAGGAGGGGGCAGTACTCTGTCAGTCCCAAACTGCAGGCTGTCAAGATTTCTGCCCTGACCCAGATTAAGGGCTGTGATGGTCAGTGGAGACTCACCCCAGCCTGGCCAGTCCAGTGAACTCTCCACATGAAACACATATCCCCTTCCTGGGCTGCTGCTCTGGACCTGGCACCGCCACCATGAGGCAGTGTGGGTCCCACCATGCCCACTGCCACAAACCCCACTTCTACCCACAGTGGTGACTGGGGGCCCCCTGGAAGGGCCCTACCGCCTCAGGCAGTTCCACTTCCACTGGGGAAAGAAGCATGATGCGGGCTCAGAGCACACTGTGGACGGCAAGTCGTTCCCCAGCGAGGTGAGGGCCCTCTGTATCCCTCTGCTGCCTGGGGAAGGGATAGGGATGCCATAGTCAGCGGCTTGAGCATTTCTGGGTAAAGCTCTGGAGAGGGTGAGGGGAACAACAGGGGACTTTAAGGTGAGATGCCTTCTACCAGCCCCCAGCACAGTGTCTCCCTCTGAGCTCTGCCCACTGCTGCCCTGGTCTGTGCATTGGTTTTCTGAAGGTCCTGCCCAGTCCCACTATACCCTGCTGAAAACCCTTCAGAAGCTGAACCTGGCATTCACGGCCCTGCATGGACTCACCAGGCTTGGCTTCATCTTCCCCTGCCCTCTTCCCCCATTGGGCTGCATGTGATGAATGCATACACCGGTCTACACCTGGTTCCCTATTGCTCCTCATACTGTTGGTCCCTTTGCCTGGAATACCTTTCCCCAAGGCTCTCATCTGATAACCCTCTACTTCTTTGAACTCGCTGCAAGGGCCACCTCCAAATTCACTAGGGATGGCCATCATTCATTTCATAGCTAGTTCACTGGAAGGCAGAATCCGAGTCAGATTCCTTTGGGTTTCCTGGGGCTTGGGGAAGGGTTGGGCCCAAACATGGGTAGATGCTTACTGGGAACTTCTGGGGCTCCCCTGCACTTCAGGACCCCAAGCCTGGAAAGTTTGATAGCCTTCCCCGCAGAGAGGCAGAAGTCAGGTAGGAGTGAAGGAAGCGTGGCTCAGAGTTCCATTGTCCCCAAGGCGCTAAGCCCTGGCCTGGCCTGGCCTGTTCTTGCTCCTCCAGCTACATCTAGTTCACTGGAATGCCAAGAAGTATAGTACCTTTGGGGAGGCAGCCTCAGCACCCGATGGCCTGGCTGTGGTCAGTGTCTTCCTGGAGGTGAGTGGTGGGTCCCTGGGACCAGGAAGAGTATGGGAGGCCCGGCATGCCCCTATGTCTGGAATGCAGGGGTGTTGGGCTCACACCACTTTCTCCCTGACAGACAGGGGATGAGCACCCTAGCATGAATCGTCTGACGGATGCCCTCTACATGGTTCGATTTAAGGTGAGACCAGGGCTCCCTGTCCCTGTTCCTGAGCAGCTTAGTAAGCAGAGAAGAAGCAGCTGGCTCATGAGTGGGCCCATTCAGCCCTCTATTCTGGCAGCAAACTCTGGCTGAGACCAAGGGCAAAGGACAGTACCTTCAGGGACCTCTCCTGATTCCTCTTCACTAGGGTCCACTGCCCCATTGGTGCCTGCCAGGCAACCCAGAAGTGAGTAGGATTTGTGAGATGCTGGTCACAATAAATGGTAGTCTGACAAACAGTGCCACCGAGGAAAGCTGAAGGCAAGGGAGTAAACACGGTGACCAGGAGCCCAGGAACCACAACCTTTACATACAAGCAAACGGGTGCTGAGGGCCCAGCCCTGCTGGGGAGGTGGCCTCTGGGGTCATAGACATTTGCCCATAATTTGCATCAGTGAGCCAAGAAGAAGCCTGAATCCCAGATGATAGAAATGGATGGGGAAGCTGCTGGGTTGATCTTGGTGGGAGATCTGTGCTGACTTCCGGGTCTGTCCCCAACACCCCACTCCCCAGGGCACCAAGGCCCAATTTAGCTGCTTCAACCCCAAGTGCCTCCTGCCTGCCAGCCGGCACTACTGGACCTACCCAGGCTCCCTGACTACACCCCCCCTCAGTGAGAGTGTCACCTGGATTGTACTCCGAGAGCCCATCAGCATCTCTGAGAGGCAGGTGAGTCGTCCCAGAGCCCCAGGTGAAGGGGGCACTCAGGGCCCAGCCAAAGCAGGGTGCCCCCCATCATATTGCTAGTAAAGTTTGGATTCTTGGTTGGGGGTTAGCTTGATTGTTAGTCTTTAGGACCTAGACATGTACTGGGCTGGGGGGAGACCTGGATCCTGGGACCACCTCTACTGTGTTGGAATTGAACTGCTGCATTTGTTGATACACCTTAGCTGGACAGGATTGGGACTTGAACTTTCAAGTGGAGTTCAAAAGCCCTTTAGGAGTAAGTATCTGGGGCTGGGTCTCAAAGAGGAGAATGAGTGGGGATGAGACGGACCAGTTGAAGAGATATGCCAGCTGCTAGGTCTGGGACCACCCCCATTTTAACCCTTCTGCCTCTTCAAGATGGAGAAGTTCCGGAGCCTACTCTTCACTTCAGAAGATGATGAGAGGATCCACATGGTGAACAACTTCCGGCCACCACAACCACTGAAGGGCCGCGTGGTCAAAGCCTCCTTCCGGGCCTGAGCTGCCCACCTGCCCAGCTGGCCACAAAGGCACCATCTTCCCAAGGGCTTCCATGTCAGCAGACACCAAACCATCTGAGGCTCCCTGCCTGGGGGTGCTGGGGACCCCCTTTCAGCTGGCTTGCTCCTTGACCACTCTGGAGGGTTTTTGATGGGACCCTGGAGTTGAGGGCACCCTGCAGCTGCCCTGGGGACTAGAAGAACAGGCGCTGAGCAGGGTCCAAGCCTGGGGCTGCCTCTGCTCTCCAAGACCCAGAGGCCCCTGGGAACCTCCTCTTGTCTTCCCCACTGGCAGTGGCAGCAGCCCCACTCTGAGCTCACACTGTGATGGACAAGACCGAGCTCCCTGGGGCAGGCAGCTGGCACTGCCAGAAAGACTCAAGCAATAATTAGAGGTGGGCAGAGCTGCCCTCTCAGCATTACCTCGACTGCAGGCCTCCACCAGGCACACACCTCACTGCCAGGCCATTTAATCAGCACCCAGCCTGCTGGAGGTGACATGGCCTTCTCCCTCCAGCCATCTGCTGCCACGGGCAGGCCCTGGCTATAGCTTATACACTATCTATCTCCCCTTGTCCCCACCCAGCCATCAAAGCCCCCTACATGATAACCCATGGATGTATTAATTAATAAACTCATTTATCCATGCAGCGAACACAACTGAGTGCCTATGCTATGTCAAGTACTGTTCTAGGCTTTAGGGAGTCGGTGGTGGTTAGTGGGGCACATTTGGGAGGGATTGTACTGGGCAGAGGGAGATTATAACAAGGGCAGGACAGAAGTGATGGGAACAGAAGAAAAGGATAGTCTACGTTGTTTTGTGAGAAAAGGAAATTCCAGCCAGTACTCCAAGACAGAGGGAAGAGAATGCCATGCTGAGGTAGAGGGAAGAGGTGAGAACCAAGTATGGTTGGGGGACTGAAAAGGGTCAGTGGGACTAGAGCCCTGGGGAAGGGCCTGGGCCTTTCTTTCTCCCTAAGCTAGTGGGGAGCCACGAGGGTTGGCAATAGAGGAGGGGCAGGGCCACATGTGCATATGGAGAAGATCCCTGTGGAACATGGCAGCAGGAAGGAAGTGGGGCCTGGTGGGTGGTCAGGAGTAAAAGGACAGGGTAGCTGGAGGAGGAGAAAAGGGAACTAGGTGAGATTTAAAGGTGCATCTCAAAGGCAGCATTTGGCTGTGTGTGAGGGAGAAGAGTCCAGAGGAAGTGGGAGGACCCTCACGGACTGGGAACCCTGGGAGGAGCTGATCAGTTGGACACATAGTATTGATGGGGCCCTGGAAGAAAACCATTGAGGCACAAACTCTAGGCCCCAACCCTTCATTTGCACAAATCTTTAGTGAGTGCTGTCTTAAATTCGCACCCTAAGTACCTTGCTGGCCTCCACCTCACCCCATCCTAAGTCCAGAGAGCTCAGGGAGGCAAGCTCACAATTGGGTTTAGAGACCCAGTGAGCACTTGACCCAGATGAGACGGGGACAGGAGGCAGACAGTGAGGGGGGCTGAGGAGTGACGGGGAATGAGAAGCCAGGAGAGCAGATGTGCAAGTTTAGTTGTGAAGGGAAAGAAAGAGACAGCTGAGTAGCTGTGAGGAGACGGCAGGGGCACGACCAAACCCCTTGGGAAGAAGTGCTAGCTTCATGACTGAGAGGGGCTGGTGAGGCATGCTGACTGTCGATGCCTATAGCTTTTGTCATTGTCACTAAACCTGAAGTCCACTTCCAGGCCACAGGGTATTTCTGGATCTTCTAGTTTTGAATTCAGGGAGGCAGGGAAGGGCAAGTCTTGCTCTGTTGGTCCCCGCTCCCATTCCCATGCTCAGGACAAACCTGTCTCCAGAGTACGTGAAGGTGGGGGGACAGGAGACCCAGGATATCTCAGCAAAATCTGCCCCAGTGCAGGACCAGACAACTTTGCCTCTGCACGCCCACTGGCTTGACTTAGGGGCTATCTTCTCCTCTGGGTTTCAGGAGGAGTGAGAAAGTGGGGGAGCTGTCTGGAGGATAGTGTTTGCTCAACTTGGGGGCAGATGGCTTTGGAAGCAGGGAAGTGTACTAGCAATGTGAACTGTTAAGGCCCTGTGAAGGGCCTGCAGAAGATATCCAGCTCTCTCCCTAAGACCCAGGAGCTGTCATTAATCCCATTTTACAGATGGGATAATTAGGATCAGGGAGGTTAAGTAGGTAAGTGGCAGAGCTAGAGTTGAACGGGATCTGTCTGGGAACTTTCTTGCTATATGCCAGAGCAGCTGGGCCCAAGGAAGGGAGGGATAGCATAATGTGGCCGCTCAGAAGTGACATAATAGCTTCAATGCTGCTGGATATACCAGGGACATTGTCCAGCCCCTCCCAGGGATGGTAGCACCACAGGTCTGGCACTGAGGAGCACTTGGAAAATGGGAGCTGGTTTTATAATAATTATCCCAAGTCTGCCAAGAATTTCCACTCCCCCAAATCCTTTCCCTTAATACATTTTTAAAATTTAAAACGATTTAAAAACCCAACGTGGCCTCCTTATGTTATAATCACAACCCAAGGTTTGACTCTATTATATCCAAATGGAATGTCCCAGCTGGATCTCAAATGCCTCCAGCAAACCTGGCCTCAAGGGACCCAAACCTGGGTTCTGAATCTTCATTCAGAACAAGGTCTTCTGGAAGTGATGCTGGATACATCTGAGGCATCCAAGGCAAGATGGGCTCTTCTTGCTCCCAAGACCCCAAAGAGGCCCCAGCCTGGACAGCCAAGAGGGCTTTTAGAGAGACCCAGGCTAGCAACCACAGCATGCTGAGTCTTCCCAGGTTAGGGACACAGGCTCTCCTCCAAAGCACCTCTTGGGGGAAACCAGGCCCCAGGGATTCCTTTCTATGGGGTGGGGCTCAGGAGATGGGTGACTATGAAGACCCAATTCCCCTGGAGCGCCTGCAGAGGATTTGCTCCCAAGTCTCATGATTACCATGATAGCTGTTGCTGCTGCTGCTGCTACAGAGGCCCAGAATTCTCTGCAGCCTGAGGGCTGGCTGTGGACATTCACCCTCTAGGATGCTATCTGGGGAGGAAACCCTAAGGTAACTTGACAAAGTTACCTGGGAAGCAGGTCACAGCTGATATCCAAGCTGATAGGGGTTAGAGTTGGACAGAGGCCTCTTGCTGCGGCTGGAGCAGCCAGGAGGTGGGAGTGAGGACAGATGAAAATATCTGTCCCATCTGGGAATCTTGGGGTGCCTCCCACAAACATGGGTCCCTGCACCAACTGAGGCCACCTTAAAAGGCAGAATGTATGGCTGGTTGGTCAAGATTCAGGGAGAAGGAGAAGAATGTGACTCTGAGCATAAAACATTCTGGCATTTGTCCCACAGCCAGAGGCAGGGCCTGGGGAAGGCATTTCTTTTGGAGCCTTTCCTGTCACCTACTTTAGGGCAGACGTTGCAGCTCATGTCACTCAAGACTCAAAAGCTTGTTTCCTCCTCTGTAAAAAGAAAATGGCATAGTATAAGTCAAATCCATAGTTTAAAATTTTCTAATGACTGCATCAAAAATGTAAAAGGAGGGGCTGGGGTTGTAGCACAGTGGTGAGCATTTGCCTCACGTGTGTGAGGCCTTGGGTTCCATTGTTAGCACCACATAAAAATAAATAAACAAAATAAAAGATATTGTGTATGTCTACAACTAAAATGTTTTTAAAAAACTGAGGTTAGCCGGTGAGGCATCACACGCCTCAGGAGAACAAGATAGAGGATGAGTTTTAAGCCAGCCTCAGCAATGGCGAGGCACTAAGAAACTCAGTGAGACTCTGTCTCTAAATAAAATACAAAATAGAACTGAGGATGTGACTTAGTGGTCGAGTGCCCCTGAGTTCAATCCCTGGTACCAAAAAACAAAACAAAACAAACAAACAAACAAACAAACAAACAAAACAAACAAAAAACTGAGGTTAAAAAATGTAAAAGAAAATATCTTTTGTTTCAGGATGAGGGATTGAACCCAGAGCCTCAGGCAATCAGTAAATCAAATAATACATTTTATTTAAACCAATTATATCTAAAATATATCCATTTTGATGTCACCAATATAAAAATAGCATTAAAAAGTTAACACGTTCTTTTTTTGGTACTGAGTCTTTGAAATCCAGGAGTGTTTTACACTTGCAGTACATCTCCATGCAGACCAGCTACATTACAATGCTGAGTATCCCTATGTGGCCAGTGGGAATTGTATTGGACAGTGCAGCCCTAAACAGATGTCACTCTTTTGCAGGGCCATCTGCTGACAAGGTGTCTGAGAAGGCTCTCTGGTTGGGCCTGCAGCCAGGCAAAGTGGTGGCAAGAAGGAGTCGGATCTGCTCTGAGCCTCTGTCCCCTCCAAAAGAGCTGTCTCCGACACTCATGCCAAATTGGCTTCCTCCACCAGGCCTTCTTCCTCCAGGAAATGTCCCTAAATCTCTGCTTCACTCCAGCCTGACTGTCCTGCCCTGGTCAATCTGCAGTTAGAAAGGCCAAGGCTCTCAGCAATGAGGCTGTCAAGAGTCAGAGGAGGTAATAGAGCCCTGGCTGGGTTAAGGGGACTTGATTAGTCTGGGAGGGTTTTCTAGAGGAAGAGCTCTGAGAAAAGTAGCTGACTTCCCAGGAGAGGGACAGGAGCCTCAGCCGAAGGGAACCAGACAGACAGAAGGAAAGCCTGGCAGGCTCTTGCTCAGCATGTATTGACTAAATGGGAATATGTGGCTGGAGACACAGGGAATTCTAGTTCTAGAGACTTCCAATGCCAGGCAGAGGTCTACCCTTGCATCCAAGGACCATGGGGGTTCTAAGAGGTCTAAAGCAGTTGCTGAGGGCTCGTAAGTTGAAGGAATGGGACTTCTCCTGAGGCTCAGGGAACACCAGGCATCACTTGGCCCACATCCACCTTCTAACACAGGGCTCCTGTACAAATTCTGGCAGGTGCCATCCACCAGCTCTTCTTGCTGCCTCTTGGCCCAATAATATGGACTCATGCCTGGGCCCTTGCAGTTTCCAGTTTGGCAGATTGTGAATCTACCTTAAATCCCTCCAGAAGCTGGCATGGTGGGTGCACACCTTGTAATCCCAGAGGATGAGGCAGGAGGATTGTAAATTCAAGGCCAAGCTCAGCAACTTAAGCAAGACCCTGTCTCAAAATAAACAATGAAAGGTGCTGGGGATATAGCTAAGTGGTAAAGCATCCCTGGGATCAATCTCCAGTACTCCAAAATAAATAAACTAATAAAGAAATTGCACCAGTAGCTAGATAAGTGATGCATTCCTGTAATACAAGCAACTGGAGAGACTGAGGTAGGATTGCAAGTTTTCAGGAGATGGGTGACTATGAAGACCCAATCCCCCTGGAGCTCCTGCAGAGGATTTGCTCCCAATCTCATGATTACCATGATAGCTGCTGCTGCTGCTGCTGCAGAGGCCCAGAATTCTCTGCAGCCCGAGGGCTGGCTGTGGACATTCACCTCTAGGATGCTATCTGGGGAGGCCAGCGTTGGCAGTTTTGTGAAATCTTATCTCAAAAACAGCTGGGGAGGGAGCTCAGTGGTAGAATGCCCCTGGGTTCAATCCCCAGTATCACAAAAACAAACAAACAAAAACAACAAATCCCTCTAGTGGCACCCTAAGTATTTTTTTTCTTCAGGCCATAGGAAATATTCCCACTGAGCTGCCCTCTGGGGACAGGCTCATGAGAAAGGCTCATGTGCCCCCAGGGTCATCTGGGCTCCCAGGAGTCCTGCAGAGTTTCAGGAAGGAGAACATAGGACTCTTTCTCCTTCTCCTGTCTCAGTTCTTGTTCTGAGTGCTAAGTCCTATTTTGCTCTGGGCATAGGTGTCTCCAAAGGGTACTGTACCCTGTCTTTTTAGTCACCAAGGTCCTGGGGGGACTGGGAAATGGGGCCTTGCTTTTGCTACTCCAGGATGGGAGGAGGGCTTAGGGAGTTTAACTTTTTCATCCAGAGGAAAAACATTCAACAAGCCTTTAGGGGATTCCAGGGCATCTAAGCTGATCCCACTAAACCAATGAACAACTGAGGCCAAAGAGGAACAGAGCTGTTTGCACCCAGCTTGGCTGCAATTCTGCAATTCCAGATTTTCCTCTGGAAAATCTCAGTGAGCAATGGCCAGACTGACTGACACAGCCTGGGACTTGCTGAGGTCAGAGGTCATGCTGGAGGGGTCTGGAGATGTGCTCATAAGCAAGACTAAGCAGAGGGGTTCTGGGACAAAGGTGAAAAACAGGCGTCTGTTAACAGATAAGAGCATGGCCAAACCCACTGAGCCCTTGTATAAGGGAAACGTCTTATACATTGAATCGTCTGGTTTTCTTCACTCCTTCTCCACTCCATCAGGAGTCTTATGTTTCAAGAAACACCCCTGCCTGCCTGTCAAGGTGCCTGAAATGCTACCGTGTGAGCTTCATTGTTCTCAGTGAAATCATGGTCCTCTAATGAATGCCCTTGGGAGGAGCACATAGTAAAACCTTCTCAGGGGATGATTCTGCACTTACTTTTCAGATTACTTTGTGATTTCTTTGCTAGGGCTCAGTTTCCCCATTTGCAAATATGTCAGTGGGAGGCTTGAACAGTAGGGATTGGAGAGAAAGCAGATTTTCCAGAGGCACAGGCAGACTTGCAGCCAAGCTGGGTGCAAACAGCTCTGAATCTCAGCTGTGAATCACCCCCATGTGCCCCTCTCACTGAAAGGGGCCATGGTGCTGGGCCAAACCAGGTGGGGACTGATAACGGGAAGAGTTGCCAAGACCTCCAGCCCTTTGCCCATCACTGTGAGAGTAGACTGCCTGAGCTGAGTTTCCCACCAGCCTGATATAATGGGGGCTCAGAGCTACAGTTAATTGATTCACGGAAAATAAAGATGTTGGTTGTTTTTCACATATCCATGTTCATGAACTGTGACCTGTGCAACAATAAGGCCTGTGCCTTGGGAGAAGTCAATGCTTGGAAATGATTTCTTTCCTGGAGAGCAAAGCTCTAATGGTATTATTTCAGTCAGGGGCAGGTGAACTAAAAAGATATTTTGGGGACAGCCAAGCCTTTGAAGACCTGGCCTCAGTACTAAATCAAGAAGCCTGTGGTTTCTGAGGGGCAGTGGAAAGGACTGGGAGGGGAGCTCCTCACCCTTATGCAGCTCTGGCCTAAGGAGTGCAGAGATATTGGCATGTGCCCTTTGGCTCCAGGTTGAGGGTAACGATTCAGTATCAACCTGGTTGCTTTTAGTTGGCTCCAATGGCAGTTCCAGCAACTCCAGGGAGAGTCCAGAGGGTTCAGGTCAGGGCACTGCATCCTACTTTGTAGTCTTTGGGGCGCCTGACACAAGACTGGAACTTGCTGAGGTCAGAGGTCATGCTGGAGGGGTATGGAGATGTACTGGTAAGCAAGACTAAGCAGAGGGGTTCTGAGGCAAAGGTGAAAAACAGGTGTCTGTTAACAGATGAGAGCATGGCCAAGCTTACTGAGCCCTTGTATAAAGGAAACGCCTAGAGATGGGCCCTCAGAACTTGTAGCACACAGACCCTCCCACGTAGGGGAATGTCTGGCTTTGGTTCCTTCTTTTTCCTCTCCTATTCACACTGATGCTCAGGAAAACTGGGGTTGCAACTGTGAAAACAGAAAAGAAAGGCCAGCATTTAAGATTCTGCTGTCAGACCCAGACCACCTCACCCAGATTTTTTAAGAGGTATTTTTTATTTTAACATAATTAGAGAAAAGTTAAAAGAGTAACATAATAAAAACCCATAGACAAGTCATCCAGATTCCCCATTTTATCACATTTGTTTTACCCTATTCTCTCTCTCTCTCTCTCTCTCTCTCTCACATACACACACACACACACACACACACGCACACGCACATGCACACACACACGCACATGCACACACACACACACACACACACACACACAACCTGGGGGGCAGGGGATTGGTTGACAACAGGCCAACTGAAACCTCTAAAACTGTGGGCTAAAAGCAAACCTTTCGCTTTTTTTTTTTTTTTTTTAATTTATTTTTTAGTTGTAGTTGGACACAATACCTTTATTTTATGTGGTGCTGTATTTTTATGTGGTGTTGAGGATTGGACCCAGGGTCTTGCATGTGCTAGGTGAGCGCTCTACTGCTGAGTCACAACCCCAGCCCCAACTCTTTCTCTTTATAAATTGATTATTGCTGGCATTTGTTCTAGTGACTGAATGCTGACTAAACAATATACATTAAAAAACTGAAGCTGGTTGTGGTGGCATGCAAGTATAATCTCAGAGACTCAGGATCCTCCCTAGCAGGAGAATAGAAAGATACAGGCCAGCCTCAGCAACTTAGTAAAACCCTGTTTCAAATTTAAAAAATAAAAGTGGCTGGGAGTATGGCTCAGTGGTTAAGCACCCCTGGGTTCAATTCCTGGTATCAATTAATAAATAAATAAATAATGGAGAATAAGTCACAGCTACGATACTTTTTTATACCTACATACTTCAGTGTTTCTTCCTAAAACCAAGGATATTCTCCTACATCCCTGCAATACAAGAGTCAAAAATCAGGAAATTAACATTGTCGCTGTATTATCCAATTCACATAATTTATTCATATTTTGTTCGTTGCCCCAATAATGTCTTTTTAAACAACAGAATCCCTGATCACCCAGGATGCCGGGGTCCAGCCCCAGCGGGGTCCAGGGAGTCCTGAAGGAGGAGTGGCGTCGGCGAAGTGATGAGACAGGAGTCGTTCCGTTTGAGCAATCTCCAGAGAGAGAGCTAAAGCAGCTTTCTCTGGGTCCCCTTTTTATTACAATTTTTCTCATCATTATAGATTCACAATACGTCATTGATTATATAATTTAAAACTTTGCCAAGACATGACATTTCCTTAACCATGATTGAGAGCACACCGATCTACATTCTTCCAGGATATGACCCCCAGCCATACAATCATCAAAGTACAGAATCATCAATAAAACATGTCACCAATTTACATCCTTCAGATTTTCCCAAGATTTACTATTTTTCCCAAGATATGTTATTTCCTTATTAACTGATGCCAAACTACATAACCAGACTCTAAGTCTTTAGCCAATCATTAACCTAAAGTACATTTGTACTTTATTTCTAATTCAAAATTCCCATCTAAAAAAGTCCCTTTAAATCTTATATTTAAAATATCCTAAAGTTTATGAATCATCCTTAAAACATATCAGAAACCTATACAACTAAAGACTTAAGAATTTCTAAACTTAAGAATCTAAATAAAATAATATTTTTAACATTATTTTAAAACTGTGTCTTATAAACCTATTTTAATTGATTCCTAAATTTATTTTCATAAAACTGGTTGAGCTGCTTTCTCGAAGAGTTTCTTTGTTTCTCAGTCAAGGTACACTAGTTCTCAAAGAGTTTGTTTCTCAGTCAAGGTGCACTAGTTCTCAAAGAATTTGTTTTTCAGAGGATGATTGTTGTCCATTATTAGGTTTGTCCACAATGTACTAAGATAGAAGAATAGCCTTTTACTTTGTCCTTGATATGCTGAGGGGTGGGTAGAACGGCCTCCAAGGCTTGAACTACCTGTTCTGTTCTAGCCATCTGAAATTTAATTTGTTTGGCATTTAACATACTCATGCCTCCTGTGAGAAACATAAGCATGAAAATGCAAAGTCCCAATTACATAAAAAAGGGTCTCATGGTTTCGGTTACCCACCAACCAGTGTGGCTTTGCCAGCATTCATCCTCACTGTGACCCTGTCAAGACAGTGGGAGAGCGGCTTTGCCAACACTTTTTCTCACTGTGACCCTGTCAAGACAGTGAGTGGGGGATCGCCTCCACCAATTCCCCCTTTTTTATTTTTTAAATGAAGTAATTTTAGTTCCAGATGGGCTGAACGAATTTCACGACTCAGCAATCTGAACAGGACTGGAAGGACAAAAATAAGGACAAGAATAATTAAAATACTTAAACCACTATTAATTAAAATAGAAAATAAAGTTTTGCTGGAGACTAAAGAGTTTAATTTGGAAACAAAAGTGTCAGCTAATTCTGGAATGGTTGTTTCTGAAATATGTGCCTGGCTAATGTCTTTAATTTTTTCCTGTAATTTATCTATATCTAGAGTTAAGTTAGTGTTTTTCCATAATCCTCGTAAATGACATTGTATCTGAGACCATGTTTTTTCAGAATAGTTATATGTGTGAGGAGTAACACAAATCCATTTATATTGAGAATGACATCTAGTTGTCATTCGAGTTTTTATGTTTTGAATTTGATTACCAATGTAAAGGACAGCCTCTTCTAAAGCATTAACTCTAGCTTCTAACTTTGTATTTATATGTTCCTGAATCATAAGTGCAGTAGAAATATTTTTTGACAACTGATTTACATGATGAGCAGTATGAACTTCTTTAACTAATGCAGTGGTGGAAGCAACTATGGACCCTATTATACCAATTAATGCTGAAATTCCTAAAATTAAGGTAGCTACAAAACGTTTAGGTCTAATTAAGGCTTGATTAACTGAATCTAATGCTTGTAACCCAGGATCATCATACCAAACAGAATCTAATTTAACAGGCAACATAACATAAGAAGGTTTATGTACAATTAAAATATGATTAGATGCTGATATGCTAGGATTAATACAAATTGTTAATGTACAACCTTCTCAAACAACATCATAAGTTTCATCCTCTAATTTTGAAATCTTTAGTGTTCCTTGATTTTTAAGTAATATTGCATAAGGGGATCCTACACAAGCTGTAACAAAATGACTTTCATGTACTAAAGAAGGCCTAATCATATGTGTTATGTCTAAAGAAGCCAATAATCTGTAAAGTTCTGTATAAACCTGATAATGTTGTTTAATTTTAGTAAAATATAAAGGGGCAACCCATCCAGCTGAGAACCATTCATTCATGGGTTCAAGTGGAACGCTCCTAATAATTCGTATTCGAGGAGTATTCCATGAAGGTGACGATAAAATTTTAGGAGCCTCATATTCAGATTCAGAAATAGAAAAATCATATATTGGAAAAGAAGAATTTTTTGGAAAGATTTTAAATCCTCTTTCAATAAACATACATGTATGCCACATTGGAAATCCAAATTGTCTATCTATTCTTACCCATGAATGATCAAGATGGGACTCAGCTTTTTTACAATCTTGAAACATAGAAGGAGGCTTTTCTGAAGGCAAATTTTCTTTAAAATCAGGAAAATCTAAAGCTAAAATAGAAAGCATCCAAAGATCCTTTATATCATTTTCCTCATTTGGAGAATTTGTCATAAAAGTTCTATAATTAAGTGGTATGCAGCCCACAATTGGAATAATATTATAACTAAAACACAGAGGAGGTAAATGACTATGACCCTTAAAACTAAAATTATGAGTTGATATAGGAGTAATAAAAGAATTAGATTTACCCCCTAGGAGATTAGTATTATTGGTAAATACCTTAATATCTCCTTTTCCCCAAGTAGTGAGATGAAATAAAGGTGGATCAGGATAATATGCCCAATAATATTCAGAAGACACATTGGTTATCTGACAGGCAAGAATAGCTAGCATAGCAACAAACATTTTCTCAGGAGTGCAGAGGTTTGACTGAGTAGAAATAAGTTCTCGAGCTTGATGAGTCAATTGTTTTAATTGTCCCCAAGTTGGTAATTCTGCAAATCTTGTAGAAGATGATCGTCTGAATAAGGATTGAGGGTCATCAAAGCTCATTCGAGAGAAAGATGGAATCAAGGTAGTCATCAAATCTTCCTCAGGCACCGTGGTCAATGGTGAGGCGTGTCGGAGACTCGGAGGGCACGATCTGTTCCGCTTTCTGGTCCGGAGGCTGGACATAGGGTCGAATCAGTCTGTCAGGAATCCAAATGGGGGAATCTGCGTCCTGTGGGAAGACACAAGCATATCCTCGCCCACAAGTTAGTAATACATCAGGTCCTTTCCATTTACCTGTCAAAAGATCTTTCCATTTTACCAAGGGTTTTGCTGATATTTTTTCACTTTCCCAATGTCTTAACATGGGAGTCACTCCTTTATAATCACAATTAAGATGATTGATCACAAACAAAGCATGTTGTAAAACATGATAAGGAGAACTATATTTATATTCTCCTTCTTGAAGTTTAGTAATTTGAGCTTTCAATGTTTGATGAGCTCTCTCAACTATAGCTTGTCCTTGAGGATTATAAGGAATTCCTGTAGAATGAGAAATTTTAAACATATCACAAAATTTTTTAAAAGCATTTGAAGTGTAAGCTGGTGCATTATCTGTTTTTAATGTTTTAGGCATTCCCAAATATGAGAAACAAATAAACAAGTGTTGCACTACGTCTTTATATGCTTCCCCAGTTCTTGCTGAGGCAATAATCACATGAGAAAAAGTATCAACAACAACATGAACATAACTTAATTTTCCAAATGAAGGAATATGAGTAACATCCATTTGCCATAAATCATTAGGTCTTAAACCACGAGGATTAACTCCCATGGGTAAAGTTGGCAATAATGATGGACAGGTTTGACAATTTTTGACAATAGTTCTAGCTGATTCCCTAGGGATATGAAATTGCTGTCGAAGGGCAGAAGCATTTTGATGATGTAAAGCATGACTAGCTGTAGCTTCCTGAACAGTAAGAATTTGGGGTCTGGTTAATGAATCTGCCAATGTATTGCCTTGTGACAATTTTCCTGGTAAGTTAGAATGTCCTCGAATATGTCCTATAAAATAAGGATGTTGTCTATCTAAAATTAACTTAATCATTTGAATCAAAAGTGATAGGGAGAGTAAAACTTAAATCTCTAGATTGTAGAGCCTCTTTCATAGCTCCTTTAAATCCTACATTCCGTGGAGGAGGTGGTAAAGTATTTTTTATTTTGGAACCCAATTTATTTTTGGTAGAAGATCCGCAAGAATGTGTACTTATGGGGGCAAAGAATTCTTCATTATGATATTTAGTAGCTGCTTCTTCTAAATTATCTTTATTTTGTAAACAAGACTGATCCTTCTCCTCATCTTTTTTTAGGACATAAGTTTCACTTCTAGAGTCCTTCCTTAGGGGAGTTTCTTCAGTAGGGACAGTTAAGTTAATCTTATTTAAGATTTCAGCTTCTTGAGCTGGATCTAACATATCTTTTAAAAGATTCCATAATGCTATAGCATCTACAGGCATATTTTCTGGTCCATAATTAGAGTAATATGGTCTTAAAGCTTTTCCTATTTTTACCCATGTTTTTAGATCTAAGGTTCCCTCTTCTGGGAACCAAGGACAACATTCCTGAATAAAATGAAAAAACCTCTGTAATTGTGAAGTGGGAACCTGAACTCCTTTTTTTCTAAGCAAATGTTTAACAATATCAATGAATAATCCTCGTTCCTTGGATTCTGTATTTCCCATTTTTCTTTTACCTAATTACCCACTCTCACCTGTTCTGCCAACAGGGGGCTCGCGAAACCCACGGGTAATGGCCTATCCACTCCGAAAACAAGGGGGCAAATGCCGAGGGGGCTTACCTTCAGGTGCCGAGGGGATTACCTTCAGGTCCCTGTTCGGGCGCCAATTGCCGGGGTCCAGCCCCAGCGGGGTCCAGGGAGTCCTGAAGGAGGAGTGGCGTCGGCGAAGTGATGAGACAGGAGTCGTTCCGTTTGAGCAATCTCCAGAGAGAGAGCTAAAGCAGCTTTCTCTGGGTCCCCTTTTTATTACAATTTTTCTCATCATTATAGATTCACAATACGTCATTGATTATATAATTTAAAACTTTGCCAAGACATGACATTTCCTTAACCATGATTGAGAGCACACCGATCTACATTCTTCCAGGATATGACCCCCAGCCATACAATCATCAAAGTACAGAATCATCAATAAAACATGTCACCAATTTACATCCTTCAGATTTTCCCAAGATTTACTATTTTTCCCAAGATATGTTATTTCCTTATTAACTGATGCCAAACTACATAACCAGACTCTAAGTCTTTAGCCAATCATTAACCTAAAGTACATTTGTACTTTATTTCTAATTCAAAATTCCCATCTAAAAAAGTCCCTTTAAATCTTATATTTAAAATATCCTAAAGTTTATGAATCATCCTTAAAACATATCAGAAACCTATACAACTAAAGACTTAAGAATTTCTAAACTTAAGAATCTAAATAAAATAATATTTTTAACATTATTTTAAAACTGTGTCTTATAAACCTATTTTAATTGATTCCTAAATTTATTTTCATAAAACTGGTTGAGCTGCTTTCTCGAAGAGTTTCTTTGTTTCTCAGTCAAGGTACACTAGTTCTCAAAGAGTTTGTTTCTCAGTCAAGGTGCACTAGTTCTCAAAGAATTTGTTTTTCAGAGGATGATTGTTGTCCATTATTAGGTTTGTCCACAATGTACTAAGATAGAAGAATAGCCTTTTACTTTGTCCTTGATATGCTGAGGGGTGGGTAGAACGGCCTCCAAGGCTTGAACTACCTGTTCTGTTCTAGCCATCTGAAATTTAATTTGTTTGGCATTTAACATACTCATGCCTCCTGTGAGAAACATAAGCATGAAAATGCAAAGTCCCAATTACATAAAAAAGGGTCTCATGGTTTCGGTTACCCACCAACCAGTGTGGCTTTGCCAGCATTCATCCTCACTGTGACCCTGTCAAGACAGTGGGAGAGCGGCTTTGCCAACACTTTTTCTCACTGTGACCCTGTCAAGACAGTGAGTGGGGGATCGCCTCCACCACCAGGACATTCAGCTGTCAAGGGTCTTTTGTGGCCCTTTCTCTGGAACACTTCCCCAGTCTCCTTGAAGAGTGCCACTTGGATAGTAAGATGGCCCTCAGATTGGGTTTGTTTGGTATTTTCTCATGAAAAGATTCTGGTTACTTACTTTTCATAGGAACATGAGAAAAATGATCCTGTGTTGTTTTGTGTGACATCAATAGGTACATAGTGTTGATTTTTTCCTTTACTGGTGATGTTAACTTCACGTTTACTTTTTTAAAATTGAAGCTTAATTTAGGTACAGAAAAATAGATATCCTTGATGAACATTTACAATCTGAACACACCTTACAGCCAAACACACCCAGGTCAACAAAAGCACATTTCCTGCACCTCAAAACCCCAACACCCTTGCTAAATGACTGCCTTCTCAAAGTAACCACCATCTTGACTTCTAACATCATCAATTACATTTGCCTAAGTTTGAATTCCCAGTAAACAAAATCATTCATTAATTCATTCATCTCCTTAATTTCTGGCCTTTTTTTGCTCATATTGTGCTTGTGAGAGTCTCAGAAATTAACTTTTATACTAATAAATGCAATGCCTCTCAGGAGGACCCTGAAGTGAGATTCAAAGGAAATATGACTTATCTATATACACAATTTTTAAAGATCAATTTAATGCTTTATTTGTGATAGCAAAGACAGTAATTTAGTATGCATAATAAGATGTATTTATTTGCATAGACATAATTAAAATCATATTTATATATACAAACAATGTAATTTTTGTGGGCATGTGTGTGCACACATGTGCTTGTGCTGAGGATTGGACCAGGCTGCTTAAACATTGAACCATATATCCAGCCCTTTTTAAAAAAAATTTTGAGACAGGATCCTTCTAAGTTGCTGAGCATCCCACTAAGTTGCTAAGGCTGGCTTTGAACTTGCAATCCTCCTGCCTCAATTTCCTGAATTGTTGGGATTACAGGCATGCACCACCGTGCCTGGCACAAACAATTTATTTTTTAGTAGTTGATGTACCTTTATTTTTTATTTATATGTGGTGCTGAGGATCGAACCCAATGCCTCACACATATAGGCAAGTGCTCTGCCACTGAGGTCTAACCCCAACCCCTTAATTTTTAATAAAGATACTTCATGTGTCAGTATAAAAATGCTGAGGCATAAGTACACTAAAGATGTGATGAGATCTTTTGATGCTTGTACCCATATTCAGTAGCTCCCAGGCAAAGGGACACAAGTATGCTTGCCCCCATGGTATGATTTTCCTAGATAGTGAATAATTCCTAATAAAATTCCAAACACTATCTTAGTCTGTTTTCTGCTGCTTTAACAAAATTAATGAGATTGATTAATTTATAAAGAAAAGAGGTTTATTTTGGCTGATAGTTCGAAAGCCTGGAAAAGTGAAGATCCAAAGCCAGCTTCTGCTCCATTGCTGGCAAGAGCCTCTGAGGGCATCATGCCGCTTCAACTCACGATGTAAAGTGGAAGGAGAAGGAGGCAGGTGTGGAAGGGAGTATGTGTATCAGAGTGAGAGGTGGTGTCAGGCTTGCCTTGTAACAGTCTGCTCTCTGGATGACTAACCCTCTCTCCCAGAAACTACAGTAATCTATCTATCTATTTCTTTCTTTTTTTCTTTTCTTTTCTTTTTTTTTTTTTTTTTTTTTTGGTACTGTGGATTAACTTAGGGGAACTCCACCACTGAGCTACATCCCCAGCCTCCTACCTTTTTTGAGGCCAGCCTTAGCAATTTAGTGAGGCTGAGCAACTCACTAAGTTGCTGAGGCTGGCTTCAAACTTGCAATCCTCCTGCCTCAGTCTTCCAAGTTGCTGGAATCATAGGTGTGTGCCACTGTGCCTGGCTTTTTAATAATTTTTTCATGAGGATAGAGCCCCATGATATTATTACCCCTCAACACCCTCACACTGAGGAATTAAGCCTCTACATGGGTTTTGGTATGGACAAGCCATATTCAAACCAGAGCAAACAAAAAGGGCAATCTTCCCTCAATGTACATGATAACTATATTCTTGGAAAACTCATGATATATTCAAACCGAAAAAATATTTTCTGTTTCCAAATAAAATGGAGCAAGATCATAGGCTTAAATGATGACAAATAGATAGTTCACCTGTCTGAACATCCTGGTAGGATATTTGAATATCAGGAAGGACTCAGACAATTCTTTGCTGTTTAAATTTGCCCTGGAAGTCTCCTAGTACCGCTGACTACACACAGTTCCGGGTATTCCCAGCCAGTGACAACTTCCACCCCAGATTCCCCAAATACTCTCTAGGATGGTACCACAGGTCTAGGGGATGAGAGGCATGGGTGGGGAAAGATCATCAGAGGAGGGAGCAGGGTAGAAAACTCATGATGAGGCCTCCTTACAGCCAGTTCTCCAGGGAACAGGCTGATTTCTGGGGGTGGAGGGTTAGGAAAACCCTACATGAGCCTTGTTGCCTATTGATCAGTGCATCCTGCAGAAGAACCTCCAGGACCTATACTTCTCTAAGTCCTACATAGACATTTCCTGTTCATTGTTCTAGGATCCCCCCCAGGAAATATGCCCCCCAAAGACAGTGGGGTCCCCATCATCTGCAGTCCCCTGCAGAAGCCTCCAGTGACTATAAATCTACCTAAATCCACGCACCAAATGTGTAATTAAATGTAAAAATAGTACAAAATGATACTCAACTGACAGGTAACTATAAGGAAGGTAAACACAGTTCTGATGTCTCTCCTGCTGCTTTTATTTTAGTAAAATGTAAAATAAATTACTTTAAAGTATCTTTCTTTGGTGCCTCTAATAACATGCTTCATGTGTCTGTGGGGTGACCCATCAGTAAATACAATTTACAAATCCACTCATTTAATCAGACTCACACCCTTCTTAGGTAGGTACTGTTCTTATTCCCATTTTGCAGGTGAGGTATTGTTGAATGGGGCAGCTATGCCTATAATGGTCGTGGGGGTACCAAATTAGTTAAGACACTTGCTCTAGGCCACGTATCAAGAAGTTACTGGGGCCAAGATTGGTTTACCTCAGAGCCAAGCCTTAGCTTGGACCATTCTCTAGTCTCCTAAAAAAGGAGTTAAGCCTCCCTAGCTATGTGGTGCTAGGACAGTGCCAAACCAGGCTGTGTAAGTAACCTACCCAGCCCTGTCCCAATCCACCTGCTCTAGGAAGCAAGAGGGGCTCAGGTGCTTCCTATGGTGTGTTTACGCCCTCTGGTGGCCATGTGCAAAGTTGTGGTTTGGTTCATCCTAGTCAGGGGTCTGAGTGGAAAGTAACCAGCAGGTTACTAGTTGTCAAATTAGTTAACATATTTTTGCTGCTGTTTGTGTTCTTGCATCTCTGGAGCACTAAGCTCTTGCTTCTCCTGCTGGCCAGGGCTTCAGGACTGAAGTACCACTGAGTACCACTGGGCTGCTGGAGAAAGGGTATGCATGGTTGACTGGGACAGTGAGACCCCACTGTTCCTCAAAGGCCTGGAGGATAGAGGTGGTCATTCTAGATAGAGGGTCAGCAAAGCCAAAGGACTGGGGATAGTTCTATGGAACTGAAGGACAGTGTAAGAAAAAGCTGGATTAAATTTGACCCAGTCTCCAGCATAGCCTGGGGATGGGGGTGCCCTGATTATAGTCACAGGTCCTAGTTCTTTAGACAGAAATAGCTCTGGAGCCAAAGAAAAGAGGCCAGCTCCACCCCAACACCCCACATATTTTCCCCTGCCCTCATTCTGCTGTCCCCAGATAGCTGGTAAGGGGTCTACCCCCACAACAATTATAGGCATAGCTGCCCCATTCAAAGATGGAGAAATGGGGCTCTACATTCAGATGAGGTCCATTGTCCAAGTCACACATCTGGGCAATGGCAGTGCTAGGGTTCTCATGTTTGTCTGATTCAAGGCCCAGCCTCATAAAGCACCAGTTTACACTGGGTACCTGTGCCAGAGGAGGCTCTTGTCTCTTGGAAAATCAGATATGAAGAATGGCCGGGACTTGATAGTTCATACATAAACCTCAAGGGTATAGCGCCACCCTAGTCCTCAGCAGAGAAGAAAAAAATCATCTAGTCTGAATTTTCAGTCTCCTTCAGAGAAGTGGGTTGTTCAGGTAGAGATTGCAGGTTTCTCTCTCTCTCTCTCTCTCTCTCTCTCTCTTTCCCTCCCTCCAGCACTGAGAATTGAACCCAGACTGCTTTACTATTGAGCTGCTGCACCCCAACCCTTTTTTATTTTTCATTTAGAAAAAACAGGGTCTGACTAAATTGCCAAGGCTGTCCTCCAACTTGTGATCTTCCGGCCTCAGTGAGTCACTGGAATCCAGGCGTGCACCACTGAGCCTAGGGGTTTGCAGGCTTTGATACTTGCAATTGGTTTTCCAAGAGTGTGTTTGAAACATATTTGTCCTGCATTTCCCAATGGAGACCAGACTCAGAAAACACCCACACACTGTTAGCACCGAGTAGGTGAAGGCCCTATTTAACTTATAGTCTTTACCTAAGATGACTAAACAAAAACACAGCACTGAAGTTGGGCAAGTTGTTTTCCCACCATGCAGCTTTCCATCTGACCTCAGAGGTGCCCAAATCAGCCCCCAGACTTCTAAATGTAGATAAAGGAGTTTCCAGGATAAGGGCTTGCCTGGGAGGACCAGAGGGCAGGGTCCAGACCCATCTTAGCTACAAACTTAAAGTTAGGACCCTGAGGAAATTGGGGCAGTCAGTTCAGGCCTCTGGACTTTATATTTCAAAAAATGTATGTGTGAGTCTCTCACAAAGCATATGAATTCTGCAACATGTGACCAGCTTTTCCAGCAAAGAAGTGAGTCATCATGAAACATTTGGAATGGCTGCACTAAAGGTGGAAGAATTCCTTTTTCTTCAGGATTTTTCAGAGCTTGAATTGTGCTATTGGGCATTGTGACTGCTTCCAGGGGTGGGTAGTGGGCTGTGGCCCTTTCATCTGAGAACACTTTGTGAGATGGTGTTCCAGGAAATACACTCAGGAAAGCAGTGGGGAGACATGCTCTCAAGTCCTGGTCAGACCTGGTCCAACGGGTGGAGACTGGGCAGGCAGCCCTGGCCATAAATTCCAAGTCCTTCGTTTTGCCCACAAGTCAAGGACCTTTGCCCCTGCTGTTTTATCCCCTTGGAATGTTCTCTCCTTCCCTAACTTCCTTCAGATCTCTATGAAAGTCTATCTTATCAGAGGAACCTTCCCTGATTTCCTGATCTAAAAAAGCAGTACCTCCAGTGCCCAGCCCCAGACCCAAGGGTGAGCTCTGTCCTCTTTCCTGCTGCCTCTGAGCCCCCAAGGACAGGGCCTTCTTCCCTCCCATTCTTCTGTGTGTAAGAAGAGATATTGGGAGGGGGTTCCCTGATTATTAAAAGCATGCTTCTCTGTTTAAGAAGTAAAGAAATAGGGGCTAGGGTGTAGCTCAATGACAGAGCGCTTGCCTAAGGTGTGAGGCTCTGGGTTTGATCCTTAGCACCACATAAAAATGAAACAAATAAAATAAAATCATGCTGTCCATCTATAACTACATTTTTTTTAAGTAAAGAAATAAATGGAAAGGTAAAGAATGTGAAAGTTCTTATAGAGTTCTATGACCCAGAGGTGAACATTGTCAACTGCTGGCTTTTGTGTCCTAGTAAACACTTCTCTTCAGGCAAAACGGTCATGCACAATTGTGGTGGTGGTTGGGGGCGATGTGCTGGAGAAACAAATATGTCACTGTTGTTATCAAAACCCCATGTCGTGGTCCTACCCTGGATATTAGGTCAACCGGAAGCTTCTGCGTCCTGGTAAGTGTGGGGAGACAAGGCGGGGGTGGGGGTGGGGGTGGGGGTGGGGGGGCGGTCACTGCCAGGGGAAGGGCACTGACACCCTGCACCGCATCCCAGCTGCGTGCTGGTCCTCGGTTCTCATGGAGTTCCCCCGCACACTCGCTCGGTTAAGGCCTCCCCGGGAGGGACAGGGAGGGACTGCTGGGCACTCGCGGTTTCCTGCAGAGCTTCTGTTTCATTAGGCTGCACATTCTGGGACTCCAGGGCCATTATTTGTCGACCCAGCCGACACTGCGGTCATCCTCAGCCACAGTCCCTGGGGAGACTGGGGAGGGCGGTGCCCAGCGCTTCCTACTGGCAACCTTCCTGCAGCCAGTCGGTTCCTGCAAGGCTCGGAGGCACCTCTCCCAGGTCCCTCCCTCTTGCCTCTTCATACATCAGTTTACTAGGGCCTTCTTCTACTCCTCTCTAAACTACTTTTATGAAAATATATGAGTCATTTTTAACCTGTGGTGTAAATGACAATCACAAAGCCCCCAAACACACTCTGCCCTTCCAAGTAGTTTCGTAGGATCTCAGAGAATGTGACTGATGCAGAGTCACACAGCAAGAAGGTGGCAGAAATGGTAGGCCTCAGGCTTGGGATCCTCAGGGTGATGGGGAATTCTGGACCCTTCAGAAAATATGGCCTGAATGTAAGGATGGATGTGAAATGGTAGTAGCAAGGGGAGTGATTATTTTGCCCCCAGGACCCTTGGAAGGTGCAGCCTTGAGTGCATCTTCTCTGTATGGTTGGCGAAAGAGATTGCCCCATATTTTGAAAAGCCTTAAAGAGACTGAGAGCAGCATGCAGTGGCACATGCCTGTAGTCTCAACAACTGGGGAGGCTGAGGCAGGAGGATCTCAAGTTCAAGGCCAGCCTCAGCAACTGAGACCCTGTCTCAAAGTAAAAAGTAGTAGGGGCTGGGAATATTTCTCAGTGGTAGAGTTATATTCTGCCTAATATGTGTGAGTTCCTGGATTCAATCCCCAGAACAGGGGACTGGGGTTGTGCTTCAGAGGTAGAGCACTTGCCTCGCACATGTGAGGCACTGGGTTCAATCCTCAGCACCACATATAAATAAATAAACAAAATAAAGGCATGTGTCCATCTACAACTTAAAAAAAAAAAAAAAGAAAGAAAATCCCAGAACTGTAGAGGGAAAAAGTGTGTGTGTGTGTGTGTGTGTGTTAGCCTGAGAAAGTCAGATCATCTTTTCCAAAAGAGTCTGCCCATTCTCCTCTAGGGAAGAGCAAGCGTTGACTCTAAGCTCTAGGAGCTTAACACAACCATTTTAAGGCTTCCTAACACCTTGGTAAACCTGTTAGTAGTGTTGCTTCAAAGCATAATTAAGAAAGGGACTGAGGCAGGACTTATATTTTTCAAAAATTCCCAAGTGTTTGTACTAACACAACCTCAAAGTTTGCTCAGTACTCCCTGAGTTTGCTGCTCTGCAGGCATGGGTAGCCATTCTCTTTGAAGACATGGGGGCACTGTGTGATAATCAGGAGCAGAAAGATTTGGAAAAAAGTCTTGAAAGGCAGATGTAAAACTGGGGCTAAGGAAGTTGCAGTTGTTAAAGACCTTATTGCCACTAAAGAAATGCTAAAGACTTTGTCCAGAGACAGATGGTTTGAGGGCATTTCAGGAGCTAACAAGGCCACACCCATCTCAAGCTCAAGGGAGTAAAATGAAAATTCTTTTGAGAAGAGACCAGTGGGGTACCCTTCTTGAACAAGGGGGCCTGGGAAGTTTGTTCAACATGCTCAGCTATCCAGACACTCAGAGGCTGCTGTAGCAAGGATCCCTACAGGCTTGTCTTCTGCTTGAGATGGCAGCAGATCTTGGTGTCAACCACGTGGTTCGGGTTCTGCAGGAATGCAGGATACTGGAGTTAGGGATTCAAAGAGGCTTCCATCAAGATTTCAAAGGAAGGTGTGGGAGGCCAGACAAAGTGCAGGACGGTTACAGTCCCTGCAGGAACCTCCTGAGAAGTCCAAGTGTGGAGAAGTGAGGAGGAAGCCAAAACTGCAGTGGAGACCCCCAAGATTAACAAATGCCAGTAATGTGGGATATTGTCCTAGGAAAGCTACAGAAATTGAGCAGACACAAGCCAACGGAAAGACCACTTGGGCTGCAACAAACAAGGCCACAGGGGAACAGGGGCAGAGCTACACAAGCCCTGTGGAGAGAACCTCACAAGGTTCTAGATGCCGAGGTGGAGCTACAGGACTTGTTTGTACTCTGTACCTTTATATATTGGATACTCGTAAATTGCTTTTAATTTTACAGGAGTTCACATAGGAGATTGCCTTGAGCCTCAGAGAAGACTTTGGACTTGAAATTTGAGCAATCTTGCAACTGTTGAGATTATGGGGACTCTTGGAAATGGACTAAATGTATTTTGCATTGTGAGATGGTTGTGAGTTTGGGGGACCAGGGGCAGAATATTATGGTTTGAATGTGAGGTGTCTCTCAAAACTCATGTGTGAGACAATGCAAGAAGGTTCAGAGGATGGGCTGGGGATGTGGCTCAAGTGGTAGCGCGCTCACCTGACATGCGTGCGGCCCAGGTTCGATCCTCAGCACCACATACAAATAAAGATGTTGTGTCCGCCAATAACTAAAAAAAAAAAAAAAGAAAAAAGAAAAAAAAAGGTTCAGAGGAGAAATGATTGGGTTATAAGAGTCTTAACCCAATCAGTGAATTAATCCCCTGATAGAGATTAACTGATTGGTAACTGAAGTGGTAGTGTGTGGCTGGAAGAAACAGGAATTGGGCATGGCTTTAGGGTATATATTTGTATCTTGTAAGTAGAGTTGCTCTCTTTGCTTTCTGATCACCATGTGAGTGGCTTCCCTCTGCTACACTTTTTCACCCTGATGTTCTGCTTCACTTCTAGCCCTGAAGAATGGAGCCCCTTCCATGGACTAACACCTCTGAAATCATGAGCCCTCAAATAAACTTCTCCTCTACTGTTGTTCTGCTTGGGTCCTTTTATTTGCAGCAGCAAAGAGGCTGTCTAAGACAATATAATATCCTCAAGGGTACATTTTTATTTGGAAGTGGGGTATGTGATAACTTAGAAAAACTCTGTTGTTTGAGGCTTAGTAGAGTGATGTGATATTTCTCAGGAAAGTGGTGGGGACCATCTGTGTGTCTCTAGGACTCAGTCCAGGGCCTACAGTTTGAGCAATTATACTCTGCTGCATCTGTCCTGAAGGATAACCCTCTGTAACCTCAAATGAACTATTTGTACAAAAAACAACAACAACAAAAGTGTGCTTCCTGGTTGTCTCACACCCATTTTTAGAGTTAAAGTTATTTTAGTACAAGTCCGAAACAGCAGCCCCCACCCCCAAGAGAATAGATATTGTAAATCCCTACTTAGTATTTCCAGAAAAGCCCGAGTGGCAGTACAAATCTCATCCAGGACAAGTTTTCCTGCAGGCATATCCTTGGGTCCAGGTAGGCTGGCCAGGCTCCTCAGGTAAACCATTGTGTCTTCATTCCTGAAGATCCCATTCTCAGAGTTCTAAATAACTTTTTCTCTGTCTGCAAGGAAGAACTCCATTTGACTTTCCACAGTTAGTAGAGTTTTATTAAAATAATTTGTAAGGAAGCAGATAATGACAGGAATCTCACAATGTTGGTACCAGAAGGGCCTGAGGGGAATATCTGATGTTCTCTGCCTTTATTAACCTGCCAGCCACTAATCTTGCTGTTATACTTGTTAGTGACAGGCCAGTGTAATTGTGAGTTCAAGGCAGTGGTTGGTGGGGAGCCAGTGTAATTGTGAGTTCAAGGCAGTGGTTGGTGTGGAGCAGGTGTTTTTTTTTTTTTTTTAAGAAGGGTTATTTTGGCTGCTCTGTAAAAAATGAGTAGTCAAAATTTGTGATAGTGTTCTAGGGATAGAACACTCCTGGAATCCCAGTGACTCAGGAGGTTGAGGCAGGATTGCAAGATCAAGGCCAGCCTGGGTAAAATAAAAAATAAAAAAGCCTGGGAATGTAGCTCACTGGTAGAACATCTTTGGGTTCAATCCCCAGTCCAAAAAAAAAAAAAAAAAAAAAGAAAAAGAAAAAGAAAAGAAAAATCACTAAGTTGGTAGGAAGACCAGGACTTGGAATAGGATGGAGGAGCTGGAGGTAAATGGATGGGTGGACAGGTATTTAGAAAGTGGACTTGACAAAAATTCGTAACTGATTGTGGGGAGGAAGAAGGAGGCTTCGAGGTTACCCCCAGGGTTTTTGACTTGGATCTTTGGGCAGATGGTAAGGCCATTATTGGGTTAGGAGAGGAAAGGAAGAGCGGGTTTGGTAGGAAGTTAAGTTCAGGGCAAGTTTTGCTTAAGGCACCCATGGAGCAGGAGTCCAAGTTGTTGAATATTTTACAGGTGCGATACTTAGGAGAGGGGTCGACACAGGAATAGGAAGCCGGGGGATATTAACAGTAAGGAACCGGATTGGCCGCTAGGTTCGGAGTGTGCAAAGCGCAGCCGTTACGTAGTGGCGGGACTCAGTCTCGTGACTGCCGGGCCAGGTAGCCCAGCTCTCAGGTACTGTCAGAATCCCGGCGGATAGGGTGGAGGGCGGTGTTAGCCCCTCCCAGTCACGCCTCTCTGCCGGCTTCTTGTCCTCTTCAGTCATTGGGCAATATTACTGTTCGTCAAGGACCCGCCTCCGAAGATAAACCAATCAGGAATTGCAGGCGGGGCTTTCTTCTGGAGCTTGTTCCCTTCTAGGGCCGATTCTCGGGAAGTGGGACCAGAGAGGCGGCTGCCGCTGCACTGTGCGCAAGCGCGCAGCTGAGGTGACCGAGAAGGCGGCAGCGAGCAAGCTGGTGAGAAAAGGACTGGAGGTTCGAGGTAAGGAAGAGGATGACCCGAGATATGTACGCCTCCTTTCCTGCCAGCCCTCGCCGGCGCCTGGCTCTCTCTGGCGCTCGGCGCGGGCTTAGATGTTGGGGCGGAGAGCCGAATGGGGTGAGGGGAGGTTAGAGGGCGGGCCCGTAGCCGGGAGGGACAAGCTGGGCCCGCGGTCACGGTCACCCCACTCGTACGCGCGCGCCACGTGGGCCTGCGGGCTGGCAGAGGACTCGGCTGTGGACCGCGACACCCACACTAGCGGTTTTATGCCCGGAACACCCTTTGAGCTTGGCGTCCTGACTGAGTTCCCATCTTGTACAACCTGGGAAGTGGAGACTCAGAGGCGCCAAGTCGGTGGGGTGGCTGGGAGCATCTGGCTGGGAAGTGGCCGCCCCCGGGTTTGAGGGGCATCGGGGTTAGTAGATTCTGGAGCCCCGGGCTATAAGGCAGTGATCATAGACTTGAACTCCAGACCTGTCTTTTTTTTTTTTTTTTTTTTTTTTTTTTTTAGAGACGTGAAATTGGGTCCCGGCTGCTGCCTGCCGGCTCTGCTGAGCCCGGAAGTGTCCGAAGCCCTCTGTGCTCCTGACTGACCTCTCCAGTCCCCAAGTTTAGCGGGGTGGGTACTGTCCTCAGTGCTAGGGCTCTCGAAATCCGGACAAACTCAGAGAGGGCAGATTTCATAATGAAATCTGAATACACATGGGAAATGCCCTTCCTCCCTCCCGGGTCATCTGAGAGAAGCTAATTATAATGGCTGGATCAGTTTTTTTTTTTTCCTCCTTGCCCAAGGAAAAATACCACCAAGGCTGGAAAAGGCACTATGAAACTGTTTCTTTCATGCCTCTCTGGAGGCAGATGTGAAGCTTTTTAGAAATCAGTGTTGGCAATGAGTCCAAGCCCTTTGATCTACTGAATCCTCATTTGGGAATAAGTAGATTAAAACCTAAGTAAGAAAAAGGTTGCCGCGTAAGGCCATGTGGTTAGGTGTTTTACAAATAACAGGTTAGTGGAAACAACCTCTAAATCCTTAGCATTAGATAAGTCAGTTGAGGCATATTACATATTCATTCAGTAGATTAGAACACACACACGCACACACACGAACACACACAAAATGCTCATAACAGGAAAGCCAGATTCAAAGTTATAAGAACAGCATGGAGGAATATATACTTAATGACAAAAATAACTGCCTTTTTCTAAGCAAAAGGATCATATTTTATTAAATCTTCACGAAACTCTGTTAGACTGGCATTATTACCATCCCACCCATGAATAACTGGAGTTCAGATTATGCAGCATATCCAATGCTAGACAGATAATTACTGGGCCTCTGAAAAGGTCACATTTAGCCAATATTTAAGAACTTATTGTGTGCCAGGTACAGGGCTAGACACTGAAGAACTAATGGTAAGATAGTTAATAGTTTTTAAACACATGGAGCTTATAGACTAGTGAGGAAGCAGATATCTAAATGAACATTTTGAGTGCTGGGGAGGTTGTGTACATGGGAGCTAGACAATAGGGTCTAGCAAGAGAAAGAATTTGGGAAGGAGAGGAAAAAGAGACCCTGAGTTGGCTAGTAGGGAGAAGGGAGGCCTTCAGTGTCCCTGTAAAAGCAGAAAATTTATAAAACCTGTTTCCCAAATTTGTAGAATGTGATTATGTGTTATAATGAGGAATAGGGACACTTACTTAGCCTTTTGAATTTAATCAACTCTTCTGAATTGCTTAAATCATTTTTGTTTAGGATACTAGCAAATTAAATGTTTCAGAAGTTGATATTTTCAAGAAATTTTGAAACTTTCTTAAACTCTTTAATTTTCAGGCTTAAAAAAATTCCCGTTTGCTAGTTTATATTCAGAATGTCAAGTACTGTGTCCTACTGGATCTTAAATTCTGCAAGGAACCACATTGCCACATTCCAAGGGGGAAGACGCTTATACTCAAGGTGTATTTCAAATAGGAATCAATCAAAATGGAAGCTCTTTTCCTGGGTGCCATCAATGCTGAAAAACAGTTCCCCTTGTGGTAGCTTTGCTCTACAGAAAGCTTATAGACATACATCAACAGAGGAAGAGGATTTCCACTTGCAGCTCAGTCCTGAGCAGGTAAATGAAGTGCTTCGTGCTGGTGAATCAGCCCACAAGATCCTTGACTTCAACAGTGGAGTCCCAAATTCAGTGTTGCGGTTTGAGAGCAATCAGCTAGCTGCCAATTCCCCAGTGGAGGACCGGAGAGGTATAGCCTCCTGCTTGCAGACCAGTGGACTGATGTTTGGCATCTTTGATGGACATGGTGGCCATGCATGTGCACAAGCAGTGAGCGAGAGGCTCTTCTATTATGTGGCAGTGTCCCTGATGTCCCACCAAACCTTGGAGCAGATGGAGGGAGCAATGGAGAACATGAAGCCCCTGCTGCCCATCCTGCAGTGGCTCAAACATCCTGGGGACAGTATCTATAAAGATATCACTTCAGTGCATCTTGACCACCTCCGTGTCTATTGGCAGGAGCTACTTGACCTACACATGGAATTGGGACTGAGCATTGAGGAAGCATTAATGTACTCATTCCAGAGACTGGATTCTGATATCTCACTGGAAATCCAGGCTCCCCTGGATGATGAAGTGACAAAGAACCTATCACTCCAGGTTGCCTTCTCTGGGGCAACAGCTTGCATGGCCCATGTCAACGGAGTTCACTTGCATGTAGCAAATGCTGGTGACTGCCGGGCCATCCTTGGTGTTCAGGAGGACAATGGTATGTGGTCTTGTCTACCCCTTACCCACGACCACAATGCCTGGAATCCAGCTGAGCTATCCCGGCTTAAAAGGGAACACCCTGAGTCAGAGGACAAGACAATCATCATAGATGACAGACTGCTGGGTGTCCTCATGCCCTGCAGGGCCTTTGGGGATGTTCAGCTGAAGTGGAGTAAAGAGCTGCAGCGCAACGTCCTAGAAAGGGGCTTTGATACTGAGGCCCTCAACATTTACCAGTTCACCCCGCCACACTACTATACTCCACCCTACCTGACTGCCAAACCTGAGGTTACGTACCACAGGCTGAGGCCCCAAGATAAGTTCCTCGTGCTGGCCTCCGATGGCCTGTGGGACATGCTGGACAATGAGGATGTGGTAAGGCTGGTGGTGGGGCACCTGTCCAAGGCAGGTTGCCACAAGCCAGACCTGGCCCAAAGACCCGCCAACCTGGGACTCATGCAGAGTCTGCTGCTGCAGAGGAAAGTTAGTGGGCTCCACGCAGCTGACCAAAATGCAGCCACACACCTGATCAGACATGCCATTGGGAGCAATGAGTATGGGGAGATGGAGCCAGAGCGACTGACAGCAATGCTGACCTTGCCAGAGGACCTGGCAAGGATGTACAGGGATGATATCACTGTCACTGTGGTGTATTTTAACTCAGACTCAATTGATGCGTATTACAAGGGGGGTTAAAAGTTTCCCATCCTATTGCCCAGTTAACATAAATGCTCTTTAAAACATTTTCTTTTACTTTTAAATGAGCTATGCAAATATCACTGTTGAAAGGACAGGCAGATATTAGCTTGCTGAATATTTGACTAACATGAGAAGAGGAGGAAAACAGCTAAGGTTTAAAAACAGTAGCAGTGATTTCATATGTCTGAATGTACTGGTCAATTCTTCTATGCAGAGAGGGCAGAGGACCATAGAATTGGCCCTGGGCTCATATAGCCCAAATCCTTATAAAGACACTGTTAAACTGTGTCATCCTGAACTTTCAAAGGGCAAATTTAATTATGATTCTAAGCATAAAGAACTTCAGGATCTTCTGAGATTCAACTGCAAAATCTGCAGATTTGATCATTCTGAATTCACAATCACGCACTCTAGGCTTATGAAGAGTTTTTTTTTTTTGTTTGTTTTGTTTTGTTTTGTTTAATTAATAAAGCCTAGGGTTACAAAGCATACTACAGTACACTTTTCTATGCAATATTCTAACTTTTTTGTGAGTATTCTTGTGAAGACCTTCTGTAATACTACATTCTAGTTCTGTTTTAGCTTATTTACAAATTAATCGTCAAACTTACAAGCAGGCCTACTGTAAGCATGTTTTGTTTTTTAGCTGAGAGTAAGAGTGTCTAGGCCTCTGGACTAGCTAAATTTACTTGTACAGCATTTGGTCTCCTCCAATGAGTCTCACTCCAGAACCTTTGAGCCATACTAGGGGGTAATTTATGTCTAATCCTTAACTCCTGGCCTTTTTCTTGTGTTAGAAAATGTTCTTCTAGGCTTATTTAATAACCCCCTTCACTTCCTGAGGGGATTATTTACAGCATTTAGCCTTTTTGATTATATCTCTCAAACATTCTTCTGTTAATTCCATCTGACACAGTCCTTCTACCTCTGCCCAGTCTTGCCCTGCAGCTGCTGACTACACAAGAGTATCTTAGAAAGTCTTTCACCTGTTTTCTATTCAAATAGGTTTCAGGAAAGGAGGCTATGTGAGCATGTGTGATAGTTGTGATGGACATTTAGGCAGGAGACAGAATTATTTAGTGGACTTAAGATTTAGTCTGAATCTGGAGAGGTGAAAACATGAAGGGTCTAAAGAGAACAGGTATTGTCCGAGACTCTGCATCCTGAGGGGCAGTGAGGAGGAGGGAGGAGTGAGACTTATTAGATGGGACATCTATCCTAGAATGTGATCAATCACCATTGCTACTTCTCAGAAATTAGACCATGTTTAGTATAGGAGTTAAGGTAAAAAAAAAATTTAACTTGTCATGGTTTCCATGGGCCACAGAGGCTGTTTACTTAAAAATTAACCCACAGGGATCCTTTTTGAGGATGAATTTCCTCTTGTCATGTGCAGTTGTGGCATTTAAACAGGAAATGTGTCCCTAAATAGAAACACAAATATAATTCCACAAAATTGACCATTTTGGTTTTCCTGTACTGCGTCAGGCAGAATTCTTCAGCGTAGTCAAACTGCATTAGTTGATTCCTCTACTCACCCTGCCATCCCCCTGAAAAGAAAAGCTAATAACCTGAGTGTTTTCCTCTTATTTGTGTCCCAGCTGACATTCAGTCAACAGTTGGGATATGTCTAATATGGGAACATTTCTTTGTTTATCATCCAGGACACCTGTTTAGTGACATGGCTTCATCTAAGAAATTCTCTTTTAGGTACTTAAGTCTTGGTCCTTTTTTTGCTGAAACCATTATTATTTTCTTTGATCTCTTAGACCTTAACTCAGAAATAAAATGTGAATCACTACCATTCTGTTAGCATGAAGGTTCTTTGTTCAAACTGAGGTGAGGTCTCTGCTTGCCTAATGTTTTTCTTTGTCCTTTGTTTTCCATGCCAACTACACCCTGGAACCTTAAGTGGCCTAGAGGGTCTGAATCCTACTTTAGATGCATGGTTCATAAATGTGTCTGATTCAGTAGCTTGAGTAGCAGCTGATAGAACACAGATTTCCCACCTGTGTCTCCAAGCCTGTTTTTTTCCCTTTGCCTATTAGATTTCCCTGCTATCTAGTTGGCATATTGAAAGGGAAGAATGGCCCATTTATGTCTTTTGTGCTGTGAACTGTCAGTTCTTACTATGAGTGCTCCAGGGAGTCTAACCTTCTGGTTAAACTCCAGTGTGTCTGTCTCCAGACTTTAGTTCTTGTTAGTAGCCTTCCTAAAGCACATGGTCTTCTGCTTTGGGACACTGCATTTGGAAAGGAGGTTAGAGGTCTTTGTCAAATTTTGCAAAGCACCTGTCATTCCTTTTATATAGAGATTTCAATTTTGAGGCTTTTTAAATTTTTTTTTTTAAATGAGATTGGCCATGTAATATTTTAGATGTAACTTTGAAGGAAATATGCTTTGGTGCTTAAAATTATTTATTATTTTTGGTATGAAACTGATAATATTGGCGTAATTTAGATATTATTTATATATAAATAATATAGCTCTGTTGATTCTGGGTCAAAATGGATAGAGAAGATGGTATTCTCAATTCAAATTGGTATGCTAGATTGTTACTGAGATTCAGCTTTCTGAGATGTTATTTGTATATTAAAGCTAATTTATTATAATGAAAATATAAACTTTGGGATATATTAATGTATGAACACATTTTTCCGTGAAGTCATTTGGCCTAAAATGTTATAGGTCTTGAAGGTTCAGTTTGAGACACAAACAAATTGACACTTTTTAAACATGAATGAAACATAAACAACTTGAACTCGAATTAGTTAAAGAAGAGTATAATTATGTGGAATAAAAAAAAAGAAGGTGTTCAGAATGAGTCTGGCTGGACTCTTTAGCCCATCAGCCCATAATGGCCCATGTTTATTTGACAACTTTTGGGAAGTCTTAAATTCCCAGATCAAACTAGAACATCCTGGAACTGAGCCAACTTGGTTTCATCAGAAAATGATTCTTCACTTGTCTCAGAAATGTGATCCCCATGACAGGAAAAAGCCCTAGTATAGCCTTGGAGCTGGGGGACCCAGACTTATGACACCTCAATAAGCTTGTGATAGAGCTGCCATATGCATAACCTGAGGGGAAGGTATGTTTGGTTGCTGTTTAACCATCTCCTGAGCCGACCCAGGCTCTGTCCCTTCCTTCTGGGGCATCTGATATCTAACTTGCCTCCCAGAAAATATTTATTAAACATTCTCTTGGAATAATTATTAACCATGTTCTTTAATAATTACTGGCATTTGTATTTTGGCATTGTAACCAATGTTCATATCTGACACTGATTTTCTCCAACCATTAGTGCTATTTAATCAAAACTTGTAAATAAAAGAAGCAAAATGAAATTTGGCTTCCTTTGGTATGAACACTAATTTTTTTAGCCCTTAGTACACTGTGTTTTGTTTTACCACCTTTATCTGACCAAGGAAGAGTTTAGGCTCTAAGAGTTCACCCAAAAGACAAGCATGGTGTTCTACAAATTTTTGGTGGCTGCTGAGTGAGTACCCAGGAAGTCCTCATTTATGTTAACCATATGTGGAAAAGGGAATAGACTTCTGCTGTGAGGGTCTCCATACATTTAGGGCCAAGGCCTACTGGGATTTTAGATAGATATTGATTTTGTCTCTCTCTCTCTCTCTCTCTCTCTCTGTCTCTCTCTCTCTGTGTGTGTGTGTGTGTGTGTGTGTTGGGCTTTTAGAAGGAGCATATTTTTGGGGAGGGCACTAGGGATTGAACTCAGGGGCACTCAACCACTGAACCATATCCCCAGCCCTATTTTGTATTTTATTTAGAGACAGGATCTCATTGAGTTGCTTTGCACCTCACTGTTGCTGAGACTGGCTTTGAACTCATGATCCTCCTGCCTCAGCCTCCTGAGCCACATGGATTATAGGCCTGCGCAACCACACCCGGCAAGGAACAGATTTTTGATTGACATAGAAGTATTGTACATATTTATGGGTTACAATCTGATATTTTAGCTCATGTGTACATTGTGTATTGATCCAATCAGGGTAATTAATATATCATCACCTTAACATTTTATCATTTTTTAGCAGATTTTGGTAAGGGAAAGATGGAAGGTGAAAGTGGAGAATAATGATATATTATCCCCCTTTTTTCTTTGATAAAAGGCTCAAGTTGGAAAACTTCCCATGATACCATAGTAGGGCCAAGATTTGAACCAAGTTTTAAATATTGTCCCTGTACTGAACTTTCAGAGAGGGATAATACTTCATGGAAAACCTCTTTTTGCACAGTTTTGGACCAGCGTAGAGGGGCCAGGAGAAGAGGTCATTGGTGCTGAAAGGGAGCCAGAAGGCTTTTTAGGGTCATTGCTGAGAATAAAATAGAGAGATAGGTTTGTTAACTCTTGATACTGCTTTGGCTATTAGGCTCCATATACTTACCTTAGACATTCCAATATCTGATCATTTTGAATTACAATAAAAATAGAAGGAACACAGAAAAGAACTACATTTTTAAAATTGAACTGTTTGGGCTCAATTTTCCTAGAGAGAGGGAAATTAAATTTACGAATTTAGGTTTCAGTTTTCACCCTTAGTGTTTTTGTTTCTATTTTACTTGAGGCTATTAAGTTCCCTCAAATGGTCCTCAGTCTGGAGAACCTCTGAATTGTGGAGTCTGCACTTCAGGTGGCTCCCCTAGGAGGATGGGTCAGAGTGTCTTTGTCTCATTGGCTTTATTGTATTCTCCAAGCATGTCTTGGTCTGAGAAATGGCCGGGCTGGGACTTCAGGGCTGAGGAGGCCAGGGTTCCAGTGCCAGCTTTTACTACCAAGGGAATAAGCAGCCTAGACTTGTGGATAAAGGGTCTGGGGAGGGACACTCCAGAACCCATTCATTTCCTATCTCAAGTCTTCCTGCCTTCCCAGGATTCTGGAAAGCCCTCAACTGCCCAACCTTGTTCTCCCTATAGCAGATAAACAGAAGGAATGTCTGCCTACCTCTGAGCCTTGCATGCCCCAGAGCCAGTCATGTGGAGCTGTCCAGGAATGGCCCAATCCAGCTAGGGGCTGAGAGGCCTATGACACAGCCACAGTGGGGAATGGGAAGGGCCAGTCCAGGGAAGAGAGCACATGGATTGAAGCCCAGGATCTGGTCCAGCCCAGTGTTTGGGGACAGGGCTCCTGGAGCATTGTTGCAGTGAAGGGGGAGGGGAAGCTAGCTAAATGTGGCTGGCTGGGCAAGGATGAGCCCCTCAGGGGACCTCTAGGATGGGAAAATGAGAAAGGTGGTGTAGTGGCCTCAGGAAGGGCTATGGGCATGGCTTGCTCTGGCATCAGCCTGGGGTAGGGAGGAGAGCTGGGAATCCTGCCTCAACCCCCCAATATCCTGTGGTGTTACTTCCAGGGCTGTCACTCTTATTACTCTCCTCCCACCCTGACCCCTTTAGCCTCAGGCCTGGCCCCTGTCCTGCTCCAAGCATGCTCAGAATGAATGTGGAATGAGTGAGGAAGGATGGAAGGACAGATGGATGGATAGATGATAAGGGAGGAGTAAATGAAGAGGGACTAGCATACAGGAGGCTCAAAGAAGTAGGAGGAGAAGAGTGAGTGGTGGCTTGGAAGCAGAAAGAAGCAAGGGGAGTTGGCAAAGAGTGTCCAGATCCAGAAATGCCATGGATGTGGCTGGATGGAAATGAATAATTAGCTAAGAAAGATTTGCTGCAGGAGAGGGGCAGACCATTCTGTAACCTCACTTGGGGATGAAGACAGAGGATGGGCCTTGATGGAGAGATGGAGGTAAGGACAGGGTGTTGACTTTCTGAGAAAAGGCTTGGCTAAGTTGCCGGGAGGACCCTACCTCTGAAACAAAGTGGTACAGAGGGTGGGAGGACAGGGAATGTCATCAGCAAACCAGTGTGCTCCTTGTCTTGTGGGAGGGGAGAGTGTCCATGGGGCACTTGGGGTCCCAGGGAATCTGCTGACTCTGAACAGAGTTTTGGCATTGAGGATGGAGGAGATGGGGTTTTTCCCACCTCTGCCCAGTGGCTTGATCACTAAATCCTGCAAGTACCGTGATGGGTGGAACATCAGCAGAAAGCCCGAGGCCATGTGAGATCCAGAGGCTGCCTCTAGATGTCACCATCCAGCCATGCTGACACCAGATACAGCCAGGGTGGGAGGAGTGTGTTCCTGAGGCCTAGCCCCAGCCTGAGCAAGCTTTCTCTGTGACTGCAAGCTGAAACAAGTTTGGAAAGTCTCAGGTCTTTGGGGCAAGAAACAAGTGTGGGATGGGAGAAGGACTCTGATTTGTGGTCACCCAGCTCAGATTTATGGGAAAGGGGCTGCTAGGGTCCCAGATTGCAGCAGAGAAGGTGGTAGATCACATGTGATCAGAGAGTGGCTGCTATGGTGACAGTGTGGCTTTTCCTCTGCAGACTACCTTACACCTCTGATCCCATCCTCCCTACTCCACTCCTTACAGCCAGTTCCCACAGCCACTTTTCCAGCAACCCTGGGGTCCATGCCTTCCTGCCAACATCCTGTCCCAATTTCAAGAAAAATCCGAACCACCTTTATCCTCCCCTGCCCCCAAATGACAACTGCTCCTCTAGTCATTTCCACCCACCACACTGCAGTCAACTCTGTCACTCCTGTGTTCAGAACCCTTCCATGGCTCCTTATCACCCTAAGGTAAGAGCTCAGATTCTTATTGGCCTCCTTGACCTCTCCCCCTCCTCCCCAGTTGTATGGGCCCAACTGTCACACAAAGCACTATGTTCCTAGAATGTACCAGGCCTTTGTCCTGCTGTTTCCTCTGGCCAAAACACCTGCACCATCCTTCACCAAATCTTGGCTTAGGCCTACTTATTGAGTCGGATTCTGCTGAGGCGACGTTCCTGACTTTCTAGGCCTCCTCTGGCTCCCATGTATTGACCCTCCATCATATCTCCTTGGGTGTTTCCTGTCTTTATGTCTATTGACCCTCTTGGCAACAGGGACCTGGTCTGACTCTCCTCTGGATCCCCAGGAATCAGCCCAGTGCCTGGCATGCAGTAGGCACTCAACAAATGTATTTAAAATGTTAGGGTGGGGCCTGGGAGTATAACTCAGTGGTGGAGCATTTGCCTAGCATGCAGGAGGCCCTGGGTTCAATTCCCAACATTGCAAAATAATTTTTAAAAATTTATTCTAATTTGTTATATATGATGGCAGAATGCAATTCACTTCATATACACAAATAGAGCACAATTTTTTGTGTACAATCTCTGGTTGTACACAAAATAGAGTCACACCATTCGTGTTTTCATACTTGTACTTAGGGTAATGATGCTCATCTCATTCCACCATCTTTCTTACCCCCATTCTACCTCCCTTCCTCTCCCTCTCCCTTGCCCTATCTAAAGTTTATCTATTCCTCTCATGCTCTCCCCCATCCCCATTATGAATCAGCATCCTTATATCAGTGGAAACATTTGGCATTTGGTTTTTTGGGATTGGCTTACTTCACTTAGTCTGATATTCTCCAACTCCATCCATTTACCTGCAAATGCCATGATTTTATTCTATTTTAATGCTGAGTAATATCCATTGTGAATATATACCACATTTTCTTTATCCATTCATCTACTTAAGGGTATCTATGTTGGTTTCACAATTTAGCTATTGTGAATTGTGCTGCTATAAACATTGATGTGGCTGTTTTCAAGTCCTTTGGGTATAAATCAAGGAGTGGAATAGCTGGATCATGGTGGTTCCATTCCCAGTTTTCCAAGGAATCTTCATACTGCTTTCCAGATTGGTTGTACCAATTTACAGTCCCACCAGCAATATAAGAGCGTTTCCTTTTCCCCACCCACATCCTCGCCAACTCTTATTGTTGTTTGTATTCTTAATAGCTGGCATTCTGACTGGAGTGAGATGAAATCTTAGAGTAGTTTTAATTTGCATTTCTCTAATTGCTAAAGATATTTAATATTTTTTTCATATATTTGTTGATCGATTGTATATTATCTTCTAAGAAGCGTCTTGTTCAGTTCCTTGGCCCACTTATTGATTGGGTTATTTGTTTTTTTGGTTGCAAAAGAATTTTTAAAAAAATGTTAGGGAAGGAAGAGTGAGAAAAGAAAAAGGTCTTGATTTTCCCCCACAGATTGGAGTTTCCTCTTCCAATAGTTGGGCCAGCCTTTTAGTCATTCCTGAGGTGGAGTTTGGAACCCTCTTCCTTTTGTTTCTTCAGTTGTGGGTTTAAGGATATCTCAAATTCTTTGACATTTCTTCCATGAAGCAGTGGGGTCGAATTCCCCTCCCCTTTAATCCTGGCTGACCTTAGCCACTTGCTTACAACCAAGAGAATATAGTAAAAATGACACTGGGGGTTGGTAAACTTAAAGTGTGGCAAAATCTTGATAATTGGTGACTCTGATACATTATTTAAGTAGCTTTATTATACTATCCACTCTATTTTTGATGTTGGAAGCTTATTCATTGTTTTGGTGTTGGGGATCAACCCAGGGTCTTTCTCATGCTAATCATATGTTCTATTACTGAGTTACATTCCCTAGAGCTCCTAGAAATTTTTTTATTAGGAAAAAAAAAAAAACAAAACTTCAGTGACATCCTCCCAACCCTGGCCCTTTCACCCTCTCTGGCTTCCGAAGAGTCCAAAATACCTCAGTCACTTTCTTATACATCATGCAAGGTCAAGTGTGATCTGGCCCTGCCCACCTTACTTCCTATCTCTTCAGTTCTGTTCTTGGCCACTCTGATTTCTTTTCGGCCAGGGAGGAGCCATATCATATCTTAAATTATCATAAACCATATTATTGGTTTATGATAATTTAAGATAATAAACTAGGCCACATTGAGTGCTGTGCCCAGGACTTCATCTTATTTAATCCTCATACAATCATATAAGTATTACTAACCCACTTTACAAATGAAGAAACTGAGCCCAGAGAGGTAAAATGCTGTGCCTTAGGCTACAAAACCAGTAAATGCAGAGCTGAGTTTCAAATCTTGGTGTCTGACTCCAAAGCTTCCTCTTAGCACTCATGTAATTCTTTTGAATATTTATTCATTTGATTAAAAGAAAAGTTTCACTTGCTCCCCACTGGCTTGGCAGCAACTAGGAAGGAGTAAGCTATCAATCCATAGCGATGTTCTAGCAAAAACTGGAGGAGTAAGTGCCTGGCAAGATGTGAAGGGGATGGATTAGGAGGGGTCTCCCTTGAGACTGGTACCTGTCTGTGTCGGGGGTGGGGACTGTGTGGACACAGCCTCCAGCTTAGGCTAGAGGAGACCTTGTGTATGCCTTTTTCCCCGTGTCCCCTGTCAGCCTGATCTTTGTGGCTGGGAGGGCAACAGTTAGCAGAAGTTGGGGAATGTGGGTCTGGAACAAGCAGGAGGGAGGTCTGCTGGTCCCGCCCTACCTGGGCCTGGCAGTTTGGGGAAGGGCCCACAACTCCTCAGGCCCACAATGAAGCCTACCCTCCCACCCAACACCTGTGAGTATTCATTGGAGGTTGAGGGTGTCAGGTGGGGATTTGAACAAAAATGGTCATGGCGCTGGTGTTTGTAAGAAAGAGAAACTGTACACCATTGACACGTTCTCCTCCAAGATTGGACACATAGATTCTGTTACATCCATCCTGGCACACTTTAAAAAGTGACATGTGAAAAGAAAACATGGCGGAAGACCTTAATTGTTTATTTGACAGAAAACTGCTATTTGTAAATATTATAAATGGGAGGTGGGGGTGGGAAATCAACAGAATATACAGTGTGACCCCAAGTTGAAACACTTCCCCCCAGCCTGCACACACACTCCTTCACCGGCTCCCCCCTCGTGACTTACCCCATTGGCCAGGGCAGGTGGGTGGGGGAGGGGAGTGGAACTATCTTGGGAAGGGGATGAGATCACCAGAAGGCTGGCTGATTTAGAACAGGGTAACTTTTTCCACCCATATGGCTCTCAGAGACTTCTGCACTGGCTCATAAACCTTGGCGCCAGTCTCAGGAAGGAGTGGAGCCATGTGTCCCCTCCCCAGCATGAAGATGGTGGCCTATTGCAAGGGGGCCAGCACCTCACCAGGGTAATTTTTCCTGCACAGGAGGGGATAAGCCACCTGAGAAAATAAAATCTGAAATAGTTAGCAAAGAAATAAAAGACAAAGTCAGAATTTTAATTTTAAGGGAGGACCTGATAGATTCTTCCAGTCCTGTAGGAGCTAGAACAGTTCAATTAGAAAATGGCTCTGGTGGTTTTATTTAAGGGGGTACATCAAAGTCAGGGATAAGGTTTTCAGGGGTGGAGTTTTGCTTCATGATATCTTGCAGTCAACAGGTTAATTGGCATCTTGGTAGGTCACACCCATCTCTGAGAGGCTGTGTGGCTACAGCAGGTCACCCCATCTCTGGTGCTGGGTGGGACCTGGCAGAACTGAACAGGACTCACATGTACCTAAGCGATCTTACCAGCAGGATTGCCACTGAAAGTTCCCAAATACCAGATTTTCCTATTCAATGGGCTCCATGCTGATTTGGTCCACACGTAGTTCATGGATGGCTCTCAACAGTGGCTAAAGCTTTTTTGGCCACCAGACAGGGCTGAAGTTCAGAGTGGTAAAGTGGGGGAGGGGGGGCATTTCCAGGTCTCAACTGGGTTTCGGTATGAACTTTGTTCCCAAAGGATCTGGGTGTCAAGGCACTCCCCAGAGACCAAGATGGACAGAAAGTGCATTTTTGGGGTATAAGACTATCCCAGACGTCAGCCACCTTGTGAAGTGCAGAGCTGGTGGCCTGGTACTTAACACCTGCCTCTAACACCTGGTGGGTCTTGGGATTCCAATCAGCCAGTCTGGCCTTCCCTGGAGACCTGCCCAACCCAGCCGCCAGTTTCTGGCCAAAACCCTGCTGGGGGTAGTTGTAAGGGAAAGAGAGTTGGGAAAGGAATCGGGATCTAATTTCTGACTGGTAGGTGAAGTTCAGTTCCATCTCCCCGGACCCTGTGTCTGCAGCTTCAATGTCGATTAGCCTACCCTAAACCTGAGCTCCAGCCTCAAGGAAACTGCAGTGTGTCCCAATCCTGGAGCCTAGTCACATCTCTAAACCTTTGCCCAGGCGCTTGTCCCAGCCCAGCTACCCTTCCCCTCTCCAGCTGCCTTTACCAAAACTCCCTACCCTGAGCTGAGTCAGATGCCATCTGTCCCCAAGTCAGTGTTCATCCTGCCAGCTTGTCCATGTTCAGCTGAGGTCAGGGGTTGGATCCAGGGAAAATTCCTGGACCTGTTAGATGAAGGAAAAGGCAGGCCCCTAGAAGGGATAGGGGGTCAGGAGAGGACCAACTGTGCGCTCAGCACTGCTCTGTGACAGGACCACAAGGGGTAGCTAGGAAACCCTAGCGCTTCAGACACCTGAGCACTCAGCCAGAAAACATGGTGTGGGCACCTTGGCTTAGGCTTAGTAGGCCAATGGCAGGAGCTGGATAGAACTGGAATAAGCCAGTGTCTCTTTCTTAGCTTAAGCTCTGGGCAGCAGGGCTAGGAATAGAAATCAGATAGAGTTGTTCTTGGAAAATCCCCACAAACCCTGCCAGAAGTGTGCTCTAGTGTCAGACTCTGGCTCCTTCAGAATTGGAGGGGAAAGGATTTTTCTTTTTCTGGGTAATAAGGTTCTTGCCCTCTCTGGACATGTAGGCCTCGCTCTGAGACAGCTAAAGTGGGGATTCACCCTTCTATTAAGCCATCTCTCAAATTCTCCAAATTCTCAGCCTCATTAAAAAGTAGAAACCCAGGTTCCAGCATTTGTGCAGGAATCTGACACTCAGAGATGCCAAGTGGCTCGTCTGAGGTCACATGGCTGAGTCAGGATTGGACTATTGAGGATCAGCTGGTATACAGTTTCAGTCCCCCACCCCCATTCAGCATCCCCAAGAGGGCAGGGTGTCCACCCACAGGCCAAGGATGCCACTTCCAGCTGTCCCACCTGACCTGGCCCTGTGCCTGTCACTCTCAGAATAACCCTGGTAGTTCTGGGCATGGATTGCAAATCATCACCTGGGACCTATTTTTGTTCTTTGGGTAACAAGGAAGTCTCACCTTGTCCAGTAACCATTTGGGGGAAGGGTAAAACATGTGACCCCCTAACCCCAACTGACATTGCTGCCCTGCTGGGAAATGACCCTGACTGAGAAGGGGAAGGCCTGGCTTAGCCACACTCCTGTTCTCTTCCTAGCCACTTCCTAGAATCTTGTTCCCACATATGGTCCTCTATGGCAGCCCACACCTCTATACACATGCACACTCTGACCAGGAAGCCAGAGCATCTGCTTTTGTCCTTACGATCCATCATCGAACCTTATGCACCTGAACAACCAGAAAATTCCTTCTCATGTCAGCGGTTGAATGAGCCCATTTCTTTGGGTTCTAATTGGAGCGTTCATTCTCGAATCCAGGTTCAGGGGCCATTTGGGGCTACAACATCTAGAAATTGACTTTCAGAATCTGTGGCTTTGGAATCCTGTGTGGGTAGGAATGTTTGAGAAGATGACAGAAATTTTGGGTACAACCACAGATACTCTAAAGGTCAAGTACAATCTCAGGAATTATGGACCCTAAGTTTATAGAGTGGGTGATCCTTGAGGGAGCAACCCGCAGATCTGTGGAGGGACACTCCAGCAGGTTTGGGTTCCTCCCTGCTGAAAACTGTTGTGTATGTGTATATGGAATGTGGGAGAAGGTCATGTCCTGAGCCCAGCAGCATGAGACAAATGCTCAGAAAAAAAGACTGGAAGGAAATCTAATTTAAAAAAAAAAAAGTTGCTAAAACAACAAACCAAGACTGACTGTGGCAATAAGAGTCATGACAATAAGAGTTGTAGCTCTTGTTTTTCTTCTTCTTTCTTTGGTACTAGAAATGGAACTCGGGCCTCATGCATGCTAGGCAAGTGCTCTGCCACTGAGCTACACCCGAGCCTCCTTTTCCATTTTTTAGAGATTATTTTTTAATATTTATTTTTTAGTTTTTCAGTGGACACAACATCTTTATTTTTATTTGTATGTGGTGCTGAGGATTGAACCCAGTGCCAGGTGCATGCCAGGCGAGCACTACCGCTTGAGCCACATCCCCAGCCCGCCCCTTTTCCATTTTTTGAAGGCCAATTATGTGCTAGCCCCTGTGTTAAGTCAGGGCTTTGTTTGTATTATCTCAGTTAATCTCCACAGCCTGCTCTTCTCTGGGTGAGAGGATGGAGAGTGGCCCATGGTTGGTTTTGCCAGGTCTGCAGCTTCCCTGGAGGTGGATGGTTGAGCCTTAGGGGTGCTGCGCTCTTCCTGCCAGCCCCTGCCAGCCGTGCTAGGAGAGAGAGGGCAGGGCTGACCCCCTTGGGGATGCCTTCAGGGAGCCAGCCAGACCCACTGAGTTAACCCCCCATTTGGCCCTACTCTTCTAGGCGTTGGAGCTTGAAATAGCAGTGGCTCAAGAGCTGACAATCAAAGGGCAGCTAAATAAAGTCCCCTCAGTCTGGGCTCTGTCGCGCACGGCTGGTAGGGCCTATTTTGAGGGAGAGAGTGCAGACGTGCCAATGGAAAATCCATGGGGCGGGAGTCTCCGAGGTGCGGGACCCGTGTGCCTCCCTCTTCCCATTCTGGTCCCTCACCCCTGAGTATGCATGTGTGTGTGCACATGCACACACACAAGTGAGTACACACACATAGATACAAGTTCCATCCCTTAGCCCACCTTTCTGAATGTTGGACCCTGGGATTCCTACAATAGCCTGGGAAAGGGATGAGGAAACAAGCTCAGAGAAAATAGGTGACTTGCTCAAGGTCACATGGCTAAGAAATGGGGAGGACCATGGCCAATCTGGGCTTCTGTGGCCCCTAGTCCAGTGCTGTTCACTGTCACCAGGCAATGCATTGTCCTCTGGAGTGTCAGAGGCTCAGAGACGGGAACAATGGTGGTACATTCTGGTTGGACTGGGTAGCACTGAGAAGGACACGTGGGAAGGAATCCTATTAGAATCCCAGACCAGTTCTGACCAGACCCCGCCTGGCTGTAGCAGAGACAGCTGGAGCAGGGCCTCAACTGCAGTGAGCCCAGCCCCCACCCCAGCCCTGTGACCACCTCACCCCCACCCTGCCCAGGCCCCCAGAGGCTGGCAGCCCCTGCCAAGTTTCCAGGGAATGTGTCAGATAAGGAGCTGGTGCTCATGACTCCTTCCCACCCTGCCACTATCTCTGACCCTACTGCCACCACCAAGTGAGTAAGAATAGCAACAGCTCTGGGGGGGGGCATACACAGAGACACCACAATTTGGGACAACACAACAATGCCTTCAGGGCAGTTTTGGCCCTCAGATGAGGACAGGTCTCTGGGTCTCCCTGCCCAGTCCTGCTGAGCTCCCATTGTCCTCCTGGGCTGGAAGTGCCCCCACACTGTATGGTAAAGGGCAAGCCTCAGCCCTGCAGGGCAGCAGGGGATCTGGGGTAGACAACGCTGTAGCCTTCTGGATCTTGGCCAGGAGACTGCACCCTGACCTCCGCTGAGGAGCTGTGTGACCTGGAGCTTGGTGTAGTCCCCCTCTGAGCCCCTAAGCAGGGAAAGGGGACAAAGTATCTCACTGAAGCAAGGGAAAGAGCCAGCTAAGGCCTCTCCAGGAGATGGGGCCCTCACTCTTCTGGCAACAGCACCTTTGTCTGGCTTCTTCATGGCCCTGAGAAGGCTGGTCAGTGGGCATGTGGATAGGGTGAGGGTCCCCATGTCCCATGCATAGGGGTCCCCATGATATGGTCAGATCATGGCTGATTTCCCTGCACCAGTCTCTTGTGACACAGCTGTGACTGTGAGAGGGTTGCCACGTCACTCAGGGAAGAGGTTGTTGTCATGGAACCCCTGGTGAGCATCACTCTGACACCGGAAGTGGGGAGATCCAGGGAGCCTTCTCTCCATGTTCCTGAGTCACTGCAACACCTGGGCATGATTCAGGGAGTCAAGTTCCCTGGTCCCCACATCAGTGGCCCCTGCAGTTCTCACAGACTGACTCACATCATGAACAGGGACCCAGGCCCCCTCCCTGCCCTCGCCCCAGCCCCCTTGCCCTCCCCATCGGCCCCTGATCTCAGGTGACTCTTTCCCTTGGCCCTCACTGCTGTCTCTTTTCTCTCCACCTACAGGGCCCTGGGAAGGAGGTCAGGGTTGCTAGGGAAAGAGGTGGAGGGATGCAAGCTCATGTTCCAACAGCGAAACTGTTGCTCACGCTTACACACTCACGGGAACACACGTGTGCACACTCATGCCCGACAGAGTGAAAGGCTGCCGAGGGAGTCTCCCAAATTGAGTCCCCCAACTAGCTTTCCAGGTGGGCTCCCACCATGCCTGCACCCTTGAATCCTTCCACACCTCTGAGGTCTTCTCAGTAGGAAACATGTTATCCTACAGCAGCAGGACATCTGGAGGTGAGATCTCAGGAAGAATTTCTGCCCTGAGGCCCAAACTAGAATCCTTTGGTGGATATAGGTGTGGGAGGGGGGGGTCTTTGGGGTCCTAAGATTGTTTCATTTTTTGGAGGTGAGGGCTGGACTGACCTCCAGGCCTCTTGCTTCAAGAGCTCTATCACTGGGGCTGGAAAAAAGTTTAAAAATATCCTCATGTTTACATTCTTTCCCAGTCAGCCTCCTGGTCCTCAGTGCTGGGTCTCTTTGATCTGGCCTCGTGCTTCTGGAAGGGGCCTGGGAGAAGGAGAGCATGAGCCCCACTCTGGGGCTGATCCCTCCACCCCTCCAGCTCCAGCCCAGTCAGAGATGTGTGAGACCCCTTAGCAACAGAGCCAGAGAAAGCCTAGGGTCTGGAAAGGAGCCTAGGCAGGAAGCAGTGTCTTGGGTCGCCCAGCAAGGCCTGCTGGGGCTGGAGCAGCGACCCTTCTCCATATTTCCTCCCCAAAGCCTGGACCTCATGGGGCCTCTAGGGAGTGTGGGGATGCAGGCATTTTGGGGACTAGAGAAAGCCACATTTATTAAGCTCCTTCAGTGTTCCTGGACTCTGCTAAACGCATTTTGCAAGAATTTTTCTCATGCAATTCTCAAAACAGCCCCATGAATTGAGGCCCGTTTACCAACAGGTAAACTGAGACTTGGAGAACTAAAGTGATTTACCTAGCAAGGATGAAATGGGGCACAGATTGCACACTGTTCTACCCAGAGGGTGCCTCTTGGTACTCCACCTTGCTCTGTTAGGATTTAAGCTCTGCCTACAGCGTGAGGCCTGCCTCACTAGTGTGAATCCCTACAAACACGCACTGCTCTATTGCTAAAGTGTTTCTCTCTCTTGGTGACCCTCACCTTCCTCTTTAGAATGAGGCTGAGAAATGTATGCCCACAGGTGCTCAGGGAAATTGAGCCTTGGCCCTTAAGACTGACGCAAACAGGGAGTGGCCTAGGGTTCGCAGGCTAAAGGAAGAAACCCTCAAACTGGGGCAGATGCTTCAATTTGCCCTGGCATCCTGTTATCTACCCTTTCCTTTGTTGGTTCCCCATCCACCTCCTCATCAACCGCCCGCCCCCCCCCCCAACCTATCCACCCACCCAGCTACCTACCCATGCAACTATTACTCACCCACCCACCTGACTCACTCATCCAGCCACCTACCCATGCATCCAGAACAAAGACCCAGAGAGCAGGGAGGTTCTAGTTCAGTTGCCAAATCTCACTGGTTGGATAAAACTGGGATGGTCCTTCCATCTTTTTATGATCCAAATTTCTACCTTTACCTGAAGAAGCTGCCAGGGTGTTCTATAAGGGTTTTCTAGGGGAATCTGTGGAAGCAGAGACCAGCTGAAGCCTGTGGATACTTCTAGAGAGGTAATATGGACCTTGGCCACACAGTTTTGCATTGTGATCCAAGACTCTGACTACAGCCCTTAACCTCCTTGACCTTCAAGATCCTCCACTGCAAATAGGAACAATAATCTACCCTAGCAAGTTGATGAGAAGATTAGATAAGCTGCAATCTCCAAGGAACTTTGTTCCCTGAAGACTTCTGAGCCAAACAGACAATCCTCTGAGAGCAGCAGGAAAGCCTTGCTTGGGCTGGGGTGGGCAGTGTAACTTCCAATGGTGGGGTGGCATGGTCCCTGAGTATAGAGTGGTCTCTTAATACATCTTCAGGCTCCTGCAGGCCAGCCAGAATGCTGCTCTGTTTCTCTTGGCTAGCCTTGGCCCCCATCCCACAGAATCTGCCAGCCATGGAGAGATTATCTCCTAAAAATAGGGCTGGGCCCCACCGAGGTTGTTTTTCTTCCTTCCCCGTGATTTACCATCATCAGCTCAGGGTGCCTGGGATGGCAAGTCCCACCCTGGCTCCCCAGAGACTATCAGGAAGGGGACATGTGGGATAAGCCTGTGTCTGGGTAGGTCAAGGGGCAGGGATTAGAGGGCACTCTGCAGGTGTGGGTTTAGCAGAGCACCAGGGCCATGGCTTAACTTGGGCCAGAGGCAGAGTTCACCTGGGGCAGTAGCAACTCCAGGGTGATCCACAAGGGTTCCTGTCCAATGCAATGGTGTCCATCTGAGTGACTCCCCTTCCCTGAGTTTCTGCAGAGGCCCTGTGTGCTCACCAGCCTGCTTAGAAAAAACCTGAAGTGCCTTGGAGCCTGCACTGGGGCAGAAGGGCACCCATCACCTCACCTCTTTGGATCCTGCTTACAGGCCCTCAAGATTCCTGAACAGGAGCTGTGGCTGTGGCTCAGTGGCAGAGCACTCATCTAGCACATGTAAGGCACTGGGTTCGATCCTCAGCACCATATAAAAATAAAATAAAGCTATAGTGCCCATCTATGAGAGAGAGAGAGAGAGAGAGAGAGAGAGAGAGAGAGAGAGAGAGAGAGAGAGATTGGAGATTGAGGGATTCCTTAATAAGCTCCTTCTGAGACTGAGAGACCTCTGCCCACCTCTGGGTGCAGGTGACTCATGCAAAGGGATAGAAGTGTTCTCGAATACGAGCAGAGGACACAGACTCACAAGGTCATGTCCTGCCATAGCCAAAATTATGTCCTGAAAACACAAGAATGACATCCTCCAGCACTGTCCTCTTTATCATCACCTGCACAGTTAATCCATCTGGGGTTAGTGACCCTTCTTGCTTTGGTCCCATTTTCACCAATAGCCCATTTGATGCCCCATGTTCTTCCTTACAAGGGACCCCAGTCTTGTCCCTCAAGCCCCAAGACCCATTCTGTGCAGCAGGAGATGGGGAAGGCATGAAGGGATAGGTGTGTTCACACCCACATGTGCATGCACACATGCCTGTGGACGCTCAGACATGGCACGGCCATCCTTTAGAGCCCAGCCCCGCTCGCTGAGGCTTTATTATTGGACAACAAGCTGCCATTTGGAGTACTCCCATGGATAACCCTTTAAAGTCAGTGTCCAGGCTCTGGGGACTTGTCAGGTAACAGTGCCTCTGCCCAGGTGGGTGTAAGGGCTTTTACTCTGTCCTCATCTCCACTGGACCTTGGGTACTGGAACCTTTCCAAGTGGGTTCAGATGGAGTCAGAGGCCAAAACTTCCAGCTGGAGCTTCCTGGGTCCCTCAGATGGCTGGCTTCAGGGGCACACTGTCTGCTGGCTGATCCAGGTCCTTCTTCCTTGCCAGGGCCAGGTGGGTGAAGATGAGGATGAGGAAGAAGCCTGAGGGGCCCAAGAGGGATGGATCAGCCCTCAGGAGGGGCTGTGGGACTTTTCCATTACTAGGGACCCATTGCTATTGGGATTGGTTTTAATAAAGAGAGGAAGTTTCCTAGACAGTATCCCAGAAGATGGACTGGTATGACCCTGAGTGCCTGACAATTCAGGCCACTTGGTCTCCTGGTACCTCACCAGGCCCTCACTGCACTGAGACAGCCCTGGAACACTCAAGCCACCAAAGTCCCCTTCTCTGGGGGACAGTTTGGTTGGAGTTCATCTGAGAGTCAGTAAGTTGCTCCTGTGTTCCTCCAGGAGAAAGGCACATCATAGCATTCTGCCAGAACCAGCAAAAAAAAAAAAAAAAAAAAAAAACCAGCAAGGAAAAAATTTTAAGGAGCTAAATAAATACAGGGAATGGAGAGGATGGTTTGAACTGCAGGAATTAGGCTGGGAAGACCTGGGCTCTGCCGTGTAACTTCAGGCAAGTTATTCATCTCTCTGATCTACAGAGACCTCATGTGCAAAATAGGAAGATACCAGGATCTACTTTGCAGAGTGAAGAGAGGATTCCATGTGACAATCCACGTAAAGTGTTTATCATAGGGCCTGACACAGTGCACAAATCGCATAATAGAAAATGCTGTTATAAGTAATGATTATGATGACTATGATGCCAGGGGCACGAGTATAATGAGCAGGGGTGTTGGGGGTTCCTTTTTCCAGACCTGGTATCATTATAGCGACAAGGGACACTGTTTATATGAAAGTTGTGGCCCCAACCAACCATCACTCTCCCCCATGCAGGACCCCATCCTCCATTACCTATTGCTGCTAGGGTGCCCACAAGGATGCCAACTGCCGACAGTTTCGTGGGCATGCCCTTCATGCGGCCCACCTTGCGCATACACTGCCCCTCCACATTGCAGCGACACACAATCACTGGGGGACAGAGTAGAGGAAGGTGAGAGCGATGCAGGAGGGCTCTCTTGGCTGCTTAGAGACTCCTGCCTGGTCAGCTGGCTGACTTGTGTTTCTGTCACACACACATATGCATGGGTATGTGAATGTGTGTGCCTGGGTGCATGCAAGTATGTGGGCTCAATCACAAATATGTAAGTGAGCACAGGTGTATGCTGTCCTTGTGAGCCCACATGATGGGTACCAGCCCTTCCCCCCTGCATCCTGATGCTCCCTCAGGCTCCCTAACTTAAGCCCCAGCCTTACCTCGAACCAGGAGCTGCCACATTCGGGCATTGTGGCTGACAACCACAGGGACTATGTGTTCTCGTGGCTCTACCCAATGCAGGGCCAGAGTGAGGTAGGCATGGGAACCTGTCATGTTGCAGGAAGTAACCAGGGTCATTAGCTTGACAGGTTCACTGGGGGCTACTTCCCCTAGGTCTGATGCCACCCCCATCTCACTTCCAGGGGACCCTCCCTGTCTTCCCCCATCACATACCATTGAGAGGCTGGAGGCGCCAATCTCGCTGCACCGTGGGATTGGGACCAAGGGCAAAGCTGTAGGGACCATGCCCACTGGCCAGGTCAGGGTCCTCACTGGTGATGAGCACACCATAGTCCTGGCGTGGTGTGCAGAGGTGCCGAGCAGGTACAAGGGCCAGAGCCGGGGTGGGGGCAGGAGGGGCCTTTAGGAAGTGGACCACGAGGGTGGCAGAGGTACTCAGTCCTGGCTCATCTGCATTGTTGGGGGTAGGATTGAGCTCCAGAGTCCCTGGGCTGCTCTCTCCCCACATAACCCATCAGTTTCATCCTGCTGCTTCCCTGCCACTCTGCCTCCACTCTATCCACTCCTTCTCTCCATCCCACCATCATCCCCAGGCAGTCTCTTCCTCACAATGAGCTTCACTACTTCACTATCTGAGCAGCTATTTGTCTACCTGCACCTTTCTGAATGCCAAACCTGCCCCCATTGCCACCCCTGCTACTGATGCCAGCACCCAGCCACATGGCAGCACCCTCACCATAGAAAAGCCCACCCCTGTTGGTCTTCCCTGAGCCTTATGACTTACCCTCCCCAGGGCCAGCTGTTCATCCTGTAAAAGCTCCATTCACAGTCCTCCACACCTGGCCTCAGCAGTGTCCCGTTTGGCTCATCTCCCAACACCTCTGCTCTAAAGGCAGTCCCTGGACCTCCTTCCACTTCCCCAATCTAGTACCTCTGTCCTGAGCTTGTTCCTGAAGCCAACACCCTAAGAGGCCATCCAGAAGTTAAGGGACTGGGCTGGGGGATTTCAAGTGGGAAGCTAGAGGGTGGTGGAAGAGGGGAGGCAGAGACCAGGTCTACCTGGCTCCTTCTTACTACCTGGGGGTAGACCCATTCTCAGAAAGAGACACTGGACTTAGCTCCTTGTCCCTCTCTCCTGCCTGGGGCTTGGTGGCTGTCCATAAATGTCCCAAGGAGGAAGCTCAGTCCTGCCTGTCTGTCCATCTGTCTGAGGTTTGCATATGGAGCTAGTAAGATTTGCATATGGAGCTACTTCAATATGTAGTCCCAGTGCCTACCTCCCAGAGGCCCCCATATTGCCTGGCCATACCTGCATCCTGGGCCTCCACAAGCACTGTGTATGAGTCCCCAGGCTGGGCGCCATGCAGGGACTTGGCCGTGTGCACTTCCCCAGAGAATTCCTTGATGGATAGCCAGCCCTCTGAGTCATTGACCAGGGAGAACCTGAGGCCCAGAGAAGAGGGTAGAGGTAAGGAGGCACTGGGACTATGTATGAGGTCTTGCCCAGAAATCCCCAGGACAGTGTGAAGTGTTCAAGTTCCACATTCTCTCTGTGATTCAAGGGAGACAATAGGCTCTCTCCCCAGCTCAGGACCTGCTGGTGCTGGGGGAATCGAACAATGGATACTGTGGGTAGGGAAGTCTACCACAGTAATGGGGGACCTAATTCAACTAGGTCCAGGGCACACTGCAAAGGGGTCTGGATGGGATCAGAGCCTGGGGAAAGCTTTGTCTGTGCTTCTACCTGGATGCAATGTGGAGGAACCCCCTCCAGGTGAGCTTCTATGGGGTCTGAACACTGCCTCCATACCCTGCCCAATCCATCCAGACTTGATTCCCCCAGGAATCACAATCACTATTCTAGGCCACAGATAATGTGAATCTCATCTGAGGCCCTGGAGTCATCCTGGGGAGCAAGATAGATCCAGCCCAAGTAAGGGCTGGGCTTTTGGCTCACCTGAGGGCTCTGCTCCTAGGGTCTGAGGGCTGGATGGTCAGCAGCAGTGAGCCAGCTGGGGCGCTGACTGGGATCCTGGCCTCGTAGCTTTCCTGGTCCAACTTGGGGGGTGGTATCACTCTCTCCACCAGCACTGTCACTGTGGCTGTGGATCCAGGGCCTGGGCCTGGGCCCACCAGTTCTTCCACGTTCCGCACTACCACCACTACCTTGTGATGGGGAGCTGCCTCATAGCTGAGGTTCTGGAACCAGAGAGGCCCAGGTCACTGTGTGGGCTGGGGCGTGGCACACCTGTGCATGTGTGCATGTGCCTGTGTGTATGTGCACATGCGCTCCTTTTACATCTACTCAGACCCTGACCTTGCGGAGTCTGAGTTGCACATGACCAGAGTCTGGCTCCCAATCCAGGCCGAATATCCCTTCCACGTTTCCTGCTTCAATGGCAAAGTCCATGAGGCGGAAGGCAGGCTCAAGGTCAGCATCAGTGGCCATGAGAGTGGCTACCAAAGTCTCAGGCTCGACATCCTCAGGGAGGCTTATAGGCCCAATCTGGAGAGAGGGCGAGGGGTGGTGAGCCCTACCAGCACCCTTCCCAAGGTCTCCTTCCTGCTTTTACTTACCTGGGAGGCAGTAAACTCAGGGGCGTGGTCATTGATATCTGTGATTGTAACTGCAATCTCACACGTGCTGCTGAGGCCTGAGGCAGGAACGAGCTTCGTGTTGGTGAGACTCCAGTAGGAACAGAGTGGGTAGGAGACCCAGGTCACCATCGGGGCACTTACCACCCTCTGCTCCTGCTAGGTCAGTGGCTAGCACCTGAAGCAGAATGTTCTGGCCGCCTTGGAGTGGAGCAGTTCCCAGAGTCACAGAGCCTGAAGTAGGATCCAGCTCAAAGAGTCTCCCCTCAGCCCCCTCCACGGGTTCAGGACTGAGCAGCTGATACACAACGTAGGAATTGGGAGAGCCAGGGGCATCTGCGTCCTCTGCCGACAACCTAGTCACTTTAGTGCCTACAAGACAGGCCACACCTGGGTGGGACCACGGCCCAGACTGGAGGCCCTAAGCCTCCCACTCCATGCTTCTTTTTTGTGCTGAACTTAACTTGAGCTTGCGTGCGGAGGAGTGTTGGAGAGGGACATTAATACAGGGGCCTGAAGCTAGAGTCCCTTACCCCAGAGAAGCACAAGGGGATGGTTCTCAGAGATTGCACCTTTCCCTCACCCCTGACCAGACCCACAGCACACCTGGAGGGCTGAGTTCGGGGATGCTGACTGAGGACCCATGTGGGAGGCAGACGGGTCCGTTGTCGTTTTCATCCATCACCACCACGTGTAACTCCAGAGGCGCTGTGTAGTCCTCACCACGGGAATTCTGAGCCCTCACCTGGAGCACAAACTGCAGTGGGCAGTGGGAGGCATCAGGTCAGGGCCAAGGATGGTTCCAGTCCCTTCTGGTGGCCAGCTCCAGCTCTCCTGGGCTCTCTTCCACTGCCTCAGTGTCTGTGGGGGATGTGACATCCCCAAAAGCCAACCAGTGACTAAGCACCCTCCCGCCTACCTCCCTGGCTTCCCTCTCACCTCACCTCAGCCTGGGCCTCTCGGTCCAGCTCCCTGGTCACGTAGAGTTTCCCCTCTGTGTCCACTTTGAAGGGCCCAGGGGGCTGGCTCTCCAGGTGGTAGCGCACATCCCCTCCACTCCAACGTGCCTGAGAGGAGGGTACAGAGTGAAGACACCCATGCCAAGCACAGGAATGTTCAGTGTCAGCTCTTGTGTCCCAAAGAGATACCCAAGCAAGGGGCCAGACCCAATTACCATGTGACTTTAGGCAAACTGCTCTTCTCCCTAAGTCTTGAGGCCAGGTAGATTCCCCTGTAGGGGGCACTTGTCATTGTGACTTTGCCTTGATTCAAGCCTGGCCCTGTCCCACAGTGCCCTAATAACCAGGTTGCTTTCTTTTCTGTCCTTTCAAGCTGGGCCTGACCCAAGGACATTCCTAGAGAAGGCCTGAGACATTCCTGTCCTGGGTGACAATCCCCATGGCAGCAAGAGGTAGCAGCTGTTCTCCCCAAGAAAGCCTTGGGCAAGCTGGAGAGGTCAGAATACAGAGCTACACCTGCCAGAGGATGGCAGGTTAGGGACTATGGGCTTGGTCCCAAAGCCTTATATACCCTCCTCTACAGTGAGAAGTAATGGGAAGAGTGGATGGAGGAGTTGGGGTCAAGTTGGTTCCCAGACATACCTTCCAACAGTCCATGAGCCTCAGGTTCAACTGCACCATCTGGGATTGCTTTGGCCACTGAAAACCACTTACTTACCTGGGCAATGTAGTGTGGGTACAGGACTTCAAGATTCTCTGCCAGGTGTATAGGTCCTAGGGGCACCCAGGTGTTCTCTACTATGGATATCTCTATGGTGGCTGTGGCCTGGTGGCCTGAGGCGTGGTCACCCATGTCCTTGACCTGTACCAACAGCTGGTAGGGCCCCTCCAGGGCATAGTCTAGACTGGTGCTCCCTAGAAGGGATAGGATGGTTATCCAAGCATGAGGCCAGGGAGCAAGAACCAGAGTAACCTTCACAGCAGATACCAAACACAAAGCCAATCCAGTGGCAGAGGTTCAAAACACTCTCTTGCTCAAAGGATGAGAGGAGCACCATCATGAGATTCCAACTAGGATTTGATAGTTTGCAATGTCATTTCCATATCTACTCACACAGTGATGTGAGGGGTAGATGGATAGCCAGGATGGAGATGTGTTAGATGTGGGTAGGGTGGGAGATGATCATTGGATGAATGAATAATTTACTGGATTGATGGATAGGGATTTGAGTGAGTGCCCGGAAGAGTATGTGGCTATGTGAGTGTTGGACAGATGGGCTCTATAGGTGGCGTCAGGGTAAATGTGTGAAGGGTTGAGGTATGATTCACTTTTTTTTTTCATCCTCAAGCAGTGCTTCTAGTCTGAACTCCCTGTCGAGGTCTCTTCTGCCTTCAGCTCTGAGGTTCCTGGACCATAGCCCCTTTGAGCCATTTCTACCTGGTTTCCTGGGTGTGGGCAGAGGCACACCACCCTGTTTCCTAGCTCTCCACACACAGCCAGGCATGACCTCTGCCTTGCTCTCCATCCTTTTATCCCCCTTCATCTCCAGCTCCAACTCATTTGCAGCTCAGAGCCCCTCTTTTTCAGTTTCCCTGACTCTCCTCGGGCTCACCCTCAGGACTGAGAGCCAGAGCCCCTAGTTGAGGCTCCAACTGGAACATGTCTGGCGAAGGCTGGGCTGGTGCCTGGTTCAGGATCCGGAATCGAAGATCTGAGTTCGCTGTTCCTGGTGCATCCCCATCTGAAGCCTCAAGGAAGAGGAAGGGGACACCTGGTGGGTGGGGAGAAGATACACTGTAAGAGATGGTGCGGGTGGGGATTCTCCTGTGCCTCCCCTCTCTCTCCCTGGTTCTTCCTTCTATATCCATCCTTCTATCAGGATTGTAGGGGTGAGACATAGCTTTTCATCCCACTTCACAGATGAGAAAACTGAAGCTAAGAATAGACATGACCCACAGCAAGGTGGGAAGGGCCAGGATGGGACAGAGATGGGGGAGAAGCTTAGACCCTGGCTGCCCTGGTCCCTATACTGATCGTCTTTTTACTCTTGGCTGTTCCGTAAGTGTTCACCTGACTGCTACAATTGTCTTCCTTCATCACTCACCAGGCCTGGTACCCTGACTCAGTTGAGCTCTGTAGACAGCCTGGGAGAATTGAGGCACCTGGTCATTCTCATCCTTCACATGCACAATCACATGTTGTGGACCCCACAAGACATGTCCATCCTCAGTCTCCAGGGTGACCTGTCAAAGAAGAGTCGTGAGTACCTGGCCTTACCCTGCCTACTCTCCCCTATATCTTGCCAACCATACCTGCAGCTGATATTCTGCCTGTTCTTCTCTGTCCAGGGCCCTGGTCACTGTCAGGAAGCCAGAATCTGGGTCCACAGCAAAGGGGTCCTCAGCTTCCACGTCTGAGTCCCCTGACAGCACAACCCGACCTTCAGCCTTCTCACGGGGCAGTGGCAGCTGGTAAGAATGGAACCAAAGGAAGTGGAGACCAGGCCCCTGAAGAGTACCCCTTCACTTACTTTACATGTGGGGACACTGAGCTGGCACTTACCAGCTCTCAAGCTCACCTTGATAAGGTACAAAGGGAAATTTCCACCATAGTTTTCAGGGACTTCCACATGCAGTTCTGCAGGCTGGGCCTCAGGGAAAACCTGTGAGTGAATGCTCACCTTGACCCATGGTCTATCTTCCTACAAAGGTGCTGGGATGTGATGGGAAGAGAAATTTCTGCTCCTTCTCTGGACCTGGCTTTACCTCAGCCCATCTACCTTCTGGCTTTTGACCTCCGGATCCCACATCAGCCCTACACCCTGAGCTCTGAGCCCCCCACTTCTATACTCTTCCTATGGTGAGTAAATTGGTCCAGATGGAGTTGAGGGAAAAGGGTGCCAACCCCCAAGACCAGGGCCTGAAGGAGCGGGCAGGACCCAACTCACCTGGGTGACGCAGAGGCAAAGGAGCCACAGCCAGGCAGGGACCATGGTCAGGATGGGTCTGAGGGACATGGCAGTGAGAATCTGGCTCAGATGAGTGGGAAGGGAGGTTCTATCCCATTCACACGACTAGAGGAACCTCACTATGGACTAGCCTCCTCTTCCTTCCCTGTGGCTCACTGTTGCCTACAGGGAGGTGTCTAACTCCCCAGCAAGACCCAGCAAGACCCCAGACCCTCTTGGCTCTTGTTCCCACAAGGATCCATCCAGACACCTTTGTCTCTCTGAAGCCCTCACCTCCCCAGCTTGTAGATCCCAATGCAGTGATTTTCCGGCAGCCCCGCATCCCTGGACACACAACAAATCTCAAAAGTTTTAGATGGAAAGACTGTGTGAGGTCACTTCCTGTAGTTGCCTCATGTTGCAGGCAAGGTCTGAAGGTCAGGGCCTGGCCAAGGTCATAGAGGACTTGACCACAAGAACATTCCTCCTGGAACAAGGATTCATGGCTTGGGGTCTCAGGCACTGTCCTGCTTCCCCTGCCACACTCCAGACATGGAGTACCCCCAGGGTAAGAGCTCTGCCCTCATCTGGGCATTTTCCAGCACTTGGCCTATAGCTAAGCACATAGAGCATCCACAACCACTCCAAGATGGATCCCTGGAAATTCTTCCCCAAAGGACAACAGAAAGAGAGGGTGGTGCCCCCAGACCCCACTTTCACACTCCCTCCCACTCCCATTCCCTTACCCTTGGTCCAGCTGCCAGGTAAGAGGGCTCCTTCTGCAGGGAGCTCTGGGCAGGCTGGGCTGGGTCCAGTAGGGCAAGGCGGGCACTGGAACAGGTAGGCGGGCCAGCCTTGCTTGCTCAGGAGTGGAAAATGCCACCAGGCCCATAGCAGCTGGCCTGGCCTGGCCTAGCCCCCAAGTTACTCATTGACATTGGAAAGCTGGTTGCTGCTCAGCATCCGTGACTGCCAGCCCCAGGAGGTGGGCAAACCATGGCCTGGCCCTCCCCTTCTCCGACACAGCTCAGTAGACACTCCTTGGCCTTCTGGGCTTGGACACTACTTTTTCCATGGCTTCAGACTGGGTCCCACTTCTCCCGTGTGTGCCGGCACCTGCAGCTGCACCTTTGCACACTCTGTTCCTTTTCCTTGGAATGCCCTTCCCACTGCTTCATCTATGTGGTAAGTACCATGCTTCAGTTCTCAGGGCAAACGGTCCCTTTACCAGGAGAGCCCCCAGTGCTCAGAGGCTGGTTCAGGAGCCTCCTCTGGGAATGACCCCACCCCACACCATAAACTTTCTCTATCAATGTGTAGAGGACACCAGCTTGTCGTCCATTCATTGGACTCGGAGCCCCTCCAAAGCAGGATTCAAATTTCCAGTCACAACCTGACCCTCGCCATGCCTGGCAGCTCCCAACTGGTTTGTGAAACTAAGACAAGGACTGGACCTGAGGGCTGATGAGCAATGCATGACCTGAAGTGGGCATTAAGGGTTCTAGGTGGTTCACCACTGGGACGAATGAGTGGGACAACAGCTGTGAGCTCCCTTGAGTGTCCCCATATCCTCGCATTGGCCCCTGATTGCTGATAGAGTTGGGACAATGAACTGTCTTATGCCTCTGAGAAGGAAAGAGAAGACTGAGCCAACTCAGGTGACCTTGAGAAACTTCAAGGCTGACTAGAGCCCCTCCCCCAATGAGTGCTGCCAAGCAGATCCAGGAGAAGCTTCTGGGGCCTGGGAGTCTGAGATGAGGGGGAAAAGGGAGGGGGGATATCCTGGTCTCCTGTCTCTCCCTGTCCTTGGAGTTTCCCATGATCTCCCCTGAGGCCTTCCCACTGCATATCTGGTTAGACTCTCTTAGGCTGGCAGCTAGGCTAGGGCCTGTCAGCTGCCCCCAGTCTTGTCACAAGCTGAGTGCCTGCCTCTCAGTCACTTGGGCACCCAGTCTGGGTCAGTGATGTGTGGGGATGTTGAAAGGGTCTCACAGATGTTGGGCTCCCACTATGCCCAGCACCTCTCTGAGCACACACTATTCTACCCACTCCATTCTGAAGGGGGCACTGTCTTCAAACCACACACTGGGGCACAGAGAAGCGAAGTGGTTCTTAGTACTCTGGATCACACAGCCAATAAATAGCAGAGCCAGGATTCCTATTCAGGGCTGGGGACCCTCATCTGCTCTGAGAAAACCATGCCCTTCCCATACGTCAAAGTATATTGGCAGCAGGCACAGGCAGCAGCAGCAGTTTTGAATAGTGAATATTGTCCTGGGGGGCATGTGGGTGAGACTCAGTGGAGACACACACACACACACACACACACACACATAGACACGAACACACCACACACACACTGGACCAGCTTCAAACCTCCTTTTGCCATGGAACAAGTTGTAATTGGGGTTCTAACCAGGTCTTGGGAGCTTCCAGGGGTCAGTGAAATGAATAAATGGAACTAATGTAGAAATGGGAAATACATGGATCATATCTCAGACCCTTCTCAGAAGGTGTCCCTCACCTTGTCCTAGACTGCCTCCAGGCTTTGAAGATGAGGAGATTTGTATACCAGTCCCCATTTAGTCACTTTTCTGTCCATTACCAAATGCAAATGCTCGTTCCTGAAACCATGCACAGCAGTCTTCTGTCCATGGGGGATATATTCCAAGGCCCTCCAGTGGATGCCTGAGACAGAGGACAGTATCCTTCCCCCACACACATTCTCCTCCCATATATGTGAATATATATGATGTATACATATACATATATATGGATATGTGTGTGTGTGTGTGTATTTAGTCACAAACACTACATTTTTGCCTATATAAACCTATGATAAACTTTCTCCTTTTCTTAAAGGAAGCAGCCTTTACAGCCTTTCTTTGGCATTTCTGAATTGCCGGTATCACTACTCTTGTGTTTTAGTGGCCATAAATAAGTAAACTAAAGATTACTTTATGTCTAGCACTGTGATATACCAAGATAATTGATAGGATAACTGAGATGCCCTAAGAGACTAACAGGTGGGTAGCACACACAGTGTGTATCCTCTGGACAAAGAATGATTCATATCCTGAGTTGTACAGAACTGCATGGCTTAAGATTTCATCATGCTATTTAGAATATCATGCAATTTAAAACGTAGGAGCTGTTAATTTCTGGAATTTTCCATTTAATATTTCCAGACTGTAGTCAATGAAGGGTGACTAAAACTACAGAAAGTGAAACTATAGATAATGGGGGATAATTATAGTCAAACTCCTGCACAAGCGCCTGTGTTGAGGATGAGGGAGTCACAGTCTCACATTCTTCCAAGAATGTATGATCTGGGGATGTAGCCCAGTGGGAGAGCACTTACTTTCCCAGCATGTACAAGGACCTGTGTTCAGTCCCCAGTACTGTGGGTGGGCAGGGAGCATGCTCTTGCATTCCAGGCAGCCAGGGCTCCAGGGAGCTGTTTTTACCAAAATCAAATTAGCCAATGCCCAGCCAGAAAGAATTTTAAGAAAGAATTGTGTGGGCCCCCTCAGTAACCCAACCTCAGCACAGGAGATGAAGGAGCCACCTGGAGCCAAGAATGCTCAGGTATACCTTCCTCATTCCCACTCTTACAAACCATCCACCCTTCTGCCACCCAAGTCACTGAAGTTTCCCTCCCTCCATCTGCAGCTCAGTGGATTCCCGGCACCTCAGGAGGGAACAGGGTAGAAATACCTGGTGTAGAGCCAGACCCAGGGTTCTTGTCAGGCAGTGAAGCCCAGGGGAAGGCGTGTTCTCTCAGGCAATGTTTCCTTTTATATATAGTGGGGTGATAAGACCCACAATCAGCCAGGCAATACCAGGCCCCAGTGCAGAGATAGATCTGGACAACAGAGGCTGGGAGGGGTTTGTGTCTCCTCCTGCTCCTTGGACACTCCCAACCTTGCCTTGCCTGGACCTGCTTCCTCAGTCCATCTGGCTATATGCAGGCCCAAACATGAGAACTATCAAGGCCGCACACCAGAGTAGGGCAAGAAGTTCCTATCTCTCAACTTCAGATACCTTCCTGTTCCAGAAGCCCCCAGATAGGAGGAAACACAGTTCACAGCCCTGACATGTCAGGAAATAAGTCTTTATTACAAAAATCTCCATGTAAACAATAGCAACTGCACTGTACAGCCTCCTTCCAAGGCACGCACAAAGAAGAAAGGCAGGGTCCTGTCCCCTCACATGGGTCTGGCTGGGCTCAGGTTGCTGCTTGGTATATACGTGGGCCTGCACATGCACATCTGTGGGCCCAGCCCTCACCAGCCACTGGGAACTGCCTCCCTGGGCAGCACGGTCCTTCTGTCCATGACCCATGGTGGATGCCCAGCTGGCAGCTCCACAGGGTGTCGAAAGTGAGCTAGCCCTGAGGTACCAGTGGCGGTTGGCTGGGCCAGCCCACCAACCTATCCATCTGCCCACCTCAGTGAGAGCCTGCAGGGTCTCAGAGAACTGAGAGGTCATGGCAGGACTTGGACTTGGCACGAAAGGCCATCTTGCGGCTGTTGCGTGCTACAATGCGGCCCAGGAAGCGTTTTGCCTTCTTGCCAAGGCTCTCCCGCCGCCGGGTTCCAGCTTGCCGTCGTGCATTGGCCTCTTTGCTGTCCCTGCGCAGGCGTATCTGGCGCACAACACCCTCAAACAGTGCCTGGACATTGTGGTGTAGTGCTGCTGATGTCTCGATGAACTTGCAGTCAAAGACCACAGCGCAGGCCCGGCCCTCTAGGTGGTGGGGATAAGCATGTACCAGTAAACAAAGGGTAGGGAACAGCATTCAAACCCTGACCACCCCTGGCAGCTCCCACACAAGAATTCCCAGGTAAGGGGAAAGGGGAGGCCTGGGTCTTCCTTAGAACTCCTGTTCTGAGGGTCCAGGGCACTGCAGGGTTACCCCACAGGCAGGATGTGCCTACATTTAAGGAGCCCCCAAAATGGTAGCCCACAAAAGAAATTCATTCATTCATTTATTTGAAGTCTGATGTTTAAAGGGAAGTACCTCAGTAGTCAACCAAGAAAATAAGAACTATTTTGGACAGCTTTGATGCCATATTATGATGAATGACCCAGTAGACTTGGGTGGTAGACTTGGAGGGTGGTGCAAGTCACTGCTGGGTTCCTCTGTGGTTCTCAGTGATGGAGGCCACAGAGGAGAATACTGAGACTGAGAAGGAAGGGCCAAGCTTACTCTGAGATTGGTCTCAGCCTGCAACCAGACTCTTACCTTCTTGTCTGGTTCCCTGAACTCTCTTCTACCTGATCACTCTCTGTCAGGTCAGGGTCAGTGGGGCAGGAGAGTAGGGCCCCATGGTGCCTTACTTCCCCTAGCAGATGTGACTCTTTTCCCAGGCCTCTTGAGCCATTGGGAGCCCTGTGGAGGACAGTGGGGGCAAAAACTCTCTCTCCCTTCCTTTTCCCTAAGTTGTCTTCCTGAATATTTTTAGCCACTGATGACCCCCCAGGGATTCAAGCTGAGCCAAGACTAACTGGACCACAGTCCAGCCAGGATCTCCCTCCCTTTCCTGACCCTCTGCCTGCTTACCATCCACGGAGACCTCACGAGAGCGCACCAGGTCACTCTTGTTGCCCACAAGGATGATGGGCACATCGTCTGTCTGCCGTGCCCGTCGCAGCTGGACCCGAAGTTCTGAGGCCTTCTCAAAGCTGCCCTTATCAGTTATTGAGTACACGATGACATATGCATCCCCCATGGCCATGCAGTGGCCAGGCAGCCAGCAGCCACCATCCTAAAGAACACACACCCACACACATCAACCCAACAGTCTTCATGCCCCTGACGTGAACCTGTCATTTCCAGCAGGACCCTACCCCAGCTCAACTTCCCACTCCTGCCACGGGTTCCAGTCTAAATCTTACCTGCTCCCAAATGTCATAGACCATGAGTGATGCCTCTTCTCCGTCTACCATGATGGAGCGATCATAAGTGTGCCCTAGGCAGGAGACAAGTAGCCAGGTTACTTGTTGGCTGTCAAAAGCCCCCATTTCCTTGTTTCTTGTAGTGGCCACATCCTCCCTGCTCTTCCCCAGAACCCTCCAACCCTCCTCTCCACTATGAGCAACAAAAATAAGAGCTAGGAGCTGGGGGATGGACAGCATGGTGTGCCTGACCTCCATCTACATCCCTCTAGGCTAGTAAAGTCTTGAATGCTCCCTGCCCTCCTGCTGTCTGTCCCCATGGTGGCTCTGATCACAGTGCCTGTAGAATAGTGACTGTCATACCCCCGGGGTCCAGCCTTGGCCATCCAGGGCTCTTCTCCTAGAACTCCCTCTGCTTGTATTCCTGCCAGCCTTGGCAGGGAGGGATGTCCTGCCCCACACAGTAGTCACATCCAAGCCCTGGGTCTTCTATTTTGGGCATTTCTTTCCTACCAAGGTCTGACATGTGGGGTGGGGATGGGGGTGGAGTCCTTTCTTCCTTAAGTCTCTGCATCTTGAAATAGGAAAGTAGACTCTGAAATAGGTAGGGCTGATTTTGAAACTGCCTTTAGAAGTCCATGGTATTTACTGTTTCTAGTCCAGGTCTCCGGCCTCACAGCCCCCCAACCTCATCCCATTCCCGCACCAGGGGGAATCTCCCCTCCCCTGAACAGTAGCATCACCTCACCTGCAGACTCTGCTTCAGGCCCGTCCTCTACACCACCGAAGATACGCGCCAGAGCACTCTTGCCCACGCCTGGAGCCCCTAGCAGCAGCACCTTGTAAACGCTGTCGTCTGAACTGCTGCCCCCTGAGCTGAGCGAGTCGGAAGAGCCCTCTGGCCAGTCCAGCCTCCGATCCTGGGGCCCGGTTCCAGTCGCAGCAGCTACCAGGGCGCCAGGAGACAGCGCCGCCTGCAGGTCTCGCTCGTCCACAGGCATGCTACGGCGGTGAAGCGGAGGCGCCGGGCCCCAGGGGGTGCTGCCCCGACGGCGCTCGCGCTCCCGGACCCCACCGCGGCTCCCACCAGCTCCGTTGCCACCGCGGTTCAGAGTCATCGCGTCCAACGCCGTCTGGGGTCTGGGGGACGGGAACCGGGATATCAGTGTAAGCCGCAGGGAAGGCGGGATGCGGAGTCAGGCAAGATGCTCGGATCTGCCGCCACCTACTCCCAGGCACTAGGGTCCTTGAGTCCTAACCTGTGATCCCGCAGGGCCTGGCCTATCCATCCCCAACCCAGACGGTGCGGCCCACCCGGCTCTGCCAGGGCACTCACCCACTCACACACAGACAGGGTCAGGACCAGGATCCGGGCTCCAATACAGATACAGCCCGCTGAGTCTAAGATTCAATCCACTCGCAGACCAGGGTTCAGCCACTTGGACCCTTGCTGATGCCGCAGCCTCTGCCGCCTCTGCTCTCTTCAGCTCCTGCTGGTCTGGGCTCCGGAGCCGCCTATTTAAGCCCCCGCCCGCCCCCTCCGCCCCCGTCCACGCTGCTGTGGGGGCTGACGTGTTCGGCCCGGGAATCCCCCACCCTCCCCCTGGGACCTCACCCCCACCCCAACACACACACACACACACACACACACACACACTCCCACTCATCAGGGGCGGGGCAGGTTGTGTGAGAGGGTGGGAGGAGGAAGGAGGAAGCGATTGGGGGGTGTGAGAGGGAGGCAGGCAGCGGTAAACTGGACCAGTCAAGCAGTAGCTCCCCTCTGGGGAAGAATTAGGTCTGGCCCTTTAAGAGTGAATTCTCCCTTCCCTCTCCTAGTCCTGGCCTGTTGCCCAAGCAAGTAGACTAGTTGTGGACTGGACAGAGATTCACCTTCTCCGCCTATGATACCCACTCCCCACAGGCCCAGATACCAAACTAAATCCCTGCTTCTAACCTCAACACCAAGTCCTATTCTCTTCTCTGTTCTGGGATATTGGAGATTCACCCTAAGAAGTCTGCCCTTCAGGGTGAGGGTGGTTATCACTCATAAACCCCTGGAGGCCCTTAGAGGGCTTCTGGGGGAGAGACCAGGGGGACCCTCTGGCAGCACCAAGCAGATGCAGATGCTCTAATCCTGAGGAGGAAACACAGGCCCAGAGAAGGGAAAAGTTGAACTCAGTCCCCACCCCACCTCCTGGCACCTGCCAAACAGCTGCCAGCAACTCTGCTAAAAATATCAGTCCTCCTCCTGGCCCTCCCTGGTCATTCTGCTCCTGGCCTGAAAGTTGCCAGAGCTAAGGAAATTCAGGCAGAGGCCAGCCACTTTAGAGTCTTCAAGCTTTGCCAGTTTCATAGCCTCAGGCTGAGCCTGCTGTTTAGCACCCCCAGGCCCAGGAGGGGCATAGATGCAGAATAGGGGCAAGAGATGGGGAATGTCTTAACCACCCATTGGTGCCATCATTGTCCAGAGTTCACACCTTTCCTCAGATCTAGGGTGGTGGCTGGGGCACAGAGGGAAGGAGAGGCAATGGGGGACAGAGTGTCTAGTCCTGGCTCTGCCTCCAGCCTACTGACTCTTGCCCTTCTCCTAGTCTTAGGGTGCCCAGCTATATAAATCGGGCATCATGACCTATTCCCCCCACCTTGCTCATCTCTGGGGTGCATGAGGGTTGGGGGTAGACAGGCTGTGACAGGAGCTTGCTATCAGACTCTGACGTTGGATTGTGACGTTTGAGTGTCGTGGGGGTGGAGAGTACCCATCTGTGACTCAGGTGACATCATGGATGAAACCTAGTGGGCTCTCGCAGGTTGTCATGGAGACCTGGGCCAGGCTCTCTGGCTGCTGTGTCAGTTTCCTTGGCAACATTTAAGAAGGCATTGAATTGAGGAGGGCCTGGCTAAGTAAGGTTAGCAGGTTCATGCAGGGCCCTCTTATTCCTGAGTTCCCAAAAGTAGGTAAGAGCTGGGCTAAGGGGAGGCCTGTCCATAGGAAGGAATTTCAGAGGCCTGGGTAGCCCCACGCTGACTTTGGCTTCCTGGACAAAGTCCAGTGCGAAGAGGGAGCCATGAGTCCAGCCTCTCATCAGAGGACAGAAGTCTCAAGAGCTATACACCACTTCCCATCAGGAATCCTGGATAGCTGCTTGTGATGCCTCCCCCCACCCCTGCCACCTGTAACACATACACAGTGTGGCTGGAAAGAGCCCATAGGTGCCTGGAAGTGTCTGGCAGAAGTGGATGGGTGAGGGGGATGGGCGGGGGGGTGTGTGGAGAGGAGGAGGTGGTAGCTACAGCCCTTCCCAGCAGGGGCCATGCAGGGAAACACTGCTGGCTTTCCCCTCTGGTAATCTGAGCTCTTGACCTCAGCTGTGTGTCTTCATTGCCAAGGGAACCACATCCACACAGGGCTACTCAGACCCCAGGCATTCTGGCAGCTGCCCCAACAGGCCAGAGACACTCATCACGAGCCTAGGTATGGCCAGGGGCCCTAGGACATGACCTTGAGACATCCCTGCCTGTTCAGAATTGAGGTTGGAGCCAGGCCTAGGATCCTCTGTCCTTTGCTGTTTACCTCTGTCCATTTATCATGGCTGAGACTCAGTTTTCTCCTGTATAGACCAAGGATAATGTGTTCTTGGGGATTTTTCTCAGATAAATAACATGAACTACAGAGGTAAGGTAGCTGGCTCACGTCTGGCACAGGGTAATATCTCAGAAAGAACACTTCTATTTTTATTACTCTTGGTTGGATGGGGCAGGTTGAGTTAATCTGTTGGCACTCTCTTGCTGCTGCACCATTCTCTCTAGGATGGTGATCTGCCCAGGAAAGGGGCAGAGATCTCAGGAATAATGCAAATAGCATTCCCCTTTATAGGGTCTCATGCTCTCCCCTTTCTTCAGGTAACAAAATGTTGCAAAGGGAACTTAGTTACAGTGTCCCCACCCTTTCTCACTCCTCAACCCAGTGCTCCAGGGCCTCTGCTCTGTTTTAAGACTCCATCCATTCATTCATTCCATTAACCTACAATAAGTATCTACTGTATGCCAGGTGGTTGTTCAGGGAGGCAGGATTATGAATGGAAATATAGCTACATATGTTCATGTGTGTCATCTAACCCCTGGGACAATCTCATTTAGCTATGATTGATTATTCCCATTTAAAAAATATGGTAACCAAGGCCTGAGGGGTCGTGGCCAGAAACACAGAGCCAGATACACCTGGCAGAGGGTATCAAAAAACCTTAAACTCCACCACCTTCCACCACACCCCAGGTCCTCACACATCAGCTGGTGTTCCAGAAAGTTCCTTTGGCATTGGCCTAGTGTGCACAGATGGTGCCCTGCAGGCAGCCAGGGGCTAGGCACAGATGAGTCAAGACTGTCCAGGGGACTATATGAAATGCCAGATATGGCATGGGCAGCTTGGTATCCCTCACCCACCAAGGCCTGGCTGTCAGGAAGGCCAGCAGAATGACTCAGCAACACCTGCCTTCCCTGTGAGTCCCACTTTCAGCTGCACATAGACACCATGGCCACCTCAGACAATTGGGGGTATCAGGGCAGAGGTTTGCATGTGGTAAGGCCTACAGCTTGGGAAAACTGCTAGAATCTGATCACCTGGTATATCACCCTTCCTCTTGAGAGCACTCAGCTTCTTCATCTGTGAAATAGGGGATCTGATGTCTGGAAGGTCATCTGAGATAGGCCCAGAGCCACTTTAAATTTCCACAGAGCAGTCCTAAGTACTGCCATGACTGTCGCTACATCACAGGTAAAAACCAAACAAAACTGAGCAATGGCTGAGGACTTCACCTCTCTGATCTTAGGCAGCCACATTCAGAGCCTCTCCTTGGTCCCTGGGTGACAATAGTACTCCTAAAAACTGATTGTGATGATGATAGGAGTTGGGGGTCTCAGGTAGGCCTAAGCCCTTCTCTAGAGGCAACAGTGTTCCCTGTCATCTAAGCAGTACCTATCAGGCTGCTCAGGTTCTCCTTTATTTCCTAGTTGGAAGTCTTAGAAGGAATTTTTTATTAAGCCCATTTCCTTATCTGCAAATTGGGGATAAGAAAAGCAACCATTACACAGGGTTAGATGGAGAACTATCCAACTAGACTGTAAGTGTAAAGCCCTTGGTCCAATGCCCACTCTTAGGACAGGCTTAAGGTTGTCGGTGGTGCTCAAGAACAGATTTACCAAGTGCCCAGGTTTCCTTTTGAGGCTTCTTTAGGTCTCAGCCCATAATCACTTCTGAGCCCCAGCGGCTATGGTGTGTTCCCATTTATCCTCAGAGAAAGAAACTGTGCCAGAGAATCCCAAGGCAGGGAGCCCTGGGAAAGAACTCCTAACTGGCAGAGCTAGTATCTAAGCCTGAGGTCTCTCCAAGTAACCAAGTGCACTTAGGACCCAGAGCCAGGGGGAGGTGGAGGTGGAGGCCCCAGAACTGAAACATCATTTCATGGGGTTGAGCTCCCCTTCTTACCCAACACCTGGGGTGTCATACATCTCTGGGAGGACTGATAGAAAGGGTTCCTCAGGATTCTTTCAGCAGAGAAAGCTGATGTCACTGCCTTGATGAGGAAACAAGATTGAGCATCACCATCAGCTGGACAAGCTATTATCACAAACTTATAAGAGGACAGGTTTATCTTGGCTCATAGTTTTGGAGATTTCAGTCCCTTATTTGTTGGCTGTTGCTTTGGACCCGTGGTGAGGCAGAACACTGTTTGTGTGACAGAGCAAAGCCTCTCACCTCATGGCCAGGAAGCAAAAGAGAGTAAGAGAGGGTGTCCACTATCCTCCCTGGAGGGTACACCCTCAACAACATGAAGACCTCCTCTTATGCCTTAGCATATGGACACAATATTTTTTATGTGGTGCTGAGGATTGAACCCAGTGCCACATGTGTGCTAGGCAAGGGCTCCACCACTGAGATACAACCCCAGCACCAATTGCTCAGTTCTTCTTCTTTTTTTTCTTATTGCTCAGTTCTTGACCAATCAAAAGTACTATAACTGCTGGGCATGATTGTGCACACCTGTAACCTCAGCAAGCTGAGGTAGGAGAATTGCAAGTTTGAGGCCATCCTCAACAGCTTAGTGAGGACCTAAGCAACTTAGCAAGGCCATAAGCAACTTAGTGAGACTCTGTCTCAAAATAAAAGGGCTGGGGATGTAGCTCTGGTAAAGTGCCCCTGGGTTCAATTCCCAGTACTGCAAAGAAAAAAAAAAAAGTGCTGTGACTACACAGGTTTATCTTATATAGATGTCAAAATGAAAGGTCATGTCTCTGTAAATTACTCTCAAATATACTTATATTTATATGCACACATATAAATAAGGCCAGTGTTATAACAGGTCAACAATTGTTGGATCTACTGATGGTGTTTTTTTTTGTGATTAACTATGACTTATTGAGAAATTAACACACAGATTAGAACTCTCAGTCTTCATATTATCTAATATTCTTCAAAAACTGGATGTGGTTATGGTAAGGCAGTTTATTCTATTTTATCTTTTTGATTTTTCTGATGGTGTTTGATATAAAGGTATATTCACATATTACTCTTTCAGTTTTTTTTTGTATAATTTTAACTTTAGTCCCTAATCAAAACACTGGGAGAGATTTTAAAAACAAGTAAAGAACCACAAATCTTTGATCCGCCCTACATAGGCACCCATTATAACTACCCTCTCCCAAATCCCAAGTGACTCCGCCAAGATGAAAGATGCTAAGGCATGATGGGAAATGAATATAAATTAAGGGTTTATTACAAAATGCAAAATGTTAGTTTCTCATCATCTATGATTCAAGAAAACAAGCCATAAGCCTTGGGTGAAGCTGAGGCCAGGACACTGGTGTGCAGGCTGAGGGCCAAAGTCAGGCTCAGGAGCGGGCTGACAGGCACTGATTCACAACCTCCAGCAGGTGAGTGTTCTCTAGGGCAGCTGCAACTCGCTCCTTATCTGCAAGCTGTTTGTTCACTGGGTCGGGGAGGAGTGAGAAAGGCAGAATCAAAGCCATGCTCTCTGAGCTGGGGATATAACTCAGTGGTAGAGCACTTGCCTAGCATATACAAAGTCCTGAGTTCAATCCCCAGTTTCTCTCTCTCACACACACAAAGCCAAGCTCTGACCAGGCTACCAGCCAGTCCACCTCTGAGCTTTAGAACAGTATGTCCCCACCAGTAAGGCTCTTCTGTCCCATCCTTCCCAGAATCCTTGATTAGGGTACCCCAATAACCTGAGTTGACACCTATCCTGCCTTCTTTAGGACCCTTCTCACTTGGCTGCTCATGTCTACCTCCAATATTGCTGAAGCCTGACACACTGATCTTACATGCTTGAGGAGTGCAGGAGGGAAGTATATGGTAAGCAGGAGACTCGAGTCAGGCCAGCTTTGGTCTGGGTCACCACCTTCACTGAAAAAAATCTGGCAATTTCCCTCACTCAGTCCCCCACCCCCAATGTTGGCCTATAAACCTCTGTGGTGAGAGAAGCTTCTGACAGCTTAGAGCCCTGGCACACCATCCTCACCCCCAGCCCACATTTACCTGCATGCTCCGAGGCATGGGTCCCTGGTGTGATGTGCACATCCATCTGGAAAGGAGATAACCTGAGCCTGAGTGGGTACCCACCCATCAGTCCCCCTTCTGCCCCTTCAACAAAACCCTCAGGCACCACCTCCAACTGAGCCTTCCTCCCAATCCACCCCTGGGTTCTGGCCCTTCCATTACACCTCTAACCAATCCACAACCACTCCAACTCTACCCAAAGAACTGATCAACAACTGTTAATTTAAAGGCCTGCCTAAGCTGGGCATGATGGCATATGCCTGTAATCCCAAAGACTTGGGAGCCTGAGGCAGGATGATTCCAAGTTTGAGGTCAGCCTCCCCAGCTTAGTGAGATCCTGTCTCAAAATAAAACTAAAAAGAACTGGGGATGTGGCTCAGTGGTAATGCACTTCTAGGTTCAATCCCCAGGACATACATACATACATACATACATAAATAAATGTCTGTGCCCCATCCTTAATCCAAATTCATGTGCAGCTCCTTATATCCCTTCTGCCACACTCCTCACTACTTTCTGCACTTTCTAGATCACAATTTTTGAAAAACCATGAAGCACATCCCCAGCCCTTGTTATTTTTCTTTTGAGCAGGGTCTCACTAAGTTGCTGAGGCTGGCCTTGAACTTGCAATTCCCCTGCCTCAGTCTCCTAAGTCACTGGGATTATAGGCATGCTTCACCATGCCTGGCACCAGATCACAATTTTTAATTTTTGTCATATCAAGTTAGAAAGTTTCCTTTCAGTTCTCAACTAGTTGGGATCCTTCCAGACTCCACTCTGATGTTCTCTTCAAGTTCATTCTCTCCCTTTTCTTTTTCCCCAGTAGCAGACCAAGACATTTCACCCTCAAGTCTCAAAATGAACTGACCTTGAAACGCTGGGGAAGTGAACGCAGAAGCTTGACTTTGATGGACAAGCCAATCAGGGTGGCCATGCTGCAGTGTGGAATGGTGGGCGTGAAGGCCACTGCCACTGTGCTCTCGGGGTCGCTAACCTGGCAGTGGTGGGGAGATGTCAAGGATCATGGCCATACCCTTGGTTTGTTGGTATGGACAGAGGCCCTCTTCTTGGTTTGTTGCTTTGGACAAGTCACCTATACTTTATGGGCTTCAGTTTCAACATCTGTAAAAACAGGCAAGACAATCCTCCTCCCAAATATACCCCTAAATGTCCCTAAGCTGAAAGCCATTCCCTGATGTACAGAGGAGCCTTTCTGACTCTCCCGAACAAGTTGCTCCCCTCTGACACTGGGAGTGACTCACCTGAACCCGAACTTGCTCTACTACGTTCAATTCCTCTAGTGTCAGTGGATGCTCCGGGTCATTGATGGAGCGAATAAGATGTGTCAAGTGAAGGAAAACGGACTTGTGTGTTTTTGGCCACTCAGAACCCTCCGCCAGGAATACCTGGCCAGAATATTCCTCTATCCGCTGCTGGACATCACTTCTCCGCCTGCCCCAAGACCCCCAAACCCGCCCGCGCCCAGCAGCGGCGGATATCAAAGATCTCCCGCGCGTCGATGCTGTCGGGAACCTGCTCGTCTTCCTCGCCCGCCGTCACCGGCCGCTCCCCAGAGCGCTCATAGATGAGGGGGTTAGCGTTCTCCAGGAGGCTACCGCCCACTCCGCTGCCGCCGCCCACCATGCCGGAACCGCTGTCGACCGGAGTCAGTAAGCTCTTCCGCTCCTACTGGCGCACTTCCTGGGAACGGGAAGAGGGCGGGGCGTCTTTACGGGGTCACGCGAGGGACAAGCGGCGCTGCGGGTTCTCAGCCCCGGGTCTCAGAGAACTGTTGGCTGCTCCGCCGCTCGCCTCTTATCCTCGATTCTGGGAGTTGATCCCAGGGGTACTCCACCACTGAGCTACATCCCTTTTTATATTTTATTTTTAAACAGGGTATAGCTAAGTTGCCCAGGCTGGCCTCAAGTTTGCTATCCTCTGCCTCAGCCTCGGGATTACAGGAGCCGCTGTCTAGCTAAGAACTAGGTTTGGCGTACTGGTTACTCGGACCAGGAAATAACTTGACAGTTATCGCAAACGGGCTGAGAAGGGACCTGGCGACGCTGGACACTGCGAGCCGGTTGGGAGCTGGAACGCGGAGGCCACGGCCCAGTTGTCGGAGGGCACTGACAGCTGAGGTTGAGCCCCGCACCAGTTTTCCTCCGGGATGTCCGGCTGGGCGGGCACTCCCGTGCCCAGGCTAGCTCTCTCTATCCTGGCAGTGTTCTCGGGGTTTCAGAATCTTCCAGTGATGAACCTGCCTCCCCCGCAGAATCGGACCTGGGATTGACCTGCCGGGTTCCAAAAGCTGGGACCAGCAGGCACTCTTTAATGTTAAATGTTTCTCAGGTGGATAAGGGGCATTGAAATCGATCTTCCGTGGAGTGGGGAGAGTGAAAGCCCTGCTGATGGGGAGGTCAATGAGAAGTGCACATTCACGTGTGCATTTCAAAAGATGAGCCATGATTGAATAGGGAGGGGCCTGTGCAGACCCCTCAGACCACGAAGCGGAACCAATAAACTCTGCTCCAGAAGATGATGAGCTTTCAGAGTTAATGGCTCAGCCACACCTCCCTGCCTTTGTTTAAACTGATCCCTTCACCAAATGGAAGGTCCATTCTGTTCATGTAAGGATTCCTTGGCTTCTCCAGTTACAGTTCTGAATCATTAAACACCATATCCCTGAATGCCTCTTTTCTGTTCCCAAAAATCTAACTAAATTAAGGGAACAATGAGAGCAAGCCTGGGCTGGAAAGTCCAGGTACATAGGCTTTCTGTGGAAGGACACTGGCTTTCTCTTATGCACTCTGGGAGCATGTTACTTTACCTGTAAAAAGTTACTTTCTTGCAGGCACACCAGGACTGTTGCTCCTTAGGATAATGGCCATACAAGCAAGCTAATGCTGATGATGTCACTGCTTCTTCAGTCGAACATATAAGACCCCTTTCTGAATGGGGATAGGCATGGAACTGAGGGCACTGTTGAAGGGATGCATGTCCTTGTCCAGCCAGCTGCCAGTGGACAAAATGCTCTGAGAGTCAAGGAGGCACTGTATGGCAAAGCACCTTAAGGAACAGAGGGACAAAGGTGCTATCTGTTTGGCTTGTCCACACTGAACTCTTGTTGGTGCAGTCACTGATCTGCTGTAAGCTTTCCCCTAGAAATCATATGTCTCATTTGCTGTCTCTGAACACTTTCTTTGTCCTTACTGCAGCTTACCCTATTGCCCTGGCACAACTGGCCTGTGAAAATGACAAACTTTTTGCTTCCTTCTTTCTCAACATTTCCTACTTCCTACTTTCTCAACACATTTCTTTCTTTGGGCCACTACTGCAAAGATAGTGAATCAGTGAATCCAGGTGTGAGGAGAGGGTTCCTAGGGTTCTCAGAAGGGCTGGCACAGTGCCTTGGAAGGTGGACAAAGCAGGTAGGCAAAAGGGAGATGGCCCAGCTCCCCCCACTGCCCACTAGTTCCATGACCTCTGCCCAGTCAGGGTGGCTCTCCAACAGCACCCACCTCTCCCAGTGGTACCCATTGCCTCAACTTTTCCCTCCTGGTTCCAAACTCTATCTGAGCCTGGACAGGTCCTGCTCCACAGTGGCCTGTGGGTGAGCATGGTGCCCACAGCAGCAGAAAAGAAGGTGCCAGGAAGTAGGGAGGTGGTGGAGATGAAGAAGGGGAAATGTGACCATCCCATAAACCCCCAAATCCCAGGGTGACTCCCCTGAAATCAGAGAGAAAGGATTAGGCCTGTCTAAGGACACCTAACATAGAGGATTGAGTCCACTATTAGACCTCTGAAAGCCCTGGAGGGGCAGGTCAGAAGAGAAGCAGGGATTGGGACATTTCTCTCCAATATATGTGGCTGTGGCTATATCTGCTACTGACCTTCAGGTATTACTACTACTACTATTACTAGTACTAGTACTACTAATACCTTGCCAGTTATGTTTGGCTCTAAGTATTTTGTCCCCTCTGGCCAGAGAAGCACCTGGAATCCTCTAAAATGTCCCCAGGCAAGGTTACTGGCTTTGTGGGACACAACAGCCCTTCTCACCACATGACCCCCCATCATACCACATCCCAAAGCAAAACAGGGAGGCTGTAGGTTCCCCTCACCCATGGACTTGAGCTGGGCCACAGACATGGCTTGGGTTTCAGGACAAACGTGATAGTGATCTGCACATATCAGAAGGCTCCAGGCCCTTATCAGGAATAGTTGCCAGGAGGTTACCATGCTCAGGATGTCTGCAGCCCTTGATCTCTCTCACCTCAAAGGTTTCTAGTGTGGAACCTGACCAGATCCTCAACACTTTCCCAGTGTAATCTTCCCAGGGGAATCCATGCTCACCTCACTCCCATGGCCCGCCCCTGCCAGGCTTCCTTCCTTACCTGCACTTGATCAGGCTCTTGGAGGACACCAGGACCTTCCAGACAGGAAAATCTACCCAGCCTCACTGATGGATCCTCTTCAGGTTGGCTCAATCAACCTATAAAAGACCCTGACTCCAGCAACAGATACTGCAGGTTCCTGAGGAGGGAAGTAGTGATGGCTTCTTGGGGACTCAGCTCTTCACAGTCACTGTGGCAATCCACAGGGCCAGGTACCAGCAGCCAAGGAACAGGTGTGTGTGCTTATAGCTGGAGACTCTGTGGGAGGGATGATGTTCCCTGAGAGTCTCGACTTGGGCTGTGGGATGCCCCATTACTCTTCTATGGGAAACTAACTTCTATCCACTCAAGCACTGCCACCTATGCTATTTCAGGCCTGAATGGGTACAGGGATAAATGATGAATGTCAACACAGGCCCCAAAAGGTTCCAAAACAGGCCCTTAGAGACACAATTTCCCAGCTTCAGGAAGAGTGAGATCTTAAGCCCTCAACAATCATTAGTCCTCCCCGGAAGTCTGGGCTCCATCCCGGCTTCCACAGAGCCTCTGACCTCTACCTTGTTAGGAAATGACTTTAAAGAAAGGCAGAGCATCAGGTGGAGCAGGGACTGAGAGTGTCTGGGAGCAAATCAGGACCAGAGGTCCAGTGTTGACCATTGCACAGCTTCTGGAATACCTTAATCCATTGTTACTAAATATTTTAGTTTTTTTTTTTGTCACTGGGACCAAAAGACCTGGCCAAAACAGGAGGAAAAGTTTATTTGGCTCACAGTTTCAGAGGTCTCAGCCCATAGACAGCTGACTACATACCTCTGGGCATGAACTAAAGCAGAACGCCATAACAGAAGAGTATGGTGAAGAAAAGCAGCTCAGGACATGGCAATTAAGAAGGAGAAAGATAAAGTGTAAGTCCCAAAGACAGGTCCCCAGTGACCCACCTCTTCCAGACACTCCATACCTATCTACAGTTACCTCCCAGTTAATCCATATCAGTGGATTAATGAACCAATTAGGTCAAAGCTCTCATAACCCAATCATTTCACCTCTGAACTTCCTTGCATTATTTTACACATGAGTCCACCATGCGGCCAGCACAATGGTTTCATTAATGAGGTTCTTGGCATAAAAAGTTAGCTAGTGAGATCGAAATAAACACACAGACTCAGTTACCTTTTTCTATGACCAGGTCCGAGATGACTCCCCTCTCTGGTTCCCACCTCTAACCGCCCGGCGGGGCAGCAAGGATTACTCAGGGCTAGCAGGAGAGAGAGAGAGGGAGCACGCCAGGGAGTAGCCTTTTATTGGGGAACAAGAAATTCAGGGGAGAATTCCATCCAATGAAGGTTGAAGGGGGCCCGCACTCCAAGGTCAGGGTCAGTGATTGGGCCCCCGGGGTCAGTGGTCAGTCACACCCCCACACGGCCGGGTTCTCTCAACTGGAGAGGGCCGGGAAAATTCCGACACAGCCAGAAGCCTCAGGCCCAAACCGGGAGTCACCCAGTCACGTGTGGAAATGGCTCCCGACACATGAGCTTTTGGGGGACACCTCATATCTAAATCAGAACACCAGATGTCTGCACAATGCTTAAGTCATAGAGACTCTGAACCTATTAACTCTGACTCTGTTTCCCATGCTGTATAAGAGAACTTCCTATATCTCAGCGTCTACACAGCTGCCCACACCCATGAGGAAAACCTGCCTGTAAGTGTCAGACCATGGCCATTGGGATGGGAAGAAACTTGTTTTGTTTTACAAGAAGATCAGGAAGTATTAACCCAGGCCTCATTGCAGTGTGGATCCTGATGAGAAGTCTCTCACTATCAAGTCCAAGAAGGCCTCTTACACAGGGTGGGCAGCTAATCCCTGTGTATGGGTTCACATAGCTCTGGTTGCTTTCAGGGGTCAGAAACTGTAGCCCTTTCATAAGTTCAGGGTATTCAATCAGCTCATTCCTGGGAGACCTACTCAAGGACTACACTTTGAGGTCACCCAGGCCCCCAGCCATGGGTTATCTTTTGGGACAAAGAGATTAAAAGACAATTTAATTAATATTCAGACAGAATAATCAGGGAAACTTTCCTGTTTACTACTTTATTTCCATAGCTGAATGTGAAATGGAGACAAAGTTATGCAAAGTCAGGTTTGGGATATATGTGAGCATACTGGGATTAATAAGGAAGGGGGAAAAGTAACTCAGTGGGCATCAGAAAATGTCTGAGCTCTGACTTTGTTCCCTGACCTTGAATATCCCCTTAGGCCTTCAAGGTTATGTGTTATGTGGTGGATGAAATCTTCCTGTCCAGGCAATCCCAGGAGCTGTTGACCTCCACTGATTTTCTACATATTCCTAGCATCACTGGTGTCAACAATGATGAGTATGGCTGGATCTTCCACATGGCAAGGCCCAGTTCCAAGTCCTTAAAATCCTGAAGATCTCATTTAGTGTGTGTGTGTGTGTGTGTGTGTGTGTGTGTGTAAGTATGGCTCAGGATTTCAAGGTTCACGTCCAGCCTACCCCAAATTTAAGACTTTCCTTCCACCTCCCAGCTCATAGGCACTGATGATACCCAGATGGAAACACAGGGACTAGGTAGGCTCTTTCTCAGAGTACTTCAACACTGATGGTGAGGTTCCTGGGGTCCTGCCCCAATGGAGGGAACACCTCTACATTCCTGTTTATGTAGGAACCCCAGGAACAAAGGCTAAACTATGTACATATTTTTGGATAAAGTCTTCCCAGAGTTTGGCCCTCTCCTCCATTCTCAGTCCCATGGCAAGCCCCATCTCTGGACTCTGAGACTGCTGACTCACTGTCCTTGAGCCTGCCTAACCTAACACTCCCTGATCTCCTGGACTAGATGTCGCCTGCCAAATGCAATGACCTGTTGATGGAGTAGTACATGGGAGACAATGAAGACCTCCACACCCTCCAAGTCCAATTACAGAAGATAACGGACTTCTTGTTCATGATCTCTGAACACCAAATAGTACATTATCATTGTGAGTATATCTGTACCTGAATCCTGGCTGCCTAGGGGGCAGTTCAGAGCTGTGAGTCTCATAAGAGTATCCAGGTCCTGAAACAAGTCTTTATCAGGTTCCTGGTTCCAAGCACCTGATGATCCTCATCTCAATAAATCCTCATGGCTAGTGTAAGAAGCAACCATTTCCTTTACTATACAGATGATAAAAATGAGTTAGTAACACTTAGTGACTTTCCCAAGACCACACAGCTAGAAGTCCAAGACCTGATTTAACCAAGGTCCTTCCTGCTGCCTCTGCTCCAGCCTGGGACTCCCCATTCCACTGTCCAGATTCAAGCCAACTTTGGACCTACGTATCTTATTGCCAAGGGTACGGCAGGAGAGGGCCACCACATGAGATGAGGAGCCACCCACACATATCCTGTCAGCCCCCCAGTTCCCATCCTCTACTTCTTTGAGTTCCAGCATTAGTTCAATTTCTTCAAGGATATCAAGCCACCTCACACGAAGGCCAACCATGGCAAAGAAATTATCTTTGTCTTTGGATCCTACATCAAGGGCAGCAGAGGTGTCTTCTTTATTTCCTAGGAGCCAGGTGGCATTCTAGTGGGCAGGAGTGGCAATTTATCCCACTGTACAGATGAGGAAATTGTGGTTTAGAGAGAGGATGGGATCTGGTGTCTACCATCTTACAACTCAAAAGTTCATAACAGAGTTAGAATCTAAGCCCTTTACCACTTCAATCTTTTTTCTTCCACCTGTCCCCACCCTAACCATGGTTAGGTGGTTAGAGTCATAATTGTTTCTTTTTTTTTTTTTCAAAAAAAGGCATAGTAATGCTTTCTTAAATGACTTCCCCGTTTTAGAAGGAATAAGGAGGCTTCTGAGCCAAAGACAAACTCAGGGTGGATTCAGTTAGAAGCTGAGATGAGTAAGGGCAGGTTGGGCAAGCAGAGGGCCTGGCTCCAGGACTGTTGGGGTAGGGAAGGGACACAGGCCTGGGGTCCAGGGACAGGCTACAGCTAGGGTGCTAAGTGTGGCACGGGAGTGAACAGCTGGATGGGCTTCGCCAGACCTGGATCCTTGCTTTCTTCTTCCCCATAGTTGAGAGTTGAGCTCACTGAGGAGGAGGAGCTGCTGAGTAGGAGGATGATGAGGTACTGGGCCAAAATTACTGGAAATGAGTGAAAGAATGCACCACCCATCTTAGCCTCCTTTGAGACTTGTACTCATCCAGTGTTCCCTTTGTTTGAGGTGACTTCAATAACACACATGTCCTTAATCACAACGTAGGCCCCTCGCTTCAACCCAAAGACTCACTCTAACAGAGGGCATCTTGTGTGTGCCATTACCTGGTCCCTTTCCAACGACCAGGAGGGTGGGCCACAATTCAGAGCTTCCATCAGAAGCCCTGACAGGGAAGGACAAAATAGGCCAGGCTCTGTCCCATGTGGAAAGTCTACAAGTAGAAAGTCATTGCTCTCCTAAATTAGGAAACCTCCCCCCATTGCCCATGCCTCCTGCCTGCCTGGATGCCTGGATGCCTGGCATGACCAAAATCAGGGGGCTCAGGGCCCTGAAGACCCACAGGTTGAAGTTCTGGACCAAGACTCTGCCCCAGAAGATCCAGGAACTTAAGGGGGCTGACGACAAGCTCAGAGCTGTAGCTCCATGTCAGGGAGAGCTGGGCGGGTGGAGTGCAGGTGAGGTCTGCCTGTGGTACCCACACACGCCTACCTAGGAGCCAGTGTTGACCCCCTCATTTCATGTAGCCATTCATTCATCCATTGAGCCAACACCTACAAATAACTTACCTCACAATGTTCATTGTCCAGGCTGCCGTGGGTCCTCTCTTGTTAGACACACTCAGTAATCCCCAAGGAAGATGTGGATGGGTAAGCCCAGTGGATGCCCACCTTCTTGCACATCCCACTGGTCCTGTGTCCCTTCCCAGCTTCTTTATCTCTCCTTCTCTGAACCCTCTCTCTCCTCTCCTCCCAACTCTCGTACCCTCCCCACTTCAAGAGAGGTGCTAGGGGAATGTTGCCCTCTCCTAGATATCAAAAGCCCAGTTTCATTTCTCAGCATGTCTCCCATGTTTTCTTACATGGAAGAAGCCAATAAAAACACCTGCACTCCAAATGTGCCAGTATCTTAATTTATTCGGGCTGATTTTATGAAAGTATAATTTGGGTATCTTATATATAAGAAAAGCTTATTGCTCACAGTTCTGGAGGCTGGGAAGTCTAAGATCAAGGTGCCAGATAACTTGGTATCTGATGATGATGGCTCTTGAACAGCACCTTTTCACTGTCCTCAAGAGACAGAAGAAACAAACAAGCTCTCACAGGCTTAATTTATAATGGTGTTGTAGTAACCTGTCTCCTGTTGCTATAATAAAATACCTGAAATTAGTACATATAAAGATAAGAGTTTCATTTGGCTCACAGTTTTAAAAGTCCCAGTTTGGTGCTGCCATTTCTTCAGCCACTCACAAAGGCTCCCTTCAGCCTCACAATATTTTGGGGAAGTGGGGAGGGAGATGGCTAAATGTGGAAGGGGATAGTATATGGGGTGACCTTGATGTATAAAAATGGCACTTGTAGGACTCACAAGAACTGTATTAATCTCTACCTAAAGCAATGATCCCAATGACCTAATTACCTTCCAATAGGCCCCATCCCCTGAAGATTCCACCACTGTCATGACCTGCATGGTGTTTACTCAGTTGCCTGAACTAGGGTGGTGAGTCAGATTAGAAATATTAATGATATGAGAAATTTTAGAAATAAAGACAAGGCATGGAAATAAATAAAAAGCAGGTGGCACGGTGGGATGATCTAGCTCTGATGGAGACTGGATCTAACCACAAAATAGAACCCATGCCCTTTATTTATATGGATAGGAACACCAGTGGGATTCAGTATGAAGAACCTCCCAAGGAAAACAGGATGGAGATGGCAAAAACAACTTGGTTGGGTCTTAGCAGGTTATGCCCACCTCCTCTACTTCTGGGCTGCTGCATTTGAGCCTAGAGCTGTCTGAGATAATGGGCAGGGTGTCTGCGTAAACTGAGTGGTCTTATATCAGAGGGATTTCACAAAGAGTTCTCAGAAGAGCAACACCCTGCCTTGAGATGGCTCAAACAAATTCACAATTCATTCATGGCCACCGACACACTACCTGTCACCACTGTGGACCTTCCAGCATATGAATCTTTGGGGGGACAAATATGATCCAAAGCATAGAGGGCATCAATCTTATACTTGAGAACTCCATCTCATATGTCACCTCTCAAGCATTCACCTGCTAATACCATCACATTTGGGATTTGATTTTAACATATAAATCTAAGAGGGGAAAAAAATTTCAAACCATAGCACATAAGTTCCCATACTTCAGCCACCAAGGTTACCAATACTAAAAATATAAAGGTCCCTGACATTACCTATTGTCCCCCTATATTGTTATATTGTCATCTATTGTTGACATTTATTTCTGTCTCAGAGATGTGATTGGCCCCATTTTTGTGAGAGGAAGGACAGGGCATGACCATTGGCTCCTGGCTTCTGGCTGGCAATGGGATGTTGAAGGGAGTCAGGTGGGTTCCTTAGGATCCTCACTTGTGAAGTTTGCTCCTATATTTTTTGATCTGTAGACTCTGAGGACCATATTGACATCAATCATTGCACAACTGCAAGGAGGTTTAACTCCCAACCTTTCTTGAGGTCTTTCTTGAGAATGGAACTAGAAGACAGAGGGTCAGTCTAGCAGAAGAAATTCTTCGTATCTAGATAGGTAGATAGAAAGAATAGATACAATCACATACACAGATATGCACCTGGGACTTTTCTTAATTTCACATTTTTACTGTTATTGTGGCTACCATGAATGCAGGGGCCTCTGAATGATTGTGCAATAAGTGGCAAAGTTTATGAGGACCTTCACCCTAGCAGTGGTAGACAGCAGGCTCTAAATTAGGAAGAAGCACTTATGTTATTCAGTTGACATAAAGAAGCTTGTAACATGACTCTGAGTGGGAGGATCCTCACAACCCAGTTGTGAATTAGATCAAGAAAATCAGGGCAGAGAAAGCATCTGCCCAGGCAGGAGCTAGGGCTATGGCTTGGAGCAGAGTGCCCTGAAAGGGAAACTGAATCCACAGCAGCCTTGCTGATTGGGTGGAGGTCAAGGAGAAGTGGTGCTACCAGTATGCTGGCTATTCAGATCCGAATAAATGCTTATTGGTTCCCAAAGGTGCTAAGAAGGAACATAGATGGTGCTGGGCTGTGAGTTTTCCTCTAGGAAATCAAGCTGTGGGCTCTCTAAGCCCAGATTGGCTTCCATTCACCCATGCAGGGCTCAGGATAATTCAGAATCTCCTAGAGGCACCTAAGACCTAGGAGTTCCCTGGATCAGCCAGCCCTAATTTCACATCTTTCCAGTGAATAAGTAAAGGTGAACTTGACCTTGGCTATCGGGTAATGGGGTACCAACAGAAGTGCCTTCCAAAAGAAGGGCCAGACTGACTAGGGAGGGGCCCTCAGGGGCTCTGAGAACACAGTCTTGAGATGAGGGACTGTTGAAGGGGACCCAGTCAGCAATAAAGGTCACAGTCACACCTCCCTGCCACTGTGCAAGCAGTTCCCCTCACTCCAGCAAGGTCACCTGTATTTGTCCTTCTCTGGAAATCTTCATTCTGCCCCCTCAGAGAAGCCCTCCAGGTTCCTCCAGTTACATCCAGCTCTCTGCTCCCTCCTCCCCTCCCCAACACCCTCATGGGCCTGTGACTGAAAGGACAGGGAATTAGTGACTCCAGTGTGAGGAGAGGGGTCCTGGGATCTCAGAGGCGCTGCAGAGGCTGTGTGGCACCTTGGGAGGTGTCAAAGGGGACAAGCCTACTGGCTCCATGACCTCTGAGAGTTCAGAGTGATTCTCCTGCAGCACACCCCTTGCAGGGCACCACCCATTTCCCTGCCTCCTCCCTGCCAGGTCCAAATTCCACCTGGACTGAGGTCCTGCCATGCAGTGCCCTGTGAAGCCCAGTGGATGCAGAAACAGTCCTGGGAACTGACCATGTGGCTTCAGCAACTTGGTGTGCAGCTCACCATCGTGACCTATGGGCTCCTGCTGCTCCTCCTCCAGGGCCAGGGTGAGGATCCCATGGGGGGTGGCAGAGACCCGGGTTGGATCTGCCAAAGTGCACAGAGACAGAACCTGAGCCTGGAGGGAAGGCACCAAGGGTGGGGGGAGTTGGTGGAGAAGACACATGAAGGGGATGGGGGCAGGAAGGTGAGCTCCCTCAAAATTCAGAGTGGCTCTCTTAAAGCCAAAGAAGGGTCAGAGCTGCCTGAGGACACCCCCATGGAGGAGTGAGCTAGTGTGAGGGATTCTGAGGAGCACAGTATGGGCAAGTGAGAAGCCTCCTGGCAGAGGAACCGGAATAGGAGACACTTCTCTCCCATGTGTGGCTGTGGCTGTAGCTTCTACTCACCCTTGAATAATAACAATGGTAATAAGAAGACCTTGCTGGTTACATTTTGCTCTGAGTGTTTTCATCCCTTGGACACAGAAGTGCCTAGCACCTTCCAAAGGGTCCCTAGGCAAGGTTATTGGCCTGGTGGGATACAGAAGTTCCTGGTAACACTTCTCAAAGCTCATCTGAAAGATTGCTGGGTTCCCTTCACTCATGGGCCTGAGCTGGGGCACAGTCATGGCTTGGCTTCCAGGACAAAGGTAGATATGCTCTGCACCTGCTAGAAATCTCTAGGCCCTTATCAGAAGTGATTGCCAGGGTGTATCTGCAGCCCTGGATTACTCTCACACTGAAGCCTCCTAGTATGGGTGCTGGTCATAACCCCAAGACTTTCCCACTCTAATCTTCCCAGAGGATTCCAGGCTCACTTACCCCCTTGGACCATCATGCCAGGCTTCCTCCCTTACCTGAGATCTTAGAAAACCAGAACTTTCTCATCAGGAAGATCTTTACAGCTTCACTGAGGTCTTTTTAAACAATCTTTCTTCTTGGACTCACATTAAAAAAAATAAGACATATAGGAGGGTATGGAGTTGGGTTCCACTGTCTTCTTCCCACCCAGTCCTGGCTCCTCCACAGGGCCCATCTAGGTCTTAAAGAGGGTCCAGGTTTTACACAGTGCTTGTCCTTGTCTCTCACCTAAGCATAAGCTTTTCATATACTGCCCCGGGGACACTTCATACCACTGCATGGTAGAGATTCCTTCTGCTGTTTCATGGAGGACTTGTTCTCAATGAGACAGCTGCAACAATACTTAGCAGACTTTTTCTTTTATTATAACAAATATCAGGCACTAGTGGCCAGTGGCCATGTGAGTTACATGGGCTGAGATCCCATCTGGCAAGGCATTGTGTGGAGACAGCATGTTGGTAGGGACAGGAGTGTGCCTTTGGACTTGAAGAGATGCTGGCCAATTTCCTTCTCTGTCCTGTGAGTGGCTGCTGCCCTGGCCTGACCTGTACCAGGGAGCATCAAACACGCAGATCCTAGGGGATCTGGTGGGAGAAAAGAGGAGATTTGGAGTTTTTAACTTTTTCTTATGGAAACCAGCTCAGATCTATACCACATTCTAGAGTGAGAACTTGAACCTGGGGGAGGGAAGGCTCCAGTGATGTGGGAGCTGGGGAGATGTCAGCAATAGCAGAACTGTGGGCCTGACTGCTAACTACCTGCACCCTGAAGCACAGAGAGGATTAAGGCAGCCCGAGGGCTGCACAGCACCCAAGAGTGGGCCCATTCTGGAGTAGAGAGAAGAGTTAAAACCAACATACCCAACATCAACCTTTAACAAATATCATGACTTGGACAAGCCATGTATATCTAGGTTGATTTTCCATTGCTTTCTCGCCCTGATCCCCGACCCCAGGCAAGACAGGAGTTTTGAACTCATAGCTCTCCTCACACAGTCTGTTTCTCCTTACATGAATGATGCTTCTTTATGTCATTTCTTGTCTTCTCAAGAATGAGATGCTTGAGGATGGGAAACTTTAGTTCCATTCCCACAGTCCTCCTAGTGCGTGCCGTGACCTGGCACAGTGAGTGCAAAGGACACTCTTGCCCCATCAGCCCAAAAGACATTCTGCTGGCAGTTGCTAGGGCTGAAGGATGGTGGCAAGTCACAGGGGCCTGGTGAGCCTGGAGGGATAGGCTGTGACCTGGTCGAGTGATAGTGGTGGTGGGGATAGGGACTAGGGATGAGCAGAAAGATTCTGAAGCGAATGTTGACAGATCAGGGTTCCTCCACAGGGCAGAGCTGAGGAGGGCCAACCAGGCCGTGGTGCTGTGGGCCAGCAGCTGATTGGGCAGACCAAAGTCTGAAGTGCATCTCTCTGCCCACAGGCCAGGACTCAGTCAGCCCCATCCGGATCACCCACACCGGGCAGGTGCGGGGCAGCCTTGTCCACGTGAAGGGCACCGATGCGGGGGTCCACACCTTCCTGGGAATTCCCTTTGCCAAGCCACCTGTAGGACCACTGCGCTTTGCAGCCCCTGAGCCCCCTGACCCTTGGAGTGGTGTGAGGGATGGGACCTCCCACCCAGCCATGTAAGTTCTCCTGGGGTCTGGGAAACCTCAGACCTGGGTGGGGGTGAGTATTCTGAGCTCTGGGCCAGGCTTCGGTAACTTCTTCATCTACACTGTCCAGGCAACTTCCCTCTGCATTGAGAAGATTCTCACATGCGTGTTTCCAAAGACAGAGGATCAGAGAGTACCAGTTGCTAACTTCCCCAGGCTCCCATCTCAGGCCTTGGCACCCAGAGAGCATTAGTTGCAGAGACATGTTTGTCCCAGCTTATCTTATGCCAGATGTTCTCTGCAACCAGGGGACTGACGTGTGTCTGGGAGAGGTTCATGTTAGTTCTAAGAAACTATAAAAGACCCACCAGTACATTCTGTAGATTCCTGAGGATGGAAGCAGTGGTGGCTCCTTGGTGACTCCCACCTTCTATAGTCACTATCCCAGCCCACAGGTTCAGGAGACAGTGTCCAAGAAACAGGTGCATGTGCTTATAGCTGATGACCCTGTGGGAGGGATGTGGTTCCCTCAAAGTCTCGAATTGGACTGTGAGTTGTCCTAGTATGTTCTATGGGAAACTAACCTCTACCCATTCATGTACCACCTGTGTGGGGACACCCTATGACAGGGATTATTTGGTCAACACATGCAGCCAATGTTTCTCAGACAGGCCCCTAGAGTCATGATTGCCCAGCCTCAGGGGGAGTGGGACGCAAGTGCTCAACAACCTTGAGACCTCCTGGAGGTCTGGGCTCCATACCAGCTTCCCCCGAGCCTGTGGCCTGGAACTTGGTGGAAAGAGTCTCTGGAGAAGGATCAAGTGTGAGCAGGGTTGAGGGGGAGTGGGGACTGAGGGTGACTGAGCACCTAGACTCACTCTGGACCCACAGTCTGGTTTTGCCCACGGCACAGCTCCTGGAATAACTGCTATTCTTACCAGGTGTCTGCAGGATGTGGCTAGGAATACACTGGTTACGAACCTCTTGAATCTGACCCTCCCTCTCATCCCCATGTCAGAGGACTGCCTGTACCTCAGCATCTACTCACCTGCCCATGCCCATGAGGGCTCTAACCTGCCTGTGAGTGTCAAACCTTGGTCAGCCGCTGGGTGGGAAAACAGCTGTTCTGCAAGAAGATTTTTGTAAAGATGAGAATAGTCTGAGCCCCACTGCAGTGTGGACCCTGATAAGAAGACTCTTACTAACAGGTTCAAAAAGTCTTCTTACTCAGGATGGGTAACTGAACCCTGGGCCTGGGATTACAGAGACCTGCTTGTCCCCAGAGGTTTTAGGCTGTGGCCCTAGGGTGGATCCAGGACACCAACAACCAATTCATGCCTGGGAGAGACAATCAGGTGCTCAAGGACTGCATTTTGAGGTCATCTGCATTTCCAAACACTGATTACCTGTTGAGCTATTAAAAATGTTGAGCTAATAAAACTGGTTAATGTTTATGTGGGACGTTCAGGGAGACACCCCTTTTATTTTCGTCTCAAAGGGCTTCTGGGAATAATAGAGCCAGAATCTGATACATGGGCAGATTCAAAAGCATAATGGGCCGGGTGCAGTGGTGTATGCCTATAATCCCAGCAGCAGTTTGGGAGGCTTAGGCAGGAGGATCATGAGTTCAAAGCCAGATTCAGCAAAAGTGAGGTGCTAAGCAACTCAATAAGACCCTGACTCTAATAAACAAAAAATATAAAAAGGGGCTGGGGATGTGGCTCAGTGGTCAAATTCAATACTGAGTTCAATCCCCAGTACCAAAAAAAAAAAAAAAAAAAAAAAATAGCATAAGTGGTCTTGAAACGGAGTCCCTTGCTCATGAGAAATACCATGTCACCTGCTGGGGTTCTGTCCATGTAGTAGCTACACAGAGACTATCCAAGTCTAGAGAGCAGTCCAGGAGGGGTTTGGGTTGGGTGAGAGATACATGGCATCTGTCTTGATTTCCCAGGTGATGGTCTGGATCCATGGTGGTGCCTTGGTGGTGGGCTCAGCTTCCATGTATGATGGTTCTATTCTGGCAGCCATTGAAAATGTACTGGTGGTCACTATCCAGTACCGCCTGGGAGTTCCGGGCTTCTTCAGGTGAGCCTGGGACAGGGATGGTCAATGGGGCTGAGTAGACAGAGGACCATCCAGTGATCATCATCCTTCATTTCTCAGCACTGGAGACCAGCATGCCACTGGCAACTGGGGCTTCCTGGACCAAGTGGCTGCCCTACGCTGGGTCCAGCAGAATATCGCCCACTTTGGAGGCAACCCTGATCGCGTCACCATTTTTGGCCAGTCTGCAGGTGGCACTAGTGTGTCCTCACATGTGGTGTCTCCAATGTCCCAAGGACTCTTCCATGGTGCCATCATGGAGAGTGGGGTGGCTCTCTTACCCAAAATTATTGACAGCTCATCTGAGGTGGTTTCCATGGTGAGTGCCCTCAACCACGAAAGCCAAGACGCACTGTCTCGCCCCTCACCGTCAAGCCACTTCTACTCTGTCTGTTCAGTGGGGACAACAAAAACAGTTGAAGTGTCTTCAGAATTGATGTTTATCCAAAGATTGCTCAGGGGTTCGAGGGTCAGAATCCGCATGGCTCTACCTCACAGTGGTTGATTTTGCTCTATGTTCTGAAAAGCTGCACCCTGGGGGTCTCATCCTAAGAAGAACCATCTAAGCAGGTGTAATGGCTCCTCTGGCTGACACCTGAGCTTCAGGGAAAAGTTTCACACCTGTGACAATCCACACACGGCACCCTTGAGAATTAGGGTCACCTGCACCCAGCTGGGATCGTAGGCAACACTTTCCTCCCAGCCTGGAGGGATGATCCAGCCCCTACCTGGTCTCTTTATAGATGGTGGCCAACCTGTCTGCCTGTGGGCAAGTAGAGTCAGAGGCCCTGGTGAGCTGCCTGAGGGGCAAGAGTGAACAGGAAATGCTGGCTATTACCAAGGTAGGCTGAATGGTCATGGGTATGGAGGAAGGGCATGGAGAGTTAGAGGGGCAGAAGGTCTGAGTGCCCTTCATCTTGTGGGACAGTTAACTCATTTCCATACCATTGTCTGTGTTTGAATTGGTGGAACAGGTCATGAGGAAGCAGTGCCTTTTAGGATGGGCATTTTGGGAGAGTCAGTAAAAGGTGGAAAGCACTCCGAGGACATCAGAAATTTTCTATTCCCTGACCTTGCTTCCTGTCATTGAGTGTCCCCTCAGGCTTTCAAGACCATCTCTGGTGTGGTAGATGGGACCTTCCTGCCCAGGCATCCTGAGGAACTACTGGCTTTGGCTGATTTTCAACCTGTCCCCAGCATCATTGGTGTCAACAATGATGAGTTTGGTTGGCTTCTTTCTATAGTGAGGTCCATTCCCATACCCCCGGTGTCTGGGAAACCCTGGGGAGATCGTATAGATTTGTAGCTCCAAGTTCATCCATCCCTAAATCAAGACTTTCTGCCAACCAGGGCTTAATTGCTGACACTCAGAAGGAAATGGACAGAAGGACTGCACAGGCTATTCTTCAGAGAATGTGGACACATTTGGTGAGTTTCCTGGGGTCCTGCAAAAATTCAAGAGGACACCAGATCAGTGATGCATATCTGTAATCCTAGTGACTCAGCAGGCTGAGGCAGGAGGATCACAAGATCAAGGATATCTGCTGCAAGTTAGCAAGGCCCTGTCTCAAAATTATAAAGGGCTGGGGATATAGCTCAGTGGTAGAGTGTCCCTGGGTTCAATCCCCAGTACTGCCAAAAAACAAAACAAAAAAAAATTGAGGGCACATCAGATATCCTGCTCATGTAACAACCCCTAGCAAAAAAGAGTGACCTAAAATGGTAATGTATGTGGTCACCCACCCCAAAACTTAGTCTTTTCATCCATTCCTGTTCATCCCCCAACCCAGAGTCCAGAGCCTGCTTAACAGGACTCTCAATGTTCTCCTGTGCTAGATGTTGCCTGCTGAATTTGGTGACCTGTTAATGGAGGAGTATATAGGGGATAATGAGGACCCACAAACCCTCAGACTCCAGCTCCAGGAGCTGATGGCAGACATCCTGTTTGTGAATCCTGCACTCCAAGTAGCACATTATCAGCGTGAGTATATCTTTACTGAATTCTGGCTGCATACGGATGCAGCTCACAAGTGTGAGTCCCAGGTGAGGTCTCTGGTGTCCTGGTCCCCACAGATGTCTTTATCAGACTCTGGAGGCAATACACTTGGTAGCTCCCATACAGAAAATCCTCATGGTTAGTGTAAGAGACAGACATCACCTTCATTTGACAAATGAGGACACTGATTTGATGGCATTTAGTGATATGCCCATGAGAACACAGCAAGGAAGTCCAGGGTTATGATTTCACCAAGAGACTTTTCAACCGACCCGGCCCAGCCTGGGGCTCCCCTTTCCACTGTTCAGATTGCAGTCAACTTTGGACCCAGACATCTTAATAAGATGGGTAAAGCAGAAGAGCTCAAGGTGAGGGGCCATCACCTGTCCATGCCCCCAGGTTCCCATGCCCCTGTCTACTTCTATGAGTTCCAGCATCGGCCCAACATCTTCAGTGACATCAGACCACTCCACGTGAAGGCTGACCATAGCGACGAGGTCATCTTTGTCTTTGGATCCTTCAAGGGCAGTGAAGGTGAGTCTTCTTAATTCTCCAGAAGCTGAGATAGGGCCCTGGCTGGAGCCCTGAGGGACTTCATGGTAAACTAGAGGAAACTGTGGCTCAGAGAGGATGGAATCAGGAATCCACCATATTATAGCTCAAAAACCTGCTCTATGATTAGAATCTCAGCCTTTCCCATCCCAGTCTTTGATCCTCCATCTATTTCTACCCCAATCATGGTGTCTAGCATAGGAGAAAAGTGACTTAAGGCATAATCATTTCTAAAATGACACCTCAGTGTCCAAAATTAAAAGGGAATTACTGGGCCAGGGATGAGGCAAAGGTGGATTCAGCTAGAGACTGGGATGAATAAGGGCAGGTTGGGCAAGCAGAGGGCCTGGCCCCAGGACTGTTGGGGTAGGGAAGGGACACAAATCTGGGGCCCAAGGATAGGTTACAGCTGGGGTAGTGAGTGTGGCATTTTAGTGGACAGCTGGATAGAGTTGGCCAGACCTGGACCCTTGTCTTCCTCCTTCCACAGTTGAGCTCACTGAGGAGGAGGAGCTGCTGAGCAGGAGGATGATGAAGTACTGGGCCAATTTTGCTCGAAATGGGTGAGGACACCTGCACACTCAGCCTGGGGGCATGGGCCCTCCACTGCTCCCCTTGTCTGAGATGACTCATTAGCATATGTGTGTCCTTAATCATATCCTAGCCCCCTCTCCAACCTGAAGACCCACTGAAAGAGGGTGCTTTGTGGGTGTTGGTCACTCACTGGTCTCTACACATGGTGGCTGGGAGGGTAAGCTATGGTGGTGGGCTACCATGAGAGCCAAACAGGAAAGAGCAAAACAGACCAGATTGCCCTGCCCTGTGTGGAACAAGACTAGTGAGAGGCCATTGCTTTCCAACATCAGGAAAACTTGACCCAATCTCAACACAATTGCCAGCCTGTTAACCTGGCCTGTCCCAAATGGGGTGGGTAGGAAGGGTCAGGTCTGAGTTTAGCACGATTCAGAGTGACCCTTGACCCACCCTCCTGGGAGGGCATGTGCACAGGAACCCCAACGGAGAGGGCCTACCCCACTGGCCACTGTTCGACCAGGACCAACAGTACCTGCAGCTGGACATCCAGCCTGCTGTGGGCCAGGCCCTGAAGGCACACAGGTTTCAGTTATGGACCAAGACCCTGCCTCAGAAGATCCAGGAGCAAGGCACACAAGTCAAGCACACAGAGCTCTAGCTCCCTGTTCAGGGAGGGAGGGAAGGGCTATGTGCAGGTAGGCTCTGCCTGTGGTGCCCACTCTTGCCCACTCAGGAGCCAGGGTTGGCCTCTCATTCACATAGCCATTCATTCACTCTTCATTCATCCATTCAGCCAACACTGGTAAAGAATTCACCTCATGATGTTCATTGCCCAGTCTGCTGTGGGTCCTCTCTTTTTAGACACACTCAGTAAATCCCCCCCAGGAAGCTGTCATTGGGTAAACCCAGTGGATGCTCAACTTCCTCCACACCCACTGGGCCTTTAGTATATTCCTCCCTTCCTCAACTAAACTTCCCAGGACTTTCTGTCTCCTGCAAGAATCTAGACACTCTACAAAGGAGGGCTATGCTTTGAGGAATGTCCCCACACCTGAGTGTTGAAATCCCACATCTAGGTGCTGGGGATGTGGCTCAAGCGGTAGCGTGCTCGCCTGGCATGCGTGCGGCCCGGGTTCGATCCTCAGCACCACATACAAACAAAGATGTTGTGTCCGCTGATAATTAAAAAATAAATATTAAAAAATTCTCTCTCTCTCTCTCCTGCTCTCTCTTAAAAAAAAAATCCCACATCTACTTCTCATCCAAGTCCTATGTATTCTCATATCTGTCATTGACCACTAGACAGACTAGACAGAAACCATGATTACCTAAAGCCGTAGTATCACAGTACATTCAGACTGCTGTAAAAAAAAAAAATACCATCACAAAGTGGTTAGCTTATGAACAACAGAAAATTATTCGGAGTTTGCAAGGTTATGTCCAAGGTCAAGATGCCAGCCTGGTATGGTGGCACACACCTGTAATCTCAGCAACTCAGGAGACTGAGGAAGGAGGATTACAACTATGAAGCCAGCCTGAGCAACTTAGTGAAACCCTGCCTCAAAATTAAAAATGAATAGGAATTGGGATGTAGCTCAGTAGTAAAGTTCTCCTGGATTCGGTTCACAGTACTGAAAATAAAAGTCAAAATAAAAAAAGAAAGAAAGAAAGATGCCTACAGATTTGGAGTTTGTTAGAACTTGCTTTTTGGCTCATGGATGGCACCTTAATGCTGTGTCACTACATGGTATAAGGGACAAATAATGCCTGTGATGTGATAAAATCTGCTAAGGACCCCAAATCTTAATACCATCATATTGAAGATTAGGTTTCAATATGTGAACTGGGGGGACACAAGTTCTTAGACCCCAGCACCTACAGCCTCCAGATTTCAGCAACTAAGGTTGCAAACTACTGGAAAATGTCTCTGCCTATTTTAAACACCTGCCCACCCATCTCTTTCTATCCCAGAGAGGTGACTGGCTCATACTTGTGAGAAGCAGGACTGGGCTTTTCCATTGGTCCTGGAGTCTGGGCCAGCTGAAGTCCTGTCTCCTAAGTTGGCTCTTATTCTCTGTGGATCTGCAGACACTGTGAACCCCGCACTGACACGATCACAACACATCTCACATCTGAGAAGATGTTTCTCTGTGTGGTGTGTCCTGGAAGAGGCCTTGAAGGCTCAGGAGGTCCAGACATGAAGCAGAAGAGGTTCTTGTCCCTGGTTCCCTGAGAACCTCTCCATCTAGTAAGGTGTCCCTCTGCCTTGCAGAATTCCCCTGCAGCCTCCTGACCATCCCCCACTTACTATGGCATCCACATCATTGATTTTCCTTCTCCCCTCATTGCTCCCCCTAAGCTTCTCTGGCCCCTCCTATAAAAACCCCCTCATCTTTTCTCATTGTACAAAGGTAGCAAATGATGCTCAATGTGTCTCTGGGTTCTCTCAAATCTTTTTCGCTCAGACATTAAGAGGTTGGATTTCTATCCCAAAGACCTTGGGAGTCCCCCACTCCCCAACCTCTGACTGACGTGCCCTCCTTGGGCACCATTTTTCCCAGGGGAGATGACCCCCTTGTTTCCATTGACTATAGTTAAACCCAAACTAAGACCTTCATGAATTTCGTGCAAAAGATGACAATTCCATTTTGCCATTTGGGCCACCAGGGAACAGACAAAGTTAACATTAAGCCTGCAGGGACCCAGCACAGGAAAGACTTTCCTTTTGGTGAAGACTGATGGGTGCATCCTTATAGCATTTACTGAGTTCCAGCGAACATGCCTCTATGTTTCAGTTCTGTAGAAGCACATTGTATTATCCAAAGGGTCTCCATTATATTTTGTAGATTTTTAATTGCTTTTTAAATTGCTTTAGTGTCGCGTGTGTGTGTGTGTGTGTGTGTGTGTGTACAGTGCTAGGGACCATATCTACCTCCTTGGCCTGCTAGGCAAGCACTATACCACTGAGCTACATCCATTCATAGCCCAGTGTGGAATAACTTATATGCAATTAAATTAATCAAGAGAGTATACAATTTTCTTACTCTGAGGTTATATGTAAGATAGGCAAACACCACCACCACAAGTTTTACTAGTTTCTTTCACTTTCTAAACTTCCTCATGCCCCTTTGTAGTCCTTCCTTGCCCTGAATCCTGCTCTAAGGCAGTCACCTAATTGCTTGGGTTCCTCTAGTTGGCCTTGCCCCAAATATGATGCAAATGGACACTTTTAGGAATGGCTTTGTCACTTCTCATACTATTTCTGAGATCTAGGCAGATCTCAGATTCCTTTTCCTGGGGTGTGACATTCCTTGTAGGCACACAACACAATTTATCCATTGACCAGTTACTATACATCTGAGTGACTTGCAATTTTTGACCAATTTGACAATAAAACTCTTAGAGACATTGTCAGAAATTATTTATATGGACACATGCTGTCATTTCTGTTGAGGAAAGACCTGAGAGGAGAATTGCTGAGTCACATGGCAAGTGTGTGTGGAACCTTTAAGGGAAATAAAAAACTCTTCTCCAAAATGACTCTGTCACTTTGCATCCCTACCAGCCATTTATGAGGGTACCAGTTGTTCCATATCCTCGTCAACATTTGGTCTGATGGGTCCCTGCAGGTTTAATGTTAACTTTGTCTTCCATTCTCTCTCTCTCTCTCTCTCCCCCCCTCCCCACCCCTCTCTCTTATCTCTATATATGTATAAGGTATAATATATACAAACACATACACAGATAGGCTCCTGAAACTCTTCATCATTTCAAATTATTACTGTTATCTTGGTCATTGTCAAAGCCAAGGCCTCTGTAAGATGGTGCCATAAATGGCACAGGACCTGGGGACCTTCATCCTAGCAGACTCCAGATCAGGAAGAAGCACTTGTTGTCCAGTTGACACGAAGATGCTTATATAGGGCTTAACTGGGAGGAGGCCCAAGCCCAGCTATGAATTAGATCAGGAGACTCAGGGCAGAGTAAGCATCTGCCAGGAAGGGACTGGGGCGATGGCTTGGAGCAGAGTGCCCTGGAAGGAGAACTGAATCCACAGCAGCCTTGCTGATTGGGTGGAGGTCAAGGAGAAGCAGTGTTCTCAGCATACTGTCTCCTGACATCTGGATAAGGCTGATTGCTCCCCAAAGTGGCTGAGAAGGACACAAAACTGAGCTGTAAGAGCCCATGGGGGGTGGGGAGAATCTAGCCAAGGACAGTTTGCAGGGGAACCTCTAGGCTGCCTGAAGTTGAGCCCCACACCCCTTCATCAGGGAAGTCAGGTTGCGCAGGTCTCCTCACCCACACTGGCTTCCATTCACCCGCGCAGGGCTCAGGATGATTCAGAATCTCTCAGAGACACCTAATCTCTGGGAATTCCCTGGACAGGCAGGTGCTTGTTTCACATCTTTCCAGTGGATAAGTGACTGTAAACTGGACCTTGGTCATGTGTTGATGGGGTATCTACAGAAATGCCTTCACAAAGAAGGGTCAGACTGAGAAGGGAGGGGCCCTCAGAGGTTTTCAGATCATGGTGTTTAGAAGAGTAGGGACAATTGAAGGGCACCCACTCAGCTTTGAAGGACAGTCACACCTCCCTGCCAATGTGCAAGTGGTTCCCTTCACTCCACCAAGGTCACCTGTATTTCTCCATCTCTGGAAATCTTCATTCTGCACCCTTCAGAGAAGCCCCCCCCCCCCTTACATACAGCTCTCTGCTCTCTCCTCCCCAACACTCTCATGGGCCTGTGACTCCAGGTATGAGGAGAGGGGTCCTGGGATGTCAGAGGGGCTGCAGAGGCTGTGCGGCACTTTGGGAGGTGGCCAAGGGAAGAAGAGGGGTAGGGCACTGCCCGCTGCACACTGCCCCCATGACCTCTGAGAGTTCAGAGTGACTCTCCTGCAGCACACACCTTGCAGGGCACCTCCCATTTCCCCGCCTCCTCACTGTCAGGTTCAAATTTTCCCTGGGCAGAATGCTGCTCTGCATTTTCAGGTGAAGCCCAGAGAATACAGAAGCAGCCCTGGGAGCCGACCATGTGCCTGCATCGACTTCCTGCCTGGCTCATCCTCGTGGCCTATGGGCTCCTGATGCTCCTCATCCAGGGCCAGGGTGAGGCTGCCATGGGGAGGGTGGTAGAGACCAGGTTGGATCTGCCAAAGTGCACAGAGACAGAGCCTGAGCCTAGGGGGAAGGCACCAGGGCGGGGGAATTGGTAGAGGAGCCAGATGAAGGGGATGAGGGGCAGGAGGGTGAGCCAGAGAGGGTCAGAGCTGCCTGGGGACACCCCCATGGAGGAGTGAGCTAGTGTGAGGGGATTCTGATGGGTTTGTGACCATTTAGGTGAGAGACAAAGATGAGTAGTGTGTAAGGCCTGGACCCGAATTAAGACCTAGATGGGCCTGTGGAGGAGCCAGGACTGGGTGGACAGAGACTGTGGGAATGGAATCCAGTGAATGGGCAAGTCAGAAGCCTCCTGGCAAAGGAACAGGGACAGGGACCTTCCCCTCCTGTGTGTGGCTGTGGCTGTAGCTACTACTCCCCCTTGGATAATAACAACAGCAATAAGAAGAGCTTGCTGGTTACATTTGGCTCTGAGTGTTTTGACCCCTTGGACAGAGAAGTGCTGGCATCTTCCGTAGGGGCCTCAGGCAAGATTAGTGGCCCTGGGGGTTACAGAAGCCCGGGGAACCACTTCTCAAAGCTGATCTGAATGACTGGTGAATTCTCTTCACTGGTAAACCTGAACTGGCATGGCTTGGATTGTTCTAGGACAAAAGCGATGTGCTCTGTACCTGCTAGAAGTCTCTAGGCCCTTATCAGAAGGTGTTGACAGGAGAGTACCATGCCCATGGAATGTCAGCAGCCCTGGATCCCTCCCACCCCAATGGCTCCTAGTGTTGGTGTTGGACATAGCCCAAACTTTCCCAATCTAATCTGCACAGAGGAATCCATGCTCACCTGTCACCCTTGGATAACCGTTGACAGGCTTCCTTCCTTACGTGGCGTCTTAGAGAAATACAACTTTCTCAAGAGGAAGATTTTTTCTAGCTCCACTGAAAGATTCTATTTTCAACAGTCTTTTTTCTTTAACTCACATCCAAAAATTAAAAAAAAAACAAAAAACTGAGTCATGAGAGGGTATAGAATTGAGTCCCACAGTCTTCTGCCCACCAAGTCCTGGCTCCTCCACAGGCCCATCTAGGTCTTAAGTAGGGTCCAGGTCTTACACACTACTCATCTTTGTCTCTCACCTAAATGGTCACAAACCCATCTTTTCTGATGTGAGCTTTTCCACATCTGGACAAACGAGGAAACTTCACACCACTACATACATGTATACATGGGTGAGATTCCTCCTGCTGTTTCATACAGGGCTTGCCCTTAAGGAAGCAGCTACATAATTTCATCAGACTCCAAGCAGGAATATTTTGCAGGCTTTGTCCTTTGTAGTAACTAATATCAGGCATTAGTGGCAGTGGTCACAAGAGTTACATGGACCAAGATCCCATATGGAAGGCATTGTGTGGAGACAGCATGTTTGTAGGGACAGCAGTGTGTCTTTGGACTTGGAGGGATGCTGGCCAATTTCCTTCTCTGGTCCTGTGAGTGGATGCTGCCCTGGCCTGACCTGTACCAGGGAGCATCAAACATCAGATCCTAGTGCATCTCGTGGGAGAGAGGAGGAGGTTTGAAGTTCTTAACGTTTTCTTATGGAAACCAGCTCAGATCTGCCAAACTCTAGAGTGAGAACTGGAGCCCGGGGGAGGGAAGGCCCCAGTGATGTGGGAGCTGTGGAGATGACAACAATAGCAGCAGAACTGTGGGCCTGACTGCCAACTCTCTGCACCCTCAAGCATAGAGAGAGGACTGGGCATCCTGAGGGCTGCACAGCACCCAAGAGTGGGCCCATTCTGGGGTAGAGAGAAGAGTTAAACCCAACATGCCCCAAGTCAACTTTTAACAAATATCATGACTTGGAGAAGCCAGGTATATCTAGCTTGACTTTCCATTGCCTCCTTACCCTGATCCCCAACCCCAGGAGGGACAAGAGGTTTATGGCCTGAACTCATAGCTCCCCTCTCACCGTTCGTATATCCTTACATGAATGATGCTTCTTTATGTCATTTCTTGTCCCATCAAGTATGAGTTCCTTAAGGATAGAAATCTTTAGTTCCATTCCCACAGTCCTCCTAGTGCGTGACATGACCTGGCACAGTGAGTGCAATGGACACTCTTGACCCATCAGCCCCAAAGACATTCTGCTGGAAGTTGCTAGGGCTAAAGGATGGTGGCAAGTCACAGGGGCCTGGTGAGCCTGGAGGGATAGGCTGAAACCCGGTCGAGTGATAGTGGTGGTGGGGATAGGCACAGGATTGGCAGAAAAATTCAGAAGTGAATGTTGACAGATCAGGTTCCCTCCATAAGGCGGAGCTGAGGAGGGCCAACCAGGCCCAGTGCTCAGGTCAGCAGCTGAGTGGGCAGACCTGAGCCTGAAGTGCATCTCTCTGCCCACAGGCCAGGACTCAGTCAGCCCTATTCGAACCACACACACCGGACAGGTGCGGGGCAGCCTCGTCCATGTGAAGGAAACCGATGTGGGGGTCCACACCTTCCTGGGAATTCCCTTTGCCAAGCCACCTGTAGGACCACTGCGCTTTGCAGCCCCTGAGCCCCCTGAACCTTGGAGTGGTGTGAGGGATGGGACCTCCCACCCGGCCATGTAAGTTCTCCTAGGGTCTGGGGAACCTCAGGACTGGGGTGAGGGTGGGTACTCCGAGTCCTGGGCCAGGCTACTGTGGCTTCTTTATCTACACTGTACTGCAAGGCCTGGGGCTGTAGATCAGTGCTAATGTGTTTTTAGCAACCTAATGCACTGGCTTTGAAATCCAGGCCCTAAATATACAAATATATAAAAATATATCTCTCTGCATTGAGGCAATTCCCACACTCATTCTTCCAATGCAGCACTAACTTTGCCAGGCCCCTGCCTCAGGGCATGGAACCCAACAGGCATTAGCTCCAGGTGCTGAACACAGAGCAGAAACACATGTCCCTGGATTTGGCTTATTTCAGGTGTTCTCTCCCACCAGGGGAGACGAGTCTGGGAGAGGGTCGGCGTGGCTCTCTGAACCTATAAAAGACCTTGACTCCAGGAGTCGATGCTGCAGATCCCAGAGGAGGGCAACAGTGGTGGATCCTTGGGGACCCCACCCACAGGGCCAAGGGAAAGGGCCATGTGCTTACAGCTGGAGACTCAGTGGAGGGGTGAGGTTTTCTGAGAGTCTCAAGTTGGGCTGTGGGATGCCCCATTACCCTTCTGTGAGAAGTAACCTCCATCCACTCAGGCACCACCTGTGTGGGGACACCCATGCTGTTTCAGGCCTGAATGGGGACAGGGTTAAGAAGTGAATGTCAATACATGCAGCCTGTGTTTCCCTGGAGGTCTGGGAAAATCCCTGCTTCCCTGAGCCTGTGGCATGGAATTCAATGGGGAATGACTTGAAAGAAGGATCATGTGAGGTAATCCATCAGTTAAAACAGGGAGTGAGGGATCTAGTTAGGACCTGAGGTCTGAACTGACCACTGCTCAGCCCCTGGAGTAACTGTATTCCATTGTCACCAGGTGTCTGCAAAATGCAGATGCAATGAATATAGAGGTTCTGAACCTAGGGAGGAAAAACTTGTCTCCCATCCCCATGTCAGAGGACTGCCTGTACCTCAGCATCTACGCGCCTGCACATGCCCATGAGGGCTCTAACCTGCCTGTGAGTGTTAAGTCATGGTCAGTGGAAGGGTGGGAGAACATTTCTTTTAGAAGATATTTAGAAACAGGCTTGGGACATGGTTCAAGGTAGAGAGCTAGCACAATGCTGTGAAGGCTTGGGATTGACCCCAAGTACTACATAACAATACCAATGACACTGGAAGACACAGGTTCAGCTGGCCACCACTGTGGAGTGAACTACCATGAAAAGTTCCTCACTATCAGCTCCAAGAAGGCCTCTTATGCAGGCAGGAATCTGACCTAGGCATGGAGTCAAAGAGCCTGGATGCTCTCAGAGGCCAAATGTTCTGACCCACTGATCAACTCACCATCTTGTACCCAGGAGATTCATTCAGGTGCCCAAATCTGCAATTTTGCAATCACTACATTCCATGACCATTAATTTTTTGGGGGCCAGAGATTAGATGACACTTTAAATTAATGTTCAAGTGGGGTAATCACAGAAACATCACTCTTCTTTTCCTTTCAGAGTAGTTCTGAGAGAAATAGATCCAGGTTATAATTCGTGATTAGACCCCAAAGTATGGGAGGCCTGATCTTCCAAATTGAAGTTATTCTTTCACCAGTGCCCTAGGTCATGAAGTCCTTTTTTTTTTTGGTGGTACTGGGGATTGAACCCAGGGCCTTGTGCATGTGAGGCAAGCACTCTACCAACTGAGCTATATCCCCAGCCCGAGGTCATGAAGTCCTACTAGAGTTCTGTGTGGGTAGCTACACAAGCCAAGGTACTTTTCAGACAAGAGATTCAGCCAGGACAGGATTGAGCATGGTTGCTACCACACGGTATATCTCCTGATTTCCCAGGTGATGGTCTGGATCCATGGTGGTGCCTTGGTGGTGGGCTCAGCTTCCATGTGTGATGGTTCTATTCTGGCAGCCATTGAAAATGTACTGGTGGTCGCTATCCAGTACCGCCTGGGAGTTCTGGGCTTCTTCAGGTGAGCCTGGGACAGGGATGGTCAATGAGGGCTGAGTAGACAGAGGACCATCCAGTGACCATCATCCTTGCATTTCTCAGCACTGGAGACCAGCATGCCACTGGCAACTGGGGCTACCTGGACCAAGTGGCCGCCCTACGCTGGGTCCAGCAGAATATCGCCCACTTTGGAGGCAACCCTGATCGGGTCACCCTTATTGGCGGGTCTGCAGGTGGCACTAGTGTGTCCTCACATTTGGTCTCTCCAATGTCCCAAGGACTCTTCCATGTTGCCATCATGGAAAACGGTGTGGCCCTGCTGCCTGGCCTTATCACCAGCTCATCTAAAGATGTCTCCACAGTGAGTATCCTTTACTACCCAAGGCCAAATCTGTAGCCTCATCATTCAACTTCAGAGCCTCTGCCACTCTGTCTGCTCCATGGGAACAAAGACCATGCAGGTGTCTTCGGGACTGGTCACCACCCCAGGGTTCCTGAGGAACTCAAAGGTCAAAATCCACACACCTCTGCCTCAAGTGGTTGATTTTGCTCTAGTGTCTGCAAAGGTACACTTTGGGGGCCTCATCCTCAGAAGACTCATGTAAAGCAGGTGTGATGGCTCCTCTGGCTGACACCTGAGCTTCAGGAAAGGTGGAAGGATTTCATACTTGCTGAAATACACAGATGACTCCCTTTGAGAATTATGGGTAACCTGCACACAGCTGAGACCTTAGGCAGCAACCCCCTCCCTGTCTGGAGGGATGATTCAGCCTCTTTTTGGTGCCTTTACAGATGGTGGCCAACCTGTCTGCCTGTGGGCAAGTAGAGTCAGAGGCCCTGGTGAGCTGCCTGCGGGGCAAGAGTGAACAGGAAATGCTGGCTATTACCAAGGTAGGATGAATGGACGTTAGTGAGGATACAGAGATCATGGTATAAAGAAAATACAGTGCTTTATACTGTAGAACTATGATCTCATTTCCAGGGCTTGGTCTTCTTGTATCCTCATAGTTCTGGATGGGAATTGAGATAAAAATATGCTAAACCAGGTGTAGAATCTCTGAATGTTGGTCTGAGAATCATGGGATGAGTAGGATGCGTTGGAGGTAACTCAGGTGTCATTAGAAAAGAGACTTTGCTTCTCATAATCATGGACTTTGAATGCCCCCTTAGGCCTTCAAGATGATTCCTGCTGTGGTGGATGGGGCCTTCCTACCCAGGCACCCCCAGGAGCTTCTGGTCTCTGCTGATTTCCAACCTGTTCCGAGCATCATTGGTGTCACCAATGATGAGTATGGCTGGCTCCTTCCCATGGTGAGTCCCCTCTTCAAACCCCCATGATAGTGTCAGGTGGGAGTGGTTTGGACTTCGTACCTCCTGGTCATCTCACCCCCAACTCTAGACTATCTTTTCACCACACAGATCTTGGGTCCCCCTGAAATCCAGAAAGACATAGACAGAGAGACCGTGCAAGCTGTTCTACAGAGAATATCAACACAGAGGGTGAGACTCCTGGGGTCCTGATCCAGGCAAGAGTGCAGCCAGACACTCTTTCTTTTCAGGAATCCACAGGAACAAAAATTGATCTACGTAAATTTGTGAGTGGGGCCACCACCAGCTTGACATCATTGCCCTATTTCCTGACACATCCCAAACACCAATCCCTGCCCTCAAGCCTCTGCCTCCCTGCCCCAGAGATTGCCTAACCTGACTCTCCCTGATCCCCTGGACTAGATGAAGTTGCCTGCCGAATGTGCTGACCTATTGATGGAGGAGTACATGGGAGACAACGAGGACCCCCACACCCTCCGACTCCAGTTCCAGGAGATGATGGCGGACTCCATGTTTGTGATGCCTGCACTCCAAGTAGCACATTATCAGAGTGAGTGTATCTGAACCTGAATCCTGGCTTCCTAGGAGAGAGCTCAGAGCTGTGGGTCCCAGGTGAGGTCTGGTGTCAGGTCCTGACACATGTCTTTATCCAGACCCTGGTCCCAAGCACTGAAGGCCCTCATCTCAGTAAATCCTTATGGCTAGAGTAAGACATAGACATCACACATATTTTACAGAGGAGGGAACTAAGGTAGTGTCACTGAAGGACTTGCCTGTCACCGCATAGCCAGGAAGTCCAAGACATGACTTAACAAAGAGCCTTGCAACTGCCTCTAATCCATTCTGGGCTTCCAAGCCACTGTGAAGATTCAAGCCAGCTTTGGACCTAGCAATCTTGTCACCAAGAGTGACACATCCTGTCCACCCTCCAGGTTCCCATGCTCCTGTCTACTTCTATGAGTTCCAGCATCCACCCAGCTTCATTAAGGACCTGAGGCCTCCACACGTGAAGGCTGACCATGGTGATGATGAGTTCGTCTTTGTCTTTGGATCCTACATCAATGGCATCAGAGGTGAGTTCTCCTTGTTCCACAGGAGCATTCTCATGACTACAGGGTGACAATTGCTCTCATTGTACAACGAGAAACTGAGGTAAGAGAGAACATGGGATCCAGTGTCTACCATCTTACAACTCAACAGGTCATTCCAGGGTTAGACCTTTCCCAGTCCAATCTAAGCTTGTTTCTACCTGTTCCCACACCAACCATGGTGTCTATCAAAGGAGGGGGTTGGGTAAAAGCCAAATCATTTCTTAAATGACTTTTTACAGTGTCCAAATGAAGAAAATTTCTACGCCAAGGAGGATCCCAGTGTTGATTCAGTTAAAGGCTGGGAGGAGTAAAGGCAGGTTGGGCAAGCAGAGGGCCTGGCCCTGGGACTGTTGTGATAGGGAAGGGACACAGCCTGGGGCTGGGGTGGTGAGTGTGGCACAGGAGTTGACAGCTGGATGAGGTTGGCCAGGACCTAGACCCTTGCCTTCCTCCTCCCACAGTTGAGCTCACTGAGGAGGAGGAGCTGCTGAAAAAGAGGATGATGAAGTACTGGGCCAACTTTGCTCGAAATGGGTGAGAAAACCTGCCAGGGGGCATGGGTTCTCCTCTGCTCCCCTGGTCTGAGGTGACCCCATTAGCTATGGTGTGTTTTCCTCCATCACATCATAGCCCCCTACCCAATGGGAAGACCCAAAAGAGGGTGCTATTTGGTTACAGGTCACTGGTCTCTTCTCACAGTGGTCCAGAGGGTGAGCCATAATGTTGGACTACCATGGGAGCCAGCCTCTCACAGAAAGGGCAATACAGGCCAGGCTGCTGTGCCCTGTGTGAAATGACACTAGTGAGAGGTCATTACTTTCCTACATCAGGACACCTCCCCCCATTCTCAACACCACTCTCTGCCTGGCTGGCTACCCTGTCCATAATTGGGATTGAAGGTCAGGTCTGAGTTCAACAGAGCTCAGACTGACCCTCGCCCTGCCCTGCTGGGAGGGCATGTGCACAGGAACCCCAACGGAGAGGGCCTACCCCACTGGCCACTGTTCGACCAGGACCAGCAGTACCTGCAGCTGAACATCCAGCCTGCTGTGGGCCAGGCCCTGAAGGCACACAGGCTGCAGTTCTGGACCAAGACCCTGCCTCAGAAGATCCAGGAGCTAAAGGAGGCTGAGGACAAGCACACAGAACTCTAGCTTCCTTGTCAGGAAGAGAGGGGTGTGCTAGGTGTGATGGGGTCTTCCTGTGGTGCCCACACATGCCCACCCATTAAACAGGGTTGACCCACTTATTCACATAGCTATTCGTCCTTACACTCCACCATGGGTCTTCTCTTGTTAGACACACTCAGTAATTCCCAAGGAGGCTGTGGATGGGTAAACTAGTTCATGCCCACCTTCCTCCTCACCCCACTGTGCCTGAGTCACTTCCATCCCTCTCCTTCCCTACAACCCCATCTATCCCTTCCTCCCAGTAGCCACACCCTCCCATGCTGACAGAGAAGTTTTAGAAAGTGGTGCTGGTACTTTTCTGAACCTCTTGCCCATCTCTCAGCACTTACCCTATGTTCTCATACCAGTGGGACCTCTGTAGAAACCTGGACACCACAAGCCACAGTGTTTTACTCCATCAGGCTCCTATAACAACAACAGCAACAGCAACAACAACAACAACTCCAATAATAACCTAGCTCGGCATGGTGGCACATGCCCATAACCCAAGCCACTCAGGAGGCTGAGGGAAAAGAATTACATATGCAGCCCAGGCTGGCCACTTGGGGAGAGCTGAGCGGAAAATAAAGTAACAAGTCCTGGGAGAGTAGCTCAGTGGTAAAGTACTTGTCAAGCATGCACAAGGTCCTGGGTTTGACCACAGTGCTAACAACAAAATATCAACAAATAAACACATAAACTGGGTAGCTCATAAACAATGCAAATGTGTTGTCTTCTGTGTTGGACGTGACAAGTCCAGAATCAAGGTGTTAGCCGATTTGTTGTGTGGGGAGGTCTTGCTTTGGTTTCTAGATGGCACCTTCCCATTATGTCCTCACTTGGCAGAAGGGGTGAACAAGTTCTCTTGGGACTATTTGACAGTTCCTAAACCCTGTCCCCTCCCAATGATTCATCATTGCAGACTGGCTTTTTTTTTCTTTCTTTTTCAATCAAAGCCCAAGAAGTAGACTGATTTTATTAGTTATGCATTGTGTGTGTGTTGTTGGGGATTTAGCCTAGTGCATTAGAACTTAATGCACTAGAGCTTAGTGTGAGCTAGGCAAGCACTCTACTACCTGAGCTCTATCCCCAGTCCATGGAGACTGGCTTTAAATGTATAATCTGCCGCACAAAAACTTTCAGGCCAAACACTTAGAGTTCCCACATCTAACACACCCAGGATACAAACAAAACCAAAGTTCCATATCCCTGAGTCCACCTGGAGATTAAATGTCATTCATCATTAACATTTCAATCTACACACATACTCATCTATTTATGTCCCAAGGAGGTGACTGGCCCCATCCTTATGAGAAGCAGGACTGGGCTTTTCCATTGGCTTTTGGAGCCTGGGCCAGCCGGGTGCATCCTGGAGAGCCAGGTGGGGTCCTCTGGGTCCTGTCTCCTGAAGTTGCCTCTTATTCTCTGTGGATTTTCAGACACTGTGAGCCCCACACTGACACAATCACAACACAGCTGTGAAGGTGTTTCTGTGTGGGGTGTGTCCAGGAAGAGGCCTTGACATGCCAGGAGGTCCAGACACATAGCAGAAGAGATTCTTGTCCCTGGGTCCCTGAGGATCTCTCCATATACAATCTTTCAGAATTCCCTCTGCAGCCTCCTGCTCACTATGATATGCACATGATTGACTTTCCCTTTCACCTCATTGATGTCCCTAAACTTTTCTGGACCCTCCAATAGAAACCCTCTCATCTTTTATCTCAGTAATCAAAAGTGCCAAATGAAGCTCAACATGCCCTTTTGTTCCTCCAAAGCATTTTCTCTCTGTCATGGAAAGGCTGTGACCCTTACTCTAGGGACCCTGGGACTCCCCCTATACCCTCCCTCTCACCAACTTGCCTCCATGGGGCACCAGTTTTCCCAACAGAGAAACTCTCCTCTTTCATCCAGTTCTTTTAAGCCCTACCACAGGGCACCAAGGCCTTTAGGGCTGAAGATGAAGATTGCCGTGTTTCCCATCCTGGACACCAGGGGGCAGACGAGGATAGCGTTAAACCTGGGCTGACTGGATCTCTGCAGAGGTTAAAAGATCTTTTAGTTCCTTTTAGTGTACAGGGACTGGTGCATAATCCTTCATCTCTGTGCTGAAAACTTTCATTGTGCTCCTGCTGCAAACATGTCCCTGTATGGTTTTCAGTTCTGAGCATGCACAGGATGCTTCCCAGAGTGGGTCCTCAGAGTGTTTTTCAGAGTTTCAGTAGTTTCTGTAGCTGTTTCTTTTCTTTTTTAAATATCTTTTAGTTGTAGATGGACACAATACCTTTATTTATTTATCTTTCTGTGGTGCTGAGGATTGAACCCAGTGCTTCCCCTGTGCTAGGTGAGTGCTCTATCACTGAGCCACAACCCCAGCCCATTCAGTAGCTGTTTTTAAGAGGTTTTTTGGGGGTGGCGGGAGGTACTAGGGATTGCACTCAGGGGTACTTGACCACTGACCTACACACCTAGCCCTCTTTTCTATTTTACTAGAGACAGATCTCACTGAGTTGCTTAATGCCTCATCAAAATGCTGAGGCTGGCTTTGAACTTGCAATTTCTTCTCTTTTTCAGGAGTGGCCTTGCATGTACACATCTGCCACACTTTAAGCCATTCCCAGTTGATGCACACCTGAGTGACTTCTATTTGTCCTCATCCCTCTTATTCTTTTTTTCCTTATTAGTGGAGACTTAA